>NW_027507787.1:181299682-181953849 GCF_037356315.1 Lithobates pipiens
GCCCCAGCATTCTAACTGCTATATTTGCAGGAGAGCTTGCTCTGTTAAAAAACAACATACTTATTGGCTGAATCACCAGGTTAAAATAAAGAAAAGAAACCCTACAGAAGAAAACAAATGCAGCCATCATATCTAAGAATTGGTAAGCTGCAATATAATAAATGTTTGGTTTTGGGTTTAATACTCCTTTAACCAACAGTAGGTTTGGAGTTCTGAGAATACAAGGGATTCCTTTAACTGAACCCGGCAGATGTTTGTCTTTTTTCAAACTAACTATATAACTGTCATCTTACTTTTGGATTTTTTTTCCTGTCTGTTTTTACCACCATCTCCCCCTCCTTCTCTTCAGCTGTTCGGTTTTTGGGTCCCTATTCCAATTATACCGAGCGTTATGTGCCTTCAATGCCTTCAATTATACAATCTAATTATACAGCACAATTACAGAGAAATGGTATAGTTTTAATTACACAATGCCTAATAAAAAGGCATTTCATTAAATGGACTGGCAGTACTTAGCGGTGCCGAGCTGAAGGGCAGTTGTGTAGATTCAGCTATAAATAGTTAAAGAAAGTGTCTGTTTCCTGCTTAGTCAGATGTGTTGAATGTACTGTAAGAGTCACTCCAGGAATGAGCATTTAAAGGGCGTCTGTTTATAATCATGAGCAAGCACTTGCATTATTTTATTGCATTTTATGTAAGGACTTGCTTTACAAACGGGACAAAACTGTTCATTGTTTAGACTGAGCTACCTTGTACTGGATGAAATATAACAATGCTTTGATTGAAAACCAGAAGAAAAGTTGAGCTGCTGTCCATAGTAACTAGAAGAAACTGTACCTGAAATGTTAATTGTAACCGTCATCTTCTGCTTGATATACATGACTTTGTTATGCTATGTTTATGTGTTATTATTTATATTGAACATTAGGCAAATTAGTAAATTGCCCCCTCCTTGGTGACCTTAGATAACATAAGCACTAAATTAAATGCAACCCAATGTTTTTTATACTGTATGCTGTTAAGGTGGACCTGTCAGCTGCTTTGACCTTTTGATATTTAAAATCCTGCTTAAAGATGAGCTCCAGTCTCCCCAGAAAAAAAATGTAATTCAGCAGCTACAAACACTGTTGCTGCTGACTTTTAATATAAGGACACTTACCTGTCCAGGGATCCAGCAATGTCCTCCCCTGAGCTGATTCTTCATTTGGCTTCGGGTGCAGGCGCCGACCTCTTAGGTAAGGGAAACTGTCAGTGAAGCCTTCCAGCTTCACAGCTGGTTTCCTACTGTGCATGCGCAAGCCACGCTGTGCTTTGTGAATGGTCTCATAGTTTTTTGGGATTGGTGATGTTTCCCAGAAGGCTGCAGGGGGAAGGTGAGGGGGACAAACTTCCGCACAGATCCCAGCAGCAATCCAACTGGAAGTGGGAGAGGATACCTGTCAAAAACAGGTACTTACTCCCCCCTCCCTTTCAAAAAGTGCCAAATATGACAATGGAGGGGGGGGGGGGAGATGCAAACAAGTGGAACTTTCCCTTTTGGGTGAAGTTCTGCTTTAAGAGAAATGGGTGCCTTTTTTTATCTTTATTAGACATAAAACTTATTTTTTGTGCCTCTTTGATTCTTGTTTCAATTTGTTATTTAAGGGTAGATGCAGAAGTTACTAACATTAAATTATTTGCATATTCCTAACAAGCACGTAAGCTTGAAAACAAATTCTCACTGATCTCTGTTGCTGCAGGCACTGTGAAGAAATTCATCCTCAAACATCATAGCAAAACCAGTTTTGCTGCATGCTAGTGCCAAGTCCTCAATATTGCCCCATCAGGTGGTGAGCCAACCAGGGTCCAGTATCAGATATAGTAGCTAGGGATCAAGCAGAAGCATAGTCAGTAAACAAACCAAAGGTCGGTAACAAGTGGTTGCAAGTTGGGATTAAAGGGGTTGTAAAGGCTCATGTTTTTTCACCTTAATGAATCCTATGCATTAAGGTGAAAAAACACCTGGCAGTCACCGCTCCCCTAGCCCCCCCTGTTTTACTTACCTGAGCCCCTTAATCTTCTTCAGCCAGGATGCGCCGTCCTTCTCTCAACAGAGACCTGGCTTTGATTGGATAGATTGATAGCAGCGCAGCCATTGGCTCCCGCTGCTGTCAATCAAATCCAATGACTCAGGCCCCGAGGGGCGGGGCTGAGTCATACATTCAGCTTCTATGGATGCCGAATGAATGACTCGGGAGCATGCCCACAAGGTAACCCAATCGGGAGAGTGGTTCTCTTATCTAATGGGGGCAGAAGCCGCAAGAGCCGTCAAGGGACCCCAGAAGAGGATGTTCGGGCCACTCTGTGCAAAATGAGCTGCACAGTGTCGTAAGTATGACATGTTTGTTATTAAAAAACAAAAAAAAAACAAGCTTTAGTATCACTTTAAGTAGAAGTATAGTCAAGGAACAAGTCAAAGATCTGCAGCAATTGGTAGAGAAGATATAGACAGCAGCAAGAGTGAAAGGAGCAAGATACTGGCTGGAGAGGAGCACAATAATCTGGCAACAGAAAGTGCAGTGCAGAGACATGACTTAAATCAGGAAGTTCATAGGAGAAGCAAAGAGTTCAAGGTTCATCGCAAACCGAGTACAAGGCAAGATTGTCCAAGGAATCAGACAGGATGCTGCCCTACATTTCAGGTGTCACAGCTAGAAGAGTTGCAGCAAGAAACTGCAAAGGTCACAGGTTTATATCTGGACCCTGACACCTGAGGTTGTATCTTGCAACTTTCATCCAAACTAACTTAGTTTTTGAATTCCCCTTGGTAAAACTACATGGGCATAATAATATCATAAACCAGAAAAAATTATGGAGCCAGAGCTGAATTCCCTTTTTAACCGCCAAGAGAAATCTGGAGGGCACCTGTAAGCCCAGTATACAACACATCACAGCTTTCTCAAAAGCGAGCTGCAACATACAAAACTCCAATAGCTTGAGTCCAGAACAATGCCTGCAGCTGTAAGCGAAGCAAAGGGGAAGACCGACATGACTGGGGGCTTGCAGAAGAGAAGGTGATTCATGTTAAATTTATTTTAAAGTAGAACTTTAGGTTTTGTGGACAGGCAACATTTTTAATGCAGAAGATAAATGCTTTGTCTCTTCTGCATTCAAGCGTCTTACCTGCCTGTCCACCCCTGTACAGTAAGCTGTGCAAGCAGAGCTCACTGCACAAATTTGGCAATACTGAATTTGAAGGAACTCCCACGCATGCATGAGAGTGATGTCATCTCCGCCCGGCCAATGACAGCGGCCGGTGATCAGGACTTGAAAGCATGGTTCCCCGATGATGTCAACAGCTGGTGGGGAGTTTTGGGGATGGCGCATTGCCAAATTCCAGGTGGGTATAGTTCAGATTTAAGTAAAGAAAAAGGACACTTACCTGACTTGAGACATTAGAATCACAGGGGGGTGGGTTTGGGTGGTTGGGAGGAGATGGGTTCCTACAGAAGATCAGTTGAAGCTTAACCAGCTCTGGTCAAGTTTCTAATGCCCTCCCTCCAGTGGGCTGTCTCCTTTTGTTTCCTCCCTGTTTATCACTATTTTTGGTTCTGTAAAGATGGTTTTGTGATATTGCACCTACATTTTGTCTGTGGTATATTTGCCTGAGATAACTATTATAGCAACAAGCAGTGGTCTCTTGGTCTTTGAAGGCAGTTCTGGTTAAAATCTTTGGAGAATGGTGGGTTGGACACATCTAAGATATGGTGACCCTGGCCAAAAATTAGGCTATGTTGGTAATGATAACATAGTGGTGATGTCTGGGGTAGTATGAGGGTAATTGTCTCAGAAGTGGTCTAACAGGGGCCTTAATAGGAATTTTTGTTGAAGATGCAGCCACTTTTTGGATCATAAGTACCTTGAAAGACCTTGAGGCAGGAGATCAGTTTTCATACATACCTTGTTTTGTGTTTTCTATTTTTTAATTAATGTCTGTTTTTTTGTTTCGTTTTTACAAAAAAAAAAATACTGCTATGGCCATTAGACTCCAAAAAAAAGTCTGTCGTCTTGTAAATTTTGGAAGGGCTGGGGATAACATCTGGCAATTTTGGGGTATGAGAAAAGGTTTTAAGCCTCAATGTCTACAGTCCCTCATGGAGTCATAGAACTTGCAACATACACTATATTGCGTTAGCCCACCCTTTGCAGCTATAACAGCTTCAACTGTTCTGCAAAGGCTGTCCACAAGGTTTAGAAGTGTGTCTATGGGAATGTTTGCCCATTCTTCCAGAAGCGCATTTGTGAGATCAGGCACTGGCTTGTAGTCTCCACTCTAATTCATCCCAAAGGTGTTCTATCCAGTTGAGGTCAGAACTCTGTGCAGCCCAGTCAAGTTCCTCCATCCCAAACTCACTCATCCATCTCGCTCGCTTTGTGCACTGGTCCAAATCATTTGGTGGAGGGGGGATTATGGTGTGGGGTTATGTTTAAGGACTTGGGCATGGCCCCTTAGTTCCAGTGAAGGGAACTTTTAGGGCGTCAGCATACCAAGACATTTCGGACAATTTCATGCTCCCAACTTTGGGGGAACAGTTTGGGGATGGCCCCTTTCTGTTCCAAAATGACTGCACACCACTGCACAAAGCAAGGGCCATAAAAACATGGAGTCCTAACCTCAACCCTAAAGAACACCTTTGGAAATAATTAGAGTGGAGACTGCAAGCCAGGCCTTCTCGTTCACATCAGTGCCTGACCTCAAAAATGCTTTTTTCGAAGAATGGTCAAACATTCCCATAGACACACTCCTAAACCTTGTGGACAGCCTTCCCAGAAGAGTTGAAGCTGTTATAGCTGCAAAGGGTGGGCCAACTCAATATTGAACCCTACAGACTAAGACTTACATGCCATTAAGGTTCATGTGCATGTAAAGGAAGGCATACCAATACTTTTGACAATATAGTGTATATTGGGACATCAGGATCAGCACGCCAAAAACACTGTGGAACAATTAAAATGAAAAAAAAAAAATATCTAAATTAAAAGATTTGTATATTATAAAACTGCTAAGCTTGGCATATTACATGTAATCTAGCATATGTGATCTGTCTCAGGTGTGCATATTATTTCAAATCTAATATGCCAAGATAAGCAAAGCTCACCAGAAAATCTATTCCTGCTAAACAGTCATATGTATAATTCCTTATAATATAACTGTGCCCCAGTACTAAATTATGTGATCATCACGTTGGAGTCTATTGAGGAGAATCTTCTTTTCTCAGCTGTATTAAAAGCCTCCGGTTTCTATTTATACAGAAATGACTTTCCAAGGAAAACCCAATGGATTTACAAGATGTTCAACTTTTTTTTTATTATTATTACATGCTGTTAAGGATACTCTGGCTTTTTATCTCTTTACTTTTTTTTTTTTTTGTAGTTCTGTTTTTTTCTCCTGAACTTTCTGGTTCATGACAATGTTTATATAAGTTGGACAATCTGAAACAGTGACAAGTGAAATGTATTACGCGTTGTGATCCCAGTAAACTCTATAAGCAATTCATTTTCAGCCATTTTTCAAATTGAAGAAATGGTCAGAATAAGATTCCTACTCACAGTTTCTCCAGGGAGTTCAGCCCAAAAAAAGCTCTGTTCCTTACCAGCGATATCTTGTTATTGCTCAGAATCCTGTAAATATAAAACAAGAAACTCTTGGTAAATTAAAACTGCTGCATTCTATAAATTGTTTTTTTTTCCATTTCATATTCATATTGATCTACACATTTCCCAATGTTTCACATTTTTGAATTGGAAGAGTTGTAACCCCTTTATACCTAAGGGTAAAACAAATTTTAATGCCTAAGCTCAAACTTTCAATTTTGACATGTGTTAGTAAAGCGGTACAGATTCACCACAACTACTTTGTGCATCCAAGTGGATTATACCTTGTTTCTTTTTAGGACAAATTGGGCTTTAATTTCATAGTAAATAGTTATGGATATATATATATATATATATATATATATATATATATATATTTTTTTTTTTTTTTTTTATTTAGCTGTATATTTCTTGTTACTTCCATAAACTACCACCAAAGAACAACCCAAAATTAATTCTCCTGCTCTTAATGACTGTAACGATAGCACATACACTATATTACCAAAAGTTGTCACGTACCTAGTTGTGAGCCCGGAATGCAGAAGGAGACCTCTCTTGCGTCCCCGACTCACGGCCCCTGATGATGGTGACAGGAGGCTCGGGAGTCAAAGGTAGCACGAGTGCCTGGCAGGATCAACAGCCGGTGGATGGATCTGGCTGACTTCAGGAACTGTAGCTGGACAAGCAGGCCCTGGTGACAGCAGACAGGAACCAGTAGACAGCAGGAGACCAACAGGAACAGGTGGATCACTCAGGGGCAGGCACACAGAAGAGTCAGGCAAGCCGGGTCAAACCAGACAGTCAGTACAGGAACAGATGCAGCAGGCAGAGGCAGGAACGTGGAACAAGCCGGGTCGATAACGGATGAGCACGGATGGACCAGAGGATGAGACAGGTGCAGAGTCGTAGACAAGCCGGAGGTCAGAGGCAGGCAGAAGGCAGGGAAGGTCGCAGGTCAGGCCGGGTCAATACACAAACAGATCAGAATCCGGATAATAGTCTCAGGAACTCTGTAGATCAAGCAGCAAGATCAGAAGGGAGAACTGGGTTTAAATAGCCCGCCTGGCGCCGGTAACCGTGCGCGCGCGCGCACGCGAACGCGCGCACGCGAACGCGCGCACCCGCGCGATCGCGAACGCGCACAGCCGCGCGACCGTGGACGCGCGCACAAGGCACCCGCAGGCGTGCACAGACAGGCGACGGACCACTGTCCCCAGCCAGCCTTTCCTGACATTGCCCCCTCCCAAGGGGCAGCCTCCGGATGCCCAACCGGGCCATTTTCTCAGGATGGGATCTCTTGAAGGCCTGTATCAGATGCTTGGCATGTATGTTGCTTTCAGGCTCCCATGAGTTTTCCTCGGAACCGTACCCCTTCCATTTAATGAGAAATTGGACACAGTTATTCCTCTTCCTGCAATCCATTATTGCCTCCACTTCGAACTCCTCTTCACCATTGACCATGATAGGAGGAGGAGGATCTGTGGCTCGTCCTGGGAAAGGGTTAGAGATGGCGGGTTTCAGGAGAGAAACATGAAAAACGGGGTGTACCCGAAGTGTTTCTGGCAGTTCCAGTTCGTAGGCCACCTCATTGATTCTCCTCTTGACTGAGAAGGGACCCAGAAACTTAGGTCCCAATTTCTTTGAAGGGCAAGCGAGTCGGAGATTAACTGTAGACAGCCAAACTTGGTCTCCAGGTTTCAGAATCAGTTCCCCCCGTCTGTTTTTATCAAAAGTCTCTTTGTTTAGTGCTTGTGCTCTGGTCATGGTTTCCTGCAACAGTTTATTGTTGATACTGAAAAAATCCACAGTCTTGAGAACGGCTGGCACAGAACATTCAGGAACAGAGTTAGGTAGAAATGATGGGTGGAAACCATAATTGGCAAAAAACGGGGTCTGCTTGATGGTAGAATGGATGGAATTATTATAAGCGAACTCAGCTAGTGGCAACAGAGAGAACCAGTCATCCTGGGAAAAGGAAGAAAAGCAGCGTAGATACTGCTCAAGAGTCTGGTTAGTTCTCTCTGTCTGCCCATTTGTCTGAGGGTGGTATGCAGAAGAAAAAGATAGCTCGATGCCAAGGGAACTGCATAGTGCTCTCCAGAAACGAGAGGTAAACTGCACCCCCCTATCTGATATGATGTTGGCTGGAACTCCATGAAGCCTGATGACTTCCCTGATAAAGACTTGTGCAGTTTCCGGTGCTGATGGTGTTCCCTTCAAGGGGATGAAGTGTGCCATCTTGGACAGCCGATCCACTACCACAAAGATGGCTGTATGGCCTTCTGAAGGGGGAAGTTCAACAATAAAGTCCATGGAGATTAACTTCCAGGGTCTCTCTGGAGCAGGTAGAGGTTTGAGCAGGCCCCAAGCCCTGGCCTTATTACCCTTGCTGCGATTACAGATGGAACAAGACTCCACATATCTTTTGCAGTCCTTTGCAACTTGCGGCCACCAGAATGTTCGTTGCACGAGGTCAGACGTCTTGGAGACACCGAAGTGGCCGGCTAGTACATGGTCATGGCAGAGCCCGAGTATGGTGGCCCGAAGATTTTCTGGAATGAAGATTTTGTCCTCAAGCCAGAACAGACCGTCTTTCGCAAGCAGCCTTGCTACTGCAGGAGGGGGGTCTTCACTGGAAGCTTGCTTAATCCGGCTTAACAGATCTTCCTGAAGAAGGAGAAAGTTTTCCGCCGACAGAATAGTATCCGGAGAGGTAGGTACTTTGGGATCATTGAACATGCGGGACAATGCGTCCGGTTTGGTATTTTTTGAACCTGGTCTGTAGGTGACATGGAAGGCAAACCTGGAAAAGAACAGCGCCCACCTGGCTTGACGTGGCTTCAACCTTCTAGCAGATTTCAGGTACTCCAGGTTTTTGTGATCCGTATAGATCAAGATCGGGTGAGCTGCTCCTTCCAGAAGGTACCGCCACTCCTCCAAAGCCGCTTTTATTGCTAATAGTTCTCTGTCTCCCACATCATAATTTCTTTCAGGAGCAGAAAGCTTGCGTGAAAAGAAGCCAACAGGGAACAGAAGAGACTTGGGGCCTTGTCGTTGTGAGAGTACTGCCCCAACGGCGACTTCGGATGCATCAACCTCCAGAACAAACGGAAGAGCCGGGTCAGGGTGTTTCAGTATGGAAGCAGAGGTAAAAAGTTTCTTAAGGGTGTCAAAAGCAGTTTGAGCTTCAGAAGTCCAATGAAATCGAACTCCCTGCTTAGTCAGCTGGGTAATAGGTGAGATGATGGCTGAGAATCCTTTAATAAATTTCCGATAAAAGTTCGAAAAGCCCACAAACCGCTGAACACCCTTTTTATCCACAGGAGCAGGCCACTGAAGGATAGCGGAAATTTTTTGAGGGTCCATTTTAATGCCCTCAACAGAAATGATTAGTCCCAGAAACTGTATACTCTGTTGTTCAAATTCACACTTCTCAGGTTTTGCATAAAGGCCATGCTGACGGAGACGATCTAACACACACTTGACATGTTGACGATGGCTACTGATGGAGGCAGAAAAGATCAAAATGTCATCCAGGTAGATGATGACGAATAGGTCCAGGAAGTCTCTAAAGATGTCATTTATAAAATGCTGGAAGGTGGCGGGGGCGTTGCAGAGCCCAAACGGCATAACTAGATATTCGAAATGTCCGAATCGGGTGCGAAAAGCTGTCTTCCATTCGTCACCTTCTCTTATGCGGACCAGATTATAGGCCCCCCGTAGGTCTAATTTAGTAAAAATGACTGCTGCCCCCAGTCTCTGGAAAAGTTCTGGCACCAAAGGAAGAGGGTATCGGTTTTTAATGGTCACTTTGTTTAGTTCCCGATAATCGACACATGGCCGAAGGGTATGGTCCTTTTTTTCCACAAAGAAAATGCCAGCTCCTGCAGGGGATGTGGAAGAGCGGATGAATCCTTTCTTAAGATTTTCATCAATATAGTCCTTGAGTGCTGCCAGTTCCAGTTCAGTTAAAGGAAAATTCTTCCAAATGGTACTTCAGCCCCAGGGAGGAGCTCGATAGGACAGTCATAGACCCGGTGAGGGGGAAGAGTCTCTGCACCTTTCTTACTGAAGACATCCATGAAATCGTGGTATGCCTCTGGAACTAATTGGCGAGCTTCTGTATCCAGGCACATCAGAGCTGTGGGCTGGTTGGAAGTCCTTGGTAGACAATGTTGGAAGCAATAGGGTGAAGGGAAGGTAACATCTCTGTTAGTCCAGTCAATGCGAGGGTTGTGGGCCTGGAGCCAGGGCATTCCCAGGATAACAGGAAACAAGGGTGAGGTGATGATGTCAAGGCATAAAAGTTCATGGTGAAGATTGGATATGCTGGCAGAGATGGGGACGGTTTCCTGGGTGACAGGACCAGACCGGATGGCGGATCCATCAGCAAGATGTATCATTAGTCCTTGGGTCTTGGAGCGTAGTGGTATGTGATGTTTTGCTGCAAAAACAGAGTCCATAAAACAGCTGCATGCTCCCGAGTCAACGATAGCGGGAACCTGGATGTTCTTTCCGGGGAGCTGCAACAAAACGGAAAGAGCAAGATGAGGGGAAGCATTGGTGATTGCAAGAACTTGATCAGCAGAAGGAGGAAGCCACTTACGGATCTTGGTTGGACAGGACCTCACGTAGTGCCCAGGCTCCCCACAATACATGCACAGATCATTCATGCGGCGACGCTGACGTTCTTCAGGTGTGAGCGTTGGTCGTAGCAAACCCAGCTGCATAGGCTCCGGCACATCAGTAGTAGGAGTAGACTGAGCTGGTGGCATAGTACTTGAGTAACTGGGCACTCTTGGCAACATCCAGGTGGGACGTGACGGACCTGCGGCTCTCTCTGACCTGCGTTCACGTAGGCGCCTGTCAATCTGTATGGATAGATTGATTAATTCATCTAGAGTCTGAGGAACCCCTACACGGGCGAGTTCATCTTTCAGGGGATCAGACAGACCCAACCGGAACTGGTAGCGGAGAGCAGCATCGTTCCAATTGGTGTCTGCGCTCCAACGCCTGAATTCTGCAACGTAGTCCTCTGCGGCCCTGCGACCCTGCTGTAATGCATGGAGAGCGGCTTCGGCTGTTGCTGAGAGCTGAGGGTCCTCATAAATTCGGGCCATCGCGTCAAAAAAGGTGGTCAGGTTGGCAAGTTCGTCAGCCTTTCATTCAAGAAGGCGATGTGCCCATGTCTGGGGTTCGTTCTGGAGCAGGGAGATCACAAAGCCTACTTTGGTGGCTTCCAAAGAAAAAGTCCGTGGCTGAAGAGCAAAGTATAACTCGCAGGAGTTGCGAAAGGCCCTGAATTTGCTGCGTTCACCAGAAAATCTTTCAGGCGTGGGCACTCGAGGTTCAGGGGGTAACATCACCACTGCTGGTGGAGCAGGCATGCTGGCAGAGGCGGATGGTGACCCCTGGGTAGTAGCTGGCAGGGAGAGGGCTTGAACACGTTCCTCCAAACGGGAATAGTTTTCTTGAAGGCCTTTAACTGCCTGGGTCAAACCCGCCAGATGCAAACACAGTTCATCCAAAGGAGAGGCTCCCTGCGCGGGCTCGGTCATGGCTGCTTGATACTGTCACGTACCTAGTTGTGAGCCCGGAATGCAGAAGGAGACCTCTCTTGCGTCCCCGACTCACGGCCCCTGATGATGGTGACAGGAGGCTCGGGAGTCAAAGGTAGCACGAGTGCCTGGCAGGATCAACAGCCGGTGGATGGATCTGGCTGACTTCAGGAACTGTAGCTGGACAAGCAGGCCCTGGTGACAGCAGACAGGAACCAGTAGACAGCAGGAGACCAACAGGAACAGGTGGATCACTCAGGGGCAGGCACACAGAAGAGTCAGGCAAGCCGGGTCAAACCAGACAGTCAGTACAGGAACAGATGCAGCAGGCAGAGGCAGGAACGTGGAACAAGCCGGGTCGATAACGGATGAGCACGGATGGACCAGAGGATGAGACAGGTGCAGAGTCGTAGACAAGCCGGAGGTCAGAGGCAGGCAGAAGGCAGGGAAGGTCGCAGGTCAGGCCGGGTCAATACACAAACAGATCAGATTCAGGTAATAGTCTCAGGAACGCTGTAGATCAAGCAGCAAGATCAGAAGGGAGAACTGGGTTTAAATAGCCCGCCTGGCGCCGGTAACCGTGCGCGCACGCGCACGCGAACGCGCGCACCCGCGCGATCGCGAACGCGCACAGCCGCGCGACCGTGGACGCGCGCACAAGGCACCCGCAGGCGCGCACAGACAGGCGACGGACCACTGTCCCCAGCCAGCCTTTCCTGACAAAAGTATTGTGCCTTTTACACGAACATGAACACGATCGTGAACTTTAATGGCATCCCAGTCTTAGTTCAGCTGGCGTATTGTGACGCCTGCCTTTACACGAACATGAACACGAACATGAACTTTAATGGCATCCCAGTCTTAGTTCAGCTGGCGTATTGTGACGCTTGCCTTTATATGAACATGAACACGAACGTGAACTTTAATGGCATTCCAGTCTTAGTTCAGCTTCAACTCTTCTGGGAAGGCTGTCCACGAGGTTTAGGAGTGTGTCTATGGGAATGTTTGACCATTCTTCCAAAAACACATTTGTGAGGTCAGGCACTGATGGGAACGAAAAAGCCTGGCTCGCAGTTTCTGCTCTAATTCATCCCAAAGGTGTTCTTTTGGCTTTGAGGTCAGAACTTGCTCATCCATGTCTCTATGGACCTTGCTTTGTGCACTGGTGTGCAGTCATGTTGGAAAATTGCAACAGCAAGGATTCAAAATCAGTGGAAGGTCGCATTAGAGAGTCTATGAAGGACCGTTTGCCTATATTGTGTTTCAATTGCGTGTATTCTAGCTAAGTACTGCAGGTTTATGACAAGATGGGAGTATCCACGGAAGGGGAATGAGAGTCCGACCCTTGTGAACTTGGCGCAGAAATGGGCCATCCTGTCGGGGCCAACAAAGGAAAGCGGAGCCCATTTCTGTCAGGAAAAAGAAGCAAGACCAAACAATGGGCTCATATGACTCAGTCTAGAAGAGAGCAGACCCCTACTGAGATACTGTAGATATCCCAGATCCGGAGCGTTGCATGTACTGTGAGGGGTAATAGGTCTTTTGGGAGGCAACGGTCCGGTTCTGTCCAGGTCAGGGAAGTAACCTCTGAAGAAAGGATCAACTAGCCTAATCAAAGAGACTGCATGAAAAAAAGCAACAATTGGGGTAAAGCTACACCTCCCCTGTTCTTTGTTAGGGACAGGATTATCTGTGGATGCCTAGGTTTCTTATGATGCCAAATTAAGTTTGGCATGAGTTAGAGAAGGAAAAAAGGTGGGGGAGTTGGGATAGCTTGAGAAGTATAAAGTAATTTTGGTAGTATATCAATTTTAACAGCATTTATCTGCCTGAACCATGATACACTATATTACCAAAAGTATAGGGATGCCTGCCTTTACACACACATGTACTTTATTGGTATCTCAGTCTTAGTCCGTAGAGTTCAGTATTAGGTTGGCCAACTCCTTGTAGCTATAACAGCTTCAGCTCTTCTGGGAGTTCTCTGTCTGCCTTGTCTCTCCCCCATTGCTGGACAAGTGTGGCTCACTCCTCCTCCTGGACATAGTGCTGTCATCATGCGATGTGCATTCCACCTGGTAACAAGCGGTTGCTTACTATCTGGAGCTGGACAGAGTGATGGAGGCCAGGGGAGAGGTGAGAGAGGGAGGGGGTTGCAGGGGAATTATATGCAATGTGAGATTGTGGGGTGCAGGGCAATTATAATTGAGGGGAAGGGTAAATATACAATGGGAAAAATAATTATTTCATTCCCTGCAGATTTTGTAAATTTGCCCACTTACAAAAAAATGAGGGGTCTATAATTTTTATCATAGGTGCATTTTAAATGACAGAGACAGAATATCAACCAAAAATCCAGAAAGAACACAATATAATAAAATAATAATTATAAGATACAAATCTTATAACTTGAGTTGCAGTTCAGTGAGTAAAATAAGTATTTGATCCCCAAGCAAAACATGACTAAGTACCTGGTGGAGAAACCCTTGTTGGCAAGCACAAGCACAAGTTAAGACATTTCTTGTAGTTGGTTACCAGGTTTGCACACATCTCAGGAGGATTTTGGTCCACTCTTCTTTACAGATCTTCTCTAAATCCTTGAGATTTCTTCGCTGTCACTTGGCAACTCAAAGTTTCAGCTCCCTCCTATAGGATTAAGGTCTGGAGACTGTCTAGGCCACTCCATGATCTTAATGTGCTTCTTCTTGAGCCACTCCCTTGTTGCCTTGGTGGTATGTTTTGGGTCATTGTCATGCTGAAAGACCCATCCACCACCCATCTTCAGTGTTCTGGCTAAGGGAAGAAGGTTCTCATCCGACATTTTACAATACATGGCCCCATCCATTGGTCCCTCAATGCGGTCTGTACCTTTAGCAGAGAAACAGCCCCAAAGCATAATGTTTCCACCTTCTTGCTTAACTGTAGGGATAGTGTTCTTGTGTCATAGTCAGCATTTTTCTTCCTTCAAACATGGCGAGTCCCCCTCCTCAAGAAGGCACATTTACAATCATGCCAATGAACATCTAAATGATTCAGAGAAGGATTGGGAGAAAGTGCTGTGGTCAGAAGAGACCAACATTTAGCTTTTTGTCACTCGTCTCGCCGTGTTTGTAAGAAGAAAAATGCTGACTATGGCCCTAAGAACACCATCACTACAGTCAAGCGGGGAGGTGGAAACATGATGCTTTGGGGCTGTTTCTCTGCTATTGGTATAGGCCTACTTTGCCGCATTGAGAGGTTTAAGAAGAAGCACATTAAGGTCATGGAGTGGTCTAGTCAGTCTCCAGACCTTAATCCTATAGAAAATGTATGGAGGGAGCTAAAACTTTTAGTTGCCAAGGGACAGCCAAGAAACCTTAAGGATTTAGAGAAGATCTGTAGAGTGGACCAAAATCCCTCCTGAGATGTGTGAAAACCTGGTAACCAACTACAAAAACCATCTTGCAAACAAGGGTTTCTCCACCAAGTACTAAGTCATGTTTTGCTTGTGGACTTAATACTTATTTTACTCACTGAACTGCAACTCTATTTATAACATTTGTATCGTGTTTTGTTTCTCGAATTTTTTGGTTGTTATTCTGTCACTGTCGTTTAAAATATACCTATAATAAAAATTATAGACCCTTTTATTTCTTTATAAGTGGGCAAATTTACAAAATCTGCAGGGAATTCAATAATTATTTTCCCCACTGTATATTTACCCTTAATCATAATCTCCCTGCAGCCCCCTTTCAATTATAATTATCCTTCCATGCACAATTATATTCCCTGCAGCCACCCTCCCCCCCCTCTTACACCTATAATAAAAAAATAAAATATAAAAATGATAGACCCTTCATTCCTTTATGGGCAAACTTACTAAATCTGCAGGGAATCAAACAGGGGTGGCACAGTGGTGTAGTGGTTAGCACTCTCACCTGGCAGTAAGAAGGGTCACTGGTTCAAATCCCAACCACGACACTACCTGCCTTGAGTTTGCATGTTCTCCCTGTGCCTGCGTGGGTTTCCTCCGGGTACTCCGATTTCCTCCCACACTCCAAAGACATGCAGATAGGTAAATTGGCTTCTGTTCAAAATTGGCCCTAGTATATGAATGGGGGCCTTGGATTGTGGGCTCCTTGAGGGTAGGAACCAACATGAGTGTGCAATGTACAGGGATGGGCACAATTGTAGACACTCACTCAGGTTGAACTGGATGGACTGGTGTCTTTATTCAACCTAAAACTAACTAACTATGAAACACATATTTACCCCACTGTGATTGAATAGAGGGCTGTAGGATAATTATAATTGAAAGGGTGGGGGGGGTTGCATGGAAATTATAATTAAAGGAGGGGGAGTATAATTTGGGGGGCTGCAGGAGAATTATAATTGTGTGTGCGCGTGGGGGGTAAATATAATAAAGGAGGGGGGCTTCAGGGGAATTATATGTAACAGAGGAGGATGATATGTGCCCTGTTATAATGGGGAGGGGTGGCACCATGGGAGGCTGTTAAAAGTAGTTAAAAGTAGGTACCTGCTCCCCAAAAAAACCTTTTTAGTCCAAAGGTGTTAGAAGAAAGGAATAATCAGTTTTTAGCTAGAACTATCATGTACCAAACTACTATGTCACTTTTATTTAGCTGGAAAGTGAAATAAAAAGCAGGTAGATGCAGAGAATATAAAATACTAGAGTATATCATTTTATGGATAGTGTCTTGTTCAACATTGTTTGCAGAACCCCTGTGCTGCATAGCAACAATATAACCAATTGAATGTGCTCAATGTAAACATCTGTGCATGTAGTTCACATTTTCTAGATTTTATTTTCCACTTATCTAGTAAAATATGTACATGTAAATAGTTCTGGTTCTAGTTTTTCACAGAAAAGCGTATGTAAGCCCAGGTTGACGCTATTACTACTAATTACAAGGTAACGGCTAATGCCCCATACACATGATCGGACTTTCCAACAACAAAACCATGGATTTTTGTTCGAAGGATGTTGGCTCCAACTTGTCTTGCATACACACAAATGTTGGCCAACAATTACGAATGTAGTGATGTACAAGATGTACGTGATATCTCCATTACGAACGCTAGTTTTACAAAAAACGTTACCCTGTGACACTGCGCTATCCAAATAAAAAAAGCTGCTATCACAATCACAAGGATATAAAACAGTGAATCATTGACAAATATTAAATCATAGTGTAGCGCTAAAAAACAAACAAAAATGACCTAATACATGACGATATGTGATCATAAAATATTTAACCAGTCACAAAACTCATATAATGTGCAAAGAATACACCTTAAGTGTATAATTCATAAGTGTATATAATAAAAAAAAGTCCAAAGAAAAAATAAGAGTCTCTATATAAATGTTGATCCAATCCAAACGTGAGATAAGGGTCACCATCCACCTTCCTTAAATGAGACTAACATGCAGACACCATGTGGTATTCCCGTCACCTTTTAAGATAAAGGCTTACCAGATGTAATAGATCCTACACGAATATACATTCGGAGGATCACACAGGCTTGTGTACTCGTATAAGAGATTTCAGACGTAAATTATCCAGGGAAGTAGCGAATCAAACTAGATGTCTCGGCTAGTTGACAGATCCTCAGCAGTAAAATCCAACTCAAATAGTATTAAACCCATATAAAGAGAAAATAGGGGCTACAATAGTGTAATTCCGTTTAAGAAAAAAATTTTAATAAAAAAGTAATGAACTTACATGTAACCAAAGAATCAAGCGCTTAATCAATAAAAACAGTGCTACAGCAGGAGTCCCGACGCGTTTCGTCCTCCAAAGACGTCATCTGGGGTAACACTCCACTGTAACACACTTGCTTTTATATCCCCCCTTTCAATCTGGGCGAAAATTCCATCTGCCTGTGTCACCGCATATTACTTCCGGTTTAAGATGGCGCCCGGCGTGCGTTCCACGCCTCATTCCAATGTTACAACATAAATCTGCCAGCGTTTTAATGTCATAACTTGTATGGAGTAGACCGATATATAAAATCAGCATTAATCCACCTAAAAAACGAAATACTGGGGATATTCCCATTGCACAAAAAACCTCATTTCCGGGTCATGGCTGAAATAATAGCAAACGCCCAATAAGAAAACTAATCCCATAGTGGGCTTATCCCATTGCACAAACAACCTCATTTCCGGGTCATGGGTGAAATAATAGCAAACACCCTATATGAGAAACTAATCCCATAGTGGGCGTATCGCCGATTAGGGCGTAACGTTTCCAGACAGCGGTGCTGGAACGCAACGCCTACAGGAGGCGCCGACGAAGCCGGCACACCTGACGCCGGAAGTGACGTAGAAGGAAATACGTCACCTCCGGTCAAAACACATCCGACACCGGAAATGACGTAAAGGGAAGTACGTCGCCTCCAGTCAACAACGGAGCGCATATACATGCTCCGGAACGCACGGCTCAAGAGGCTGTGCACTAATGCAACCGCCTATTCAAGGATGCAAAAAGTACTAAAACGATTAGACTTTATACAAATAAAAAATCCACCTAAAGATTTTATAGTGTAAAAATTTAAATCAAATGTCACCTGGAACGCTAGTTTTACAAGACCGAGCGCTTCCGGCTCGTACTTGATTCCGAGCATGCGTGGACTTTTGTGTGATGGACTTGTGTACACACGATCGGAACGTCCGACAACAAAAATTTGTTGGCGGAAAATTTGAGAACCCGCTAGCCATTTGTTGGCAGAAAGTCCGACAACAAATGTGGAGCATACACACGGTTGGACTTTCTGCCAACTAGCTTACATCCAACATTTGTTGTCGGAAAATCCAATCGTGTGTACGGGGCATTAGAGCTTGAATTTCTGTTACTGGCAGGCAGGGCCGTCTTTAATATTGATTGGACCCTGGGCAAAAATTTTCTTGGGGGCCCCCCCCCATGCAATTTTGCTCTCCACCTGCTCTGAGACATACAATAAATAGCAGCTAGACTTAAAATCAGTTTACTGTATCAGATCGGGCAGCAATTGCGATTGGTTGCCAGTGGTTACAGCATATCATTACTGCTTAATGACTCGTTGCTAGAGGTTACAGCACACATTACGGCTCACTGATTAGTTGCTAGAGGTTGCAGCAAATGATTTCTGCTTGTTAATTGGTTGCTAGAGATTACTGTTAAGTAATACTGCTCACTGATTGGTTGCTAGAGGTTACCGCCACTATTTACAAATGAATGCCGGTTAGTTACATGTAAACACAGGGTCTGCAGGTGAGTCATCTGCAAACAACAATAAGGCAGAGCTGGGCAGCATTAGTAGCATCACTTCACATTGAGACATCGGGACACAATACAGGACTAAAACTTCAAGGGACAAGGGAATTTACACTGGGATAGTTGGCAAGTATGAGGCAGCTGCTTTGGGCCCCACAACAATGACAGGGCCCAGAGCAGCTGCCCCTTTTGCCCTGCCTTAAAGACGGCCCTGCTGGCAGGATCTCCAAGCAAGAAACTTACAAAAAAATATTTTCTTCATAAAACTGTATATAATTGTTATCAGTCATGATACCAAACATACTAAAAAATAGATTTTGGGTTTTAACTTCCTTGTCCATTCAGGGTCAGTCTATTAAGCACCTTGCTCTTTTTATTTTAGAAACGCGAGTTCCAAATCTTTTCCAGGATTTCTGTACTTCTATGTCAGTCACTCAGAATTTTCCCTCCTTCCTCCCTCTTCTCCTTAATTGGGTCAATTATTTCCAAATGAATAAAAAATGTTGTTCTTAATTAGAAGGGAAATCTTTAAGCTATAAGAAACCATTTACGCTTTTTCAGAACCAGTCGGCAATTATCCGCAAAGCTTTCTCATTTTTCTAAATTCAGCTGAAATATTTAATGATTTGTCATAAATTACAGGAATTGTTACTACAAGAAAGTATAAATGATTTATAACTTGCATTGTAAGGAGCGGTTATGAAATGGTAGGCTCTAGGTGAGATAGGAATATTCTTGATGTGGTTTCTTTCCCACTACTGACAGTGTAGAGCAGTGAAAACTATATAGGTCAGGCCATTTTAAATGGGTTTTGCATAAGACATAACTGTTTGATACCTGTTATGAAAATAAATAGTGCCCTATCAAAACAATGCTAGAAGAAAAAAAAAAACAACACACCAAAAATTCAATTTTCTGGGTACTGTAAAGTGTCGGGCTCGTTTCGCACAGGCTGTCTGATCAGGTCCGCTTGTCAGTTTTTTTGAGATGGACCTGATTTCCCCATCCATAGCTCTCTATGGAGCAGTGGGTGACAACTGATGGCATTCGATCTGATCCTGTCCACCAAAAACAGTGGATTGGATCCGATAACAGTTGGATGGGAACAGACAAGTGGTCCTTTTCCATCTGACAGCCCAAAAGGGCAGCGCAGTGGTGTAGTGGTTAGCACTCTCACCTAGCAGCAAATCCTGACCATGACACCATCTGCCTGGAGTTTGCGTGTTCTCCCTGTGCATGCATGGGTTTACTCTAGGTACTCTGGTTTCCTCCCTCACTCCAAAGACATGCTGGTAGGTTAATCGGATCCCATCTCTAAATTGGCCCTAGTATGTGTTTGTAAGCTTGCCAGGACCCCATGGGGCAAAGGACCATGCTATATCAAGATTGAAATCAACTTAATACAGAACAGTGGGGCTGTGTCCATGTCTGCTCTGCATAGCACATGGGAGCCACTGTTTATGCCACAGGCTCTGAAGGTCCGGTAAGTATGGCGGACCTTCAGATGGCTTGCGCCAGCAACTGTATGCACTCTGCATATCTCCCAAATTTAGGATCTATTCACAGTACTTACAGGTAGGTCTTATTATAGGCTTACCTGTAGGTAAAAGAAGAAAGAAATGGGTTTAAATGGAAGTAAACCCATCGATTTAAACAGTTAACAAAAAAAGGCATGCCGGGAATGCTAACTGCACATTGGCTGTGCTCTCAGCCAAACTATCAAACCATCCAATGGCTGGTGTCATAACAAATCACATGTGCAGCTCCATAGCAGTTGAAGATTAAACAGAGGCAAAGATGGCAGCTTCCTTGGCTGAAAACAATAGGGGAGTTTACTTCCACTTTAATAACCATTGGCCTTTTCTATGTATCACTATATAAAAGGAAAAAAGACCAGCAGAAAAAACTGTTTTCCTAACTTTCTTTTTTCAAAAGACATACCAAATAAAAATGCCAAAATGTCATGACAGAAAGAACTCCCTCCCCTCCAAATGACTACTTTTTGAAAGTAGACAGCTATGGTGATCTCACTTTTTGAAAAGAAGAAATATGCTGTTATTGAGATGGTTAAAGCATGGAGCTTGGTAATGGTGCACTAAATACAGTACATAATTACAGGTCATACACAGAGGGAGGAGAAGGGTAAGGGGTTAATGGGGAAGGTAATGTATTGGTCACATACAGTGGGAGGTTGGAGATGAGGGGGTTATTGTGCATATGTGCAGGATGGATCTGAAATGTACAGGAGAGAAGGGTGGTAAAAAGGTTGAGAATGTTGAAAACAATCCCGCAATCGAATAAATATTATGAATCTGCTATTGCATTTCATCTTCTACTAATGAATGGCTCATTAATTTGATCATGTATTACTTCTTCCATTTCCTGACTTATGGGAGTAAGAAGAAGCTAAAATTGGCGTGCTTACGTTTATTAGACATGTGCACAACAACAAAAAATTGTTTTGTCTTTACGTTTCCGTTGATTACTAACGATTCATAATTTCGTAAGACGTGAGTTTTTATATTTGGCCTCGTTCATATTTTCGGGAACAGATATATTTTTGTTGATATGAAATGATTCGTAATTTTGTAAGACGCAAGGTTTCATATTCAGACCCGTTCGTATTTTCGTGACAATTATATTTTCTTTGACACAAAATGATTGGTAATTCCATTAGTCTAATTTTCTTTGATACAAAATTCGTAATTTTGTTAGATAATAATTTTCATTTAATTCGATACACTACTTGTAATTTCGTAATTGTTACTTTTGTGAGATTGCCTTTTTAGTTGATTTGTACATTCGTAGGAAATAAAGAATAATAATTCTATGCTTGCTCCTCCTCAACTGAATCTAAAAAGATTTGGGAATGCAGTGTGACTCAGACACAAAAGGGATAAGCTGATTGGCTAAAGATATTAAGTAAGATACATCACTCACTAATGCCGCATATACACAACTGGACTTTCCGTCAGAATAAACTCTTGGAGTTCCGACTGAACTGACTTGCCTACACATGATCACACCAAAGTCCGTTTGTTTCAAACGCAATGACATACGACAGGATTAGAAAAGGAGGTTCAATAGCCAGTAGCCAATAGCTGCCCATGTGTCGTATTTGGTCCGTTGGAATAGCATCCAGACGAACATTTTTCCTGATAGGAATTGATTCAGTCAGAAAGATTTAAAACGTTCTATTTCTAGGTCCGTCAAAATTTTTGAAGAAAAAAGTCAGGTGAAGCCCACACACGATCGGAATATCCAATGAAATTATTCCATCTGACCTTTTCTGCCGGAAGTTCCAGTCGTGTGTACACGACTGCCCATTCGAAAGAACAATTTGAGAACACAAAATTACGAACATACATATTAAGATACACTAAAGCCCCATACACACTATCAGATTTTCTGCTGATTTTTTTCCGTCTGATTTACCAAAACCATATAATATGAGGTCAAACCTTAAGAGTTTCAATGTGTATGCAATCAGGCAGGCCCTTGCACTACATGGTTTTGGTAAATCTGAAGATAAAAATCAGCAGAAAATTTGCTAGTGTGTATGGGGCTTTACACTGTCCATTAAAAAGAACAATTCGAGAACACGAACAAACAAAATTACGAACAGACGAACAAACCAAATTACGAACACATGAATGAAAATACAAACATAAGAAATTATGAACAGACAAAAGGATTGAAAATACTAAATGTAAATCATTCGTTATAGATGTCATTTTCTTTCTTTTACTGTTTCTGAGTTTTGTGTTTTCGTAAGTTTGTCCGTTCGTAAGTTTGTATTTTCGTGTGTTCGTTATTTTGCTTATTCATAATTCCGGAATTTTCGTATTTTGGTTCTTTCAGCTATTCGGATGTTTCGAATTGATCCGAATGTATGAATACTAACAAATTTGTACAAAAATCTATTTGTTACAAACCGAATCGCACATGTCTAACGTTTAAGATTGCTGTGATTGGTCATCACAGTGTTCATAAGGTACAGGGCCACTCAGATCAGCTCTGTACATTGTCTGTGATCTGAGCTATCTGATGTGTTTTTTCTGGAGTGACGTTTATGAATGGCACTCCAGAAACACACATCCACTGTCTATTTTATTACAATATGGCGGTAGGGAGCTGGTTAAGGATTAATGGGGCATTATGCATGGGTGTCCGCAGATAGGGGCAAGGGGGGGCAAGTGCCCCCCCTGGAATCAGGGATCAGATCAGGAGCGATGACCTTCATCAACCCCTCTCTGTCACCCCCTCTCTCTCTCTCTCTCTCTCACCCCTCTGGCTTTTTCACCCCCCCTCTCTCTGTCACCCCCCTCTGTCTCTCTCTGTCACACTCCTCTCTGTCACCCCCTCTGTCTCTTTCTGTCACCCCCCTGTCTCTGTCACCCGCCCTCTCTCTGTCACCCATCCTCTCTCTGTCACCCCCTGTCTCTCTCTGTCACCCCCCACATGTATGCAGTCTCTTACAGTCTCTTAAGCCATGTATGCCATCTCTGACAGTCTCTTGTGCCATGTTGTCTGCAGTCTCTGACAGTCTCTTGGGCCATGTCTGCAGTCTCTGACCATCACCTGTACTACGTCTGCAGTCTATGACTGTGATAATGTCATTGTCGAAAAAGGGTCAGAGAATGGGTGACCTTAAAATGATGCCCCTCCCTGAAAAAAGTTCTGCGGACGCCCATGGCATTATGGGCTGTGTCCAATGCTTTGTGTACTCCAAATGGTTTTCTAACCTTCCTAATTGACTGTTTACCAAGACAGTGATTAGCCAGCTAAGTTGGGGGCCTTCCACAGTCATTACATCATTGACTACAATCTTAAGGCCCGTACACATGATCAGACTTTTTGACAACAAACATGCAAATTAGCTGTTTTGAGCAACATCCGACCTTGTATACGCTCCATCGGACAAACTTTTTCGGTTTTCATCTGACTTTTGTTGGCTGTGCAAACGGACAAGCTTTCTGGCAACAAAAGTCAGATGAAGCAAAGTCTGATCGTGTGTACAGAAAACCATAGGACTTTTGTACAAAGTACAAACACGCATGCTCAGAACCAATGCAAAAGATCAGACAACAATACAGAAGCTGACCAAAGGTGGTGGTAAAGAGCAGAAAAAACACGTAATTTGGTGAAAGTTGGCTGAAAAAGTCCTGCCGTGTGTATGCAATACAAGTTCTCAGTCAACGCCCTTTGTACAAAAATCCACCGGAAAGTTTGTACAAAGTCTGATCATGTGTATGAGGCTTTATAAACCAAAAGGCCAGTACTAATCTGCCCGAGACAATAATCACAATGAAAATGATGCTGATATTAGTGATAAATTGTGCTGCAAATGCAATGTACCAAAAGTAAAGCTCAGCCATTATAGCATTTTGGGGCCAACTACTCCTCCATCCCTCCCAATTCCAGTGGTGCCACGAGAATCACCAATAATAGGCAGTCAGTAAGGGTTACCCAGGCATTCTTTCTCCAATAACATGGTGTGCTGTAATATATACAATACCTGCCAGAGATCCTGTAAACCCTGTGAAGGCGTGTGCTTCCTCTATGAAGAATAATTACAACAGTGGCCTAATGATGACTGATTAGAACAACACAACATATTAGTTTTGTATTTAGTGCTCATCCAGCTTTCATTCTTTCCCACTCCCCTACCAGAGGTGTTACCACCTTTATTAATTTACACAGGCTGCCAAAAAAGCATGTGGCTAAGACCCAGCAAGTACATAACCTTCACACGAAATCTAGTTTTTTGTAAAATGTTATAGCAATGATACTCAAGGAAATCTTACTGTATAATGCACAATATTTCAATCTAATATTTTGTTGATCCAGCTAAATGAAACCAGTTATTTCCAAATAACTGATTCCCTGGTGGGCTTCCTATAAATAGCACCAAGCAAATAGTCTTTGACCTTTGAGACAATTTCCCTGCTAGTTATATAAAAAAACAAAACCTTTTGCTAATCTAATAGAAATACATTGCTTATGCAGTAAAGCGTGCATACTGATCAAGTGACCAGTGAAGAAAAATAAAAGCTGCTTCATGTAACAGAACACTTTAAAGTGTAGCTAAACTCAAACCCAAAAATGGTTCTTATGAGTCCTTGGTGTGGCGGCTCCATTCATTTTCTTTTTCTTAAGTTTCTTTTCCTTTATTTTCACCCAGTAATCCTCCAAATAATGCATTTCTGACCCTGGTTGGCTACATCATTATTCCAGTGCATCTACGGAGGGAACCATGGTTGTCACCCTAGGCTACTCTCCTGATCTGGACCACAAACCTGTCCATATCCCTTCATCTCCATTACATCTAAGGACTGTATGCTGCACAACATTACTTTTTTGTCCTTGGGTATAGTTATACTTTAATTTAGGATTTCTGCTCTTATGAAAGAAGATAAAATATCCATACACAATTTTATGAGAATCTCCTCCTTTGAGTAGCAGTAGTTGTTCATTGATAGTGGCTTGATCCAACCTTTTTTAGATGATTCTCTTGTCTATTGGTGCCTACAGACTGAACAGGCATGGCTTCCCCTAATAAGCCATGCCTCCTTCCCCTTCTCTACTGACTTAAAGCCCAACTCCAGCCAAAACATTTCATTTAGATTTGAATAAAGTGAGGATGGGTTAGTGTACTTTATCAGGTTTTTATTGCTATCTGGCACAGTGGACCTAAAAAATGTTTTAACATAGAACACCACAAGACACAGTAGAGCATAACTGTGCGTTGAGGTGGATGGCGCATGCGTTTGGTGCACTGGGATACCATCAAAATTATAAGCACAACAATGCACCATGGGATGTGCATCACTGCTAATTGTGTTAAATAGGGATGGGCGAACGGTTCGGCCCAAGCACAAGTTCGGGTCGGACTTTGGTTGTTCGGATGTTCTGTGAACACCAAACAATATGCAGTGTTTGAGGCAAATTCGAAAGCAGCCGTACACCGTTAAAGTCTATGGGACACTAACATAAAAAATCAAAAGTGCTCATTTTAAAGGCTTATATGCAAGTTATTGTCATAAAAAGTGTTTGGGGACCCGGGTCCTGCCCCAGGGGACATGTATCAATGCAATTTTTTTTTTTTTTAAACGGGTGTTTTTTCCTGAGCAGTGATTTTTTTTTTTAATGCTTAAAGTGAAACAATAAAAATGAAATATTCCTTTAACCACTTGCCAACCGCCTGACGCAGATATACTGCGGCAGAATGATGCGGGCAGGCAAAGTAACGCATGGCTACGTTACTTTCCTCCCATGGGCGAGGGGCGCATCGTGCCCCCTCGGTGCCCAAGGCAGTCAGCATCGTTCCAGGAGCGATCTGTGCTGAGGGGGAGGCCACTGATTCATGGCTACCCCCTCGCGATCGCTCTCAGTGAATGGGATGCTTCCTCTGTTTCTGTAATGTAAACAAAGGCAGAGGAAGTGATGTCATTTCCCCTCGTGTCAGTCTTTTCATTCCGGCACCGAGGAGAGAAGACATCAATGCCATTTTGCACCAACACTACACTAACAGTAGAACATGCAGGCACACTTTTCAGCCCCCAATCACCCCACGATTACCCCCCCCTGCACCCCCTGTCACAGTGACACCAATAGCAATTTATATTTTTTACTGATTACTGCATTGGTGTAATTTATGAGTGTTATAAGTGGTAGGGCAGTTAGTGTTAGGCCTCTTTTAGGTCTAGGGTACCCCCCTAACCCCCCCTAATAAAGGTTTAAACCCTTGATCACCCCCCATTGCCAGTGTCACTAAGCAATCTTTTTTCTGATCGCTGTATTAGTGTCACAGGTGAGGCTAGTTAGGCAGGTAAGTATTTAGGTTCGCCGTCAGCTTTTTATAGTGTCAGGTACCCCCATATACTATGTAGTAAAGGTTTTAACCCCCTGATTGCCGCCTAGTTAACCCTTTCACTAGTGATCACCGTATAACTGTTACGGGTGACGCTGGTTAATTACTTTGTTTTTTATAGTGTCAGGGCACCCGCCATTTGTTACCTAATAAAGGTTTAACCCCCTGATCGACCGGCGGGTGATATAAGTTAGGTTTTAGAGTCGGATAGGGTCTGCGTCACCCCAGGCAGCATCAGGTTAGTGCCAGTACCACTAACACCCACGCACGCAGCATACACCTCCCTTAGTGGTATAGTATCTGAACGGATCAATATCTGATCTGATCACATCTATACTAGCGTCCCCAGCAGTTTAGGGTTCCCAAAAATGCAGTGTTAGCAGGATCAGCCCAGATACCTGCTAACACTTGCGTTTTGCCCCTCCGCCCAGCCCAGCCCAGCCCACCCAAGTGTAGTATCGATCGATCACTGTCACTTACAAAACACTAAACACACATAACTGCAGCGTTCGCAGAGTCAGGCCTGATCCCTTCGATCGCTAACAGTTTTTTAGATAGCGTTTTGATACAGTTGCTAGTAGTCAGGAGCTTTTTTACTTCTGAGTCTCACTAGTGTACCACTCAATTTAGAGCCCAAAATGGCAAATCGAAGTTACACTAGTGAAGAGGCCTACACGTTTCTGAGCATGACAGATAGTGAAGAGGAAGTCACTCATCTGTCAGATTCAGGCTCAGAATACGATCCTGTAGACGACAGCGGCTCCATGACAGATAGCTCTCACGACGGAGTTGTGGTCCCTGCCAAGGTCAGGCGTACCTGACCCCAATCTTCTTCTGCTGTCATTGAGGTACAATGGAGCAGAGAAGTACTAGTGCCGCTCATCCTTCTGGTCAACTGTTAAGCACCAGCTGCCTAGTAAACCCTGGTCATAGTCAACTAGCACTGCAGTATCACGCGGTGATGTGGCGAGTCCCATAAGTGCAGTTCAAGCTGGTGAGGTGGCAAGCACAAGTAGTGTCCCGCTGCCACCAAGAAGAAGACAAACACAGGCTTGTCATGCCCATAGTGCCCTTCCTGCTGCATTCACCAATCCTAATTGGGAACCCACCACTTGTGCAGCACCCGTACTTCCCCCATTCACTGGCCAACCTGGCATTCAGGTGGAAACAGTTGATTTTACGTCACTTGATTTTTATTCGCTGTTTTTCACCGAAGATCTCTATAGATCTATTGTGGACCAAAGCAATTTGTACGCTGGTCAACACATCACCACTATTCCCCAGTCCTCCCTTGCCAGAGATTGGAAACCAATTAAGTTTTTTTGGCATTTAAGCTCTTTCTGGGCCTATCCCTCCTCATGGGCATAACCAAAAAGTGTGAGTTGCGGTCATATTGGTCCACTGACCCAATTCACCATATGCCCGTGTTCTCTTCCTCCATGACCAGGGCACGATACGAGCTGATTTTGTAGTTCATGCATTTCAACACCAATGAACTCTGTCGTCCTCGTGGAGACCCTGGATACGATTGGCTCTACAAAATTCGGCCTCTGGTAAACCACTTCAACCAACGTTTTGCAGACTTGTTTACTCCCCATCAAGTTGTCTGCATTGATGAGTCCCTGATTAAGTTTTCTGGCCTCTTGTCATTCAAACAGTACCTTCCCAGCAAGCGTGTCTGATATGGGGTCAAGATGTATAAGCTCTGCGAAAGGGCCACAGGCTATACATGTAGTTTTATGGTTTACAAGGGAAAAACATAGTCATATACAGTGGTGTGAAAAAGTGTTTGCCCCCTTCCTCATTTCCTGTTCCTTTGCATGTTTGTCACACTTAAGTGTTTCAGAACATCAAACCAATTTAAACAATAGTCAAGAACAACACAAGTAAACACAAAATGCAATTTGTAAATGAAGGTGTTTATTATTAAAGGTGAAAAAAAATCCAAACCATCATGGCCCTGTGTGAAAAAGTGATTGCCCCTCTTGTTAAAACATACTATAACTGTGGTTGTCCACACCTGAGTTCAATTTCTCTAGCCACACCCAGGCCTGATTATTGCCACACCTGTTCACAATCAAGGCATCACTTAAATAGGAGCTGCTTGACACAGTAAGGTCCACCAGAAGATCCTTAAAAGCTACACATCATGCCGAGACCCAAAGAAATTCAGGAACAATTGAGAAAGAAAGTAATTGAGATCTATCAGTCTGGAAAGGGTTATAAAGCCATTTCCAAAGCTTTGGGAATCCAGCGAACCACAGTGAGAGCCATTATCCACAAATGGCGAAGACATGGAACAGTGGTGAACCTTCCCAGGAGTGGCCGGCCGCCCAAAATTACCCCAAGAGCGCAGCGACGACTC
Organism: Lithobates pipiens; assembly: GCF_037356315.1. Classification (NCBI taxonomy): domain Eukaryota; kingdom Metazoa; phylum Chordata; class Amphibia; order Anura; family Ranidae; genus Lithobates; species Lithobates pipiens. Next base: position 181,328,369 of record NW_027507787.1, read on the forward strand.
ATCCAAGAGGTCACAAAAGACCCCACAACAACGTCCAAGGAACTGCAGGCCTCACTTGCCTCAGTTAAGGTCAGCGTTCATGCCTCCACCATCAGGAAAAGACTGGGCAAAAATGGCCTGCATGGCAGAGTTCCAAGGAGAAAACCACTGCTGAGCAAAAAGAACATCAAAGCTTGTCTCAATTTCTCCACAACACATCTTGATGATCCCCAAGACTTTTGGGACAACATTCTGTGGACCGATGAGACAAAAGTGGAACTCTTTGGAAGGTGTGTGTCCAAGTATATCTGGCGTAGAAGGAACACTGCATTTCATAAAAAGAACATCATACCAACAGTAAAATATGGTGGTGGTAGTGTGATGGTCTGGGGCTGTTTTGCTGCTTCAGGACCTGGAAGACTTGCCGTGATAAAAGGAACTATGAATTCTGCTGTCTACCAAGAGATCCTGAAGGAGAATGTCCGACCATCTGTTCGTGTACTCAAGCTGAAACGAACTTGGGTTCTGCAGCAGGACAATGATCCTAAACACACCAGCAAGTCCACCACCGAATGGCTGAAGAAAAACAAAATGAAGACTTTGGAGTGGCCTAGCCAAAGTCCTGACCTGAATCCTATTGAGATGTTGTGGTATGACCTTAAAAAGGCCGTTCATGCTCGAAAACCCTCTAATGTAACTGAATTAGGACAATTCTGCAAAGATGAGTGGGCCAAAATTCCTCCAGGACGCTGTAAAAGCCTCATTGTACGTTATCGCAAACGCTTGGTTGCAGTTGTTGCTGCTAAGGGTGGCCCAACCAGTTATTAGGTTTAGGGGGCAATCACTTTTTCACACAGGGCCATGATGGTTTGGATTTTTTTTCACCTTTAATAATAAACACCTTCATTTACAAATTGCATTTTGTGTTTACTTGTGTTGTCCTTGACTATTGTTTAAATTGGTTTGATGTTCCGAAACACTTAAGTGTGACAAACATGCAAAGGAACAGGAAATGAGGAAGGGGGCAAACACTTTTCCACACCACTGTATATATATATATATATATATATATATATATATATATATATATATATATATATATAAAATAAAAAAAAACTAAAATAGTTGTAATTTTATTGTTCTCCCTCTCTATTCTCTCTCTATTGTTCTGCTCCGGCAGCGAGGAGAACCATAATTGGCCACAGGCAGGATGCTTGTGGTCAATTATAGCTCAGGGGGTTGAGTACATGCCCCACACTATATAAGGCTTCCAGCGTGGCGGCCTAGGTGTAGTGTGTTCCGGCGTGCAGGGAAAGAGCTAGACAGGCAGGGACAGTGTTCTTTTTTCAGGCATCTTAAAGTTAAAGTGGTGTTGTGTGCCTCCAGCACAGTATACACCTGTATCTACCCTTTATTGCTGTTTTTCTCTAATTAAGGCATCTGCATGAGTCAGTGGGTGTTGTGTGCCTCCAGCACAGTATACACCTGTATCTACCCTTTATTGCTGGTGTTCTATAATAAAAGCATCTGCAGGAGTTAGTGGGTGTTGTGTGCCTCCAGCACAATATACACCTGTATCTACCCTTTATTGCTGGTGTTCTCTAATACAGGCTTCTGCAGAAGTTAGTGGGTGTTGTGTGTCTCCAGCACAGCACAATATACACCTGTATCTATCCTTTATTGCTTGTGTTCTCTAATACAGGCATCTGCAGGAGTTAAAGTGGGTGTCTTGTGCCTCCAGCACAGTATACACCTGAAGATACCCCTTATTGTTGGTGTTGTCTGTTGCATATCTTGCATATTAGCCTTTAAAATGAGCACTTTTGATTTCGAAAGTTCGAGTCCCATAGACTTTAATAGGGTTCTAAAGTTCGTATGAATTTTAGGTCCGTTCGAAGGTTCTGGTGTGAACCGAACCAGGGGAGTTTGGCTCATCCCTAGAGTGTATGATTAATAATTAAGTTACTAAGGGACCTCTAATTAAGGTATCAGATGCAGTGTACATAGTGACCAGTATATCACCTTGAGCAAGGGACTCATATGGCCCAAATCATTGACTTATTTGACTAATCGGACATTGCACTAATAAATGGTGCCATCCGCTAGTCACTACAGCCCCGATCTATTACCAAGGTTGAACACTGAAAGGAGTGAGGTCCCCATCCATTGATTCTCCCTAATTGGGACATGGGCAACCTGTTGGAGACTTTCATCCTTCCACATTGCCCAAAATAAAAAAAGGGTTTGTCTGGAGCTGGGCTTTAACTATCACTCATGGATTTAAAGCAGGAAGATGTAAAAATATGAAGGTTATAGTGTATAGATTTAGTGATTTTACTTATTTGTAGGAAAATTACCGGTGAATAAAAAGGTAATAGACTTATCCAAAATCTGCTATCCTGAGAATGCTTTTAACAGTTTTAGAAGCATGCCCTGTGTCAGCCCAAATAAAGCCACTTTCTATATACATTAAAGTGAAAGATTTACATGATGATATGAGATGTCCAGCATTGCTGCAGGACTATCCCTCTGGCTCAGGCTATGAAACCACAGTGCAGGAAGTTGTAAGCTTAGGAAGCTGGAGAGATGAAATGAATGATTTTAATATTCCACTACAAACTGCTGCACACGAGCTAGAAAAGAAAATCATTCTAATCACTTCACATTCTAGGTCTGCTGTATTAAGAGTACAAAATATCCTGATTAAAGAGTTCTACAAACTATAGGCGGACAATGCCACTGCCGAGACGGCGATTCTTGAATGGTAATTGAAAATATCTTGAGTCGGTCTAATCTGATTTTCTGCTGTACAAAATGAGTTGAGATGACAGAAATCCACAAGGGGATGAAATTGGCAGATGAGTGTTAGATGCTGAGTTGGATCATTTAGAGGTCTTAGAGATTAATGGTAATTTTTTTTGTTAAATATAAAGCATGCATGTACTTGCTACTGGTGGTGATTCTCGATGACAAGCTGTACAGAAGAACAGCTAAGTAATATGAGGAAAGACTGGTCAAGGTCAGTCCAAGGAAAGTGTTCATATGTAAGATGATTGCCAGATGTATTGGTCATTATAGATGTAATTTGCCCTTAATTTGACAGATGCGTAGAACATAGCCGAGGTTGTGGCCTAGTTTTTAACAGTTTTTACAGTAATGTGCCATATTTTCAGCAACCCTGATCAGCAGATATATTAATGCTGATTTTCTAACTCAGAAATGAACTCTGCGGAAGTGGGTCTGTTATGAGAATATATATCTGACACGTAACCTCCTCTCTCAGGTTCTGCCTGTACAAACCTTGATGGAAGATTTTAAACCACAGTGGCATGGGCAGGATATCTCATATCAGTATTCTTTGTCCTTAGGATTCCACATGGTCAATCACCTACTAAAATAGTACATTTTACCTTGGATGATTTAATAAAGGGGCAAAATTGAATTTTTGTCATGTTACCTCCCTGGTAGGTTAAAGTGTCACTAAACCCACGTAATAAAAAACTATCCTTGCATATCATGTTACATGCTGTTCATACTCACACATTCATTATGGGATTCATTTTCTGTATTCTGAAATAAAACCTTGTTGATCCTGCTGCTCTCTATCTCCCCCTCCTGTCCATGTCCCCAATGTAGTTGGGGATTTTGCAGAGCAGTGTTGGCAGCTAGTGCAGTGACTCAGTTTTCAGTGAGTTTCTATACTGAACATTTCCTCCCTATCACATCTGATCATCCCATCTGACTATAGAGTCACACGTGTGGGCATATACACAGTGATAAATGACATCCACTCCCTCCTTTCTCTATGCCTGCTACCCAGCTAAACACAATGGGGGCAGGATATTTAATCTTGATTTATGGAGGTTTCACCTTCCTGTTATTCTAAGGCACAGGACAGAGGGGTGTGATACAGCCTGTGACTGGCAGAAATCTGCCCATACCATGATATTGGCAAAAAATAAAGATGTGATTTAAAATATATATTTGTCTGATGATTTTAAACAGTTTATTGACATTATTTTTACTTATTTTGTATCCAAAAGGTCGCTCCACTCAAGCCCTGGAGCGGGCGTACATTGGACTGACCAATTGATGAAAACCGGAAGATGGGGACCCAGAAGTGACGTGACCGAAGATAATGCCTCAACATACTGTTCATTGTATGACGTCATCAGGAAGCCATCCTACAAACGCCTCACATGGACATATCCAGTGTCGGGGAAGGCACTGCAATATGTAAGTAGCAGCTTAAATGATTTTAAATTTGTGTGCATTAAACTATATCAGTTCCTTTCTCTGATTGATGGTGTCATGGCAAAGAGGAGGAGAGTTGTTTAGGATCCCTGACAGGTAAAAGAAGATCTTAACGGAGACTCGTCATTCAAGCAATTTTTGAACTTTTTAGTTTAGAGAAACTCTTCAACTGATTTATATAAATTGTACAAGAAGTGGGTAGGTGAATAAGGAAGTTTGCTGCCGAAGTCTACCTCCCTAACTTTAACTATATTTTCCCTAATCTAGCCCAAAGTTTCCTAGGGCATGTAAACACCACAACATGACAGGGGAAGAAAAAAATAAGTTTATAAATGTAGGCCAGGAAAAAAAGCACATTAATTTTAGGGGTCTGTTTACCAATTTTTTTTCCACATTAAATTCATACAACGTTCACCCAAGGTTTACACATTTTTATAATTAGGTTCAGATGGATAAATGTATGAATCCTGGGTAAAAGCTGTGTGAATCACGTGAAAATATTTATAATAAACATTTAGCAGACTCGCCTCTGGAGGGCAGACGCTACCATGTACTTTTTACAGCAATATGGCAGACACCATTGTGGTTGTATCTTATTTTTTGGCTCAACAAAGTTTACCTGGTTCTAGTATTAGGAATTCTTTGCTGTCTGTCAAGAATGCCCACTTTACACTCAATTTAATATCATTTTTTTTGAGCCAGAGAGGTCCAGGGACATTATAATACGTTTCCATTACTATCACAGCAAGGAAGCTTTGATAATGGCCACTCGTAATAAATCTCAGCTGGAATTCAAGGGGGCTAAAATACATATTTTTAGCGACCTGTCTCCTATAACCCTTGCTAAATACCAAAGCTTTCGCTCAGTGTCCACGCACTTGCAAAACCATCATCTTCCATACTGCTGGGGATTTCCCTTCCGCTTGTCTGCCTCGAAGGATGGTATCCAATATTCCATGAGGGATCTTCAGGAGAGTGAGGCGTTCATACGCAATCTTGGACTTCCACCGCTGACAAATGAAGACCCCATACCACTCCCGACAACACCTAAACCCACATCCATTCCAGACTGGATTTTGACCCCTGTTCGCCAGAAACCACAGAAAGCCTACTCTACACCCCAGCGACACCCTTTCCCTAGGCTCCCACCTTGAGAGATGTCTCTCCTGCAGTTTGTTCAATTTGGCTTCGGCCCTTGCCTCACTGAGTTTCCCCTAGTTTGGGGAGTCTACACCCATGTACATGGGATGTCTCTTCTGAGGACTATGGTTACATTTTTCTACTAAGTTTCTTCAATTTTTTCGGAAGACGGCAGGGATCACTCCAGATAAGTTGGAGCCTCTCGTGTGCCTCTTTTTGATCCATGGCCACGGCTGTGGAGTCTTGGGGGTTTTTTACCCCTAGGCTATACTTTTTTTTATGGTCACCACAGTTTAACCATGTTTAATCGTGATGGCTCTACGGGTTCTTACTTACAATGTGTAGGATTTGAACTTTGTTCATATGCGCTGGTTAGCCTTGAAGGAGTTCAAATCCTTGGCTGTGGACATGGTCCTAGTCCAGGGGGGATCCTTTAAATTTGCTGCAAAACATTTTCCTGTTTCATTTAGAGCTTCTGACCCCTCTGGCAAAGCAGGAGTTGCCATATTGATTAGAAAATCCTGCCCCTTAAGAGTAAAATTCTTGTTCATGAACTGCGATTATCTCTCACTCTCTTTCACTTTGATCAATGGTTATGTCCCCAACTCAGGTCAAACCCAATTCCTCACTGATGTATTTGGGACACTCGGCAAATATGCTCAGCCCTTTATGATTGTTGGGGGAGATTTCAATAAGACCTTGTCCTCTAGAAGAGACAGACGCACACTATTCTCTTCCACCCCCTCAGCCAAAGTAGAATGCCAATCTACCTCTTTCCGTAGACTCATCAGATCTCATAACTTACTGGACATCTGGCGAATCAAACACCCCACGCACAAACAATTTTCTTTCTCCCCCCCCCCCCCCACATAAGATGTACTGCAGATTGGATTATCTTTTTGTCACGGCCCCTTTACTAACATTCTCTGTAGAATTAGAACCCTATAACTTGGTCAGACCATACCTCTGTTCAGCTGGATTTCACACTTTCCTCATCTACACCTAGAACTTGCCATTGGAGACTTAATGACTCTCTCCTTCACAACCCTATCACTGAAACTCAATTGTCTCAAAATTTAACCGAATTCTTCCAACTGAATGACAATTCTGTGGCAGATGTGTCTATCCTATGGGAGGCCCATGAAGGATACTTTAGAGGTCTATGTATCTCAGCTGCATTCTGCAGCTCAGAGACTCGATATTCTTTCCCAGCCACAAAAAGCAGAAGGTCTGCTACTAGCCTCTCCTATGGTAGCACGTCTGCACACAATCACCTCTATGCGCGAACGGTTAAAATCTATTGATATGAACAAATGCTCCAAATCCTTACTCTGGGCTAAACAGAAATTCTATGAATTTGCTAACAAACCTCATAGGATGCTAGTGAATAAGCTCAAACTGTATCCGTTTCACTCTTCTTTGGGACATTTTATAATAAGCTATATAACTGTCTAAACACAGACCCCCAAACACCTATTCTCCCAAGATGAATTTAACTCCTTTTGCTACCCTTTGAAATTGCCAAAACTGTCATCATCTCAAGCAGCTACCCTTAACGCTGCTATCACGCCAGAAAAATTAGCTGAAGTTGTTAAAGAGCTGCCTTTGCATAAGTCTCCGGGACTAGATGGTTTACCCTATCTTTATTACAAAACCTTTCTCCAAATTCTAAGCCCATATTTAATAGACCTTTTTACTTCTCTGCAGAAGGGCATTATCCCTCACCCTCAATTTTTACACATTACAGTTCTCCCGAAACCTGGCAAACCCCCATCGTTCCCAGATAACTACAGGCCCTTAGCCCTACTCAATTCAGATTATAAAATCTTTACAAAAATCATAGCTAACAGACTTTCCTCTATAATACTTAGCCTTATTCATAACGATCAGGTAGGCTTTGTCTCAGTGACGCACAGGCAACAACACTAGACGCACCATTGACCTGATAGATTTATTTGACAAAATATCCCGCTCTGCCCTTATCTTGAGCTTAGATGCTCAGAAAGCGTTTGACAGACTCGGCTGGCCATATATGTTTGCCACACTTTGGGCTCACAGTCTTTCATGTAAGCTCTTCAGGCCTTATATTCCCGCCCCACCTCCCAAGTACAACTGGTGTCTTGTGTCCCCACCCTTTTCGCATAGCAATGGCACTAGACAAGGGTGCCCCCTTTCCCCCTTATTGATTATATTATGCCTTGAACCCCTAGCTGAAGCTATCTGTATGCACCCGGATATCAGTGGGGTCTCTGCGACAGAGAGAGTACAAATTGTCTCTTTTCGCAGATGATATATTGCTTACTTTAACGAAACCACATATTTCTCCCTCCAACCTCCACGCTTTATTAGATACATTCAGTAAACTTTCTGGCTATAAAGTTAATACGGCAAAGACGAAAGCTCTCCCTATACATATTCCCCCCACGCTTCTTACCATATTACAAAACAACTTCCCCTACAATTGGTGCTCTGCTTCCCTTAAATATCTAGGTATACACCTGATGGCCTCACCTATTGACATCATCCCCACAAAACTACTGAAAGAATGCTCCGACATCGTGGCTCCAACCATAACCCACCTCATAAACAGATCATTCCACGAAGGGATTGTTCCCAGCATCCTCAAACAAGGCATCGTCAAACTTCTACTCAAGAAACCAAACCTGGACCCTCAGGATCCAAACAACCGTAGGCCAATTACAAGCCTCAACACCATTTCTAAGATCATGGAGAAAGCTGTAGTACATCAGCTACAACTTCACCTGGATACTCACAAACTCCTGGACCCGCTTCAATCAGGCTTCCGCCCACACCTTCAAATCATCAGATGCTCAGATCTCTGCTTCCACTCGTACGCTGACAACACACAACTTTATTTCCGGATCAATGGAAAAAAAGATCACCAACAACAACTTGAAAACTGCCTCAAATCAATAGAGGACTGGATGACCACTAACTCCCTCCAGCTAAACGAATCAAAGACAGAGCTTCTTATCTTACACCCAAATCATAAGCCCGCACCAAAACCTCCTGGTCTCCACCAACCGTCTTTGGGCAGACTATCTCCCCAAAGACCAAAGCGAAGAGTCTCAGGGTTATTTTAGACGCACAAATGTCAATGGATGCGCAAATAGGAGCAGTAGTGAGTGGATCTCACCACCTGCTGCGCATGCTTCGCAGACTCATCCCTTTTATCCCAAATAATGCCAAAGCAGTGGTAGTTGGAACAATCATTAATTCACGACTGGACTACGCAAACTCGCTTTACATAGGATTACCACAATATCAACTTGCGCGATTACAACTGATCCAAAACACGGCGGCAAGGCTGATAACAGGAAAAAAAACCTGGGAATCCATCTCTCCTTCGCTGAGGGGCTTACATTGGCTAACAGTAAAAAATTGGATCACGTTCAAGACCCTTTGCCTCACCCACAAATGCGTGCATAGAGAAGCTCCACAATACCTAATGGAGAAAAGAAATCATTACACACCAAACCGCAGTCTTCGATCAGCCAACGAAAAGCTCCTCCTCGTGCCCAAAGCCTGGTATAAATCCAAGGGGGATCGGAGATTCGCTGTCCAAGGGCCTCGGCTATGGAATGCTCTACCAATCAACATCCGCCTGGAAGAAAATCACCTGGCTTTTAGGAAAAAACTCAAGACCTTCCTCTTTTAGCAGATGATCAAAGCTCGCCACAGCGCCTAGAGGCGATTCAGTTCGCATTGTGCGCTATACAAGTATTTCATTCATTCATTCATGGCATCTTCTTCCAATCTGTATCAAGCTAACTTCCCCTTCCTAATTTTGGAAACACATGGCTTATTCCGTAAATGGGCAGACTGCCCTTTGTCTCTTCTAGGTAGGATAAATGTCCTCAAGATGGCTATACTCCCGAAGTTCTTGTATCTTTTTGAAACATTGCCAATTGCGCTCCCAATGTTACAACTTTGAAATATTCAACGGGCCTTCACTAAAATTATTTGGGGTAATAAAGCACACAGGATTGCTAGCACAGTGGTATTTGCTCCCCGTTCGCAAGGAGGGTTGGGAGCACCTGATATTAGTAAATACTACTATGCTACCCATCTCACAGCGACCATCTCTTGGTCATCGCACTTTGCAACAAGTACATGGTCATAGTTATAATTGAGTGTTACTAGCCTTGTACATCCTTGTTCAATGCTCTGGGCTGACTTGACTTCTTCCATATCTCAGCTCAGACATATCTGTCTAGGACCAATGTTATTTACTCTTTCCATCTGGAAAAAATGTAACAAGGCGTTCTCTCTCTCTTCTCCATGCCCACCTCTCTTAAACGGATAGCCTTTCCTACAATAACATGTATCCATGGTCTCGGGTGGGCATTTTTCAGCTCCGCCACCTAGCACATCCTGTAACTCGCAAGTTATTCTCCTTCCAAGATCTCCAAAATAGATTTGATATATCCAAAAGGCTTTTTTTTCTTATCTTCAATCTAAACACTACTTCCATTCCATATCGCCTGTCTGGGCCCTAGAAAAACCCAAAACGTTATGTGCCTAAGGCCCATACCAACCTGGTCTCATATCTTTTATATATAAGATCCTCCATGACTCAAATCTGTCCATGCTAGATTCTCATGTATACATGCGGAGATGGCCCAAGGTACTTGCAACCCCTTTATCCCTCTCTCAATGGCAGGAGATCTGGACCTCCATATCTAAAGTTTCCAGATGCGTGGAGCAGAGAGAGACAGCTTACAAGGTCCTCATGTTCTGGTATAGGACCCCAGAGGTTATCCATAAATATGATCCCTCTATATCCCAGAAATGCTGGAGATGCTTGCGAGATATGGGAACACACTACCATATCTTCTGGGATTGCCTGTTAATTTTGCCATTTTGGTCCTCGGTCCAATCAGTGCTTCAGTCTGTGTTGGAGATGGACTTCCCAAAAAACCCGGCTCACTACTTGTTAGGCCTCCCAGTCCCTGGAATATCTAAACATGCCAAAAAGTTGATGTCATATATCCTCTTAGCCACTAAGAGAGTAATACCTACCCGTTGGTTATCTCCCAACCCCCCCCCCCCCCACCCCACATAATCTCAATTGATCTTGGCTGTAGCACAGATGCATAGAAGGGAACATATGACAGCGGTGATTCATGATTCTCTGCTTCAATTCTCAAAGATATGGGATCCCTGGGACAACTCCTCTTTCAATCCTGAATCACTATCCTAAACTGCTATCAAACATCCTTTAGGCAACTAATCCCTTTATATTTGAACGATTAGCCTGAAAACTATTATTATATATACTGTTATTATATATATGTTGTGTCAAGATCCATGGTGTACCCTTCCCCTCCCTTATTTTTCTTTTTTCCTCTTTCTTCTGATTTGGATTCCATTCATTAAGAGATGCTTCTCGTTTCTGTATAAGATGATAGTGATACTTCTCTGTATCGTGTTTGCTTTTTCTTGTTTTGTTGAAAAACTTCAATAAACATACAATTCCAAAAAAAAAAATTCTGATGTTGAACATCACACAGTGTTGTGGTGTGAATGGGGTACATAGAAAACATTTGTTTCCTAGGTGCCTTAGCCCAGCGTCACCTGCATTTATTTGGGGGGGGAAATGCATGTAGCTGCAGACAGTGTGAACCAACCCTAAAGCAATATCACAAAGATTTCTGCACAGGTTCTCAGTCTGTAAAATTACCTTATTTCTGGGCAGCTGATAACTGCATTTTATCCACTTCAATACCTGGCACTTTTGCCCCTTCCTGCCCAGGACAATTTTCAGCTATCAGCACTGTCACATTTTGAATGACAATTGTGCTGTCATACAACACTGTACCCAAACTGAATTTTTATCATTTTCTTCCCACATATAGAGCTTTCTTTTGGGGGTATTTGATCACCTCTGGGGTTTTTATTTTTTGCTAAACAAGCTAAAAAAGACAGAAATTTTGGAAAAAAAAAGTTTTTCTTTGTTTCTATTATAAAATTTTGTTTTTTTCTTCACTGATGGGCACTGATAAGGGGGCACTGATGGGCACTGATGAGCAGGTACTAATATGTAGAATTGATGGGCACTGATAGGTAGCGCTGATATGCAGCACTGATGGGCACTGATATGTGGCACTGGTGGGCACTGATAGGCAGCACCGATGGGCACTGACAGGCAGCACCAATGGGCACTGACAGGCACCACTGATTGGCAGTGACAGACACTAATAGATGGCACGGATGGGCAGCACTGATGATGGGGTACTGACAGGTGTTACTGATGGGTACTAATTGGCACTGTGATGGACACTGGATGGCACTGCGGAAGAGGGTACACCATTGAAACTCGTTTGGGTTGCAGGCGTTCAGAGACGCAGTCTCATTTACTGATAAGCCTTTTTTTATACGCTCGTTTGTGAGTATGGCTACTGCTTCTATAGTTTTTTTTAATACATTTTACCATTGGTAATGCACAAGGTTGGTGCACCCTCCTTTCCTCTTTTTATGGCCACTGATTGGCACTGTGGTGGGCAGAGACTTGCATCTGTGGTGGGCACCTCTCATGGGGGCTGCGCTGATAATCAATTTGCTGATTATCAGCGCAGACCCCTCCCTGTGAAAGGGAGAGCTCTCCCTGTCAGCCCAAACTGAAGAAAGCTGTTTACTGGCACTTCCTGGTTCACGTATTGATCAGCTGTGATTGGTCACAGTTGATCATGTGGTAAGGATCCTCCATCACAGGCTCCTTACCACAATCAGAGATACGGTGTGCCAGACTGATGCGCCGCACTGCATGCCTCTGCACGCACGAGCTGGCATGTCATCCTGAAAGACATCATATGACGTCCACTAAGGATAACAGAACCACCGCCCAGCCATCATTCTGCTATAGGCTGGGCGGGAAGTGGTTAAAAAACATGAGGAATGCGAATACCCACTTTAGCTCTCACACCTGTTTACCCCCAATGCTGCTTGTTCTATTTACTGCAACATTAAAATGGCATTTTTGGTACAAAGCATTTACAGAAATAACTTTTTTTTTTGTTTTTGGTTTTGCATACATTTCATTTTTCTCATAATGCATCAGTAATTTATAGTTCTTACTGATTTAAAATAAAACAGATATACCCTAAACCACATATTTTTAACAGTAAATCCTTAAAGATAACAATGTATATATGTGCTTCATAAAAAAAAATTTCCAGCAAATAATTTAAAATAGAAACATGAAACAGGAGACTGTTAAATAGTGATTATACAGGCTGAAATGAAAAAAATAGCATGTCTTGGATAATTAAGAGTTAACTCCCTGTGCACACAATAAAAACTTTCCTCTGTCAGCTGCAGCTCTCTCACTCACACATTTGCCTCAGGGAATACAGGAGATAAGATAGCTACTGTGTTACTTTGTTGTAGTTTTGGCTTAAAATATTACAGTGAACTCTCACTGAGATTGTCTGTCAGAGTGATCATTCAGTGAGGAAGGCTTCAGTCTAGCTCCCAGTCATAGAATCTCACAGGCTGTGCACAGAAGCTGAGTAGAAGGAGATAGGAAAAGATAAGATGTCCAAGGCGTACAAGACATGTCCTCAGTACAGATAAGGTTTTTTTTGGCGTTTGTAAGATGCCCAAGGTAGTGCTTTTGAGGTAGTGAAAAAAAAACACTTCATGAGATAAAGGGTGCCTCCAAATTTTCTGAGATGAGAAAGAAGAACACCTTTTAGAACAAAATATGGATATAAAGGACATATCCCCAGTAAAAGGACCTATTATGATTTTTTTCTGTGTTGTATTAAACTGCATGATTGTTGTTCTGTAGTATGCTGACATCTAATGGAGATTTGAGGCCACTACAACTCATTTACTTATGTGAATTAGTATCTCCCTGTGTCCTCCCCTCCTGTTTTGTGCCAGTTAGTTTATTCCTACCTAGACCCCTCCTGTTTTTTCCATGTACCCTCAGTTAAAATTATTTATTTGCAGAGACAGGGCTCAGGAAAGTCCTCTTACACTTCAACAAACTGGAAAAACATCTTCTGCACATAGCTAAAGTAAAATTGTGTTGGATTCAGCATCTGTGTTATATTGAAGAGTTAAGCTGTCTGTAGATGGTGCAAGGTCAACAGGTGACCATTTTGTCCAGACAGACTGGGTCTAGGCATGTATGCCAGTGCTTAATGCAGCATTCAAAATGGCACCACCAAGAAATAATATGCAAAAATGATTTTTTATACTCACAAGTTTATTGTTCACCACTAGCTTTCCTTAATACTAGCTTTAAAGAAATGCAATAATTTGGAAGCTTGAAGAAATGTAAAATGCAAGGTCCATTTATTGGATCTGGGTTCCCTTTCGCTGTAAAGATCACAATAGTTTATAAGGGCAAAAATCTACGTGTACATTTACAATGTATATTTATGTTACCCCAGAATGATATTCCTGGGAAAAGATCAGTATACAAAATGCACAAGAATAACTGAGGTTACCCTCAACTATGAGTGCTGGCAGAAGATTAGGGTAAGGTAGTATATATTATAATGTTTTGCCTTACAAGTACATTTTTGCTCTTATAAACGATAATGATTTTTACAGGGGGAGAGGGCACTGATCTAAAGTGATTTTGACAGGGGGAGAGGGCACTGATCTATAGTGATTTATACAGGGGGAGAGGGCACTAATCTATAGTGATTTATACAGGGGGAGAGGGCACTGATCTAAGCAGACTTTACAGTTTACTAAGAAATATCACCATCATAGGCGTGCGCAAGGGGTGTGCCAGGTGTACCTGGGCTCACCCTTATCTTGGAGTTGGCAAGCCATGAATTGTGGGCAGGTGACAGGTAAGCCATGATGCTTACTTGCCAGCCCCCAGAACCTGGACAGGATAGGCGGCTGGAGTGGAAATTAACGGACCGATCTGTATTTTCTTCTGTAGCAGCTGAAAGTAGGCTTCTCCTTCTCTTCCTCTCGCTAAATATTCCGCTGCGGGAGAAAAATACAGGGGATTGGTACCAATGTATCCCGCCCCTCTTGTCCCAGTTCCTTTTCTTTCTGCTGCCCAGGTCCTCTTGTGCAGGGCCAGATTAAGAGCATCATGTGCTTGGTGGTGAGGATTTTGGTGGGCCTTTTACTGGGCACCCTTCTGCTTTCCAAGAGCCTGTGCTGGCATGCACCCAAACTCAAAAGTGCGCAGCCACACAGGCATAACACTAGGGAAGCCTAGCATTTGATTTGCCAAGTTTCTGTAAGGGCCGTGCATTGGCGTGCACTCTGAGCTGAAAAAGTGCAGCTGCGCAGGCCTAACACTATGGAAGCCCCAGACTTCTGTAAGAGCCCTGCATTGGCGTGCCCCAGGCTTCTGTTAGGACTGCTCATGCAGTGCCCATTATGAATCCCACCACCCTGCCCCGGGCGGTGCATGTGGAATGCAGGGCCCGTCAGGGAAGATCTCTTCCCGTTGACCCATTGCTTTCCATGTCCTTTTTGGGTGGCTGGGCCTATATTAAGGTAGGGTCCTGGAGCTGCAGCTCCAATAGCCCCTACATTAATCCAGCCCTGCCCCTGTGTGCTCACTTGCTCCCCCCCATTGTTTTAGGAGGACAAGTGGGGAAGAGGCCGGTTAATATGTCACAAAGGCATAAGTGTTGGAGCTTTGAGGTGCACACCCTAATACAATAGGCTGTGCACACCTATGAAAACCATCTTAGTAATTTAAATGTTATATGTTAAATTATTAGCACTGGAAACATGTGCAGAAATGCCAACACTCAAAGCACTTGATTTGAAAGAGAAATGCTTATTCAAAGTCTAATTGAAAATAAACCTTATATCATGGACAGCTTGTTCAATATATTTCTAACCAAAGAAGTGGATGGGTTTCTGTTCAACGCTGTCTTGTTTGTGCACATGACACAGCAGAAATGACAACCATGACAAAGTGATGATAAATCATCTTATCAAAAGCTTTAATAGATGGTGGCCATTTTCAAACATAAGTTCATGGCTGGTGTTTCTATAGAAGTCATGCTACGTTGTAGATCATCAATCTTAATCTAGTTCCTATCTTCCAAATATTGGCTATTGAGATTCTTATTCTCCTTGCTTAAAAAAAAGGGGATTACCTGTAAAACAATATCTAATTCTGTTCAGACATTTTTTAGTAGTAGAGTCCTCCATGCTCAATAAAAAGAATGAGAATGCTACTTTCGGAGCTTGCAATTCTTTATCTAAGTTGTCTTCACCTTACTTTCTGACATATACCAGAACATGATGAGCCCGAGGTATGAAAACTGCAGAACAACTGGAGCCATTGCCTACAACAATCGGCCAAATTACAACTTTCATTCATATGTGATCCCAGTTTGGGTTTTTTTTTGCACTAATTTAAGGGTCAGATTCGAAGGGCTTTCATTTGCTTTAGAAATGTTCCTCTCCCTGTACAAGTCTATAGGAAAGGCAAAAGCAGCTAATGCAGGTGCATCTGCAATGAGTTCTGGATGATCTCAGAAGCATATCAAACTAATTTTAAAAGCGTGCTGCATTTGGCCATTGAAGTCTGTTAACACAGACCATTAAAGTGGTTGTAAACCCCATTAAATGACTTTTACCTAAGCACATATATCTGTATTGTTAAATTATCTCTCTCCAAAGCTCTAACTGAAGTTTCTCTCTGGTGCTTCGTTCTTCTGTTATCAGCATGAGTCACTTCTGACAAGTTCTCCGACACATGAGATAACAGTAGCTGGAAATTTGTGTCAGAGAGAGAGCTTAGAGGGAGATAAGCAGAGAGCTTGTCTATTCAGGCTACAGCTCTGCATGTTCCTTCATTCCTCTGCCTATGTGGAGAGGGAATGTGTGTAGGAGGATTTGTTTCATCTCTGTGTATCATCCGAGGATATTCACTTCACTGGGTATATGTAAGGGTTTACAACCAATTAAGGCTGGGTTCACACTATCTTCACATGCGGCTCACAGCAGGGGTCCGGTGTGTCCCTGTTCACCATTTCAGGTCTGATTTCAGTCAGAATTTTTGGCTGAACTCGGACCTGAAACGGACCAAAAGATGTACTGGACTCCTGTGCAATTTGCAGCAATTTGCAGCGGAGCCATAGATAAATCCAAAGAGAGCCGGTCACAGTCTCCTGCTATTGCGAATTGAATGCGTAGAAACCAAATCCAATTTGCAGTAGTGTGAACCCAGCCTTAATGTTTCAGCCCCTGAGTGCTCACTAAACACCTATCACCTTCCATCACTACCAAAGACGTAAAACAAATGTGTATATAGCCTAATGAGAGCCCCAAACGAAGAGTTCAGAAACTTGTAATATTAGTATTGGTTCACAACGACAACATAGAACAGACAACACATTTCAAGAGTTCAAAGAACCCCTCCCTTCTTTAGGACCTAAATGTAATGGGTAAACATAAGGACTCAAAAATGGCACAAATCACAAAAACTGAATTATTTGCTCTACAAGTTATAGCCATATTCATTGAATCAGTTTTTGCCAGTAAAACTAACCCTTCCTGAAACACTCAAACTAATCCTACCGATAACCCTCGCATTAAAGTTGTTCTAAAGGCTGAAGGTTTTTTACCTTAATGCATTCTCTGCATTAAGGCATAAAACCTTCAGTGTGCTGCTACCTCCCTCAGCCCCACCGTATACTTACATGAGCCCAATCTCAAAATAAGTAATGTGCAGGAGAGCCAAGGCTTTCTCCATCCTTATTGGCTCAGATCAATCTCAGCAAGGGAGCGGTGGCGAGACCAAGCTGAGCTCTGTGTGTCATATCAACAGCGAGCATGCATGGGTACCTCTATAACAAGCACTTTGCTATAGGGGCACCCAGCAGGGGGGAGGAGCCAGATGTGTTGGGGGGGACCTTAGAAGAGGAGAATCAGGGCTGCTCTGGGAAAAACATTTGCACAGAGCAAGTACTAATGCCTTGTACACACGACCGGTTTTCCTGTCGGAATAAACTCTGAAGGTTTTTCCGACAGAGTTCTGCTAAAACTGTCTTGCCTACATACGATCACACTAAAGTCCGATTGTCGTGAATGTGGTGATGTACAGCATGTACGACAGGACTAGAAAAAGGAAGTTCAAAGCCAGTAGTCAATAGCTGCCATTTCATACTTGCTTCAGAGCATGCGTAGTTTTTGGTCCGTCGGAAAAGCATACAAACGAGCAATTTTCCCGATAGGAATTGGTTCCGTCTGAAATATTTATATATAACATATATAATGTTCTATTTCTAGGTCTGTCAGAATTTTGGAAAAACAAAGTCAGATGAGGCATACACGCGATCGGAATATACAATGAAAAGATTCCATCTGACTCTTTCTGTTGGACATTCCGCTCATGTGTATGCGGCATAACTCTTCACCTCCTTACTAACCTCCCTGTAACTCCAACATTCATTTCTCTATAAGCCTAATACTGCCGGTAATGCTCACAATTACTTTCTTATAATCCTAATACTAACCCTCCTTGTAATCCTAACATTAACCCTTTTGTAATCCTAACTAATCCTCCATATAACCCTAACACTAACCCTCCCTGTAGCCTTAACAATAACCCTTAGGCCACGTACACACGCGGGGACTGTTCGCCCAACTTTGTCCGCTGAACAGTGTGTCAGCGGACAGTCCGCTCGTGTGTGGGCTTCAGCGGACAGTTTCAGCGGACAGTCTGACGAACAAAGTTTTTCGGAATTCCCGTAAGACAGTCCGCTGAAACTTGGTTTGAGCGGACAGTCCGCTCGTGTGTAGGCTTGTTCGTCAAACTAAGTTCCGCGCATGCTCAGAAAGGATTTACACGCCGAAGGTTGCATTGCAGTGTATAGGACGTCGTTTTTCTAGTCCCGTCGTACGTGCCGTTCACGTCATCGCGCACGGTTTCAGCGGACTGTTCGTTCATCGTGTGTGGTCAAGTCCGCTCATGCAAATTTTGAGCGGACTGTTTGTCGGATTGTTTGACAAACTAAGTTGGGCGAACAGTCCGCCCGTGTGTACGCGGCCTTACTGTAACCCCAACGATAATACTCCTTTGTATAAATGTAACCTTTATTTTTCATACTTACCTCTCCTGCTCAAGAATCTTCTGTGCCAAAGACCAAGCCTTCCTGTGTTAATTTATACCAGCTTTAAAGTCCTAGGGGTCTACTTATAAATGTTTTCACACAAGATTCATGCAATATTCACCCAGGATTCACATATACACTATATTGTCAAAAGTATTTGGAATCCTGCCTTTACACACACATGAACTTTAATGGTATGCCAGTCTTTGTTTGTAGAGTTCAATATTGAGTTGGCCCATCCTTTGCAGCTATAACAGCTCCAACTCTTCTAGGAAGGCTGTCCACAAGGTTTAAGAGTGTTTCTATGGGAATGTTTGACCATTCTTCCAGAAGCGCATTTGTGAGGTCAGGCACTGATGTTGGATAAGAAGGCCTGGCTCGCAGTCTCCGCTCTAATTCATCTCAAAGGTGTTCTATCGAGTTGAGGTTAGGACTAAGGTTTAGGAGTATTTGTATGGGAATGTTTGAACATTCTTCCAGAAGCACATTTGTGAGGTCAGGCACTGATGTTGAACCAGAAGGCTCGCAGTCTCCACTCCACTCCAGGTCAGGACTCTGTGCAGGCCAGTTAAGTTCCTCCACCCCAAAATCGCAAATTCGTGTCTTTATGGACCTTTATTTGTGCACTGGTGCGCAGCCATGTTGGAGCAGGAAAGGGCCATCCCCAAACTGTTCCCACAAAGCTGGGAGCATACAATTGTCCAAAATGTCTTGGTATGCTGATGCCTTAAGAGTTCCCTTTACTGGAACTAAGGGGCCAAGCCCACCAAATGATTCGGACCAGTGTCCTGACCTCAACCTGGTGGAACACCTTTGGGGTGAATTAAAGCACAGACTGCGAGCCAGGCCTTCTCATTCAACATCAGTGCCTGACTTCACAAATGCGCTTCTGGAAGCATAGTCAAACATTCCCATAGACACACCCCTAAACACTGTGGACAGCCTTTAGAGAAGATTTGAAGCTGTTATAGATACAAAGGGTAGGCCAGCTCAGTATTGAACCCTACAAACTAATGCCCTGTACACATGGTTGGACTTTCCAACGACAAAATCCGTCAGATTTTTTCTGATGGATTTTGGCCCAAACTTGTGTTGTATACACATGGTCATGCAAAGTTGTTGGAAAATCCGATCGTTCTGAACGCGGCGACAGGACTATAAATGGGCCAGTAGCCAATAGCTTTCGTCTCGTAATTTATTCTGAGCATGGGTGGCACTTTGTCCATCGGAATTGTCTACACACGATCGGAATTTAAACTATCAGATTTTGTTGTCGGAAAATTTTAGATCCTGCTCTCAAACTTTGTGTGTCGGAAATTCCAATGGAAAAAGTCAGATGGAGCCCACACACGATCCAATCGCACATTTTCCGTCGGAAAGTCTGACGGTGCGTAGAGTACATAAGACTGGGATCCTAGTTCATGTGCTTGTAAAGGCAGGTGTCCCAAATTTTTGGACAATATAGCGAAGTCAATGAGAAAAATGTGTGAATCTTGAATGAAAAAATTTAGAATTAGATTTCCTAGTGTGAGACTCTACTAATCTATTGCGCATTGAATAGATTGAGTCAACATACACAAGTACTCAGCAAAGCCTGAGTCACATTAAAATACATGCAGGTTGCACTATTTCTGCGTGTTTCGTGCTTTCTTGTGTATTTGTGCCTGATTTCAAATTTAAAGGGTAACTCCACCTTTAGACCCCCCAAAAACTAGGGTTCTTCTACCCCACAAGAGCTGTCCACTTTGAAATTGGTGAGGCTCCACCCACGCAGCGCATCATTCATTCACAGAGATCTGTAACAGACGGACTTGAAATGCTCAATGATGATCACCTTCATTGACACATCCTCCAGCTCTCCAAAAGAAAGTCCATACCTTGGTAAGGACATGGAAATGGAGGAAGAGTCTAAAGGCCCGGCATTGCACCAGTGATTAATTGATTGCTGTTGCAACGCTTTGCAGACTAATTATAAAGAAAAAAAAACATGTAAATATGGGTGCATTTATTACGTTTTGTAAAAGTTTGAAACAAAGAGGAAAGAAATGGAGCAGTTACCCACAACAACCAATCAGACACGTGCTCCTATTTTATATCGTACACAACAAATGGGATACTCCCTAATTTTTCCTTTGTATTTCTACAATATGCAAAGAAAATACATGCCTATCTATGAACACACTACAGATTTCCCAATTATTTTTTTCGTTTCGACCATCTTTCCCCAAACTGACAGAAAATGTAAAAATAACATCAAGGTTCCTTTGTGCACGGACAAAGGTCACATTTCCAAAAGCAGGAAACGAGAGTGTCTAAATTAAGGCATCTGTCAAAAAACATTGAGATTTGTTATTACAGTCTACAAGGCTACATGTACTAAGGACTAAGAGTACCTTCAAAGATCAAAGAGAACATTATATTTGAATGCTGCAACAAGCAATTTATAACTTTAATGTCTTCAACAGTCTACATTTCTAAATAATGTATCACCTTCAGCCTTCAATTGCAAGAAAAAAAATGCACAGATGTCTTATAATAAATTTCATTAGTACAGCACATGCTGACTTCTTCAATAAGACATCGTAAAAAAGCAATGACAGGGCGCACAGTGCAGTAGAAATCAGATTATCACTGTAAAGAAAGTCAGATGAGTGAAACCAGTGATGGATTAAAGTATATGTGATCCCATTCGTTTAAACGTCAGAAGTAAGACACGACACCCAAATCTTTTGCTCTGCTTGCTTTTACTGTAACATAAAAATTGTTATGTACCCTTTTTAAAGTAGTTGTTATGTTAGTGATGACAATTACTGGAAGCCCTCTGTAATAACAAGATATACCATGCAGTGTCTTTGTTTTTTTTAAATCATGCAGCTAAATACCTTCTTTCACATCATGTGACATTCCGCCACGCTCCTTCCCCAATCTTAGGACTACAGCGGGAGGGGCTGAGATTCCCCTAAGATGCCAGCTGGGAGGTCACATGACCGCACAGCAGCAATGTGAAAGAAGGTATTTATCTGCATGATTTTTAGAAAAACAAAGACACTGCGCAATATATCTTGTTATTAAAGAAGGGCTGGCCGTAATCGTCATCACTAGCTTTACAGACACATGGAATAGCAGCAGGAGGGAAGGGTTGGGGAGGAGATGGCGCACAGACTAGGAACTGATAGGAAAGGAAGGAGATGGACAGAGGGGAGGGTGAGGGGAGAGACTCTGAACACAGCAGGATATTGGAAGCATGTAAACTGACCATGGTATCATGGATCAGCAACCATGATTACTGTGGCCAGTTCACATAAAGGACACAGGAACAGGCAAGATCAACCAGGTATTTTACAGCATAGACAGGGACAAAAACACTGCACAAGCACTGTGCTGTTTAAAACGCTTTAAAGGAACAGGATCTTTTTTTTTTTCTTCTTTAGGGTTACAATCACTTTAACTTTTATTCTGTAGTTGCACAGACTCATTCATGTCCTCCCTCCTCATGCAGGGGGGCATGTCTACTGCAAGAGAATGGGCATAGCGTGATGTCACACACAGCATGAAAGCATGTTCTCCGCCTGTATGCCACAACCAGTGTTGGTCATCTTACTTTAACCACTTCAGGACCGCCGTATTGCCAATGTACGTCAACACAATGGCACAGGCAGGCACAATCACGTAGATGTACGTGCCTGCCTTCCAGCGGGTGGGGGGTCCGATCGGACCACCTCCCGCTGGATACGACGGTCCGGTTCGGTCCAGGAGCGCTCCGTGATGAGGGGATGGCCGTTGGTTTTCGGCCACCCCCTCTGGATCGCTCCTGGCCAATGAGAAGCTTCCTCCCACTGTGTATTGTTTACACAGGAAGGAGGAAGTGATGTCATTCTCCTCGGGGAGGTCTTTTTGACCGGACTACGAGGAGAAGACTAATAGTAAGTGTGCACCAACACTACACTGACATGTAGGTACACACAGGCACACAAACCCCCCCCCCGATCCCCCCCCCGATCGCCCCCCGATACCCCCCGCCCCCCCTCCCCCCCCAGTCACAGTGTCACTGATTGCATTGATCATTTCTTTACTGATCAATGCATTCAGTGTCAGTTGTGACAGTAAAAACTGTCAGGACAGTTAGTGTTAGGTCCAGGGTAGCCCCCTATCACCCCCCAATAAAGATTTAACCCCCTGATTGCCCCTAGAGTTAACCCTTTCACCCCCTTTTGCCAGTGTCACTAAGCGATCATTTTTCTGATCGCTGCATGTGTCGCTAGGTAGCTAGTTATTTTTTTAGGTTCACCGCCAGGTTTTTATATCGCTAGGTACCCCGATATACTACCCAATAATGGTTTTAACCCCCTGATTGCCGCTAGTTAACCCTTTCACCCCCTTTTGCCAGTGTCACTAAGCGATCGTTTTTCTGATCGCTGCATTAGTGTCGCTACAGTCGCTAGGTAGCTAGTTATTTTTTTAGGTTCACCGCCAGGTTTTTATAGCGCTAGGTACCCCGATATACTACCCAATAATGGTTTTAACCCCCTGATTGCCGCTAGTTAACCCTTTCACCCCCTTTTGCCAGTGTCACTAAGCGATCATTTTTCTGATCGCTGCATGTGTCGCTAGGTAGCTAGTTATTTTTTTAGGTTCACCGCCAGGTTTTTATAGCGCTAGGTACCCCGATATACTACCCAATAATGGTTTTAACCCCCTGATTGCCGCTAGTTAACCCTTTCACCCCCTTTTGCCAGTGTCACTAAGCGATCATTTTTCTGATCGCTGCATGTGTCGCTAGGTAGCTAGTTATTTTTTTAGGTTCACCGCCAGGTTTTTATAGCGCTAGGTACCCCGATATACTACCCAATAATGGTTTTAACCCCCTGATTGCCGCTAGTTAACCCTTTCACCCCCTTTTGCCAGTGTCACTAAGCGATCATTTTTCTGATCGCTGCATGTGTCGCTAGGTAGCTAGTTATTTTTTTAGGTTCACCGCCAGGTTTTTATAGTGCTAGGTACCCCGATATACTACCCAATAATGGTTTTAACCCCCTGATTGCTGCTAGTTAACCCTTTCACCCCCTTTCACCAGCGATCACAGTATAAGTGTCACTGGTGACGCTGGTTAGCCAGTTAGTTATTTAGGTTCCCCGTCAGGTTTTTATATAGCGCCAGGGACCCCCATATACTACCTAATAAAAATTTGAACCCCCTGATTGCCCCTAGTTAACCCTTTCACCACTGATCACCGTATAAGTGTTACGGGTGACTCTGGTTAGTTTGTTTTTTATAGCATCAGGGCACCCACCATTTATTACCCAATAAAGGTTTAACCCCCTGATCACCCGGCGGGTGATATCAATTAGGTTTTAGGGTCAGGGTCTGCGTCGCCCCAGGCAGCGCTAGGTTAGTGCCAGTACCGCTAACACCCACACGCAAAGCATACACCTCCTGTAGTGCTATAGAATCTGAACAGATCAATATCTGATCTGATCAGATCTATACTAGCGTCCCCAGCAGTTTAGGGTTCCAAAAAAACGCATTGTTAGCGGGATCAGCCCAGATACCTGCTAGCACCTGCGTTTTGCCCCTCTGCCCAGCCCACCCAAGTGCAGTATCGATCGATCACTGTCACTTACAAAACACTAAACACATAACTGCAGCGATCGCAGAGTCAGGCCTGATCCCTGCCATCGCTAACAGGTTTTTTGGTAGCATTTTATATTTAAATCCGGAAGGCAGTGCTTGGTTTTCGGGGTTCCGTACGTGGCTAGGCTCCCAAAAAGTCCCCCACATGTGGTATCCCCGTACTCGGGAGAAGCAGCAGAATTTATTTTGGGGTGTAATTTGACTTCTGCCCATAGCATGTGTGAGCAATATATCATTTAGTGACAACTTTGTGCAAAAAAAAAAAAAGTTTGTAATATTCCCGCAACTTTTGGCAAAATATAAAATATTCCATGGACTCAACATGCCTCTCAGTAAATAGCTTGGGGTGTCTACTTTCCAAAATGGGGTCATTTGGGGGGGGTTTGTGCTATTTTGGCATTTTATGGCCTTCGAAACTGTGATAGGTAGTGAGGAGTTAAATCAAAAATTTGCACCCTTAGAAATCCTGAAGGTGGTGATTGGTTTTCGGGGTGCCGTGCACGACTAGACTCCCAAAAAGTCCCACACATGTGGTATCCCCGTACTCAGGAGAAGCAGCAGAATGTATTTTGGGGTGTCATTTCACATATGCCCATAGCATGTGTGAGCAATATATCATTTAGTGACAACTTTGTGCAAAAAAAAAAAAGTTTGTAATATTCCCGCAACTTGTGGCAAAATATAAAATATTCCATGGACTCAACATGCCTCTCAGTAAATAGCTTGGGGTGTCTACTTTCCAAAATGGGGTCATTTGGGGGGGTTTTGTGCTATTTTGGCATTTTATGGCCTTCGAAACTGTGAAAGGTAGTGAGGAGTTAAATCAAAAATTTGCACCCTTAGAAATCCTGAAGGTGGTGATTGGTTTTCGGGGTGCCGTGCGCGACTAGACTCCCAAAAAGTCCCACACATGTGGTATCCCCATACTCGGGAGAAGTAGCGGAATATATTTTGGGGTGTAATTCCACATATAACCATGGCATGTGTGAGCAATATATCATTTAGTGACAACTTTTTTTTTTTTTTTTTTGTCATTATTCAATCCTTTAGGACAAAAAAAATAAATATTCAATGGGCTCAACATACCCATCAGCAATTTCCTTGGGGTGTCTACTTTCCAAAATGGGGTCATTTGGGGGGGATTTGTACTGCCCTGCCATTTTAGCACCTCAAGAAATGAGATCGGCAGTCATAAATTAAATGCTGTGTAAATTCCAGAAAATGTACTCTAGTTTGTAGACGCTATAACTTTTGCGCAAACCAAAAAATATACGCTTATTGACATTTTTTTTACTAAAGACATGTGGCTGAATAAATTTTGCCCTCAATGTATGACTAAAATTTAGTTTATTCGATTTTTCTTATAACAAAAAGAAGAAAATATCTTTTTTTTTCAAAATTTTCGCTCTTTTTCCATTTATATCGCAAAAAAAAAAAATCGCAGAGGCAATCAAATACCATCAAAAGAAAGCTCTATTTGTGGGAAGAAAAGGACGCAAATTTCGTTTATGTGCAATATTGCATGACCGCGCAATTACCAGTTAAAGGAGCACAGTGCGAAATTGCAAAAAGACCTCTGGTCCTTAAAGTGTTTATTGGTCCGGAGCTGAAGTGGTTAAAAAAGTAATTAGTTAAGTTACAAATTACTTCTCTCAAAAAGTAATTGTGTTAGTAACTCGGTTACTACATTGGAAAAGTAATTAGTTACTCAGCAAAGTAACTGTGACAGGGGTGGCAGTGGTGGTACTTGAGGGGGTGGCAGCGGTGGTCCTTGAGGGGTGGCAGTGGTGGTACTTGAGGGGGTGGCAGCGGTGGTACTTGAGGGGTGGCAGCGGTGGTACTTGGGGGGGTGGCAGTGGTGGTCCTTGAGGGGTGGCATCGGTGGTACTTGAGGGGTGGTAGCGGTGGTACTTGGGGGTGTGGCAGTGGTGGTGGTGTACTTGGGGGGGGTGGCAGTGGTGGTGATGTACAGTACTTGGTGGGTGGCAGCGGTGGTACTTGGGGTGGTGGCAGCGGTGGTGTACTGGGGGGTGGCAGGCAGCGGTGGTACTTGGGGGGGTGGCAGCGGTGGTGGTGCCATCCTCTCCCTCCACCACCTCTGCCTCTTACTGATCCCATCCTCCACCACCACTGATCTCATCCCTACCATATCCCCCCATCACCTCTGTTGTAGAAGTGATGGTGGGTGGGTAGGGATGGGATCAGTAAGAAGCAGAGGTGATGGAGGACTTGGGATGGATCGATTGCACTGCAATTTGAATCATCAGACAGTCACTCGATTGGTGTCAGCTGGTTGGCTGACTTCATTTTTCAGTGTCCGCCCCGCCTCCCTACATTCTCTCTCTCTCTGGATAGGCGGGGCGGGATGGGGTGGTCCAGACAGTCTCTCTGAGTCTCAGCCTCTTCTCAGCTCAGCGGGCGAAAGCCCCCCTCCCCGCGGCAGAACAAAAGGCCAGGCAGCGTTGCCACGGCGGGCCTCCCGGACGATAAATGTAATTGCGGTAGCACCGCCCAAGTAATGGGAACTGAATTACCATGAGGGGAAGAGTAATCAGTTAGATTACTCGTTACCCTCTAAAGTAACTGTGTTTATTTTAACTGAGTTACTTACATCACTGGCCACAACACAGCAAGACTTGCAAGGGGGCATGGTCACAAAACTGACCACAGGAGATGCAGGCACTCTGGGTGGACGTATCATGTGCCTGTATCGTCTAACAGTGATTCCAGGAATGCAAACTTACCGCAAAAGTCTGGAACTGCATCTGTGCTTGATATGGGTAGTATGATAAAGGGACCAAAGGGAAATGAGTAGGACATAAATAAGGCTGATGCGAAGTTATTTATGTAAGTGCATTACTATTTTTTGAATTAAAAAGTTGTTGGTTTTACACTTTTTGGAGCCTTTATCTTTTATGTGATATTGCGCTGAGTGGAGAGTGGTGTACGGGAGGGGAAAGACGGCAGAGACTGCATTAGCCCCATCTTGTGGAGACCGGACAAGCAGCTCATTAATGTGAATGCCCATTCAATCTATTTTTGCCTGCTGAGACCCTCTGTAACGGGGGGTCATATTGAGTCGGTAAGGAGCCAACTTATATGTGTGGTGGTGGCAAGAGCACATTCGCACTTTGAAAAGTTATTTTTGTTTGGAATCCAGTCATCCACTGTAAATTCACCACGGGTGGTCGGTCAACCATATGGGCATTATTTATTATTATTATTAATTTCCATTTAAATTATATGGACACTATATATGGTTATTATTAATTAACTTATTTATATTCATCTGTTTATTCATTTGTTTACCACATCATTTATATTTATATTGCTTTGCACCTTGTTTGAGTTTTAGTTCATCACTCATGCTTTGTATTTTTTAATTTTTAATTTAGTACACCGTGGTTTTTTTCTTTGATGCGAACACTGGAGATACACAGCTGTATCTTATTTCTGTTGGCCTGTGTTGCACATATATACACATACACAATTTGTTTAGGTGATTTACTTTTCAGGTGTAACAACTGGAGGTTTCCAGCTGTTTTCACTCTTAGATTGGTACATACATTTTTTTGGGTTCACACCAATTTTAGTCTATATAGGTTAGCGCAATTCCTTTCGTTCTTATATCGATTTTGTGTATATTTGGTGTACATCAGAGTTGCAGCTTCCGATAGACCTTGTATTTTGGGCTACTAGTTTTTTGTTGTATTCCGTATCACAGTTTGTCCCCTCTTTTTTCTAAACGAGTAGGATTGTCAGGTACATTGCAACAAAAAATTGTATTAAATGTTTACAGGCTATACTTTCAAAGAAATATAGATATAAGCCAACATATTTAAGAAATCTTCAGTTATGGGTATTCTTCCGATATTTACATGGTCTGTGACCTACTTAAGGCAGAATGAGGCTCGATGTGGATGGCCAAGCTTTGTGTTAAATATGAATATTTGAGCTACCACAACCTATACATTGCTCTTTGTCATATTGAATAAATATTGTAAATTTATTGTGGCTGACACTAAAATGATTGTCTTTCAAGGGGTCCCCTGAGCATAGAACAATTCCCGATTTATGCCTGTGCGATTTTCCTGCATGACAGCCGAGGAATGCACTAAAAGAGAAATCACATTATTGTCTATGGGGCTGGTTCACACCTATGCAATGTGCTTCCATGCAACTTAGACAACATTTCAGGTGCTTATTTTGAGTGCAACATAGACATCAATTTTAGCACCTGAAAAATGCTGGTAGATGCTTTGTAGCACCTTTTTTCCATGTTTTTATGCATAATAACAAGTCACCTCCTACTATCAACATCTACTTTAAACAGGTGAAAGATGGACAGAGCAGGCCACACCAGGCTTGATAGTGAAGAACTAATATGGCTCGTAAGGACAAAGTCATTGCTCTACAATTCTAGCACCAACATTTACAAGGATCGCTGCAAGCACCAGAATGGGATACAGAATCTTCTCTACTTTTTTTTCTATCAACAGTTGGGCATTCTCCTGTCAAAGGTCAGCAATTAAAGCCCAAAGCTGATAGGCCAATCATTAACACATGCATTGGGTGGTCACAACTATGGACTGTGTTGATGCCCCGTAGAGTATTCTGGTGCCTCCTATGAACTTATCCAATAAAGCTGTGCCACTAACTTTGTCCAAGGAAAGATTTTTATGTTCTAAGGCACCCCTTTGCAGCCAGGGTCCGTGGAACCCTAACGTTCCTCCAGAGTTTGAGATTGGTTCTTTGTGCAGTGGGCAGTGGTGGACTGACCTCCTGCCTGATGGTACCTGCATGGTTTCATGACCAACATCACTGGGCTGAACCATAAATCTAGTTTAGTGAAGATCCCCCTCTTTTCTCTCAGATGAATAAGCACTGACACCAATCATTTTTCTAGCTGTCTATAAGTACAACATTTTCTTAACGACCAGCAGTTTAAGGGGGCCTTTTTTCTGTTGATCATAAATGCAAGGGGCACCTTTTACACTGAACACCAATGTAATGAGGTCATTTTTCACTGACTACTAATGCAGGAGCACCATTCACTGATAAGAACCAATATAAGTGGCATCAATATGACTTTTACTATGATTTTCCTTGTATGCATTTGTAAGCGGATTGAAGTTATGTTAGTTAGATGCTGCCCTAGACAGAAGGGTAACAGTGAATGCCTTTCCCAGTTCTTTGATTTTGGTTGGTTTTCTTTGGGTCTAACCACCCACTGGTCCTGTGTTATAAGTGAGCGACAGTGGTCCGGAGCCAGAGAGAGTGGAGAATAAAGAGGGAAGAAATATCACCTACTGCTAGTACAAAGATTCCAGCACAGGGAAATGCCCTTAATGGATCCTATTCATCATATATGGACAACACCTTTGCGAGTATGCCAGGGCAGCACATAGAGTTAGGGTTACGGACGTGGAAGAAATAATGTTCTCACATGTTGAACTTTGTTACATTTACTGGCACTTTTGCCAGTAAAGTTTTGAAACCTTGGCAAAATAGAAAGGAAGTTAGGACTTTAAATGAAGCGGCTGGAGTGTGGAGGTCAAGGTAAAAAAATAATTTAATTGAATTCATAGTAATGTATAATACAGAGTAAATTCATATATATACATACATACATGTACAATTATTTGGCACAAAATATGTTTATGAAAAACATCAAGGTGTATGTAAAAACACATCAAATCAAGAAGCATGTGTAAACAATAAGTAGTATGTAGAGCAACATCATAGCCTAAAAGTGCCTCAGGGCGACATATCCGGTACCTATGTCTATAATGGCATAATATAAACGTAAATGTACTGAATTAATATAGGTATCAACGTCAGGGCATAATAGATATCACTGTAGCATCCAATGTAGCTCGACGCGTTTCGTGGATGTATCTCCACTCATCAGGAGCAGATGCGACAGATTCCTGTAAAATGTATAGATATAATAAACCACACTCTGTATAGAGGGGAATAGATACAGTACAAAAGGTGCTTTCAAAGGAAATTAACCAAGCATATCTACCATGCCCGGCAGCAAACGCAGCAAGCGGCAACTGGCCCATGGTGAGTCGGAGGCACAGTCACCCCCCCACGGGAGCTGAGGCGGCATATTTGGGCAGCAACGGTTATAGTGAAAAAATGCCTGGGTGTGAAGATGAATTCCATGTACTGACAGTGCTGGTATATGGGTCATCAGATAGATGTATCTAAAAACGGATGTATAAATGAACATTGGGTTAACATGTAATAAGGAAATATTGGTAAACTAAGAGGTAGAGGTATTTTTTTACCTTGACCTCCACACTCCAGCCGCTTCATTTAAAGTCCCAACTTCCTTTCTATTTTGCCAAATAACGGGATGGAGGCGCTAACCCGTGCCTCATTTAAAGTCCCAAACTGTCCATTGTCCATAGTTTTGAAACCTTGTTACAACCTGGTCTGAAGTTACTTAAAGGGGTGTAATGCATGTAACCGCCACCATTCCGCTGTTTAGGTCACTAAGGTACTTTGGGGTATGAAGACATCAGTAAAGGAGGTAATACAGTGTGAAGATATAAGTAGTAACCTAAGGTGATAGAACTTTACCAAGCAGCCTTTCATAAGCGTGCGCCTGAGATGGGTGGGATAGCCTCCTACAGGAGGGAGTGACTGTCAGCATTGTCTCTGTGAGCGATCTGTCTCCCATAGCAATGGGAATTGACCTGAACCGCAGAGGTCCCTAGCCTGTGCCCAGGTACAGAAGAGTGAAGTGCACGCATGGATTCCATGCTATGTTTACGTCAGGGCCCCGAACCGTTACTCAGAGTGAGGTAGCAGGGATACACTGAACAGGTGGATGTGGACAAGGCTCAGTGTGTCCCTCCTAAATGCAAGTTACAGAGAAGGTGTACAGGGTTACCTGGAAGACAGTTATGGTGCAAGTGTACACAGTGTACACTCACCTCAAAAAGTAGAGGCCGGTTTTAAGGTTGAGTATTTTCCCATGGCCGTCTCAGCCTTGTCCCTGGTCATTGATGAAAACGTCACAGAGTAAAGATACTCTGTGTGTAGTAAAGTAATTCTGCTACAGGTGCTTAGCATAGCCCAGAGTTAATGGAGGATGTTACCATCTCCCACACACCCCACAACCACACATTTATTTGGAAACAGGAAAAAAAAAGAGGGCTGTCAAGTAGTACCCATGGAAGGCTCCCGGAAACATCTGAAATCTCAGATCTTAACGGCAACGAAGGCATCAAAATGAGGCTATACCATCCACATGGAATTGAATGATTTAGACTTATCATCCCATGTAATCATACATTCCACACTGTCAATCAGAGCTATTTCACAAGGCCATTAGGCCAAGGAGGATGCCTCAGCCCGCCACCAATGCCTGGGGATTACAGAGCAGGCCAAAGTAAGGAAATGCTGGATTATGCTTTTTTTAAATTTGTTTATAGGTACCTGGCAGCATTGATATGGGGTTTGCTCTGGAAATTATTTCCCACCAGTTTATCATATACTAAGCCTGAGGAAGGAGCACGCATTCTCCGAACACGAGCACTGCCCACTGACCCTGTACCCAGAAGCAACATCATCACCGAGCAACGCCGATCCTTGATCCAGCTATCTGGAAGCGCTGTGAACCAACAGTGTGGCCAGATTGAGGTTGGATGATGGAGCACCACCATCAGCTACAGTGACGCCAGGCATCACCCCCAGACAGTGCAGATAAACACATTATATAACCATGCTGGAAAATTCTGCTCATTTGTGAGCGTTTCTATGCTTATTCTTAACTATTTATTAAAATATCTAACTTGCTACACTTAAAAGGTGCCATTGTAATTGAGCTTCGTAAAAGTCTGGTATAAGCTGGGCCATCTATCAGTATTCTAGTTTTTCTTCTCCTTTTATCTTTGTTATTCTATTCTATTCTCTATTATTCTTTTTTCTGCTTTATTCCCATTCTGTTCAACTCTTGCTCTCCGTGGTCAGTAATAATTGTGTTAGTGCCTAAACTGGAGAGTAGTAGATTGTATGTGGCATACTATGCAAGTAAGTGATGGATGTGAAGTGGAGACTATTGTATAGCTCCGTACATATGTATAGTAGGCCTTGATTTCCTGTACACAGAATGTTATGTATCTGATGTGTATGTATATTGCTGCCTAATATGGGCATGTATTTAAAAGTTGTTCTTCTGTTTCTTTCTTGTAAAATCCTAATAAAAACCATTTTAAATAAAAGGTGCCATTGTTTGTCTTCCCTATGTTACAGATTCGCCTCTAACTTTTGAGCTGGTAGCCTTCCAAGGACAGCACATTGTTCTCCTTACATGGATTTATTGATTTATGTGGACTTGTTTTATTGCCCAGTTAATTTTTTTTTATCCCATACCCTTTTGTAAGTAACATATAGCCATATCCAGAGATTACCCATTGTTTGTTCATCATATACGCATAAGATTTTATCCCAAAAAGGGTTACCGTAAGTACCCCAAATATGAGTCATACGGCCAGGAGCCTGCAAACAGCATGCATCCAGAATGGAAGGATCCATCCTATGCAAGAGTGTGGGGCAACAATACCAGATAGAAAGAATACAGTAGTTGCGCTCCTGGATACAGGAAGAGATAGACAGCTTATATGTGAGCACCAGTGTTTTGTCCCAGTCTATATCATCCAACTCAACCTGTAGTTCCCGTTCCCATTTCAGGAGAAATGGAGGTGGGAGTCCCTCAACACGATATGAAACTCTGGAGAGTGGTCAGGCCTAGCCAATTGCGACAGCAAGAATTCAAAATCAGTGGAAGGTCGCGTTAGAGAGTCTATGAAGGACCGTGTGCCCATATAGTGTTTCAATTGTGTGTATTCTAGCTAAGCACCACAGGTTTCTGACATGATGGGAGTATCCACAAAAGGGGGGTGAGAGTCTGACCCTCGTGAACTTGGCGCAGCAAAGGGCTGTCCTGTCGGTGCCAACAAAGGAAAGCAGAGCCCATTTCTGTCTGGAAAAAGAAGCAAGACCAAACAATGGGCTCATAGGACTAGGTCTAGAAGATAGCAGACCCCTACTGAGATACTGTAGGTATCCCAGATCTGGAGCGTTGCATGTACTGTGAGGGGTAATAGGTCTTTTGGGAGGCAACGGTCCGGTTCAGTCCAGGTCAGGGTAGTAAGGAGGTAATTTTCCAGTCAAGTCTATAATTTAGTGGATGTGCCATGGTACCAATCAACTAGCCTAATCAAAGAGACTGCATGAAAATAAGCAACAGTTGGGCTAAAGCTACACCTCCCCTGTTCTTCATTAGGAATAGGATCATCTGTGGAATCCTAGGTTTCTTATTATCCCAAATTAAGTTTGGCTTGAGTTAGAGAAGGAAAATAGCCTGGAGGTGGGGGAGCTGGGATAGCTTGAAAAGAATACAGTAATTTCAGTAGAATATCAATTTTAACAGCATTTATCTGCCTGAACCATGATAAACTATATTACCAAAAGTATTGGGATGCCTGCCTTTACACACATATGAACTTTATTGGCATCTCAGTCTTAGTCCGTAGGGTTCAGTATTACGTTGGCCAAATCTTTGCAGCTATTACATATTCAACTCTTCTGGGAAGGCTGTCCACAAGGTTTGTCTATGGGAATGTTTGACAATTCTTCCAGAAGCACATTTGTGAGGTCAGGAATGGATGTGGGCAAGAAGGCCTGGCTCGCAGTCTCCGCTCTAGTTCACACCAAAGGTGTTCTATCTGGTACAAGCCAGTCAAGTTCCTCCACCCCAAACTAGACCATCCATGTCTTTATGGACCTTGCTTTGTGCACTGGTCCAAATTATTTGGTGGAAAGGGGATTATAGTGTGGGGATGTTTTTCAAGGGTTGGGCTAGGCCCCTTAGTTCCAGTGAAGCGAACCCTTCAAGGCATCAGCATACCAAGACATTTTGAAGAATTTCATGTTCCCAATATTGTGAGAACAGTTTGGAGATGGCCCCTCCCTGTTCCCACATGATTGCGCACCAGTGCACAAAGCAAGGTCCATAAAGACATGGATAGAACTTATCCTGGTTTGAGTCATTTTATTCCCATGATTATTGCTGAAAATAATTTTACTATATAGAATTGAGGTATTAAATTAAAGAATACAAATATGGTCTCCTTACAGTATTTAAAACCTATGGCAGATAATTTAGTTTTAATATAACTTATTAACCATGCTAATGTGTCTGGGTTCTGTAGAGCTAAATGATTTTGTTGATCGGGGTTCCTTTAGTGTATAAGGGTTCTAAAAGGCTGTCCCAGGGAACCCGCCCACCCCTCCCCTTATTTTCTGCTTGCAGCACCACAAAAGAAACCTGTAATACAGAGGTTGCCATTGCTGACGTTACCCTATACTGGTTCTCTGCTGTCATGCAGATCCAGAGGCTCCAGTCATTTCTAGGTCACTTATAAAAATGCAAAAGATGCTAAATAGTTTTAAGATCATATGTTTAGTATTGAAATATGTGTGTGTTTTTCTGGAGTTCTTCTTTAAAGAGTGGTGGTACCCAGGGCGCTCTTTGCTGCCCGCAAGTTGATAATGCTCCACTGGAAATCGGACTCACCTCCATCGGTCCGGGAGTGGACCACCACTGTTGGTAATACGCTGAGAATGGAAAAAATTGTATATCAGCATAGAGGTTGCCCTGATAAATTTGAAAAACTATGGGGGCCGTGGCTGGACACTCCAGGTCTTGCCCCGGATGATTTAGTCATGGACCGACTGCTCGGACCAGGGGTGCGTTAAGCGCTGCAATATAAATTTATTTTTATTTGCATGGCTGTGGATTAATGTTTTGGTGTATGTAAAGGTTACTAACATTATTGGGTTATAGAGCGGAGGGGTGGGGGGGACTCGAATGTTCTCATGTACTGTATGTCCTCGGACTACTTTGCACTGTACTGCATTGCTTTGTACTGACTGTGATTATTTGGACTGTATGTGTGCATTACTGAATAAAGTTTTTCTGGATATAAAAAAAAGAGTGGTGGTACAGTGTTTTTAAACGTTTAGAAGTTGTAAAGTGGCAGAGTGGTGAGAATTGTTTCCCTCTTTCTATATTAATCCTGTTATATGTGCATATAACATTTATATGCGTACTGGAGTGAAAATTATATGACACCCTCAAGGGGGGATTCTAGCATGCATATGGAATCCAATTGCCTGGCTATTACAGTGAGAGAGTTGCCATGTAATACAGGAAATAAAATATTTCCTTCATTAAAACTATTTTCCTATTTGACTGCAAGTCAAGTAGATGGAATCAACTTCAATAATGCTCCATAGAAATAAAACTGTCAATACTGTCAGCATCAATAAAGTGCTATGATCATAATTACTGCTAATAAGAAAATGCTGTGAAATTCAAATTAAAGAATGGTGAAACATTGGGTAGCAGTGCTGGATTTTTCTGCTGTTCAATTTTTTTTCCCAAGTGGAATGCAGCAACTTTGGAAGATAATTCATCAATTAATGGGAATCTGAGTTTTGTATGTCACTTAGTTTGTAAATAAAATAATTTATAAATAGTTGGTTACAACTGTGCATAGTTAATACAAATGGTTCCAATGGAAGGGAGGAACCCCATGGATAATGTTGGGAGCTAAGCGTTAGATCTAGATGCAGTCCTCTACATGTTTTGCGGCTACAGCCACAACTTCAGGAGGAGTCAGTCATTAACATATAAAAGGTAAGTACAATCTCATAATCATATATTCACAGATAATGTTTAATAACAAAGAAAGAAAAAACAAAAAAATATACAAAGCAGTATAAATGGTATTAATTTAGAGTGTTGGGGATCCACAAATTCATGTGTTGCTTACCAGTGCAGACCAGTGGAGCACAGAGCAGCACTTGTTGAGGCACCCGAAGATAATCCCCCCCACGGCGGACACGGGAAACACTTGAGGGTGTTGGTTGCTGTAGTTTTAAAGAATGATAATATAATAATAGGTGGGAATAGTTGTCTGTTAACCACTTTCTGCATGCCAATATACTTCGGCACAATGGCAGCGGCAGGCAAATGGGCGTACCTGTACGTCCCCTTTAATTGGCAGGACTAGCATGCGCGCACGCCCGCCGCGTACAGCGTGACCGTGCCAGCAGGGCCCGCGACTCAATGTCTGCCAGTGTCCCGCGATCGCTTCACGGGATATAGACAAGGCATTTCCGCGTTCTGACTAGTGACATGACCGGGAGTAGATCCTGCCATCGGGAGCAGTGATCGCTGTTATGTCAGTGGTAGCCCACCCCCCCAGTTAGAATCACTCCCTAGGACACACTTAACCCCTTGATCCCCCCGTAGTGGTTAACCCCTTCCCTGCCAGTGTCATTTACACAGTAATCAGTGCATTTTTATAGCACTGATCACTGTATAAATGACAATGGTCCTAAAATAGTGTCAAAAGTGTCCGATGTGTCTTCTATAATGTCACAGTCACGATAAAAATCACAGATCGCCAAAATGTAAATGCCATAAAACTATCCCCTGTTTTGAAGACACCATAACTTTTGCACAAACCAGTCAATATCTAGAAGAAAATATATCGGTCTAAACTGAGGAAAAAAATAGTTTTTTTTTAAATATATTTTTGGGGGATATTTATTATAGCAAAAAGTAAAAAATATTGCTTTTTTTTCAAAATTGTTGCTCTTTTTTTGTTTATAGTGCAAAAAAAAAACTGCAGAGGTGATGAAATACCACCAAAAGAAAGCTCTATTTGTGGGAAAAAAGTACACAGGGCCGTGCAATTGTCAGTGACGGAGTGCCGAATTGCAAAAAGTGCTCTGGTCAGGAAGGGGGTAAAATCTTACAGGGCTGAAGCGATTAACAAGGACAGGTAACACAATGTGTGTTCCATTGGGGACAAAAACAATGAAACCAAAATAGAAAAAAAGGGGGATGGGGAGGAGAGAAGGAGATTAAGGGAACAAAGAAAGGAGAGGAACGGGGAAAAGGAAGAAATAATGAAAGGAGGGGAAGGGAAACAAAGGAGGGGGGTGGATGAGGAGGGAAAGAAAGGAACAGGGGAGAAGGGGGGGGGGGTCTGGGGCAGAAAAAGGGGAGGAAAGGTGGAAGGGGAAAAAAGGAAGGGAAAAGCAGGGAGGAAAAGAGGGGAAGGGGAGAATTTGGTTTGGGGAGGGAAAGAAGGAAGGAAAGGCAGAGAAGCAGGAAAAAAGAGAGGGAGGAGGAAAAAAGAACAGAAAAGATCATGTAAAGTAAAGGATGCCCATAGGTCAATAGTGACATAGGGGTTGGTGAGAGGAAGCATGCCTTGCAGCATGGAATGTAGAAAAGTTGGATAGAGAGCGAAGATTTATCAGACTGCTCACCAGAAAGGTGAACCTTCTCCTTCTACAGGGTTCTTCCGGTCTAAGATCCTTCAGCTTTCCCAGTCCCTTTAATTATTTTTTTAATTACTTAGAGCACTGATGTGGAGAACCCATGACTGTCGGAAACCTAATCTAGGTGCCTTAAAAAAATCATTCAAGGCAAAATGAAAGGTTTCACTTATGGTGAACTTCCTCAGACACACAGCTTACACCAAAGTCATCTGTGAGCATCCCTATGCTGTTTCTTCTTGACGGGATCTGTCCCTAATAGTAGGCCTACCTCTCCCTCACAAATGGGTCCCTGTCCCTGTCTGTAACATCCCACACTTCAGAGCTCCATCTTTAGATAACCCCTTATGTGTCAAAAATGGCTGCCCAAATCTCAAGAAAGCTCTGTGTAAAATGAGAATCAGGCTCCCTGGTTCTCCTCTAGCACCCAGGAGTGAACAGTAGCAGTCAAGTGACCATTTTGTTTAACACAGAAGTAGAAAGTGATTTAGTGGTTGAAGCATCATCACTTACTAGCCCTGCTAATCTGACAGAGCGGAATAGTGCCTTTAGGATACCAGGGGCTACTCTAGAATGTGCCTACATGCTGGTGTCTCATGGTTGGCCAAGAGCTGTCACAAGGTGGTTGAAAAAAGATGACCATAGCCTTATGTGGGTTCCAGCAAATTAGATTGGAAATTACACAGGGTTTTCTATCCCAGCAACCGAAAGGTAAATATAAACTGCTAGGGAGAAAGCAGCTAGGTGAACATTTTACCTTGCCCCATATGAGAAAAAGAAAGGTTCATTTTAAATTGTCACATTAGTTTAAAATAATAAAAATCTGAAGGTTCTGCTTAAAAAAAAGCTGTCAACACATTTATATTTTCCACCTGTCTTGTTAGTGGAATCCCTGGACTTACCAATAGCCTCAGTTTTGATGTATGCATGATAAATGGATGACAGCACACTGGAAAAATCCTTGCGGTATCTTTATTGATTCATAAATATTGACAGCAGATGTGAGGTATGAAAACTTCTTATGTGTTTCACGTCTGCAGGCATTTATTTATAGTCTATAAGTACGGTAAGCCGCTCTGGGTGTGAAATGTGTGAGAGGTTTTCATTTCTGTGATCTGCTGTTTTGCCAATTTTTAGGAATCAATAAAGATACTACAAGCATTTCTCGGTGTGCCACTATACATTTACCACGCATACGTGATTCTTTAATGCCAAGCTGAGCAACTGAGGACAGACCTGGCACAGCTCTGTTTTTCTCTATATTTTGAGTGGCCTGAATGTGAATTGTGAAAATGCAGTCTGATGTGTTCCATGCCAGGATCACGGTGCCACCCTTGGTCATTGCAGCAGGAGAGCATAATGTGTAAAGAGGCTACAGTTCCACCTTACAGTGAAATCCCTCATGACTATAGCTGCTACAAATTATTTAAAATTGGTTTTGAAACTAAGCACAGGGTGTGCCGGCTGTGCCTGGTCACACCCTAATTACCCAACGCAGTGCAGATTCCCACTTCTCCTTAGTCATTATCTCTGTCTAAAAAGTGAGACAACGGGGGTCTGTTTAGACCCCTGATATTTCACTAAAGCCCCCAAACAGGGTTTGTTAAAAATTGTAAAAAATAATAAAAAATTACATTGTAAAAAATAAGTAAAATAAAAAAAAAATAAAAAAATATTATAATACAAATATAAAACTACTGACGCTGTCCACTGCCCTACTGGCAAAGATTACTGCCCTACTGACATCGTCCACTGTTCCAATGGCTGACACAATCCACTGTCCTCCTGACACCAACCTCTGCCCTACTGACACGTCCACAGCTCTACTGACGCGACTGGAAATTTAATAATTTCCCTTTGGGATTAATAAAGTATTTTGAATATGAATCTGAATACTGATACTGTCCGTGTTTTAATACATTTGAAAATGTTATATCTATGTACTGTATATACACATACACATGTGTTTGAGCTTTGGAGTGCACACCCTAATGCAATAGGCTGCTCACACCTACTGTATGTCTGTAGGAGTTGTTGTTCAGCTAACAATTGACGGGTATTTATTAACTAAAGCCCAGAGCTCCAGTAACAAAACACCTCTTGACTTTCTGTATTGGCTGTTTACTCTAACAATTCTTATGTGCCATATGGTAGACCTCCATTCCCCGTGGACTAATAAAAAGCAATGAATACAGACTGTTCATAAATCCAGGCAGTTAAATAATCACATGCTGACCAGTGCATTTGCAAATATAAGTCTAGTTAATTGGGGAAGTAAGAGTAATGGAAAAGCATTTTGATTTTTAATATACTTTGCAGCTGATCTTTTTTGTTGCTGCCAAGCAAATAAATGTACTTTTACCACAAAAACCCATAATAATCTAGGGCTAAGTGTAAAAAAAAAGGGGGGGGGGGATGAAGATGGGACTTGTTCTTATGTGCAGCAGCCCTTGCTTCCCCTCTGAAAAGTGAATTGCGGTGACAGGCGGCAAGGAGGCGATACATTGCCTCTTCTCTGCCTATTTTAACCCTAAAAAGGCTTAACCAATGCATTGCAGCTGCGTGTATTGCACACAGTTGCAAGGCATTTGTGGTGCAGCTCATACACTTAAATGAATCGCATTCAATTTGAGGTTTCATTTTCGCTGCAATGGCATGGCATACCCTTCTTTGGATGGGTGGTGGTAAAACCATAGCTCAACCTTTGCTTTTTACCGCCCCTGGCCATTCATGTGAACAAACTTTAATAGTGAAGGTTTTGCCTATACTGATAAATCAGGTTTAGTTTTTTTATTAACTAGTAAAAAAGAATCAGATTGGTCACCCTGGGCAACAAATCAATTTTTGTCCCTCATTGTTTTCCTGTATTTTAACCACTTAGCGCCCACCCACAATGTACTGCAGACAGGCAGCCCCTGTAGGCAAAGTGAGGCAACCATAAGTCGCTGCCTACTTCCGGGTTTAGGGAGTCCGCATGCTCACCCTCCGCCTGGCACCTGCGGTGATTGCACACAGCAGGAGCCTGTCAGCAAGTCCCAACCAATGATTCATGGCCAGGACCTGCTGATCGGCTATGTGCAATCACAACCCAGAGCTGTGTACAGAGAGAGCAAGCTTTTGGTTTCTCGTCTCTGCCAATCAGGGATGAGAAACTGAGTGATTAGTAAAAGCAGCACACTGTACACACAGTTAGACACGTATTAACCCCTTGATTGCCGAAGAGGTTAACCCCTTCCTAACCAGTGTCATTAGTACAGTGACTGTGTATAGTATTATAACTGATCACTGTATGTCACTGGTGATGTCAGTGGCAATAAATCTGTTTCCTCCAGTGTCAGTTAGTGTCAGATTGCCCAGTGCACTATCGCAGTCCCAATATAAGTCGTTGACTGCCACCATAAGTAGTATAGAAATAGAAATCCAGTATATATACCATATTTTGTAGGCGCTATAACATTCATGCAAACCAATCCCAGATAGCAAGCAATTGTGCTGCAAGTTTGAAATTGACTTGCTAAGCTTTTGCTAGATTTGCCAGGCTTCATAAGTTTGTTGCACAATTGCAGCATATCTGCATAGCATGACTCCAGATCAACTTTCTTTACAGACATTCTGCAAGTCTGCTACATGTTTTAGTTCAGTTATATTGTGCAACCGTCACCCCACCATAGGGGTCCCTGTAACTTGCTGAGCTCTTGCTGTAGACTCACCACTGCAACTTTCTTCTTTACAGGGGGTTCAGACTTAAGTGTCATATGTCCACCTAAGACATAAACAATGGCTAGTTCATTGAAAATGATATGCTATAATGTGAGGGGCTTGTGTTCACCCCATAAAAGGGGGCGCCTGTGGCAGGAACTACACCGTCTTGCAGCAGACGTGGTCTTTTTGCCTAATGGGCAAGGGGGGTGATGATAGCCTTTGGGAAAGCGTGCCCCCTGAGCTCTATATTAGTACAAGCGGACCCAGAAGGTCGATTTTTATTTGTTAAAGGAATGCTGAATGGACACTGGTATACATTTGCTTCCATATATGCACCGAACTTTTCACACAGTGGACTTTATGGCCAAGACTATCAAGCTTCTAGAAAAATTCAAGGAAGGATTTTGGGGGGAGATTTTAATGTGGCGTTAGACTCCAGACTAGACACTTAAACAGTCCACTATCTTTTAGAGCAATTAAACATTTGAAACAACTTTTCAGATCCCTTCACTTGGTAGACAGCTGGCAGATAACACATGCAGAGAAGAAAGACTATAGCTATTACTCCTAAACCCATAATGTCTACTCCCAGCTTGATTTAATCTTGTTGGATCAATATTATCTGAATTTCTTGAGATCGGCTACCATTGAACCCATAACAATCTCAGATCGTGCCACTATTACAATAACTTTCTCCCCGGTATCTACAGATCATTGGGAGAGATGTGGAGACAAAATAAAACTTTGCTTTGATGATAGACAGATATCAGAGGACTTACAAAAAAAAATTGGTGGAATATTTTGAAATAAACGCATCGGGGGAAGTCTCAGAACAGACAGTTTGGGAAGCCCATAAGGCCGTCATTAGAGGAGGATTAACAGCACATGGCTAATGTGTAAAAAAGAAAAACGTATAGAAATTGAGGATCTATCGAAAGAAATGCAGGAGTTGGAAAGAAAACATAGTTAATCATGACCAAGACGTAGCCAGACAGTTGGAGACATTAAGAATAGAACTCTCCAGATGCCTGTATTGAAGAGCTAAAGAAAAGCATAGATACTTTGTGCACTGCTTTTATGAGTAAGGGAACAAATGTGGCCTGCTATTGGCCAAACAATTAAAAAAGCCACAGGACTTAGGCCATGTGCATAATATTTTAAGTAATGATAAACAGAGAGTGGACACAAAGTCCATAGCTAGGGAATTCAACCAATTTT
This sequence comes from Lithobates pipiens, assembly GCF_037356315.1. Classification (NCBI taxonomy): domain Eukaryota; kingdom Metazoa; phylum Chordata; class Amphibia; order Anura; family Ranidae; genus Lithobates; species Lithobates pipiens. The sequence goes on from NW_027507787.1 coordinate 181,370,746, forward strand.
ATACAGACCTCTATAATATACATCCAACCTCTACAAGAACGGAGGAAGGGAGGCAGGTGGAGGAGCTTAGAGAATATCTTAGGGCCTCTGCCTTACCAACTTTGCCTACCACAGTTATTGAAAATCTGGAGTTCTCAGTTACCATTGAGGAAGTGAAAAAATTGCAAATTTTCCATTGGGGAAAAGTCCAGGACCGGATGGCCTAACAAACGCATATTATAAGAAATTTAATACAATCCTGGCACCCTCTCTGTGTATTTATTTCAATAAAATCACGGCCTCAAACCCTCTATCCTCAGAAGCACTGTTAGCATATGTAACAGTCCTTCCTAAACTGGGGGAAGACCCTCAAAACTGCTAATTATAGACCAATCTCACTCCTTAATTCAGATACCAAATTATTGGCAAAGGTTCTAGCCCCCCGTCTACAGGATCACATAGTTCAATTAGTCCATTTTGATCAGACGGGCTTTATGAAAGGTTGCGAAACAAGAGACAACACTATTAGGGCCCTCCATGTCCTCCATCGTATGGAAAATTGACCTGATAAAACCCCAAGAGTAGCTCTGTCAATGGATGCAGAAAAAGCATTTGACAGATTGATCTGGGGGTTTATGATGGAGACACTGAAGAGAATAGGTTTGGGGGGGAGGATGAGGGAATGGGTATTGACCTTGTATGCGAGCCCAAGGGCCAGAGTTAAGGTGAATGACTTAAACATACATAAAGGTACCAGGCAGAGGTGTCGTCTCTCCCTATTACTATTTGCTTTGATTCTGGAACCCTTCCTTTGTAAAGTTAGGAAAATAAGGAAATACTCAGGGTAGGTATTGGCGCTGGGGAACACAAAGTCTCAGAATATGCTGATGACTTATTATTCTATCTCTCAAAACCCATGGAATCAATACCTGCCCTAATGGATGAAGTACAGGAATATAGTATACTATCTAATTTAAAAATAAACTATGAGAAGTCAGTGATACTACCAAGCCAAGTACCATTAGCAGTGGAAAAATCTCTGCAATATACATATACTATAATATGGAATGCAGACTCCTTATATTATTTAGGAGTACACATTACATCAAACAGAAAATTATTATACAAAGTTAACTATGGCGCCTTATTGGTAAGGATAATGATGGACTTACAGAAATGAAGAGGCTACTCCTTGACATGGTTTGGTAGAGTTAACACATTAAAAATTAACATAATACCCAGAATAATCTATGTTTTGTATACTATTCCTATCCCACTCCCCCAGAATTTTTTCAAACAGATATGTAAATCTTTTGTATTCTTTGTATGGAAGGATAAAAGCCCCAGAATAGCATATGATATGCTATGCAGAAGCAAAGGAAGGAGGAATAGGCCTTCTAGACATGGTTCTGTATTAGAGAGTGATGTCCTTAGTACCTATTTTAAATTGGTGCCATGACAACGCAAGTAAGGCCTGGGTCTCATTAGAGAAAATATTGGTCGGCAGAAACCTAGCAGGGGCACCCTGGATAACGACGGCATCAAAGGTCTCTCAAGATGGATATTCCCAATAACATGGGGCTGTTTATCGGTGTGGGATAGAATGAACAAAACTGGCAAATATACCCCTTGGCTATCACCATTAGCACTATTGGGAGGGTACCCCTGGTTTCCCCCAGGAGAGGAGGTAGGGGTGTTGGGCCAGTGGGGATCAGAGGGGAACACAACTTGTGCCAGGTATGCTGTACAAGGAACCTTATGTCCCTTTGGGATGGTGTCATCTCCGGAGAGCATAAATATGTCAAGGTGGAGATATGCCCAAATGTCAAACTTTTTTTATAAAACAAAAACCCCAAATAAAGCCTCTGAGCTCTCTTACCATATTTGAGAATCTGTGTATGAAAATCTCAGAGACTAATGACCTGCTATCTAGAATGTATAAGATAGTACTCAGTGGCCAAAATAGTCCAATCCCCCTACTTTATTAAGGAATGTGAAAAAATAACTAAATTATACATTTGCTTTGTTCCAGGTTAAGAAACAGTTGGAGGCAACACACTTTACTTCAATAAATTCCTCCACACAAGAAATGTCATATAAGTGTATGGCTAGATGGTATAGAACACCAACACGATTGGCCCAAATATACCCAACATCATATGAAAGTTGTCGGAGGGGCTGTAAAAAAAAGGATACATTTTTCCATATATGGTGGTCTTGCCCAAGAATTAGACCCTTTTGGGAAGAGCTAGCCCCATGGATAGAGAAGTTATCTATTAAACCCATAGACGTGTCGCCTCTACATTTTCTATTCCATGGAATGCAGGTATCTATTACATCTTAAAAAAAAACTGTCATCCCACATCTGCTGAATGCAGCTAAAATATTGATACCCAGGTACTAGAAACAAATCACATGCCCCACACTCCTGGAATAGAAAAGAAAGGTAGAAGTAATAATGGAGGAGGAGAGATGGGTGTATAAAGTTAGAGACCAACAAGACAAATTTGAGAATTTATGGGCAGAATGGAAACAATACTCCTCGGAGATTGGAAAAGAGTAAAATGCATTAGAAGGTTGATATAGGCAGGCATTGCATGTAATAGGATATAACATAAACTCACTCCTCGCATAGACACATCAGATATTTAGTAAATGTATGTAAAGTAAATGTAGGTCATATAATTTTGTGGGGGTTTTTTTGCGGGGGGGAAGGGAGAGAGGAGGGGAGAGGATATATATATATATATTGTGACAGTACAGTTCCCTGTCCTAGTAAATGTCGCACAGGGTTCTCAAATAGGCAGCTTGAGGGGCTCCAGGGGTATTTAATGTGGAGGAATCTGTTTTATCAGTTTCCTCCAAAGTTTGTAAAATCCACTTGGGGACCTGGAGGCCGGAGATTCCATAGCGTTATGGGTGGGACGGAATCTCCAATCCTGGGACCGGGTTTTTGGAACAGCCAGGAGTCTGGCTGGTTGATTGAGCAGGTGGGTCCTGGGCTTATAGCAAAGTTAGGATTAGGGTTCTGGGCTCCACCCAGAGAGACAGGAGGTCTCCAGGAGTCCAGAGAATGCAGGCGTGCACTAGAGAAAGCCAGAGACCCAAGTCTGAGTATCAGAGCAGTGAGGGGCTGCTTGCTAGATAGACACTGTGTGTGTTAAAGCTGTGCGCATCGGAGACAAATGAGAGCCTGAAGTGGAAGGCCTAAGCAGCAAGGAAGCTGAAGAGGTACAGTAGTTGTGCGGGGACCCTGTTATAAGGCCAAGAGGGCTGAATGTAAAGCCTAGGTGGCAGTGCTGCTGAAGAGAGCCAGGTGGCTTGGCAATTTTCGTGTATTGTTTTTTTGGCAGAAGAACCCCTGTGTGGGCAACCAAGTGCATGTATGAACTTTATGTTGTTCCTTTTTAATAAAAGTGGGCTACCATGCCCTTAAACGAAAGTTCCTGTTCGCTGTGAACTTACTGAAAATGCATCTACCACTGAGTTAAACATCCCCCAATGTTGCAATATATATATATATATATATATATATATATATATATATATACATAATTAGAGATATATGACACATATAAACAATGAAGATTTTGGCACTTAAACGCAATATGGAGGAGGTTCCCCACGTTGAGCAGAAGAACTACCCCCTCCTTTTTTTTCACTATCCCCCATATGAAGTACACATGGATAAACACACACACACATAAAATAATACCCTTATAATAGATACATGATAGCACGTAAGTCAGGAAGGGAATGTAGACCCTGTATTTGGAAAAGAGGACCCTTTCTGAACAGTCACTTTCACCTTTTTTTTACATATATCATTTTTTTTCTTTTCTCTCTCTCTCTCTCTATCTCACCCACTTCCCCTTTGCTCCCCCCCCCCGTTTTCTGTGCCTCGCTGACTGGGGTCCCGTACATACCTTCTGCATGGCTGTCTGCTCTCGTCCTGCCCTTTCCCTACCCCCCTTTCTCCCCTTTTTTTTATTTTGGGGGGTATTGTTGTTGTTTTTGGTTTTGTTTGGATTAGGTGGGTGCGGTTTGGCTGGTTTTATAGATTGTATACAATATAACCTATATAAATGGGAAAAGTTAAGATAGAGGCGTAAGGATGGAAGTATATATATATATATATATATATATATATATATATATATATATATATATATAATGGTTCACTTTCTCATCAATTTTTTATTTTTTTGTATAGAATTGTGTGGTCTGTTGTAAATGAATTGAATTATAAGAACAAAAAAAAAACAGGCCCATAGAGGCTATAGGAAGGGTGCTCGGCTGATATTTTGCAATCGTTGTTCCTGCAGATACCCACGGTTTGTTAGTCTGGCCTCAAAACTTTGCAATTCATGGCGGCTTTTGCCTTGGCCTTTTATGGGGTCCTTAGGGTGGGTGAATTAGTCAGTCCATCTAAAGCCGCGCATGGGGGTTTGTCAGCGGCTGTTTGTCAATGGCGATGGGGTTTCTGTTATGTTTTTTATCCGTCAATCCAAAACGAATCAAGCCGGAAAAAGGACGTACGTTAAATTAATGCAGATTCCTGGTTCACCCATATGCCCGGTGGCTGCGGTGGGTGAATACATACGGCTTTGCCCATAGGAGCAGGCCAATTTCTTGTCCATTTGTATGGCTCGGTGGTATCCACTTTTCAATTTGTGTCAGTTCTGCGGCACTGCCTCACAGCTGCCGGTCTTGAGGTCAGTAGCTTTTCCTCTCATTCTTTCCGCATCTGAAACTGCCCGGTGGGGATTGGATAATGCAGTGTTGAAGCATATTGGCAGGTGGGAGTTGGACAGGTTCAGAATTTATGTTTACCTGCACTTGATTTAATACACTTGGGTTCACTTGGCGTTGTGTTGTTTGTCCTATTTACATCCATAGTAGTTGTTATAGTCTTATTTTTTGTGTTGTGTGTTATGTGCTATCTTTTCTTTTCAGATATTGCCTGCCTGGTGTGGATATTGGGACATTCCTTTGTGCATTGGGGGAAGCCTAATGGTCGTCAGTTGGGCTTCCCTAGATCCGAGGCCAGCATTAAGTGAATAGGCATTCTTGGGTTGTTATGGAGCTGTGTGGTTCCAGAGGTCAACAGGGTCACTAGATGGGACAGGTCTCCTGACATTTTAGCCATACACCCAGAAGGTAACAACCTGGGGGTTTGGTCCAGCAGAAACCTCATACGTAATGTCAAGTTTGACTTGCTACGCTTTCAGATGGCATTTCCGGATACAGTGTTGGTGTGGTCAGACATGGTGGGTTGCATCACCTGCCGACTTGCCAGGTCAGTGGCAAAGCTCAACAGGGCACGAGTAAAGGCTAACAAGCAGCTTGGAAAATTCATAACGCGTAACGGGGGTTTCGAAGTCAGGCACCAGGAGCTTGAGGTGACAAGTGGAGGTACCTCCACAGTTATGGGATCCATCTGAATGCAGTGACAGATCTGTGGTCACTGGGTTTGCAGGATACAGTGGGCCTTAGGTTTTTGGCCAAGCACAAAGGTGTGAGGTTTTATACATTTTGTGCTGTGGCGGTTGGGTCTTTGGAGGCATTTTAAATGATCTGCTGTAATTAGATGATTGGGACACATCTAAGGTTTGGGTCCCTGGTGGAATACCAGTTATCGTGGATTAACTGGGAGTACAATGGTGTATCTGCAGAAGGTTTTCGTCCCCGAGTCGGTGCAGTGCGGCAGTGACTATGAAAATAGTTTACGCAGATACAAGGAAATATTTCTGATACGTAGTGTCTAGAAGGATCGACAACCAAAAAGGTTACGTTTTTGTTGTTGGTGTTATTATTATTTACATAATTGTTAAATTTTAAATAAAGGGGCGAAAACAGCCAGTTTACTCCAATCCTTTGTGTCAGTATATTGTTAGGTAATTATAGTGGGGCAATTAAGGTTCATGTCCCTCCACTTTCTGCTATTATGCTGAATGTTGTGTTGCACTCCAGTCAGCAAAGGGAGAACTATAGCCAGGAAATCCTGTCAAATTTTATGCAGGAACTTGAGAATCATGGAAATGGTAGTCTGAAACATCAATCACAGAATGGGACTTTTGGACTTACAATAGAGTTCCCATAAAACATTGAGTAGGAAGGGAAGTGGTGGAACACCTTTTACTAGACTGCATTAGAAACCTCTTCCTTTTTGCAGTGTGGGAGTCGATGTGTGAACATTGGTCTTGGTTGTTACTGCTAGCATTCACTAAGCCACCTGGACTGAACCCATACCAACCCTATACTACACATTATATAACCTTTAACACATCTGAACCATATCTACCTTGTACCTGTTCGGAGACTATACCACACCTATGCTGTACCTATACTGCATACAGGTTAACTGGGAATGTTGTTAAGTATACCAACATTCTAACCACTTAACAACCGCTGTGCCGATTAACGGCTTCAGGGCGGTTGTTTATTCTGAGAGGCCTTTTTTTTTTTTTAACCAATTCCTTTTTATTGAAAAAATTTTTAAACACAAATTAACAATTTAACAATAGTTTCCACAAATCACAAATATCTTCATTACATACATGTATAAAACAATGGCGAAGCTGTTCACAACCCTCACGCTGGCTCAGGCTCGCCATACACTTTTTCCCCTAACCCTCCCGCCCAACCCGCCCCCCCTCTTCGAGCGCACACTGTTAATACCAACCACGCAAAACATGGTTGGCTGGTTGGGTGGTGATGAACGCCCAGCAATATAGGGAAATAGACAAGGGAAAAAAAAAAAAAACAAAAAAAAAAAAAAAAAAAAAAGAAAAACAAAGGGCAAACAAAGGGACCCCCCCCATCCCCCCCGAGGGCACCCCATGAAGAGGCCCGCCCGGGGGGGGGGGGGGGAGGCCCCCCGCCACTAGTCTGCCAGGCAACTACCGGGGCCCCCCTCAGCAACTTCACCCAGGGGGTAACCCATATCACTCAGCCACGGGTTCCATAGTGCCCCAAATTTTTTAATGTTGCCTTGTTTTATAAACATTGTTCTTTCACACCAGATTGTAGAGTTAATTGCATTAACCCATTGTTCAAATACAGGAGGATTTTTAGCTTGCCAGTTTATTGCTATCAACCGCCTAGCCTGATACAAACACCTTAGAACAGCCAATTTGGCTAAAGGGGGAATTCTAGCCTCCTCAAAGATCCCCAGTAGACAAATCCTGGCCTCTGGTTTCAGGGAGGTCTTGAAAATCCTGTTTATTCTAAGTACTATTCCCATCCAATACCTATATAGTTTTGGACATTTCCATATCATGTGGTAGAGATCCCCAGTTGCTCCACATCTGGGGCAATCGTCTCTAGGTTTTCTACCCATTTTCCACATTTTGTAGGGAGTATAGTATACCCTATGTATAAGAAACAAGTGGGACACTCTCTGTGATGGGGATATAGATACCAATCTCCCCTGTTCCAGGGTCTCCTCCCATTGTTCCTGGGTTATCGGCCCCACATCTCCTATCCACCCCCTCCTGCTCTTGTCGGGGCCCTCTCCCTTCAGGATCCTTTCCCTAATCTTTATATATATCCTGGAAATCTGGCCCCTCGCTTCCCTTCGATCCATGAGTCCCTGGAGCAGGGGGATTTCAGTCCTCGCAATATCAAGTGACCCATATTGGGCTTGAATTCCGTGCCTCAACTGTAGGTATTTGTAAAATGATTTGTTGGAAATATCAAATTCCTGTCTAAGGTCTCCGAAGGATTTCATTGCATTTCCCTCATATAGTTGGACCAACCTATTAATCCCCTGCCTTTCCCATTCCAAAGATCTATCTATGTTGTTTAATTCACCTAGGTTTCCGTTATACCATAAAGGGGTGTAAGCGGTTACCCCCGCGTATCCCATAAGTTGCTTAACTATCTGCCATACCTTCCTCGTTAGTACGTTAGTAGGGCATCTATGGGCAAATGAATTAGCCTCCAGGACCTCAGCCAGTAACTTATGGGGAGCCCCAACCATCATCAGTTTATGATTTGGGGACCCACCCTCTTGGAGCCCTGCCCCTGCTAAATGCTGGAGTTGGGCAGCCAAAAAGTATGCTCTCAAGTGGGGTATGGCCAATCCTCCCCTCGCGACGGGGAGCTGCAACGTCTGCAACCCAATCCGAGCGTGCCCCTTTTTCCAAATCAAATCCTGAAAAAGCGATTCCATTTTTTTGAACCACTTCTGGTTGATCCAGATTGGGGAATTATGCAGGATATATAGTATTTGTGGCTGCCAAATCATTTTAATTAGGTTGCAGCGCCCCGCCACGGAGAGAGGAAGGCCACACCAACTATTGACTTTCTGTTTCAGTTTCGTCAATAATGGTACTAGATTCTCATTGACATACTGGTTTACTTCCCCAGGGATCCAGATACCCAGGTACTTCAACCTGGGCACCACCTCTAGACCTGTCGCTATAGGCGGCAATTGGTCCCCAGGGCTAGACAGTGGCAGGAGAGCTGACTTACTCCAGTTGAATACCAAACCGGATTGCTGCCCAAACTCCCCCATCATCTGCATAACCCTTCCCAAAGTAGAATTGATGTCCCTGATAAAAAACAGGACGTCATCCGCAAATAGGGCAATTTTGTCCTCCCCTACTCCACGTCGGAATCCCTGGATGTCCGGGCATGATCTTGCCAGGACAGCCAGGGGCTCCATGGCTAGCACAAACAAGAGGGGGGACAACGGGCACCCCTGTCTTGTCCCCCTCTCCAGCTGAATTACTTCAGAAAATTCAGTTCCCATCTTAATTTTTGCCTTAGGCTTATTGTAGAGTAGTTTTATCCATTGGATAAATAGGGGACCAAAGCCAAACCTCTCCAACACACCCCATAGATAGCCCCAATCCAGGCTATCAAAGGCCTTAGTAGCATCTAAGGCAAGGATAGCTCCCAGCCCATCATTATCTCTGGGTGTTTGAATATTAAGAAAAACTCTTCTGATGTTGGTACTGGTTGCTCTGCCCGGGATAAAGCCCGACTGGTCTGGGTGTATTAGTTTGTGGATGTATTTATTTAGACGGGTTGCTAGAGCCTTGGCTAATATTTTAATATCAGAGCACAGCAAGGATATTGGCCTATATGATGAAACTTCCTGGTGATCCTTCCCCTCCTTAGGTATCAAAATGATGTTAGCCTCCAGCATTGAGGCGGGGAGCTCACCCGTCTCTAATGCATGGTTCAATGTCTCCAAGAGTTCCGGCAGTAGCACTTCGCCGTAGCGCTTGTAGATTTCTACTGGCAACCCGTCTGGACCTGGGGATTTGTAATTGGGCATTTCAGCCACTGCATTTTTTAACTCCTCCAATGTAAGTGGTAGATCGAGGCTCATTTTGTCCCATAAACATTGAGTAGGAAGGGAAGTGGTGGAACACCTTTTACTAGACTGCATTAGAAACCTCTTCCTTTTTGCAGTGTGGGAGTCGATGTGTGAACATTGGTCTTGGTTGTTACTGCTAGCATTCACTAAGCCACCTGGACTGAACCCATACCAACCCTATACTACACATTATATAACCTTTAACACATCTGAACCATATCTACCTTGTACCTGTTCGGAGACTATACCACACCTATGCTGTACCTATACTGCATACAGGTTAACTGGGAATGTTGTTAAGTATACCAACATTCTAACCACTTAACAACCGCTGTGCCGATTAACGGCTCAAGGGCGGTTGTTTATTCTGAGAGGCCTTTAATTAACGGCCTCCCAGAATTTCACTCTTGTGCGCCCCCTGGGGCGCGCACTCGAGAGCATCTGTGACCGCGGGGTCCACCCGTCGCATCACGGATCACGGTAAACGGCCGCTCATCTCACCCGTTTACCATGTGATCGCTCCGTCAAATGACGGAGCGATCACTTGTAAACAAACCGGCATCATGTTATGATGCCGGTTCCTCCCTCCCCTCTCTGTATCGATCGGTACAGCGGAGGGGGAAAAGATCGGTGTCAGCAGGGCTGTGGGCTGCATCTGAAATGCCCACAGTGCTGCTCACTGAAAATTAACCCCTCAAATCCCGCCCCAATACTCTGCAATACCCTGCCAATACTCTACAATACCCTGCCAATACTCTACAATACCCTGCCAATACTCTGCAATACACGCCAATACCCTGCAATACCCGCCAATACTCTGCAATACCCGCCAATACCCTGCCAATACTCTGCAATACCCGCCAATACTCTGCAATACCCACCAATACCCTGCCAATACTCTGCAATACCCTGCCAATACCCTGCCAATACTCTGCCATACCCTGCCAATACTCTGCAATACTCTGCCAATACTCTGCAATACCCTGCCAATACCCTGCAATACCCGCCAATACTCTGCAATACCCACCAATACCCTGCCAATACTCTGCAATACCCAATACCCTGCCAATACTCTGCCATACCCTGCCAATACTCTGCAAAACACTGCAATACTCTGCAATACCTAATACCCTGCCAATACTCTGCGATACCCTGCCAATACTCTGCGATACCCTGTCAATACTCTGCAATACCCTGCCTGTAATACCCGCCAATACTCTGCAATATCTGCCAATACCCTGCCAATACTCTGCAATACCCAATACCCTGCCAATACTCTGCAATACCCCCCAATACTCTGCAATACCCACCAATACCCTGCCAATACTCTGCAATACCCAATACCCTGCCAATACTCTGCCATACCCTGCCAATACTCTGCCATACCCTAACAATACTCTGCAATACCCTGCAATACTCTGCAATACCCAATACCCTGCCAATACTCTGCAATACCCTGCAATACTCTGCAATACCCTGCCAATACTCTGCAATACCCTGCCAATACTCTTCAATAACCTGCCAACACTCTGCAATACCCTGCCAATACTCAGCCAATACTCTGCAATACCCTGCCAATACCCTGCCAATACTTTGCAATACCCAATACCCTGCCAATACTCTGCAATACCCTGCCATTTTTTTTATTTCAGGCTTCCCAGCCTAGAGGTGAGATGCGGGGTCTTATTGACCCCATATCTCACTGTAAAGAGGACCTGTCATGCCATATTCCTATTACAAGGGATGTTTACGTTCCTTGTAATAGGAATAAAAGTGATCAAAAAATTTATTTTTGGGGAAAAAAATATCAGACTAAAATAAATAAAGTAAAATGAAAAAAAAAAAAATAATAATAATTTAAAGCGCCCCTGTCCCCATGAGCTCGCATGCAGAAGCGAACGCATACGTAAGTCCCGCCGACATTTGAAAACGGTGTTCAAACCACACATGTGAGGTATCGCTGCGAACGTTAGAGCGAGAGCAATAATTTTGGCCCTAGACCTCCTCTGTAACTCAAAACATGTAACCAGTAAAAAAATGTAAAGCGTTGCCTATGGGGATTTTTAAGTAGCAACGTTTTGGCGCCATTCCACGAGCGTGTGCAATATTGACATGTTAGGTATCTATTTACTCGGCATAACTTCATCTTTCACATTATACAAAAACATTGGGCTAACTTTACTGTTTTGTTTTTTAAGCACAAAACTATTTATTTTTTTAAACGCGTTCGAAAAATTGCTGCGCAAATACCGTGCGTGATAAAAAGTTTCAATGACCACCATTGTATTCTCTAGGGTCTTTGCTAAAAAAAACATATATAATGTTTTGGGGTTCTATGTAATTTTCTAGCAAATAAATGATGTTTTTACATGTAGGGGAGAAAATGTCCTGGGTGCTCCAGAACGCCTGATGGTGCTCCCTGCATATTGGGCCTCTGTATGTGGCCGCGCTGTGTAAAAGTCTCACACATGTGGTATCGCCACTCGGGAGTAATAGCAGAATGTGTTTTGGGGTGTAATTTGTGGTATGCATATGCTGTGTGTGAGAAATAACCTGATAATATGACAATTTTGTGAAGAAGAAAAAAAGGAAAAAAAATCTTGATTTTGCAAAGAATTGTAGGAAAAAATTACAACTTCAAAAACCTCCCCATGCCTCTTACTAAATACCTTGGAATGTCTTCTTTCCAAAAAGGGGTAATTTGGGGGGTATTTGTACTTTTCTGGCATGTTAGGGTCTCAAGAAATGAGATAGGCCATCAGTCCTTCGGGTGTGATAAATTTTCTGATATTGGCACCATAGCTTGTGGACTCTATAACTTTCACAAAAACCAAATAATATCTACCAATTTGTACTTATTTTTACCAAAGATATGTAGTAGTATACATTTTGGCCAAAATTTATGAAGAAAAATGAATAATCTGCTAAATTTTATAACAGAAACGAAGAAAAATTCATTTTTTTACAAAATTTTCGGTCTTTTTTCTTTTATAGCACAAAAAATTAAAAACCCAGTAGTGATTAAATGCCACCAAAAGAAAGCTCTATTTGTGTGAAAAAAAGGACAAAAATTTCATATGGGTACAGTGTTGCATGATTGAGTAATTGTCATTCAAAACGTGAGAGCACCGAAAGCTTAAAATTGGTCTGGTTATTAAGGGTGTTTAAGTGGCCAGTGGTCAAGTGGTTAAAAGGCACAACGATAGCAGGCAGAAGAACATCTCAGAACTGCCCCTCCTGTAATAGTTATTCTGCAAGCCCCCTTTGTTTCCCTGTCACACTCCCTCCCCTACCATCCTTTTTTTATTTTTGACAGTGCATACCCAGGTAGTCTAGGACTAACATTACTGCTATAAATGCAGTAGATTAAACTTTACTACTGCTCACTAGGGATGAGTCCACAGTTCAACTCGAACATCGGGTGTTCGCTTGTTCTAAAATGAACCAAACATATAGGGTGTTCACAGATTAACTGGGAATGTTGTTAAGTATACCAACACTCTTTAAAGGGTACAACGATAGCAGGTAGAAGAACATCTCAGAACTGCCCCTCCCCGAGATCGCAGTGCATTGCTGTATGATGATTGGCCAAAGCATGCACCTGACCTGCATGCTTTCCCCAATCACAGCTTTCTCTGGTGAGAGAGTCATAATTGGCCAAAGGCAGGGTGCCTTTGGCCAATCATGGCTCAGAGGGACTCGCCCCACACTATAAAAGGCTGCTTACAGAGCAGCCGTGTGTAATGTTATGTATATATACTCTGCATCCAGTGTAGCCTATATTTACAGTGCATTGTGCATTCCATGGTGTGCTGTTTCTTCAGGTGGTGTATTAATATATACAGTATATACAGTCTAGTATATACAGTTGTGCTCATAAGTTTACATACCCTGGCAGCATTTATGATTTCTTGTAAATTTTTCAGAGAATATAAATGATAACACAAAAACTTTTCTTTCACTCATGGTTAGTGTTTAACTGAAGCCATTTATTATCAATCAACTGTGTTTACGCTTTATAAACCATAATCACAACAGAAACTACCCAAATGACCCTCATCAAAAGTTTACACACCCCAGTTCTTAATACCGTGGTCCCTTTAACATCAATGACAGCTTGAATTATTTTGTAGTATTTGTAGATGAAGCTCTTTATCTTGTCAGATGGTAAAGCGGCCCATTCCTCTTGGCAAAAAGCCTCCAGTTCCTGTAAATTCTTGAGCTGTATTGCATGGACTGCACGTTTGAGATCTCCCCAGAGTGGCTCAGTGATATTCAGGTCAGGAGACTGAGATGGCCACACCAGAACCTTCACTTTATTCTGCTGTAGCCAATGACAGGTCGACTTGGCCTTTTGGTGTTTTGGATCATTGTCATGTTGGACTGTCCAAGTACGTTCCATACGCAGTTTCCTGGCTGATAAACGCAAATGTTCCTCCAGTATTTTTTGATAAGATTTTGCATTCATATTGCCATCATTTTTGACCAAATTTCTTGTGTCTTTGTAGCTCACACATCCCCAAAACATCAGCGATCCACCTCCATGTTTCGCAGTGGGAATGGCGCACCTTTCATCATAGGCCTTGTTGACTCCTCTCCAAATGTAGTGTTTATGGTTTTGGCCAAAAAAGCTCAATTTTGGTCTCATCACTCCAAATGACTTTGTGCCAGAAGGTTTGAGGCTTTTCTCTGTGCTGTTTGGTGTATTGTAAGTGGGATACGTTGTGGCATTTGCGTAGTAATGGCTTTCTTCTGGCAACTCAACCATGCAGCCCTTCTTTCTTGAAGTGCTTCCTTATTGTGCATCTTGAAACAGTCACACCACATATTTTCAGAGAGTCCTGTATTTCACATAAAGTTATTTTGTGGGTTTTTCTTTGCATCCCGAACAATTTTCCTGGCAGTTGTGGCTGAAATTTTAGTTGGTCTACCTGACCGTGGTTTGGTTTCGACAGAACCCCTCATTTTCCACTTCTTGATTAAAGTTTGAACATTGCTGATTAGGGATGAGCTTTGAGTTTGAGTTGAACTTATGTTCGACTCGAACATTGCCTGTTCGCCGAACAGTGACCAATTTGGGGTGTTCGCGGCAAATTCGAACACCCTGTAAAAGTCTATGGGAGAAATCTAAAGTGCTAAATTTAAAGGCTTATATGCAAGTTATTGTCATAAAAAGTTTGGGAACCTGGGTCCTGCCCCAGGTGACATGTATCAATGCAAAAAAAAGTTTTAAAAATGGCTGTTTTTTTCGGGGAGCAGTGATTCTAATAATGCTTAAAGTGAAACAATAAAAGTGTAATATTCCTTTAAATTTCATACCTGGGGGTTGTCTATAGTATACCTGTAAAGGGGCATGTGCTTCCTGTGCTTAGAACTGTCCCTGCACAAAGTGTAATTTCTGCAGTTCTCTATATTACGGGGAGCCGACAATTCATTATAGCCGCGAGTGCTTTTAAATGACTTTTTTCCTGCAGAAATCACAAGTTTCTGTTGATAATAAATGGCTTCAGCCAAACACTAACTATGAGTGAAAGAAAAGTCTTTGTGTTATCGTTCATATTCTCAAAAAAATGGCCAAGAAATCATAAATTCTGCCAGGGTATGTAAACTTATGAGCACAGCTATATATATATATATATATATATATATATATATATATATATATGCATTCAGTGTAGCCTATATCTACAGTGCATTTCGTGGTGTACTGTTTCTAGTACACTTCAGGCAGTGTACACAGTATCTAATACAGTGTGTACAGTTTCTACTACACTTCTGGTGGTGTACACAGTATACAATACAGTGCAGCCATTGTACACTTTCTAATACACTTCAGGCAGTGCTCACAGTATCTAATACAGTGTAGTGTGGTGTTGCAAAACAAAAAATAAATCATGTCCGGAAGGCCACCAAGGAGAGGCAGATGCTCACAGGCCACTAAAAGAGGGCAAGCAGCCTCTGCGTCTACAGTCAACAGTTGTGGCTGTGAACATGGTGCATCCTCTGCAGGTGGACGTGCGGCATGCTTGTCCCTTTTTGCTGCTGCTGGCCCTGCTATTGAACCACAATATGCAGAAGAGTTGGTGCAGTGGATAACAAAGCCATTCTCATCCTCCTCATCCTCTGTCACTCAGGCTCACAGTAGTTTGCCTTCCAACGCAGCTGCCAAAGCAACCTATTCCACTGGCTCCTTGTTCACAGTCACTCCTTCCTTAGCCCCACCGTCATGCATGGAGGAGTCCCCAGAATTATTCGACCACAGTGTTGGTTATATGCTGCTGGAGGATGCTCATAGTTTTGAAGGCTCCGATGTTGGTTCACAGGTTGAGGAAGGGAGTAATGTGAGCCTAGAGAGAGAGGGTGCCACAGAAGGACAAGAAACTAGCATGCTAGCAATTTTTCTTCCCCTTTTTAACAGGGGCATGAGATTACAATTCTTGAAATAATATTTCACAGCAGGGCCCGTTCCTGTGCCCAACAAGAGTAACTGTGAGAGCTTTACAGTGTTCTGGTGCCGCCAACGCCTAAGGCCCAATTTTCTGCAGAGTATATGGGGCAGGCCGTATAGTATATATACTGCTATTCAGACCATATAGTGCCTGGGGGGCCTGGGGGACCCCCACTCCATTTAAAAAAAATCGGTGCAGGGTTCCCCTTAATATCCATACCATATCCATACCAGACCTGAAGGGTCTTGTGTGTATTTTTATTTATATTGCTATATGGGTCTGACAATACATTACAGCCGCAAGCAGTTTTTTGATGACACTTTTTCCTTTAGAAATGTAGTTTTGCTGTGGCACTGTTATAAACATGGGAAAGGTGCGCTACTTTACAGGAATACTAAGTACACCCTCCAGGCACAATATTTAAAGGAATATTTCATTTTTATTGTTTCACTTTAAGCATTATTAAAATCACTGCTCCCGAAAAAAAGGCCATTTTTACAACTTTTTTGCATCGATACATGTCCCCTGGGGCAGGACCCAAAACACTTTTTTATAGCAATAACTTGCATATAAGCCTTTAAAATTAGCACTTTTGATTTTCCATGTTCTCTCGTCCCATATACTTTAACAGTGTATGTGTGATCGAACAAATGTTTTGCCTGTTCACATGTTCTGCTGTGCACCGAACCGGGAGGGGGGTTCGACTCATTCCTATTGCTCCCACTGCTGCCCTTGAGATTGCCTTGCTACCATTTATGCCGATTTGGATGCCAAATATCATCTTTTGCCTAGTCCTTACGCTTAATAATTTTGCTAAGGGCCAGTTCACACTGGTGCGATGTCAGAGATCGTATGTGATATGAGATTCGCACCATACTGCAGTGAAAATCACATGCGATCTCTGTGCGATGCGATTTCAGCCATACAAATCGTATGGCTGAATTTGCATCAAACTTGCACAGGACCCTTTTTTCCGCAGCACAATCCCACTGCATAGGTGTCCACACCCATGTGATCCGATTCCTGTCCCAGTTTGCAGATCGCACTGACATATGCAAACTAATTTGGGGGTGTCATTAAAGTGGGGTACCCCCTAAAAAAAAAAAATTAAAAGTCAGCAGCTACAAATACTGCAGCTGCTGGCTTTTAATAATCGGACACTTACCTGTCCCGGGTTCCAGCGATGCGGGGGAACGAAGCCCCCCCCTCGCTCCCCGCTCCGCTCGCGGCGCCGTCATGCATACTGTGGGCACCCGGCTGTGGCTTCACAGCCGGGCACCCACTGCGCATGCGTGAGCGGCGCAGGGCGCCGTGATACGCCGTACAGTCACCTGGGACACGTGACAGGTCCCAGGTGAATGTGCGGCGTGAGGGGAAGTGATGTCACCAGCCCGGGCAATGAAGAAGGCAGACTACGAGGGACCCCCTAGCAACCGGTATTTAGAGGTGAGTAAAAATTTTTTTTTTGCCAATTATTTTTTTTGGATTTTTTTTAAGAATTTTAAGTAGTTTTATTTTTTGGGGGGCAACTCCACTTTAACTTTTAACTGACACTCCCAGCAGTTCACATAGGGCAGTGTGAACTGCCATCGGGAGAAATGCGAAGCAGGAACCCGCAGTGTATTCGCAGGGTTCCCGCATTGAAACGGTGTGAACCGGCCCCAAAATTGTGTTATTACCATTAATCCAGTTTATGCTTGCCTTGTTACCAACCATATTTGGTTCCAATTTAATAAGTTTGCCTCTACTACCTGATTTTGTGCCTGTTTTCTTTGATATATTGCTACTACTGGGTACTACATATTACTTGATTCAATGATTTCCTGCAAAGCGGTATGTTTGTACACTCAGCCTGGTGTGTTAGAGGCTCTGATTTTTTTCGCAAAAGGTTGATGCAAAGAACAGAGGATCCATCCTGGCTTCTATAGTGGTAGCACTACACTTGTAATCGCCTCACAGGCCTGTTTCAAAAAGAATCAACTAGAAAAGAAAGAAGTATATTTTTTAAACTATTTTGGTATGCTGTGAAAAATGGAACAAAAGCAGCAATTTGGATCTATTAAACCTAACACGTTTTTAATGACAATTTGTGGTTAACCAAACAGAATTACCATTTGTGGGTTTGCCTAATAGAGAACTAGAGAAAAAAAAATAAAGCAGCAACTTTTGCCAAAGAAAAGATGATATCCAAATAGGTCGACTTCCCACCCGTTGTGAGTCAGACTATAGACAATGATTCATGCAACTTGACTGAAGTGGAGCCACAGTCCGGGACAAGAAGTATAATTTTCCAAAAAGAGACAGCATTTTCAGCTGTAGTACTCTAAAATGACAATGGTGCAGATATGATTATCACATGTAGCTCAGCAGTATAGAGGGTGGAAACACACTTGTAAGCTGGGTGTCCACCTCCCCTTCAGGTGGCGGTCACATGCAGCTGGGCCCCACCTGCACGCAGGCTCATCAGGGAAACATGCTCGACTCTCTACCCAAACCCACACTTTGTTCATGTTTACGGATGCAGCTTCTAGACCTTCTCACCACATCCCCCTGGTCACAGTTCACATTACCCCCTTAACACCTAGAGTACTTCTTATCTAGGCCTACCGTATGTTTTCCATGCTCCAAATAATGACTGCAGAAGTCCAATCAAACACCTGGGGCCTGTGAGACATGGGGTCCTGGGCCACCTGGCACATGATAGTCGAGGAGTGTTCCGACACTACCTGGCTACCTGGCTTGGAACTCCTTTGCCTTCATTACCACCTACTCCTGAACTGACCAGGCTTGCACCTCTCTGCCTCTCTGCCAATCCCTTCACTGACTCCCCTTACCCCACCGTGTAAAATTCAAAATGCTAACCATAACATACAAAGCCATCCACAACATTGCATCTACATCACCAACCTCATCTGCAGATATCGCCCAAATCGTACCCTCCGCTCCTCCCAGGACCTCCTGCTTTCTAGCTCCCTAGTTACCTCCTCCGATGCTCACCTTCAAGACTTCTCCAGAGCCTCTCCCATCCTCTGGAACTCCTTGCCCCAGTATATCCAATCAGCCCCTACCTTGTCCACCTTTAGGAGATCCCTGAAAACTCATTTGTTCAGGGAAGCCTATCCCATACCCACCTAACTGTCCCAGAGCCACCCCCATCAAATCATTCTCTGCAGCTAATAACTTTTGTACCAAGCCCTCCCATTAGAATGTAAGCTCTATGAGCAGGGCCCTCCTGTACCTTTTGTATTGAACTGTACTGTAATTTTGTTGCCCCCCTATGCATTGTAAAATGTTGGTGCTATAGAAATCGATAATAATAATAATAATTTTTAAACTTACAGCTCAATTGCTTGCTATGTGAGAATAGTTTCCAGATAATGGCAATAAGAGTTGGTTCAGTACAGTCATAGTTACATAGTTATATAGTTACATAGTAGGTGAGGATGAAAAAGATACAAGTCCACCAAGTCCAACCAATGTGTGTGATTATATCTCAGTATTACATTGTATATACGGTACCTGTATGTTTTGGTCGTTCAGGTGCTTGTCTAATCGTTTTTTTTTTAATTAACGATGCTCCCAGCTGAAACCGTCTAAGAAAAGGGAATTCCACATCCACAGTCTAAGGTTAAACCTATTTTAAACAAGTGGCCATGTGTCTTATTAAACTCCCTTCCACAGAAAAGTTTTATCCCTATTGTGGGGTCACCAGTATGGTATTTGTAAATTTAAATAATATCACCTTTCAAGTGTCTCTTATCCAGAGAGAATACGTTCAATGCTCGTAACCTTTCTTCATAACTAAGATCCTCCAGTCCCTTTATTAGTGTACTCGTTCCATTTCCTGTACATCCTTCCTGAGGACTGGTGCCCAGAACTGGATGGCATACTCCAGGTGAGGCTGGACCAGTCTTGTAGAGTGGGAGAATTATCACTTTATTTCTTGAGTTAATCCCCTTTTTAATGTATGCCAATATTCTGTTTTCTTTGTTAGCAGCAGCTTAGCATTGCATGCCATTGTTGAGCCTATCATCTACCAGGTCCTTTTCATCCTTGATTCCCCCAGTCATAGAACTTATAAATGGAGGAAGAGAGGGAGCATTACTATACTCACTTAAGAATTCCAAGTCTTTCTCCTGGTTCCTATTCTCAAGCCCACACTCTATTTTCCTTCCCCAACTGCTTCCAACGAAGGGGAGAAGACACAAGACCGCTCTCTAAAGCTCTCTATCTTGTGGTTAGTCAGTCTCCAATCTCTTGAACCCTAATTTTGGCCCCTCTTAGCCCTTGTACACATGGTCGGAGATTCCGACGGAATGTGTCCTATCGGACCGTTTTGTCGGATAGTCCGACTGTGTGTGGTCTGCATCGGACTGTTTCCGTCGGAATATCCGACGGACCAAGTTTTCCAACTTGCCAGTAAAATTTTCCGACAAAATGCTCCTATCGGACATACTCCGATCATGTGTAGCCTACTCCGACGGACAAAGTGCCACGCATGCTCAGATCAAATCCCTAGACCAAAGCTATTGGCTACTAGCTTGAACATAGTCCCGTCGTAACGAAATAACGTCATCACGTTATGTACAATCGGATTTTCACTCCCGGACCTCTTCCAGAATTAATCCGTCGGAATCACTCCGACGGATTTGGTTGTCGGAATCTCCGACCGTGTGTACAAGGGCTTGAGCCTTCAATCCCAAAATTTACCTCACAGCTTCTCTCACAAGGAAAAGTAATAATTAAAGGGTACACAAAAGTAATAATCGCACAAATCAATTAATGAGTAATAAAATACACTAAAAATGATTAAAGTGCAAAAAAAATTATATATGTGACAAATCCACGAATTATGAGTGTAATAAGTAAAATAAGTGCTAAACACACTAAACATGAAAAATGCAATGGGCACCAAAAGTAACAAATTGTTATAAAAAAATGTCTGTATAGTATCAAAATAGTCCAGAATTAATAAATTGTGTTCTTCCACCAAGTGACAGATAATGAACCTTCTATGACACGCTATATGTGGTAATCAGGGACTCTTACCAGATAGAAGGGACCTCCTATCGCTAGTATGGTCAACCAAGCAAACAGATTAACCTCTGCTTGGTTATAAAAAAACTTTTGCCAGCAAAAAAATAAAAAATTAACACCCGTCCTTCCGGGATCACATGGGGTGCGATGGCGTCAGCAAATAGCACAGCCCAACATGTTTCGTCACATGTGATGTCTTCCTGGGGCACAGGCGATGCACTGAGCCATCGCTATATGTAGAACAAGGAAAGAACCAAGCCTCACTGTGATGTGGCAGCCATGATAAATACTCTCAAGCCCCCTTCCTATTTTCCGCAATCAGAATAGCCAAGCCTCATTTTCAAGAAAAAAGCCTGAAACAGCATGATTTAATAACTGTAAGGAATACCAAATCACATGAAAAGAAGGTAAACCATGGCAAATACTACCAGTTAAGCAAGGTGCTTTTAATTAAAATATCAAAAATAATAATAGTAAAGCTGTCATATATAAACATGAAAATTACATGACGAACGACCTCTAGAGGATATCTTAGGTATTAGCCAATAAAAAAAAAATTAAAGAGGTAGAAATGGGAAGGAAGCAAACTATAAATAAAATAAATATTAAAACAGCAAACCCAATAGCAAAATTAATAATTAATTAAATAAAAATACATAAAATGAATAAATAAAACAATAAATGTTCAAGCATTATCAATAAAGGCTTTCACCTCAGCATTCAAACTGAAAGGTCTAAGACATTTGACTCTATAAATCCAACTCACCTCGAGCTTGGAAATTTACCATCTCCTAGACCCCTTCCCTTCAATGTAGTTTTAGCTTGTCGATGGCTACAAAACAAGTGCCAGACATATTTTTCTTATGCACTTCCAGGTAGTACCTGGAAACTGGATGGCCTTTGAAGCCTCTCTTAATGTTACCTATATGCTCATTAAGTCAGACCTGCAAAGGATGTATAGTACGTCCAATATACTCTCTCCCCCTGCTTACACGATGCATTTTATTAAAATCTCACAGGTATAAACTGAAACAATAGAACATAAGGCAAATGTCAAACCTGCCTAACACAGCCCAGCACATATGGTGTGAATGAGCCCTCATAGTACAGTCATCTGCATAGATGTGTGTAGCATGGCCATATTACAAGACTGCAGATAGCAATACAAATCTGTTCCAAGTTAACTTATACATATTACGGTGCTGTACTTCTGGCACTTTTTTTTGTTTGAAAATAGTGTTGCATAAGATGAATTACCTGTTGAGTTGTCTAACAAATGTTTTTTTTAGTTTCTTAGGGGTAAAATTGAAAAGAGTATTTTTTTTTTTTTTGGCTTATCAAGATGCTGCAGATTAAATCTTGTGCTTGTATAAGACTTTTATTGAATGATATCCCCTTCAGCCAAGGTTCTTCCCCTTAATGTGAATCGAGAAACACTTTATCTTTCCTTCACTGCTCAGTGAAATTGATTTGCTAAACAAACTTGGAGAGTTGGGGAGGAAAAAAGCCTTCGGGGCCCATCGTAGACAATTTGCTGATTGTTTGACTGTTTTTCTGTTTATAATAAGCAAGAAAAAGAAACGAAGCATATAATATTTCCCGAGACGAGGCCTTGGACTTTCTAGCAATAAATTATTGCCTATGTATCACAGTGCTGAGATGATCATGAGCATCTCTTCAACTGCTACATAAGATCGAAAATGACTACAATTAAAAGAAAATGACTACCAAGAAAATTATTGTATTCTGATAACTCCAGGCACACAACAGTTGCAATGATGGCACTCAGTATATGAATTAATTAAAAAAAATCATAAAAGTATTAAAAGGTATTTATGGGTACTTCTCCCCTACAGCATCAGTCTGTTATGAGGGCTTCTCCTCCTTTTCCTTTCCTATATAGTGAGGAACGCTTCAGAGCTGCCCCCTCTCCCCAGCCCTCTTTATCCTGACCCTGGAACCTCTGGCGGCGTTCCTCCGTGCTGACCCTAATATTACGGGGATTCCATATGCTGGTGAATCCTATGAGTTTAATTTATTCGCGGACGATGCTCTTCTGACCCTCTCTAATCCCATCACAGCACTCCTCAATTTGCACACACTGCTGTCCTGCTTTGCAGTCATGTCTGGCTAGCAGATTAACCCCCAGAAAACAACCACCCTGAATGTTTCTCTGGCCCTACCCTAGATTACCTGGGAGTCCGCTTGACCCCTTCTTACTCTTTTCTCTTTGCTGCTAACGATTATCCCCTCCTACGTACTATCACCACCCCTTTGGACTCCTGGCGATTCCCTTCACTGTCGTGGATCGGTCGCATCAACATGGTTAAAATGACCGTGATCCCTAAGATTCAATATTTACGTACTGTCACCACCCTTTTGGACTCCTGGTGATTCCCTTCACTGTTATGGATCGGTCACATTCACGCGGTTAAAATGACTGTGCTCCCTAAGATTCTCTATTTCTTTTGCACCTTGCCAGTCCGAGTGCCCACCTTTTTCCTACACTCACTCCAGAATAACATTTTAGCTTTCATCTGGGCCCACAAACACCCAAGAGTGGCCCGCACTACTCTCTTTAATCCACAGACTAAGAGGTGGACTGTGTGTCCCCAACATCTCCAAGTACTACCTAGCTGCACAGCTCTCATAGCTTACAATGTTGCACACTTCCTCTGACATTCCTTTATGGGTACTTCTGGAAATCCCCAATGGTGCTCCTATCCCAGTCTCAGCTCTTTTATGGCTTCCCTCAATTTTGCGCCCCCCTTCTCTTAGCTCTCTCATGACCCATAGCTTGAGTCTCTGGGACTTGGTCCTCTATTCAGGAGATTTAATGTCCCTCTTTCTCCCACACTTTTCTCTCCTGAATAACCCCCTCTTCTCTCCGGGGCTAGACCAACCCCTGGCAATTGCCTGGCGGCCTGTTCACGGCTATTCACAGGTACTTCCTTTTTTAGGATCCTGCGTCTTCCCATCTTGGGCTTCCTTTCGTGAGACCTATGACGCACCCCCTATGGAATGGTTTCATTATTTAGAACTTCGACACTGGATTTCAACTCTGTTGTAACTGCTCCTTCCCATTACAGATGACGACTTTTGAACGCATCTGCCTTAATTTACCTGGAACCCGGGGCACTATCTCCTCTATCTATTCCTCTTTATCGTCCTGCTCCCACCCATACATTTCCAGATGGGAGTGAGACTTGACGACCTCTATAGAATTAGATGATTGGAGCAAGGCCAGGTCATCCATCGTCAAATGTTCTTTTAATACGGTTACCATGGAAGCAGCCTACAAGGTCCTCCTCCGCTGGTATAGGGTTCCGGCCCGCATAGCTCGTGCGAATCCATCATACAATGATAGATGCTTCCGGGGATGTGGCCAACACGGAGCTGAGATACACATTTGGTGTTTCTGCCCACGACTGGTGGAATTCTGGTCTATGGCCTCCTGCCAACCCCTTTCCATGTATCTTTCAACAAAGATGCCTGGCATGCTTTTCTCCATTGCCCCCGGGCCTCTTCTCCTACCAACAAAAGCTGGCCACCTACCTCTGCATTGCTGCAAAAGACGCTATTGCTAGAGCCTAGCGGAAGTCCTTGGTTGGTATTACAGAAGTGAAGAGCATTTGGACCACCCTCATGTTACATGAAAAGATGACCGTGTACTTCATGACACCCATGCTAAGTTCCTCAAAGTGGGGAATCCATGGTTGCCTTATGCTTTCCCTGCCCTGCCCCCAGGCAGCTTGGGTATTCCAGACCGTTCCAATATACCACCCAACCTGCAGGCTCTGAGCTCTTTTCTTGTCTAAGTCTACACCTTCCCATTCTTATCTAGCCTGTCTCTCCTCCTCATGTCTGGCCTAATTCTACATCTTCCTTTTCTCTTTCCTTCCTCTTACCTTCAATCCGATCTCTGAGTCGCTGTCACTTCAGGTCACTCACACAACAACAGAAGCAGATTAGAGGTAGGGCTTTGGTCCCTATGTTTCAGGAGTTTTTTTTCCAGAAACTTCAAAAATAAACAAAAATAATACTTACATTTGGATTTGGATTGGTACATCTGAATTAAAAAAAAAATACATCCAAATCCAAAACCTTTACATTTTCAGGATGAACCCTGATATAGCTAATAGCATTATTATAGCTAAACACTATGATGCCTGGTACATACTTATAGTTTTTTTTTTCCAGTCCGAGATCCAAGTTTAGTACAGCAATCCCCCCCCCCCCCAACTGTAGGCTAGAGATTCGATTTCCCTGAGGAAGCAGATGAAAACTGTGAAACGCATTAGAACTGATCACTAGAAATGTCCATCAATCAACATCTACTATTTATCCATAATCCTGTTTTGCCCCACATGTGCAGTGTGATCATTTTAAAGTCTATATGGTCATGTGTGAATCGACTGTAGAATAATTTTATCAATTTGTAATAAAGTATAATTGATTAAAATATATATATATATATATATTTATGGATACTTAATGGTGGCCATACACACTTTGATAAACAATCTATTTCTTTTCATATCAAACTCTTCCAATATGAATAGGCAATTGTGGCTTTAGACTGGGCTCATTAACCCCATTCCACTGCCGCCTCCTGCCTCTTTATTAGAATATAAATGCTAGGAGGCTGAGCCAGGAATTCCAATCCTGTGATGATGTGATTGGCTATCACAGCGGTCACATGATTGGAAGCTCCCAATTGCAAATATGCACCGAGACCTTTCCGTGACATTTTTTTTACTGTGCTGGGAGTGCACAGTAAGCGCACTCTCAGTTTTAAAAACTGTTCTCTATGGATGCATATACTATATGGGGCCACTCGGTGTTAAAGGAGAAGTCCAGCCTTAGCTCGTTTGGCTGGGCTTCTTCGTCTTCAACAGAGAACGGGCTGAAGTCCGCTCTCTGCTGACGTTACAGGAATCAGTCCAGGCACCGTGTCATCCTGACAATAAAGTCCAGATGCGCCAAGTGCGTGGACTGATACCCGCCTCAGCCGATGAGAGACTGAGACGGCTGCTCCCCGCCCTCCACAGCTCAATGCTCCAGTGAGCACACGGGAGGGGGGGGGCAGAGAGGAGAGCTGCTGATTGACATTACTGTGAGAACCAAGCCATCAGCGATGTTTGATCACTCAGTTCTCAGCTCAGAGGCACCAGGGGACAGATGCAGTATCGGACCCTTCACTTCCTGCCCAATACCCAAAACAGGAAATGAGAGGAAATCCCTCCAAAGTAATGAAATCCATAGTTGGCATTGGGGTCACCAGAACTAGTATTACAACATCTCCAGTTCTGGTGACAATACAAAATCTAGGCTTTTGCTTCACTTCTGGTGATAATGGACAAATAGAGAGAGTGAATCTCTGTAACAGGAGCACAGGCAGCAATAAAAAAAACATGACAGCTGTTCTAATCCCTTCCAACACTATCCAAAACTAAAAAGAAAAGCTTTGCTTGTAGTTATACTTTAAAACTGAACTCAGGTGGCAGATGTAAAGAACACAAATTAAAGTATATCTGAACAGAGAATATGGGAAGAAGAAAACTGTGCTAGACTTGAATGCAAATAGTTAATAAAATAAATAAATCAATAAATAAATATAAATAAGGGTGAACCTGAATGGATCTATAGGCTGCAGCTCAAATGTGGGATACACACACAATAACTAGAAAAAACAAATATAGAGCTACGCCAATGAGCAATAATTCATTAATAATAAATTTATTAAATTAAAACATGAATATAAGTCCACATCGATTCATCATCAATTGGCGGTAATACATTCCTTCACATAATTATACATAGCTAAGTCCACAATGGTTAATCTTGTATAAATACCACGGTGACCCCACACATATATGATGGAAAGTGCCCGACCACCAAGATAAGATTGCGCTTACCAGATGGCAAAGCGTAAGGAGCGTTTAGATATAACCCAGCCGCAACCTTTAGCTTATACCAGCAGTCTTTATACCTCACAAGGACGAGACCTCACACCCAGGAAGCCACTTTGATGTTCCGCAGGACAGTGTCGTACTTTGAATGGCAGTGTATAGGCTCAAAGAGAAAAGAGACTGCCCATAGTGTAAAACCGTTCATTAACTTTAATATAAAAAAGAAATGCACTTACATAAACATTGTATCAGATCGCATAAAAATAAAGCTGGTCGGCAATTTCGGGAGCCCGTCCTCCTCTCGTGTAGTGTGGTGACGTCACTGTGTGCCCTCCCCACTATATATATATATATATATATATATATATATATATATATAGATATATATATATAGATATATATATATACAAACACACACATACACACAGTATCTCACAAAAGTGAGTACACTCCTCAAATTTTTGTAAATATTTTATTCTTTTCATGTGACAACACCGAAGAAAAGACACTGTACAGCTTGTATAACAGTGTAAATTTGCTGACCCCTCAAAATAACTCAACACAGCCATTAAACCTTTCATGACTAAACCTATTTCTGACATTTGATGTTTTAAAAGCCGTATTTTTTGCTAGAAAATTACTTAGAACCCCCAAACATATATATATTTTAGCAGAGAATCTAGAGAATAAAATGGCGATTGTTGCAATATTTTACGTCACAGGGTATTTGTGCAGCAGTGTTTTAAACATAAGTTTTTGCGAAAAAGCCACTTTCATGAATTAAAAAAAAAAAAAAACAGTAAAGTTAGCCCAATTTTTTATATATATATAAATTATATATTTATATATATAATATATTTATTTATATATATATATATATATATATATATATATATATATATATATATATATATATATATATATACAGTGGTGTGAAAAAGTGTTTGCCCCCTTCCTCATTTCCTGTTCCTTTGCATGTTTGTCACACTTAAGTGTTTCGGAACATCAAACCAATTTAAACAATAGTCAAGGACAACACAAGTAAACACAAAATGCAATTTGTAAATGAAGGTGTTTATTATTAAAGGTGAAAAAAAATCCAAACCATCATGGCCCTGTGTGAAAAAGTGATTGCCCCCCTTGTTAAAACATACTATAACTGTGGTTGTCCACACCTGAGTTCAATTTCTCTAGCCACACCCAGGCCTGATTATTGCCACACCTGTTCACAATCAAGGCATCACTTAAATAGGAGCTGCTTGACACAGTAAGGTCCACCAGAAGATCCTTAAAAGCTACACATCATGCCGAGACCCAAAGAAATTCAGGAACAATTGAGAAAGAAAGTAATTGAGATCTATCAGTCTGGAAAGGGTTATAAAGCCATTTCCAAAGCTTTGGGAATCCAGCGAACCACAGTGAGAGCCATTATCCACAAATGGCGAAGACATGGAACAGTGGTGAACCTTCCCAGGAGTGGCCGGCCGCCCAAAATTACCCCAAGAGCGCAGCGACGACTCATCCAAGAGGTCACAAAAGACCCCACAACAACGTCCAAGGAACTGCAGGCCTCACTTGCCTCAGTTAAGGTCAGCGTTCATGCCTCCACCATCAGGAAAAGACTGGGCAAAAATGGCCTGCATTGCAGAGTTCCAAGGAGAAAACCACTGCTGAGCAAAAAGAACATCAAAGCTCGTCTCAATTTCTCCACAACACATCTTGATGACCCCCAAGACTTTTGGGACAACATTCTGTGGACCGATGAGACAAAAGTGGAACTCTTTGGAAGGTATGTGTCCAAGTATATCTGGCGTAGAAGGAACACTGCATTTCATAAAAAGAACATTATACCAACAGTAAAATATGGTGGTGGTAGTGTGATGGTCTGGGGCTGTTTTGCTGCTTCAGGACCTGGAAGACTTGCCGTGATAAAAGGAACTATGAATTCTGCTGTCTACCAAGAGATCCTGAAGGAGAATGTCCGACCATCTGTTCGTGTACTCAAGCTGAAACCAACTTGGGTTCTGCAGCAGGACAATGATCCTAAACACACCAGCAAGTCCACCACCGAATGGCTGAAGAAAAACAAAATGAAGACTTTGGAGTGGCCTAGCCAAAGTCCTGACCTGAATCCTATTGAGATGTTGTGGTATGACCTTAAAAAGGCCGTTCATGCTCGAAAACCCTCTAATGCAACTGAATTAGGACAATTCTGCAAAGATGAGTGGGCCAAAATTCCTCCAGGACGCTGTAAAAGCCTCATTGCACGTTATCTCAAACGCTTGGTTGCAGTTGTTGCTGCTAAGGGTGGCCCAATCAGTTATTAGGTTTAGGGGGCAATCACTTTTTCACACAGGGCCATGATGGTTTGGATTTTTTTTCACCTTTAATAATAAACACCTTCATTTACAAATTGCATTTTGTATTTACTTGTGTTGTCCTTGACTATTGTTTAAATTGGTTTGATGTTCCGAAACACTTAAGTGTGACAAACATGCAAAGGAACAGGAAATGAGGAAGGGGGCAAACACTTTTTCACACCACTGTATATATATATATATATATTCTCCATAGGCGACCCTTTAAAAAGGTTTTACGGTTACCAGGTTAGAGTTACAGAGGAGGTCTTGTGCTAGAAGTGCTAGAATTATTGCTCTTGCTCCAACGATCGCGGCAATACCTCACATGTGTAATTTGAACACTGTTTACATATTCGGGCGCGACTTCCGTATGCACTTTCTTTGCTGTGCGAGCTCGCGGAGACGGGGCGCTTTAAAAAAAAAGTTTGTTCTTACTTATTTTATTTAATTTTACATAATTAAATTGTGTTTAAAAAAAAATAAAAAATGATAATTTTTATTGCTGTCACAAGGAATGTAAACATCCCTTGTGACAGTAATAGGTGGTAACAGGTACTCTTTATGGAGGGATCGGGGGTCTAAAATACTTCCAATCCCACCGTTACACTTTAATGTATTCAGATCACTGAAAACGAAGTGGTGCGATGCAGATCGGAACTCCCGGCTGGACGGGAGGCCCAGTAAGAGCGGCGGGGGCGGTGGGAGGGGGGGTGTCCCCTCCCGCTCCTCCGGTATAACAGCTGAGCTGGTTTTAACTGCATCGGTTGTTGTACCTGGAAAGCCGATTGCCGGCTCTAAAAAACGGTACTGGGATGATGCCTGCAGCTGCAGGCATCATCCCGGTATAACCCCCGAAAACCGAGTACGCACATCTGCATGCGCTTGGCGGGCATGGGTTAATGTCTAAATCGCTGGCAACAAAAGTGAGTACACCACTAAGTGAAAATGTCCTTATTGGGCCCAAAGTGTCAATATTTTGTGTGGCCACCATAATTTTCCAGCACTGCCTTAACCCTCTTGGGCATGGAGTTCACCAGAGCTTCACAGGTTGCCACTGGAGTCCTCTTCCACTCCTCCATGACAACATCACGGAGATTGTGGATGTTAGAGACCTTGTGCTCCTCCACCTTCCATTTGAGGATGCCCCACAGATGCTCAATAGGGTTTAGGTCTGGAGACATGCCTGGCCAGTCCATCACCTTTACCCTCAGCTTCTTTAGCAAGGCAGTGGTCGTCTTGGAGGTGTGTTTGGGGTTGTTATGTTGGCATACTGCACTGCAGCCCAGTCTCTGAAGGGAGGGCATCATGCTCTGCTTCAGTATGTCACAGTACATGTTGGCATTCATGGTTCCCTCAATGAACTGTAGCTCCCCAGTGCCAGCAGCACTCATGCAGCCCCAGACCATGACACTCCCACCACCATGCTTGACTGTAGGCAAGACACACTTGTCTTTGTACTCCTCACCTGGTTGCCACCACACACGCTTGACACCATCTGAACCAAATAAGTTTATCCTGGTCTCACCAGACCACAGGACATGGTTCCAGTAATCTATGCCCTTAGTCTGGTTGTCTTCAGCAAACTGTTTGTGGGCTTTCTTGTGCATCATCTTTAGAAGAGGCTTCCTTCTGGAAAGACAGCCATGCAGAAAAATGTGATGCAGTGTGCAGCGTATGGTCTGAACACTGACAGGCTACCCCCCCCCCACCTCTTCAACTTCAGCAGCAATGCTGGCAGCACTCATATGTCTATTTCCCAAAGACATCCTTTGGATATGATGCTGAGTTTGTGCGCTCTACTTCTTTGGTTGACCATGGCGAGGCCTGTTCTGAGTGAAACCTGTCCTGTTAAACCGCTGTATGGTCTTGGCCACTGTGCTGCAGCTCAGTTTTAGGGTCTTGGCAGTTTTCTTATAGCCTAGGCCATATTTATGTAGAGCAACAATTCTTTTTTGCAGATCCTCAGAGTTCTTTGCCATGAGGTGCCATGTTGAACTTCCAGAGACCAGTATGAGAGTGAGAGTGATAACACCAAATTTAACACACCTGCTCCCCATTTACACCTGCGACCTTGTAAAACTAACGAGTCACATAACACTGGGGTGGGGGGGGGCCCAATTTGGAACTTTTCTACTTAGGGTTGTACTCACCTTTGTTGCCAGTGGTTTAGACATTAATGGCTGTGTGTTGAGTTATTTTGAAGGGGACAGCAAATTTACACTGTTTTACAAGCTGTACACTCACTACTTTATATTGTAGCAAAGTGTCATTTCTTCAGTGTTGTCACATGAAAAGATATAATAAAATTATATTATATTTAATAATTTAATTTATAATTTACAAAAATGTGAGGGGTATACTCACTTTTGTGAGATAGTGTATATATGTATTTATTTATTTATTTTATTCATTTTTGTTTACCTTTTTTCTTCTTTTTTTATATACAATTATCCTAGTAGTTTAGTGATACTGCACTACTCTGGAGGTGATCACGGATTTTATTTATTTTTTTTAAACTTTGATTGATGAGCACTGTAATGCCCTGTACACATGGTCGGACATTCTGACGACAAAATCTTTGCCCAAACTTGTCTTGCATACACACGGCCGCATAAAGTTAGGTGACGTAAACCACATACGACGGGACTAAAAAGAGGCCAGTAGCCAATACAGGGTGCTGTGTTTGGCCCAGGTACCATATAATTACTGGTGACCCAAACACAAATCACAAACAGTAATATACAATGATGTCATGAATAGATTCCATGGTTTACTAAGTGACATGTGATCACTCAGTAATTACGTGGTATATGGGCCATTCACAGCGGTCCTATACCAATCACCACATTGTACTGTGTCGATTGGACACAGCAGTCGCAGATCGAGTCGCTGCACAACCTAGGGAACGTGAGAAGTGTGCATGAACAGGGTGACACGTGCGCAGTGTGCATGAGCAGGGTGACGTACTGATACATTGTGATACCTGCTCAAGCTCAAATAAAAGTACGGAAAGTTGATAAAATAAACATGAAAGGCGTATATACTGTATATAAATATATATTTTTTCCTTTCTTATAAGTGATCACATGGCCTCGGTTGTCAGCTGCATAAGGTGTTTAAGAAAGTGAGGGCAAGGGGGGGGGGGGGGGGTGTCAGCTGGAGGCAGAGAAACAACAGTACACTGATCTTTCCAGTGAAGAGCTGTTCAGGGGGAGTGTGTCAGCAGATTTTAAAACTTTGGATTACATGAAGGAGGTGCTCCCAAATAAAATGCAAAGAATACTGATCACACTGGGATGGATGTGCTTTCATGGCAAACATGGTCAGTTTGAAGTAGGAAAGCAGAGGGGCTGGCAGAATCACCAGATATTTCACACAAAGGAAGTAAAGCAAAGGGAACAGGATACTTTTTCATACGAGTGCATGGCACAGCAGGCACATTTTAGGAATATTAATCGTTGGGGGTAACAGACACAAAGGGAGATTTACAACAAAAATGCCTATGCAGATAAGGGGCAGCTGTAGATAAAAAAAAAAAAAATAAATTGTGTAGCTCTCACTAAAGTTTAATAGAGCCCTTGGTATATGTGTAGTCTGTTTACATACCTATTAAAGCCTGAATGGAATACTCCCAGGACGTTACTAAGTACCCCCAGGACGTTGCTAAGTACCCCCAGGACGTTGCTAAGTACTCCCAGGACGTTGCTAAGTACTCCCAGGACGTTGCTAAGTACTCGCAGGACGTTGCTAAGTACTCGCAGGACGTTGCTAAGTGAGGCCTAGTCACCACTACTCACCTCCTCCATCACAGGAGTGAGCTCTCAAATGCTCTGAGTCAGGGGATGCATCAGGGGAGAGAAAGAGTATGTGATGGGGTCTGAATCAGAGAAAGAGCTCACTCCTGGTGGAAGCCGTGGTGGCTGGTGCTCAAATTTTTTTTGTTGGCAGGGTGCGCAATCAAAATGGGAAAAAAAAAACCCCTATCAATTGCAGCCTCACTGTACCATCAAACACAGCCACTGTACCCATCAATTGCCGCCATTGAGCCCATCAAACGCACCACGGTGCCATCAAATGCACCACTATGCCATCAAATGCCCCCACTGTGCGCATCAAGTGCCACCACTATGCCCATCAAATGCCGCCACTGTGCCCATCAAATGCCACCACTGTGCCCATCAAATGCTCCCACTGTACCCATCGATTGCTGCCACTGTGCCCCCCCACCCCCAATCTACCCAACACTTACCCTGTCTTGGTGGGGCAACGTGTGACTGCGGCGAGCGGTTCCCTCCATGTCCCCGTTGTCTTCTCCTCATAGGCATCCAATCACAGCGCCTGCTGTTTCAGCCAATCAGGTGACGGGTAACAGACCCAAGCACCTGATTGGCGGAGAGGTAGTTCAGCGCTAGGAAAGCAAATATTCATTAGCTTTTGTAACACAGCTGACCTTGTTGACGCCTATCAGAGCCTATGGCTCTAATTAGGTGCTTCAAACGAATACTCCGTCGATGTAATTCAGGTGCCCAAAAAATCCAGAAAAGTAATAGAGATGAAATCTTCCAATGGGGATACTAGTTCTGGTGACCTGGGAGTCCCCAAGGAATTCTGTTAATTTTCAGTTCTTATTGGCTATGAAACAGGAAGTGAAGGTAAATCTCTGCTATGGCACACAGATGGTGTAAAAAAAAAAAATCTGCAACACATTTTGCATTTTTGTGCGTTTTGGTGTCGCGGGGCTAATTTCACAGGTGCAGGCAATCAGAAAATGCACCAGAAACACACTGCAAAAGCATCTAAATCGCTGCAAAAACGCAGCAAAAGACATATGCATTTTTAATGCGAGGCGGGATTGTATTGTTTGTTATGAAACCCTAAAAAAAGTTTATTTAAAGAAAAAGGAGATATGTGCGGTTCCTTTCATTCCAAATTTAAATTCAGACAAATGTATAATAAAATTATTTGGAAATTCAGATGTATTCGAATTTCTGAATTACAATAGTAACAAATTTAAACTAAGCCGAAATAATTAAACAAAGTTTCGGATGAAATTCGAATTCGAATAGTTTTCTAATCAAACTCAACTAATTTTCATAGTGAATTTGAATTTCCGAAGAGAATAAAATAGAACGGAAAATAAAAGAATAGGATGGAAAAGAATATAATAAAATAGAATAGAAAATAATAGAATAGAAAATAAAAGAATAGAATAGAATTGAGTAAACAGAAAAAATAGAAAATAAAAGGATAGACAAAAAAATAATAGAAAATAAAGGGAAATAAAATAAAATAAAAGAACATAGAAAAACAGAGCAAAATGGAATAGAATAAAATAGAAAGAATATAAAATTCTAAAATTCGGATTTCAAATAAAATAAATTTGAATTTGAATATAATAGAAAAGAATAGAAAAAAAACATAATAGAATAGAAAAAAAATTGAAAGAATATAACCTTCTTCTGAAATTCGAATTTAAATAGAATTGAAAAAAAATAAATAATAGAAAAGAATAAAATAGAAAATAAAAATATATAATTATAATTAAAAAAAACTATAGAATAGAAAGAATATAACCATTACAAACACAATTTGAATTCAAATAGAATAGAAAAGAATAGATTCGAATAGAATAGAAAATAAAAGAATAGAACTAACTAGAATAGAAAACAATAGAATAAAAAAAATAAGAATAGGAAGACCATTTTCCAAAATTCCAATAAAATAAGTTTGAATTAAAATAGAATAGAAAATAAAAGCATATAATTAACTGGAATAGAAAAAACAATAGAATAGAATATAATGAATATAACCATCTTGCGAAATTCGAATTTCGAATAGAATAAATTCGAATTTGAGTAAAATAGAATAGAATAGAAAAAAAATAGAATAGAAAAAACAATAGAACAGAATCGAAAAGAATATAACCATTTCCCAACATTCAAATACAATTTGAATTCAAATAGAAAATAATAGATTAGAATAGAATAGAAAATAAAAGAATAGAACTAACTAGAACAGTAAAAAAAAGATTATGTCCATTTCCCCAAATTCTAATAAAATAAGTTTGAATTAAAGTAGAATAGAAAAGAATAGATTAGAATAGAATGTGAAAGAATATAATTAACTGGAATAGAAAACAATAGAATAGAAAAAACAATAGAATAGAATTGAAAGAATATAACCATCATGCAAAATTTGGATTTCAAATAGAATACATTTGAATTTAAATAGAAATGAATAGAAAGAATAGAAAATAAAATGAATGCAAATGAAAATGAAATTAAAAGATTAGAATGGAATAGAATAAACAATAGAAAATAATAGAATGGCATAGAAACAATATAACACTATAACCGTTTTCCAAAATTCTAATTTTGAATAGAATAAATTAGAATTTGAGTAGAATAGAATAGAATAGAAAATAAAAGAATAGAATAGAAAAAACAGTAGAACTGAATCGAAAGAATATAACCATTTCCCAAAATTCAAATACAATTATAATTCAAATAGAATAGAAAAGAAAAGAATAGAATAAATTAGAATTTGAGTAGAATAGAATAGAATAGAACTAACTAGAATAGAAAACAATAGCGTAAAAAAATAGAATAGAAAGACTATAACCATTTCCCAAAACTCAAAGAAAATACATTTGAATTAAAAATAGAATAGAAAAGAATAGAATAGAAAAAACAATAGAATAGAATATAACCTTTTCCCAAAATTCAAAGAAAATGCATTTGAATTAAAATAAAATAAAAAAGAATAGATTAGAATAGAATAGAAAATAAAAGCATATAATTAACTGGAATAGAAAACAATAGACTAGGAAAAAAACAATAGAATAGAAAGAATATAATCATCTTGCGAAATTTGGATTTTCGAATAGAATACATTTGAATTTGAATAGAAAAGAATAGAATAGAATATAAAATAGAATGGAAAAGATTAGAAAATAATAGAACAAACAATAGAAAAGAATAAAATAGTATAGAAACTATAACCGTGTACCAAAATTTTAATTTAAAATAGAAGAAATTAGAATTTGAGTAGAATAGTAAATAGTAAATAGTAAAATAGAATGGAAAAGATTAGAAAATAATAGAACAAACAATAGAAAATAATAAAATAGTATATAACACTATAACCGTGTACCAAAATTTTAATTTCGAATAGAAGAAATTAGAATTTGAGTAGAATAGAATAGAATAGAAAAAAGAATAGAATAGAAAAAAACAATAGAACTGAATCAAAAGAATATAACCATCTTCCAAAATTTGAATTTCGAATAGAATAAATTAGAATTTGAGTAGAATAGAATAGAATAGCATAGAATAGAAAAAAATAGAATAGAAAAAACAATAGCACTGAATCAAGAGAATATAACCATCTTCCAAAATTCAAATTTCGAATAGAATAAATTAGAATTTGAGTAGAATAGAATAGAATAGAAAAAACAATAGCACTGAATCAAGAGAATATAACCATCTTCCAAAATTTGAATTTTGAATAGAATGAATTAGAATTTGAGTAGAATAGAATAGAATAGAATAGAATAGAAAAAAGAATAGAATAGAAAAAACAATAGCACTGAATCGAGAGAATATAACCATCTTCCAAAATTCGAATTTCTAATAGAATAAATTAGAATTTGAGTAGAATAGAAAAAAGAATAGAATAGAAAAAACAATAGCACTGAATCGAAAGAATATAACCATCTTCCAAAATTAGAATTTTGAATAGCATAACTTAGAATGGAATTTAATTGGAAAGCAATACAAACAGAATTTGCATTTGATTCGAATTTGAATGTAATTTGAATGGAATTCTAATTTGCATCAATGCAAATTTTCCTGAATTTGGAAAATCTGAATCGTTTTGCATTTAAATAAACGAAAGGAATTCCGAAAACAGATTAAACGAATTAAACGAATTTAATGAATGATTTTATGTAAATAACGAATCGAAACTAAACGAAAAGTCTAAAAAAAGATTGTACAGTGGTTGTGAATTTTTTTCACCATGTATCTAGTTTTCTATATACCTATATATACATATATATCTATATACTGGTGGTATTGCACATTGCTCATTGCGCGGTCGCACTTCATTGTTGATCACATGCTGTTAGGTATTGCATCGTCATTATTCACAGTTTAATTTTAGTGCTGCACTTTATATCTTGAACCATCACACAAATTGCCTAACAACAACTCTACAGCATCCTTACACTGGGGCACCATGGCATCATCCTGTAGCTGCTGTGGTACCACAAGTCCCAGCTGCAGGGCAGATCTCAGCCATCTAATGGAATCACACACACATAAAGTGATCTTGCGCAGTTGTAGGGCTTATTTACACGGGTGTCTAAAAAGTAGACTTTAGATGTGTATAATCCCACAGGGATCTGCAATTAGCGGACCTCCAGCTGTTGCAAAACTACAAGTCCCATCATGCCTCTGCCTCTGGTTGTCATGCTTGTGGCTGTCAGTCTTGCTATGCCTCATGGGAATTGTAGTTCTGCAACAGCTGGAGGTCCGTTAATTACATATCCTTGTGTCATTTTGTATGTAGCACTATGCCAGGGATCTGCAATTAGCGGACCTCCAGCTGTTGCAAAACTACAAGTCCCATCATGCCTCTGCCTCTGAGTGTCATGCTTGTGGCTGTCAGTCTTGCTATGCCTCATGGGACTTGTAGTTCTGCAACAGCTGGAGGTCCGCTAATTGCATATCCCTGCACTATAGCAATCAATGGGGCCATACACACAAAGGAAAACGCGGCGTACAACAGACGTAGGACACAGCTGCAGATTTTACATGTGTACGCAAAGCCATTATAGCAGAATTCTATTTAGACGCGTATTTTGCGCAGGATCTTCTGCTAGCCAGGAGCTGCGTTCAGTGCAGAAATCTCAACCATACAGATGTGTACTCACAGGCTGACTGTCAGGTTGGGCAGTAGCGCAGGCTGTAAAGTTTCCAGCAGCTCCCCTCCATTGCACAGCACTTTGATGAGCAGCACTTTGTGGTGGCCGAGTCCCTTGGAACGCTCCGCCGTGCACAGGCAGCTGTCAGTGATCAGATCCGGGCACATCCTGCTGGCCAGCAAGCTCCACACAAAGGCTGACAGCACCGAGCAGGAGAGCAGCAGCTGAGTACGATCCATGTTAGGGCATCCTCACACATCCAGGGAAGAAAAGAGATTTTATTTCTTTTTTCTTTCTTTTTTTTTTTTTTTCTCTTTTTTTTTTTTAGATTCTCTTGAAAAGGGAAAAGTTGTCCCAAGTCATGATGTGTGGGCATAGAGCGATGTCAGATGTATGGAAGACATGCAGCCTGGGGAAAGGGAAGTTTATCATAAGTAGATTGCAGAGGAGAGAAAGTTGTAAAAGGAAAAGTGTGTTAGGCTATGCCTGACAGCTACACACTATTCCCCATTCACCTCCTCCCTCCTTCCCACTCCTAGCCTCTCCCACCACATCCTAGATCATTGGCGCTGGACTGTGTTCTATTCACACTGGTCATCCCAGTGACACAAAACACATCACCCAATACAACTGTCTTCCTCTACATATCAATTTTGAAACTAAGTTTCCAACCCTAAAACATACGTAATAAAAAAAAACATACAATTATAATATAAAATAAAATATATAATTTATGTAGAATATAATAAAACATATTTTCTATCAGAAGATTGTTCTTCAATTACTATCATCACACGGGATTTATATAGCGTCAATAGTTTGTGCAACACTTTCCAACATGAGAGCGATTACACTCTGTTGAAAACAGACTCAGACTATGTTAAATTAAATAAAAATAACTTTTTTGATCTTAGCTGCCAAAATGATCATTCCTTTCTTTTTTTAAAACTTTATTCGTTTTTTTTTTTAAAGTGAAATACAAAGAAGTAAAGCAGTATGGTCATGTATAGATTTTGAAACAAAGTTTCTAACCCTAAAACATATGTAATAAAAAAAAAATACAATTATAATATAAAATAAAGTGATCATTTCTTTCTTTTTCAAAGATTTTATTAGTTTTTTTTTTTTTTATAGTGAAATACAAAGAAGTAAAGAAGTGTGGTCATGTATAGATTTTTAAACAAAGTTTCTAACCCTAAAACACATGTAATAAATAATACAATTATAATATAAAATAAATCTATAATTTATTTAGCATATAATAACACATATTTCCTATCAGAAGATTTTTCTTCAATTACTATTATCATACCGGATTTATATAGCATCAACAGTTTGTGCAACACTTTCCAACATGAGGGCGATTACACTCTATTTAATAATTTACTACAGACTCAGACAATGTTAAATTAAATAAAAATAACGTATTTGATTTTAGCTGCCAAAATGATCATTCCTTTCTTTTTTTTTAAACTTTATTCAATTTTTTTAAAGTGAAATACAAAGAAGTAAAGCAGTATGGTCATGTATAGATTTTTAAACAAGGTTTCTAACCCTAAAACACATGTAATAAATAATACAATTATAATATAAAATAAAATCTATAATTTATATAGCATATCATTTCTTTTCTTTTTCAAAGATTTTATTCGTTTTTTGTTTTTTTTTATAGTGAAATACAAAGAAGTAAAGAAGTATGGTCATGTATAGATTTTTAAACAAAGTTCCTAACCCTAAAACACATGTAATAAATAATACAATTATAATATAAAATAAAATCTATAATTTATTTAGCATATAATAAAACATATTTCCTATCAGAAGATTGTTCTTCAATTACTATCATCACACCGGATTTATATAGCGTCAATAGTTTGTGCAACACTTTTCAACAATAGTGCGATTACACTCCATTGAATACAGACTCAGACAATGTTAAATTAAATAAAAATAACTTTTTTGATCTTAGCTGCCAAAATGATCATTCCTTTCTTTTTTTTTTTTTTTTTTTAAACTTTATTAGATTTTTTAAAGTGAAATACAAAGAAGTAAAGCAGTATGGTCATATATAGATTTTTAAACAAAAATAAATATATAATATATATTATATATAATTTAATTATATATATAATATATAATTTATATAGCACATAATAAAACATACCAGTATTTCCCATCAGAAGATTGTTCTTCAATTACTATCATCACACGGGATTTATATAGCGTCAACAGTTTGTGCAACACTTTCCAACATGAGAGCGATTACACTCTATTGAATACAGACTCAGACAATGCTAAATTAAATAAAAATAACTTATTTGATCTTAGCTGCCAAAATGATCATTCCTTATTTATTAGTTTTTTTTAAAGTGAAATATAAAGAAGTAAAGCAGTATGGTCATGTATAGTAGGGTACAGCATTTCCAAAATGAACATATGCCTTTTGAAAAACGAAGATAACAATTAACTTCATTTGACATTAAACTTGTTTCAATATCACCCACAACTAGACGGGATGACCGGTTGCCTGTCCAATTGTATAGAATAGAAGAGCCTAGCGAGTGCTACACATGTTGTCTGGCATCTGTTTCTGCAGGTAAATTGGTATATCTCGTCTTGTGCAATTGCATCTCATTGCAGTAGTGGCATAGCTCCCAACTGTCCCTGATTTCGAGGGACTGTCCCCGATTTGGAGCAATGTCCCTCTGTCCCTCATTCCTCCTCATTTGTCCCTTATTTTGGTCTGATCTATATAGATGTATATAAAATGCACTTTTTATGTATCAAAAACCTTTCATCTGATTTCTAAATTGCTGCATTTGTAAATTCCAAAAGCCAATATAAAGGAATAGTAGTGGTAAAAAAGCACTTGTTGGTTTAACCAATCTTGTTTTAGTTTTTTGTACAATTCCCCTTTAAGGGGGCATGGCAAGGGTTGTGTCATATGCCTGCATACTTTTGCTGATACAGTAGGTGTCCCTCGTCCCCATCTCAAGTTGGGAGGTATGGTAGTGGTGCTAGGGTAATATTGTCTGCAGCAATACTTAGGTCAAGTTCACTTATATGGAGATATGCAACCTTACAATTATAAGATAAGTAGGTGGAGAGAGTTGAAGGTAAGATATGGGAGTGGGAACTACAAAGGGTGTGAGGGAAAGACCCACAGTTCGTACAGGAGGAGTGTAGGGTATATCATTTACATCTGAAAGTATGTAAAGAATGGGGAATGGGTTGATAGAGTGCCAAACCACTGCTAACTATATTGTGTATACAGTATAAGATAGTTTTTCAATGAAGATGGGTGCCGACTAGTAGACCCGTCATATTTTGTGTTGTCACTGCATTCAGGGTTCCTTTAAAGTGGAGCCAACATGCCCATGTACGAGTGAATTTAGCGGGGTTATCCTGTGCGACACTGATCAGCTCCACCATTTCAGCCGTGTGGCTAATCCAACAATACCAGTACATTAATGTTGGGGTTGTGGTAGTGCCCCATATTGCTGGGATACAGCGCCTAGCGGCATTTACTAAATGAAGAGCCAGAGATTTGTGATATTTGGATTTTGGAAGGGAAGTATGATGTAGCAAATATTGTGCTGGAGTAAAGTCAAGGGTAAAGGTGGTGGTGATTTTAGTTATGTCATCTTGTGCTGCTTTCCAGAATTGCTGTAATTTCAGACAGGGCCACTAAAGATGTAGCAAGGATCCAGGTGGGGATCCGCATTTCCAACACAAAGGGGAGGTTAAGGGAGAAAATTTGTGGAGGATTGCAGGGGTTCTGTACCATCCCGAGAAAAAATGTTTAAATCCTGTTTCCTGAGCCGTAACGTTTACTCACCCTTTGTGCATGTGAGTAAGGATTCTATCTCAGTTTACATAGTTACATAGTTAGTAAGGTTGAATAAAGACACCAGTCCATCCTGAGTGAATGTCTACAATTGTCCCTATCCTTGTACATTGCACACTCTCATTGGTCCCTACCCTCAAGAAGCCCACAATCCAAGGTCTCCATTCATATACTAGGGTCAATTTTGGACAGAAGCCAATTAACCTACCTGCATGTCTTTGGAGGAAGCCGGAGTACCCGGAGGAAACCCATGCAGGCACAGGGAGAACATGCAAACTCCAGGCAGGTAGTGTCGTGGTTGGGATTTGAACCAGCGACGCTTCTTACTGCTAGGTGAGAGTGCTACCCAGTACACCATGGTGCCGCCCACATCTGTAAAGTTGAGGCCAAGTTGTGTCTCCCAAGTCTGACCAACTTTAGTGGTTCTCGGGGTGTATGTGGAAAACAAAAGGGAATACAAGATAGAGATCATGTGTTGTTGTGCCATGTGTCCTGTGCAAATAGCTTTGAATGGAGTATGGGAGCAGAACCAATCTGGTGAAGTTCTCGGGTGACTGAAAAAATGCCGTAACTGAACGTAATTCCAGAATGGAAAAGTGGCGTTTTGCATCTTTGCCTGTAGTGCTTCAAAGGATAGAAAGGCCCCTTTTTGGAAAAAGTGGGCAGCATACACCTATTCGTAGGGCCATATGTCTTTTGGGAATTGATTGGAAAGACCAGGAGAGAAGTCTGAGGGGAGTAAGTGGATCTGGTTGAGGCAAAAGAGCGTAAGGTTTACATGCTGTGCGGAAACAATGTAGGGATGGGCCTACCATTGGGTGTGCATTGTATTCTGTAGGTGTGTGTTGTTTGGGTAGCCAAGGAATCAATTGTAGGGGTACCACGGAGCCTGCTTATTCTATATAAATCCATGCTTTTATCGTTTGATGGAGATGCCAGTCCACAATTCTGGATAGGTGACATGCTAAATAATATTTGTAGATGTCAGGCAAACCTATGCCTCCTTTTAGTTTGGGTAGAGTAAGCATGGTATAGCTTAATCTAGGACATTTATGTCTCCAGATAAATAGTGAGCAGGCTCTATGATAAGCCATGAAGAATGCCATGGGTAGTTGGATAGGTACTGTTTGGAGTACATAAAGGAGGCGAGGGAGTACGTTCATTTTTATTATGGCTAAGTGTCCAAATCATGAAAATACCCCCCTATACCAGGTTTACGAGTCACTTTGGATTTTAGTAAGTAGTAGGGGTAAGTATTTCAGTGTAAAATGATCATTCCTAAATGACAACCTAAAGCTGGCAATACATGCTTCAAAAAATTATTGATTTCATTTACGATTGATAACCTCCGATAGAAATAACCGAATCATGGTCAACAATACATTCAATCAATATGTCACACACGGGGAAGTGGATTTTGATCTATCGTTAAAATAGGTGCTCCAGTCCCCACCTGAAAATCAAAAGACAACAACTACAAATGCTTACCTGTTCAGGAATCCAACATTGTCCTCAGCCAAGCCAATCCTTCAATCAGGTCCAGGCGCCGGCATCTTAAGTAAGGGAACTTTGCAGTGAAACCTTGCTGCTTCACAGCTGGTTCTCACTGTGCATTCAGTGTCAAAACCAGGTACTGCTGCCCCTCCCTCT
The DNA here is from genome assembly GCF_037356315.1 of Lithobates pipiens. NCBI lineage: Eukaryota > Metazoa > Chordata > Amphibia > Anura > Ranidae > Lithobates > Lithobates pipiens. The sequence goes on from NW_027507787.1 coordinate 181,414,237, forward strand.
CCCTCCCAAAATTTGGCAAATGTGGGGGGAGGCAGACAAGCGGAGATTCCCCTTTTTGGTGGAGCTTCACTTTAAAAAGGAGCTCCAGTATCCCCAGACAAATAGTGTAGCTGCTGACTTTTTGTATAAGGCAATTTACCTGTTCAAGAATCCAGCATTGTCCTCATCCGAGCCAATTCTTTATTCGGCTTTAGGTGCAAGCATTGACTTCTTAAATAACGGAAACTGGCAGTGAAACCTTGAGCTTCACAGCTGGTTCCCACTGCGCATGCACAAGCCATGCTGCACTTTGTGAATGGTCCTGCAGTCTTCTGGGACCTGTGATTTGTCCCACAAGGCGGGGGGGGGAAGGAGAGGGGGGAGAACTTCCACTCAGGTTGCCACCTGGTTTTGAAAGGTACCTGTCCCCCTCCCCCAAACAAAAAGTGGCACAAATAAAAAAAGGGTGGAGGATGCAAAGTAGTGTAATTTCCCCTTTTGGGTGAAGTTCTTCTTTAGGATATGATACAACTTAGGCCGCGTACACACGGGCGGATTGTCTGCCCAACTTAGTCCGCTGAACCGTGTTTCAGCGGACAATCCGCTCGTGTGTGGGCTTCAGCTGACTTTTTCAGCGGACAGTCTGACGGACTTTGTCTTTCGGAATTTCCGTAATTTTGTCCGCTGAAACTTGGTTTTGTCTGTCCAAACTTGGTTTCAGCGGACAGTCCGCTCGTGTGTAGGCAAGTTGGACGGACTAAGTATGGCGCATGCTCAGAAAGGATTTACACGGCCGAAGGTTGCATTGCAGTGTATTGGACGTCGTTTTTCTAGTCCCGTCGTACGTGCTGTACACGTCATCGCGCAAGTTTTCAGCGGACTGTCTGTTCATCGTGTGTGGTCAAGTCCGTTCATTCAAAATTTGGACGGACTGTCTGTCGGATTGTCTGACGAACTTAGTTGGGCAGACAATCCGCCCGTGTGTACGCGGCCTTAGGCCGCGTACACACGGGTGGATTGTCTGCCCAACTTAGTCTGCTGAAACGTGTTTCAGCGGACAATCCGCTCGTGTGTGGGCTTCAGCTGACTTTTTCAGCGGACAGTCTGACGGACTAAGTCTTTCGGAATTTCCGTAATTTTGTCCGTCCAAACTTGGTTTCAGCGGACAGTCCGCTCGTGTGTAGGCAAGTTGGACGGACTAAGTTTGGCGCATGCTCAGAAAGGATTTACACGCCGAAGGTTGCATTGCAGTGTATTGGACGTCGTATTTCTAGTCCCGTCGTACGTGCTGTACACGTCATCGCACAAGCTTTCAGCGGACTGTCTGTTCATCGTGTGTGGTCAAGTCCGTTCATTCAAAAGTTGGACGGACTGTCTGTCGGATTGTCTGACGAACTTAGTTGGGCAGACAATCCGCCCGTGTGTACGCGGCCTTAGGCCCTTAGGCTCACACGAGAGGTCCAATCAGGTCTGTTTGTTAATTTTTCAGACAAACTCGATCGGAGCCTCCATGGGCAGATGAATGCAAAGAAACTTATGTCCCTTTTGGCTGGATCAGATTTGAGGGCAGTTGGGTGTAACTGGACAGCCGGTCCGTTTACATCTGAGTGCCCATAGAGCAGAGCAGGCTATGAATGTGTTTGCTCTGCATAAGCGGAGTGGACACAGACTGGTCGCTCCGCTCAGCTCAGCAGGGGATCAGTGGGCAGATCCCCGGCTCAGATAAACCGGATCCGATCCATGTGACAGTGGCTTTACAATTGTAAGATATTGATTGCATTTCTGTTTCCACCATGTGATCTCATAATCTGATTGATTTAAATGCAATCATATTCATGTTCTCTTGATCAATGCAAAACGATCAATGTTTTTCTTCCCTGATTTCAAGGATTATAAATGGTGGGAGGGGCAAGCATTGTCCCTGCCCTCCATATATGGGATGCTGGCAGACTAATTTAAATAAAATTGCATTTTTTGATTGTTTAACCTTTTTTTGAGCTGTTAAAATATACTTACCTATGATTGGTCCAATTGAATTTCAACGGCCATGCCTCAAGTTGTACACCTATTAAAGAGAGAAAAAATGTGTCATAAGATGCATTTTACCGGACCAAGAAGAGAAGATCACATCCCACCCTCCCACCCCATGTCGCGGCTTATGTTATGAGGTTTTTGTCCTTTTCTTTGAAAAGGGACTGTTTTAGTTATTTAATTGGCTTGAGCTTTAATAGCTAAGCCGTGGTAATTGTTGTTGTTATTGATGTGTTATTATCATTTATGATATTAAAGTAAAATGGAATATATAATAAATATTTTATATACCTATAATTAAACTCCACATACATATATGTGTCCAGTATTTTTTAATAATATTTAGATATGTTTAAGTTATATATATAGTTCTGCCTAGCATACCATCAGTTTGATCAAATCGGATCTAATTCAAGCCTTAATCAGTCAGATGTTATGGCTCTTCGATTATTTGCAGATTTAATAATTTTGGTAAAATCATACATCAATCCGATAATAAAATTTAAGTGTGTATGACCACCATAAATCCCCTAGCTTTATCTGAATAGATAAAATAAATTGATTGACAAGAATATTTTGAAAATAAAGATCTTTCTCCCTTTCTTAAAGAGAAAAACATATTTGTACAAGGCCCTAATGGATCAAGTTTAAATCAGCAGGTACCGTATTTATCAGCGTATAACACGGGAAAATCGCTGGTGCGTGTTATACGTTGATCCCCCGCGATTTCTGCGCGATTTTTGGGCTCTGGGCGGCTTTCACCCGCCTTCGGCTCTTCTTGCGGCTTTCGCCCGCCTTCGGCCCTTCTCGGCGGCTTTCGGAAAACCCTCCTAAATTTCCCTCCTAAAAGTTTTTTTCCTTTAAAATTCCCTCCTAAACTTGGGGTGCGTGTTATACGCCGATTAATACGGTATATACAAAAATGTTCTACATAATTAAATTTGAACGCCAGGCAAAAACAACTATGTGGTATTAGCTAGATACCAATAATGTACCTCTATTGATGTTTTCCCCACTGGTGGCTGCTGCTTCATTCCTGATTTATGTACAGTGGTGACAATGGTGTAAGTGCTGAACATCCACTGCTGAAACTGACAGTTGGGGCTAGAGCACAGAGACCACAGAGAGTCGCTCGCTGTACAGAACCTCTTTTCACAAAATATCTCGTATTCTTTTCAAAGAATAGAAGGCATTCTCTAATTGGACAAGGGGCGCATGGACGCAAAAATCTCCCCTTGTCCAATCACAGAGCACTTCAAGTTCTATAAAAAGTTATGTGAACTGAGCCTGCAGTGCTCAAGAAAACTACAAAGCACTGCAGCATAAGTAGCTGTAAATATAAATACAATTTTCATTATATATATATATATATACTGTACAGTGGAACCTTGAATTACGAACATAATCAGTTGCAGAAGAATGCTTGTAATCCAAAGCACTCATATATCAAGCGAGTTTCCCCATAGAAGTCAATGGAAACTCAGATAATTCGTTCCACTTTGATTTCTATGGTATGCAGTACCACATGTGACCAGATGTGGGCAGCGCCGAAGACACACGAAAACCACTCGGAGTCGCTCGGATGCACTCGTAAACACTCAGGGAGTGTTCCCTATCTGCTCCGAATGGCTCCGAACTGCACCGAATGGCTCCAAATGTCACCGGTGTCCCCCCCCCCCCCCCAGCCAATTGCGGTGCAATGTTCATTTCAGTACAACTTATTCATCTAAGGCAGCCTTCCTCCACTTATTTAAACCCAGTTGAACCCTTGAATAGTTTTTAAATCTCAAGGAACCCCTGCTAATACCAATCTATTGGGGGGCAGTGGTAAAAAATGTTTTCCTTTCCATAGTGGCTAAAAAGTTTTGAGGTGTCACTCTACTAAGTGACTTTGGCTTTGGAACTTTGCAGGCACCATCAAATCGGAGGTCATTCAGTGATAGCTCGAGGAACATCTGGAGGCTGTCCTAAGGTCTGAAAAGCCATTTGGCGTGCAGCTGACATAATTAATATCTCACACCTCCAAACTTTGGAACTTGCAACAGAGAAGAATCAATCAGTGCACCCTACCCTAGCCGAAATGTAGTGGTGCTGGGCTGTAGTCAGCCTGAACAAACCACTAGGAGGTCTATTGCCAGAAGAGAGGCCCGAGTCTGAGGCCTGGAAGACTTTTCTGCTGTCCGTCTTGAAGGGTAAATCCAGGGGAAGAGAAGCAGGAATGTGGCTGTTTGAATTGGATTGGAGAGGACTTCACTGCTAAAGAGTTTCAGGATAACTGGGTAGAAATTACTGCCAGGGAACATTGCAGGAAGTTCTGGTGGTTCATCCAAGCAGTATATATGCTGCCTTAAAGTAGTTGTAAAGTCTAAACAATTTTGAAAGAAATGCATTAAGGTAATAAATGTTTAGATGTCAGCATCACCCCTCACCCCCTTTTGCTTACCTGAGCCCTCATGCGATCCAGCTCTGTGCACGCCTGCAGATATTTTCTCACGTCTGGGTCTCGTTGGCTTTGCTGAAGCACCAGGGGCCATTGGCTCTCAGTGCTGTCAATCAAAGCCAGTGATGAGGGAGCAAGGGGCGGGGCTGAGTCCTGTTGTCTGCGTCAATGGACGCAGCAGAGAGACTCAGGTGTGAGCGCACACGAGTGCCCCCATGGGAAGTGGATTACCATGGTGGCACTTGCCAGAGAAGAGGGGCCAGGAGCGGCAGTGGGGGACCCAAAAAGAGGAGGTTCCCGATTGCTCTGTACGATTTCATTGCACAGAACAGCTAGTATAGACATGTTTTTTTAAATTTTTTATTATGTACCTTTACAATCCCTTTAAATGTGCTTTACAGTCTGAATTGTACAGAGTGCGAGTACCGGCTTTAAAGCCCTTTTTAAATATTGTAAATAAATTCAAAAATAAGTGAGCGCTCGGCGTGCCAATGAAAAACCTGCTAGCACAAAAAGGCGAATATACAATCATCAAACAAATATACAATCATATACTGTAAGTGCAGCGCTAAAAATAAATGGATAGGCAGATCCCTTTGTGTTTGAGCACGAAACGTGTCGGTAAGGGTCCTATACACTGACGTTATTGCCGCCGTGACCTCTTGGCAGGAGCAGTGTGTTTCTTTTGCATTTTTTATGGCCTTTTTGTACATGTACTTCCATTTTACCTAATAAATACTACAATATAGTAGCTACATTCTTGGCTCCCGGTGAGATTTTTTACACAGTTCAACCCCATTGAAGGGGTACGTGGATTTACTGCTGTTTACTGCTGCACTTTCATTGATGTAAGGCTCGGCTGAGATCAACCTCACACAAGGCTCATCTTTATTCATTCTTCTCGTGAGTGCATTATATACTGGTGGAAGGATATCACCGTGAAAAACCTACAGACCATATTTTTTCATGGAATATCCTCTGCATGAGACGCTAGCTTCCAGCTGATGTCTGATACACATTGTGACTCTTTACAATTCTTTTGAATAGAGACACATTAAAGTGGTTGTAACCCTATTTAAAAGAAAAAAGAAAAAAAAAACGAACACGTGCAAGACAAAGGCATAATGAGCTAGTATGCATAGCATACTAGCTCATTATGTAAATACTCACCTTAGATCGAAGCCCTCGCTGCGGTGCCCGTACATTGATGTTTTGTGTTTCACATACTGTTTTTTATTTTTGGTCAATCATTCACTGTATTTATTTTTAGCACTTCACTCATTTGATTGTACCTTTTTAAATATTGACTGTAGAGTGCGGAATTTGCATTTTTCCTTATCACTTTTTGGGTATTCTGTGCCCTCCCACTGTCCAAGAGTTTATGGTCCTATAATTAACCTTCTTAAAGTGATTGGCCCAATTTCTTCCACCCAACAAATAGTTTCGGCTTTTAGCCTGAGATGAAATGCTAGCCAAATGATCCCCTTAGGAGGCACTAACTGCCCTCACGGGGCAAGAGGGTGCTATAGTTGTAATAAACAAAGAGTGACCTCAACACTGGAATTATGAAGGCATTGGCAGAAAGGAGTTCACAACGTCAGCATATATTCACTGTGGAACATGTCCTAAACCTGGGGGCACCAGGATTATAGTTATATCTCTAAATGACTCCACATTGGAATCTGTAAACTGAAATAGATCTTTTTGAGGAGATAGAAGACAGATACCAGGGACCCATTTCTGATTCTGAGCAACGTCAAACATTGGAAATCGTCCTCTTAACAGAAAACAATGTATCTTGCTGATGTTTGCATTCACTTGTCTCTGGAATATAAATATTATTAATCACTAAGTGCCGGTTCACACAGGGGCGACTTGGCTACTTAGCCACCTGACAAGTCGTGCTCCGTTCTGTACTATGGAACCATTCTAATAGGAACGTCTCAACTCGCTCCAACTTAGAAAAAGGTTCCTGTACTACTTTGGGACGATTTTAGGGCGACTTGCATTGACTTCTATACAGAAGTCATTTTGCAAGCCACCGCTGAAGTCGTGTTCAGATCACCTTACAAAGTTGTGCTGCAAGTCGGCTGCCCCTGTTTGAACTGGCACTTAGGGGTCTATGTATAAAACATTTGCTGTGCAGGAGTGTTATTCTTTTCTATGGGCCCCACAAATGGTTTCCATATAGTTTTTAATATAATTATCTCCTATGATCATTAGCTCTTTCTAGTGGCCATACTGCATTATTTCTTCTGAAGTACCTTAATAAAAAATAAATACCACGTTATATCCACTAGATGGAGCTGCAAATGGTTGTCAAACTGGCGGTCCTCCAGCTGTTGCAGAACTACAAATAACATGAGGCATTGCAAGGCTGACAGTTACAAGCATGACTCCTACAAGCACATGCATAATGGGCAGAGGCGTATCTAGTGAAAATGGCGCCTATGGCAAGAACTGAAACTGCACCCCTGTCAAAACATTTGAAACCCATCTTTCAGATAACCTTAACAAAAAAAAACAGCTAACAAAACTGCAAGTCAAAATCTTTAATCTTCCAATTAACAAATTGCAAATGCAGTAACATCAGCACCCATAAATGCAGTAACATCAGCACCCATAAATGCAGTAACATCTGCCCCCATAAATACGGCCTCACCAGCACCCATAAATGCAGTAACATCAGCACCCATAAATACAGTAACATCAGCCCCCATAAATGCGGCCTCACCAGCACCCATAAATGCAGTAACATCAGCACCCATAAATACAGTAACATCAGCCCCCATAAATGCGGCCTCACCAGCACCCATAAATACAGTAACATCAGCACCCATAAATGCAGCCTCACTAGCTTTAGGCTCCACCTCCACCAGTTTCCCTATGGCTAGGGGTGGTCACTCTGGCCAGAACCAACTCATTGGCCATCATGAGGGCGCCTGTTGCCTCCCTTCTCACTTGCTAATGAAGTGCTGTGCCGGCACCTCACTCCGGCAGGCCGGCCGTGGCACTGGGGACTAGATTGCGTCGAAGGCGGCCACGAGAGGACGGATGGGACTTTTTTTTTGTGCGAGGACGGCTCCCCCCCCATGCGCCTATGGCACTTGCCATGGCTGCCATACCCTAGATACGCCCCTGATAATGGGACTTGTAGTTCCTTCTGGAGGGCTACCAGTTTGACACCCCTGGTAAGACATTCCCACAGCAAATGTTTTATAAATAGACCTCTTAGAATATTGTCATTATGGGTGTTCATTAGCCCTTTTACTTCCACCACCGTATGTCATTCATCAGTGGCAGCTGGGGGTTTTACACACACTCCACAAGCCAACTGTCTGCTTACTGATAAAAGTCATCAGACGGCTGTATAGCTGCCTGATTGCTTTCTGTGGTCTCTGGAACTGTGCTTACCCAGGGAACCCCCCAGAAGATGTCACCAGGTGGAGGGGAAGGAAACCAATGAACATCTGTTTGCCGATCAACATCTGTTCGCTGATCTAGCTTCAAGTCCACGAATTGCGTTGAGCCTATTTCTGATGCATCTACTAAACATCAAGAATTTTAGATGGTTTTACCACGTCTTAGATTCCATTTTGTGGCATTGTTCATCTTTTACATGGAGGATTATATATAGAAATTAATGTATTATGTGTTATATATATTTCTACTATGCATATTGAACTTCTTATGCTTTATGCATGCTATATTGTTGTATGTGTAGCACTAACCCCCGAAGGAGCTGCTGGTTTTATTGGGCTTACCGTTACCTTCTTGACCTCGTCTCTGTCTAGGGGGTTCCCGTGGTAGATGGCCCAAAGAACTACAGAAACTGACACTGGATACTCTTTTTGGGATATTTATTTAGAAGCTAACACAGTCTCTTAATGGAGGGTAGAGGGTTAGGAAGAAAGTTCAGGAACTTTTGAAACTGCAAAGATAAGAAGTCTCTCCCAATCCAGAGAATTACCGTTTCACAACTGGATTCTCACAACCACCGGATAGACCTCCTCTCACTAGGCCTAGCAGCCAATAGGGTGTTAAGGAAAACAAAGACTCTGCCACAGACTTGGATGTAGAACACTTGAGCAAAGTCTCTGCCACAAACTTGGATATAGAACTGAGGAACGTAGGTAAATTTAAAGCGCTATCATACGGTACCAGTATCAAGCAGCCGGTCCGGTGATATCGTATGAGTGTAGATCCATTTCGTGTCCTTCAATTGAGCCTCCAGGCTCTTTCAGAGAAGCCAGCCTTGTGCATGGCCTCCTCCCGAAGAGTCCTCCCCTGGATGCTTCTCCAGTTGCTGGGCCTCTCCTTAGATGAGACGGCACCAGACCACCTTTGAATCCTCAGGCCTCAATATCCACTCAGGCCTGTCCCTACAGTTACTTTGCCTCGGGCCATCCAGCCCCGAGACTCGGAATTGCATGGATCTGCACCCCAGGCCAGGAGGGCCATGGGGGCTGGTCAGGAGGACCAGGACCAAACAGACAGAAAACTCTTCTGGACCGGAACCCAGAAGCACGTGATGTCAGTACCTTAAATACCACCTCCCAGAATGCACAGCAGGATTATACTCCCACAGGGGTGGTTCCAAAAAAAGGGATGGCACTCAATACGCCTAGCTAAACTGCGTTCTCACACTTGACAGCGGTGACAGTGACACCTGCAGTCAAGGAGAACCCAGTGCTATCCAGCTAGACTGGCACTGAAACCATAATTTAGCATAATTATCCCTAAAATCCAACTGTAGTTTTAAGAATATTAATTTGAAAAAATTAAAAAAAACATATAGCTCATGCTTGTCAGAAGTCGGCGCTACATATGTTATGCCAATTATTGGTTTATTAATAAACACTATTTGTTTATACCCATATGATTATGTTTTGGTTTCACCACGCACACCACAGTCCCAACCTTCCCACCTCGATTCCCTAGATTCAAAGAACCAGGAAGCAGCATGTATAATGCCACTTCTGGTTTCTGTTGTCACTTTCCCCGGTGGCCAGGAAGGAAGGTAACGGAAAGCAATCTGTGCTTCATTAGCTTCCATGGAGTTAGGTGTCTAAAAGGAAACCTGCCACAAAGAGTTTATGTCATATAAGAGACTTTTTGCCCCTTATGTGATATAAAGTTTTATTGAAAAGGAGTGTAACAAAAAGTTATGCCCAAACACTTAGAAACTACCGCCCCCCCCCAAAAAAAAAATCTAGTCTACCTATCCCCCTCATACGCGCACACATGAAACACACCCATCAGGGGCACATATGTAGGAAAAGATTACTTGCACCGCACATGTTACATGTTACATGTCGCCTTGGAGGCCAGAGTGAGAGCAATGAATCTAGGGCCAATATTCACGGTTAACTCTAAACTGATCTATGGGGGCTTTTAAAAATTTGTGCTGTGCATAGAACAGTGTACATGACCGCAGATAACATGCATTGCTTTTTCTAAATAAGTGAAGGGGAATCAATCAGCAGGCTGAATGAAAAAACTGAACCGATTCCCCCATCAACACATTTAGTGTGGATGTGGGAATTCTCCTCGCAGTCTCAGTGTTTCAGAGATTTTCCTGCTGTCAGAATACACAGAATTGCAGGTGATTGGCTGATGAGCTGATTGAAGAAAACTTTTACAGCAGGACTGCTCCTGAGAAGTCAATCAAATAGATTAATAGGAACAGAACAAATTAATCCAGTTCCTACTGAACTAGCCAAATTTCAATCATTTTTTATTTTTTTTTGCTTGGTACTTTAGAATGTAGCGCTACCCCTGTAGGAGCCGCTGGTGAATAGGGTATCCCCACCCTGCACAGCCAGGCACACCAAATTTTCACAGCATGCAAAAGTCAGGAAGCAGTCCAGCAACTTTGTTTTGTTTATTAGGGGTATTATGAGATGCCCACTTGACTTTAAGAACAGTTCTTAAGGGACAACTTTCCTATATATAGCTATGTACACTCCTCATCTTCCTCCAGCACATCACTTGCTTGCAGAACACTCAGGCCCAGCTGGAACGTTGTTTTGCTGAATCTGACAAAGCATTCAGCCAGATCCAGTAAAGCCCTTTACAGGCAGGGACCGCGGGCCCCTTTGGTGTGTAGAAAAGTCCCAGTGTCCAGCTGCCTTTCTGTGGCTACTGATCCCAGCACCACCTCTTCAGGCACTGCCAGCCAGCCTGGCTGCAGTTGCTCCTTGCACTAGCCCTTTTGGCTACTCTTCCACAGTCCTCCCAGACTGGCTTTGCAACCATCCCAGACTGCTGCCTCAGTCCTCTCAGGTTGTCTCTTATGCCCCGTACACACGAGCGGACTTTTCAACATCCAAAGTCCGAAGGACCGAGTCCGTCAGACTATCCGATCGTGTGTGGGCTGCAACGGACTTTTGATTCGCCAAAGTCTGACGGACTTTAGAAATTAAGCATGCTTCAAATTTTCCCGACGGAACTCCGCCGGACCCGGTCCCCTTCGAAAACTCCGCTCGTGTGTATGCTACTCCGACGGACTAAAACCGACGCTAGGGCAGCTATTGGCTACTGGCTATGAACTTCCTTATTCGAGTCCAGTCGTACGTCATCACGTTCGAATCTGTCGGAGTTTAGTGTGATTGTGTGTGGCCAAGTCCGTTCGGCCGAAAAGTCTGTCAGAACTCCGTCGGAATTCCAGCAGAACTCCGACGGAACTCCTTTGGAAGTCTGTCGGACTTAAGTCCGCTCGTGTGTACGGGGCATAAGTCCTCCCAGACTATCTCTCTCACCAGCCACCCTGCTGTCTTCTCCTGGAGATCTCCTGGATGTGCTTACTGGCTCCTGCTGTCCTCATGCCTGCTCTCATGCCATTAGGCAGGACTCCTCTATGTGTTGTAAGAGGATCCCTCCTGCACCCCAGGCTGAGGTCCCCCCCCCCCAGAAGAAGGGACAGCCTCAAGGGCCTCTGGCAGCCTCCTCCCCATACCATCTCTAGCTTCCACCTGAACTCCACTGTCCCTGCTGGCCTGACGCAGCGTATTTAAGAGGTCCCTACCCCTGCCAGCCCATTGGCCGAGGATTTGCTGGGGACCTCATGAATACTCCAGACAGCTCTTCCTAGACCTTCTAGCTCCTCCTAGAAAGCTTCTCCAAGCCTCCAGCAAGCAGGGGAGTCACCAGAGATGCTGCCGCTGAGTCATTCAGCCTCCCTGAGTCACGCAAACCCTGACTTATAATAAACCCAGGCTTGGCTGCCAGCCAAGCCAAATTTACCTACACTAAACAACTATGTACAACTCCATTTCTAGCACACTAGAGGGTGCTACACACATATTCCTCCATCCACGTTTAGCACTACTCCCACAGGAGTCACTTGGCAATTTGGGTTCTCTGTTCTGCTCCACCCTGAGAACAACCTCAGTCCCCCTGACTCACCTGGTTATTTGAAAGTCACTACAAGCACTTATGAAAACATGAGTATAGATACCTTTAACTCGGCTGTGAGCTAATATCAGGAAATAGACACAAGACTTTTGTTGGTACAGATTAATGGATGGTGGTTTGAGCATAAATGTACATACAGAAGGTAGGTTCGGGAACAATCTGCTAGACAGTATAATCACTATGCCAAGGTAACGCATAACTCAGCAAAGTCAGCAATAAACAGTGCATAAAGTATAAGCATTCACTGCAATGTGAATAAAAATACTAAAACCTAATTTAGAGTGTGCCTAGGAGAATGACTAGGATATGGTGCAATGTCCCCTGAGAGGTACTTCTTAAACCAAGCAATGAGAAAGGGACCGTCTTTCTTTATTTCTAACTCTTTAACTGGCTAGCACTGTGGTCCAGTTGTACCATTGGTGCACTTGAGAATGGTCCCATTCTAGCCTGAAGGCAGCAATAATGCTACTAGAAGGCTGTATAGTCAGTTCCTAAAGAGCTCAGTCTCTCTAGCTGCAGATAGTAAATCCTCACAGCATGAGCTCACCAGTCCCAGTGATAATGCAGCTCACCATCCAGTCACATACTGCAATCAGTCAACTCTCCCCCCCCCCCAATGAGGATCCCTTTGCTCAGTGTTGAGTTTCTATAGCTTACATGCGATTATTTTCATGTGCAGCCAAGACAATTTTCTTTTATAAATTTTGGATGGAGTAGTGAAGGATTAGAACCCCTGTCAAGTGTGTAGTGGTACCCTCCTGAGGGCTGCTGAGTGTTGTAGTCCATCTGTCACACTGCCCAGCCAGGTACACAGTTCACATTCACCCTCAGGCAGCAAACCCAGTCCTTGAACTTTGTTTTTTATTTTTAATGAGGGGAATATACTTGGATGGGTATGGGATATTCATGGGATGCCCAAACTGATTTGCAGAACAATATATATGGGACTGACTATATACATCTACATCTCCGGTATATACAACTTCAATATTCCACTCCAGCACATCACTTGCTTGCAAACCAACCTTTCTCAACACATCCAGCACATCACTTGCTCGCACTTCCCGGACACTGACTCAGCCAAGCCTAAGGTGAATGCCCTTTACAGGCAGGGACCGTGGCCCATTTACTGTAGCAAAGTAGCAAAAGTATGGTAGTCCTTAGTGCTAGCTGTCCACGTGGATACTGAGCCCAGTACCACAACTTCAGGCCCTGCCAGCTCTCATGGCTGCAGCTGCTTCTCTCCACTGCTGTGACACCCCAGTTCCCTTCTCTGGCTCTGCACCCATCTCATCTTGCACTCTCCCAGTCCTCTCAGGCATGCCTCCCAGATCTCACGACTATGTGACACTCACCAGCACTCTTGGCTGCGACCTGTTGTTCCTCTCCTGGAGACTTTGTCTAGCAGTGCTCTCCCACTGTCCTCTGTTGCTCCCGTGCTACCTTTCCAGGACATCTCCGTATGTCATGAGAAGGATCCTGTCCGCACCCAAGCCTCAGGCCCAAGGTCACCCCCCCCAGACTGGCGAGCTCCCTCAAAGGTCACGGCAGCCTAGCACTCCATCTTCAGCTTCCTCCCAAACAACTCCTCCCCAGTTAGCCTGACCCTTGGTATATACAGATGCCTTCCCCCTGCCAATCCAGATTGGGGATTGGTCAGGGCTTCTCAGAACACCCCAGACAGCACCACCTCCCTTCTCCTCCTTCCTTTCCAGAAAACACTAGAACATTCTGGAAAGAAGTGGGGGGTCTTTGTGATGCTGCCTGTGAGCTGCCAACCAAGCCTGGAAATTGACTTACTCCCACATGAAAAAAAACATACACTATATACTTCTAGCACACTAGAGGGTGCTACAGGTGTTTATAGTTTCTTATGTTTATTCTAGATAGGTAATTGCCCTGATGACCATAGAGTAATAGGAAATACAAAAGACAGTTGTCACCAGGAGGGCAAATCTTCCATTGGGGGCACCTGTTCCCTGAAAATTGTCTATCCATGGCACTTTGTAGAGTTGTCGCTTTTCTGGGACACAGGCAGAAAAAATAAAGGGATGGGAGCTTTCACCATTCCCTGCTCCTTTAAAGTAAAAAGTATGTTTTTGCTGAACATACGCTTTTAAAAAAAGTAGTTTCTATTTTAATACAGAATCTTGTTGGGGTGCTGCACTATACACAGGCAGACAAGACTTTGTCTTTATCATTCATATGTAATCAGGATATAAATGTAGCACCACTCCTGTAGGAGCTGCTGGTTATGTCGGGTCATCTGCTCTTACTTCCACCCTGTTCCAGGTCTCAGCCCCATCCAGGGGCGGACTAAACATTCGGTCACTCGGTCGCCGACCGAGGGCCCCTGAGTCAGGGGGGGCCCCATGAGCTGCTCAGTCTGCCCTTGGATGTGCCCACAGCTTATTATGAAGGATTGGGGAAGTTTATGCACCGTGGAGGTAGTGAGCGATGTCATCCCTGCCTGCAGTTAGTGAGGCTATATGAGAGGACTGGGGTGCTGGCCGATTACAGAGCGATCGTGGAGCAATGAGAATGACAGAAGTAACAGGCGCTCCGGCCACCTCTCCTCCTGGGGAATTCAGCAGAGGGGCGGGGCCACAGTGTACATCCATGCCGCGGGGGAAAGCCAGTGAGAGAGCTGGAGGCTGCAGAGTGAGGACACAGAGGAATCATCATGTCGGGACAGTCAGCTGACCTGCCTTGTGTGCAGCAGCAGGTCAGTGTGTAATCACAGCATGTCTCTGATCACCAGCCAGACTCACTGTGTGTTCCTTCTTCCCCAGTGCCCATCTACCAGGTGCTATTCCCTGGTACACTGATAGCTGTACACTGAGTGTCCCTCAGTGTACAGATATATCAGTTTTGTATATAAGAAATAGCTCTCAGTATACAGATATCAGTGTATAGATGTCAGTTATATATAGAGAATAGCACTTAGTGATATTTCCTTATGTGTTACACTGACATCTATACACCGAGTGCTTTCCCTAACACTGATATCTGTATGCTGAGAGCTATTCCTTATATACAACACTGATATATCTGTACACTTCAGCGGAAAGAACGATCAGTGAGAAGAATGTTCCTTACATTGGTGATCAGTGAGAAGAATGTTCCTTACATTGGTGGTCAGTAGAAGAATGTTCCTTACATTGGTGGTCAGTGAGAAGAATGTTCCTTACATTGGTGATCAGTGAGAAGAATGTTCCTTACATTGGTGGTCAGTGAGAAGAATGTTCCTTACATTGGTGGTCAGCAGAAAGAATGTTCCTTATATTGGTGGTCAGCAGAAAGAATGTTCCTTACATTGGTGATCAGTGAGAAGAATGTTCCTTACACTGGTGGTCAGTGAGAAGAATAACTGTGAGTTACAGGGAGGGGAGGATCCTGCCAGTAAGTCTGTTATTTTTTAACAGCGCAAATTATCCTGCAGATGTAGCAGTTTGAGGGCTGAGACAAACCATTTAAAAATTACAGGATTGTTTACAATGATCAAAGTTTTATTATTTATCTAACACTTTTATTTCAAAAAGAAAAAAAATGTTTTCTGAAACCGCTTATAAAGTATTAGTTGGATTTTGTATCTAAATCTGCTGGAACATCTACTAACCCCCAAACTCACAATACTGCTGGCCAAAGGTGTCTCTGTTGCTCCTCCATCTAGATTGGAGACACTCTAAAATAGGAGGTGTAGTACTGGCTCGATCACCAGGGGAAACAGAGGGGTGTACATTGGAAATTTGCCCCCCACCTGCAACCTCCTGGAACATGTCACACATCCCAGAAAGGTGTAAAACCAGTCTGCGCGCATAGAAGTGTGTCTCAAGCATTTGCAGTGGGGAACCAGCTGTGAAACACCAGAAAGTCACAGGTGGCTTCTAGCAGCCAAGATGGCAGCGCCAGGGACCTGAAGACTGGCAAAGATGTGGACCAGGTGAAGATAATGCTGGGTTATTTCTCAAAAATGACTGAAGTTCCTCTTTAAAAAGTATTAACTAGATCTTGTCTTAAAATTGTTAGTGTAAATTGGTAAGCTGTTAGTCTAAATCTGCTAGTCTTCCTAATGCGTATACACACGACCGGACTTTCCGTCAGGAACGGTCCGACGGTCCTTTCGACTGAGTTATGATGGACTTCCAAAAGAACGGACTTGCCCACACACGAACGGACTAAAGTCTGTTCAAAGGTCTGTTCATTTTGAACGTAATGACATACGATGGGACTAGAAAAGGAAGTTCAACAGCCAGTAGCTAAAAGTTGCCCTTGTGTCATATTTGGTACATTGGACCAGCATACAGACGAACGTTTTTCCCGATAGGAGTTAAGTCCATCGGACAGATTTGAAACATGTTCTATTTCTAGGTGCGTCTGAATTTTTTAAAGAAAAATGATCAGATTATTCCACACACGATCGGAATATCCAACGGAATGATTCCGTCTGACCTATTCTGCCAGAAAGTCCAGTCATGGGTATGCGGCATAATGCTCCCCTCCC
Organism: Lithobates pipiens; assembly: GCF_037356315.1. Taxonomy (NCBI): domain Eukaryota; kingdom Metazoa; phylum Chordata; class Amphibia; order Anura; family Ranidae; genus Lithobates; species Lithobates pipiens. Next base: position 181,430,607 of record NW_027507787.1, read on the forward strand.
CACAGACTTACAATGCTGCTGTCCAAAAAGTACCCCCTGTGCTCATTCATCTAGAGGGGAGGCACTCTGGATGAGATCACTGGCTAAAAGCAGAGGGAAAAAAGCCCAAAACCGAATGCAGCCACCACATCTAATGATTGATAAAGTATTAGTTTATATTAGTTTTGGGTTTAATACCACTTTAAGTATTCAACTGTGTTTACTCACAGGACACAGAGACAAAGGTTAGGCCATGGATGCTCAACCTGTGGCCCTCCACCTGTTGTGTAACTACAAGTCCCATCATGCCTTTGCCTGGGAGTCTTGCTTTTAACTATCAGCCTTGCAATGCGTCATGGGACTTGTAGTTCCACAACAGCTGGTGGGCTACAGGTTGAGCACCCATGGATGAGGCCCTGCCTACATGCTTACCTATTGTCTTCAATATTTTTACCACCAAGACAAAGTAAATCCACAGATCATAGATGTCAAATAAGTAATTGGGGTTGATTACTTAATTTACTAAAACTGGAGAGTGAAAAATCTGGTGCAGCTCTGCATAGAAACCAATCAGCTTCCAGGTTTTCTGTGTGTAGCGCAACCCCCTGCCGCAAGTGAATGTGGTGAATGTAGTGAATGTGGTGGTCTCCCACCCTGCACAGCTAGGCACACACATTTTCAGTCTCTCAGAGACAAAAGGCAGTCCTTGCAGGTTTGTTTGTTTGTTTTTATTTAGCAGAATTGAACTTGGATGGGGTGCATATAGGATGCCCATTTCATCAATGAAACTCTGTAGGGACTTGAACTATATACATTCCAGTATATGCATATTCTCCTCTTCTACCTTCCTCACACAGTTGCTTGCAGACTATCACTCCCAGAACAAGCTAGCACAATTTCCAGACCCAGCACAATCTCAGCTGGGTCTGCTTGAATGCCGTTTGCAGACAGGAGCCGCAGCCCCTATGGCATAGCAAAAATTGAAGTCTTTGGTGCTAGCTATCCTACATGTGGCTTCTGCTCCCAGTACCAACTCTTCAGGCACTGCCAGCCCTCCTGGCTGCAGCTGCCCCTTTGTGCTGCCTGTGCCACTACAGTCCTCCTTACTAGTTCTGCACTAGCTCTGCACCCATCCCAGTCCTCTCAGGCATGCCCCCCTGTCCTCCTGTGTGTGTGTCACTCCCCAGCCCTCTTGGCTATTCCTGTTCCTCCTGGAGACTTACCTGGCAGTGTTCTGCTGCTGTGCTCTCCTTGCTTCCAGTGCCTCCTGGCCAGGACACCTCTGTGTGTTTTGAGAAGGTCCCATCTGCACCCAAGCCAAGCCCAAGTTCACCACCCCTCCCAGACCCCCCTCCCAGATGGGGGTGCTCCCTCAAAGCCACAACAGCCTAACACTCCATCTCCAGCTTCCACCTGGACTCTCTCCCCTAGCTGGGCTGGCCCAAAGTATTTGAGGGGCCCTGCCAACCCAAGTTGGGAATTGATCAGGGCCCTCAGAATGCTCCAGGCAGCTCCACCTTACTTCCCTCCCATTTTTCTAGAAGGTTCCAATACATTCTAGAAATAGGGGGAGATCTCAGTGATGCTGCCTGTGAGTCATATAGCTCTCCCTGGATCTCTGCCCAACCCAGGAAATACACAGACAACCTTGGCTGCCAGCCAAGTCTGCACAAATGTACCTACACAAAAAAACTATCTACACTTCTAGCACTAGAGGGTGCTACATTTGTCAAAGCTTAAAGGATATGTAAAGGTTCTGTTTAAAAAATAAAAAAAAAGTCATACTTACCTTCACTGTATAGTTGGTTTTGCACAGAGTGGCCCCAATCCTCCTTTTCTGGGGTCCATCAGCGGCGCTCCTGGCTCCTCCTCTTTTTGAGTACCCTGTTAGAGAGCTGCTCTCCCTCGGGACACTCCTGCTGCTGCGTCCATTTACACAGACAACAGGACTCGGCCCCGCCCCCTGGCTCCCACATCATTGGATTTGATTGACAGCAGCAGGAGCCAATGGCTGCACTGCTATCAATCTATCCAATCAGGACCCGAGACACCCACTGGAGCTGGTGTGCTAGTCTCCATTGGTGGAAAGACCGGGTTCAGGTAAGTAAAACTGGGCTCTGGGGGGGCTGCTGCATCACAGGATGTTTTTCACCTTAATACATAGAATGCATTAAGGTGAAGAACCTCGAGGGTTTACTTCCCCTTTAAAGTAATTGTAAAGTCTTTTTTTTTTTTTTTTAAATAACAAACATGTTATACTTACTTCATCTGTGCAGAGGTTTTGCACAGGGCAGCCCGGATCCTCCTCTTCTTGGGTCCCTCTTCGCTGCTCCTGGCCCCTCCCTCCTGTCGAGTGCCCCCAGAGCAAGGACCTTGCTCTGGGGGCACCCGAGCTGAGTCACAGCTCCCTGTGTCCATTCAGACATGGAGCCCCCTCTCTCCCCTGATTAGCTAACTGACTTTGATTGACAACCGCAAGAGGCAATGGCCCCTCTGCTGTGTCTCAGCCAATCAGGAGGAGAGTCCGGGACAGCTAAGACACTCGTGAACATCACTGGAGAGAGATGGGGCTCAGGTAAGTGATTAGGGGGTGTTGAGGAGGCTGCTACACACAGAAGGTTTTTTTTTTTTTATCAATGCGTAGAATGCATTAAAAATAAAAATCAATTAAAAATTGTTTTGCCTTTACAACTCCTTTAATTGAACAAGCTGAAGTTAGAAGCTGATTGGCTACCATGCTGCACTAGATTTTTTACTGTGCAGTTTTAGTAAATGAACCCCACAATCTGTACTTTTTGAAGGTCAATTGCTCAAAGCATTAAAGCAAAAGGGTGAGCATGGCAGCCAAGCAGGTAGCATTTTCAGAAGAGAGAACAGTAAAAGCAACTTCTGTTTTTCTGTTACTCCTCTAATTATTGAGATCTTCTTGAAAATCTCTTTATAACAAGTTTAACTAAAGTTATCCTGTAAAAAGAAACACAAGAGAGTGAATGAAAGTATCCCCAGTGGGAAGTGACAATCCCTTACCATGAATATCTTCCAGCGTAATAATGGTGGAGTTAAAGGTCACCCTGTCTTTATATTGTTCATCACTCGAGGCGGCTCTGACACTTTCCAGCTTGCGTAATGTAATCACCGCGGCAAATCCTAATACAGCTAACATTTAACCGACTACAAAAACTTGAGTGCTTTAAAAAAAGAAGAGCTGTGTAATCCTGCTGAGATATTTAATTTTTTTTTTTTTTTTTTAAATAAGTAATGATAAAATTGCACAGTGCTATTCCCAATGAATGTTCTGTGCCTCGCAAAGCTTAAAATGTTTCTCTGCTCCCACTGGGTTCTCTGGCTTTCTCTTTCTCTTTCTTGTTCTTTTCTGATGTATTTTACATCAGTTTGGGCCCGGAAAGAAGAGAAAGAAAAAAAAAAGTCGAAACCTTTGATAGCATGACTGGGTAAAGATCTGACGCACTGCTCATCCTTGGAACAGCTCGCACAAACTCCGAAAGGAGCATTTTTAATAAAGGACAAAGACCGAGCATGAAAATCATTCACTCTCCTGTACAATTTGTAATGCCTAAAAATAAAAATGCAGAGCCTTTATGTACGACGTGATTAAAGATAAATCAGACAGTGGCAGCAGCAAGGGAAATGACATTGGTTAGTGTTCGGCAGGATTTGATCATGTAATAAACATTGCTTGAACAGACATTTCAGGAGACGGGTCAATTAAGGAACTGTTAATGCCATCTCTGATATGTTGCAACTAATTGAAGACGCAAAGGCGTGCATCGGAAATTTATGGAATCAGCTGCAGAATTGTTAAGTTCCTAGTCATCAAAGCCCACTCTGTAAAATAAGAGCATTTATATTTATCTTTGCGTCCACGGCCCACTACTGGTGAGCGCTGCAAGGTATCAGTCCATAATTGCCAAAATGGCTACTCAACCTCCATCAAAATGTATCCAGTCCCCTGTGCTCAAACTTTCATCCTGCTTTTCCGACTTCCATAGACTGCAGAAATTTGTACTACAAACATCATAAAATCGAAAGCAAAAAAAAAAAAAGAAGACCTTTGAAGCTCTACCCTTGGAAAACCTGCTTTATTCAACAAACATTAAAATCAGTTCCCCTGGTACATTAAAATAAATACTTAATACCAGAATTCCAGCTTCAAAGGGACAATAGCAATGTTTTTCATGGTAGTGTCTATGAATGTCTGCTAAAATACTGACACACAGGGGTGGACTGACCATTGGGCTACTGGGGCACTACCCAAGGGCCTCATGCCACTAGGGGGCCCCATCAGGGTTGCCAGCCTCATTAAAAGCAGGGACAGTATGTAAAAAATGTGTGTTTTTTTTACATCTGTCTTTCAATTGTCCCTTACCGACATACTTTTGGGCTAAAAATTCTGAGATTATAGCTGCCCCACCTCTCCAGTACCTTCTCAGCCAATAGAAACATGTCTGCGTGTACTGTGTGATTGTATACTGTGTTTGTGTATACTGTGTGGCCCCATAATCTCCTATTGCCTGGGGGCCCCATGAGTTGTCAGTCCGCCCCTGCTGACACAGAGGGGTTATTTAAGACCCCATACACATTATACAACTTTTGTTGGCTGATTTACTTTAAGCCCCATAAACACTATCAGATTTCTGCAGATTTTTGTCTTCAGATTTACCAAAACCATGTAGTGGAAGGGCCTACCTGATTGCATACAAATTAAAGCTCCTAAGGTTTGACCTTGTATTATATGGTTTTGCTAAATCCAAAGGAAAAAATCAGTAGAAAATCTGATAGTGTGTATGGGGCTTGAAGCCTCGTACACACAATCGGAATGTTGGCCAACAAAACCGTGGACTTTTGTCTGAAGGCCATTGGCCCAAATTTGTCTTGCATACACACAGCAAGGAATTGTCGGCCAACAAACATGATTGTACTGACGTACTACATGGTTTTTCAGCTCTTTAGCACCACCCTTTGGACTCCTTCTGCTAATTTCATGTTAGTAGAAGTTTGGTGAGTGTTGATTCATGCTTTTGATTTCGTTTCTGAACGGCTGTTCGTCAACCAGACATATTGCGGAATCGGAGGAGATAACGTGTTATTTATTATTGACCTTGGAGTTATTGATTTCTCATTTTTTTTTGGTTGAATAATGATTTGATTTGGTATATTTTCTATTTTTTTGGATGCATTGAATGCACTTTTTGGTTAAGTTCAATTGGCAGATATGATGTCTAATTTTATTTGTTTTCTTTTTTTAATGCACAATAAATAAAATTGTGGAGAATAATACTTGGCTATGTGTTTTACTTCAAACGATAGTTTTGGAGTAGGCAGTTACATTTAAAAAAATACAATGTAAAATTAACAAGGGGCACCAACATAGTTGTATCTTTGATCTTAAAAACTACAGGATAATGGTGTTGTGGTAACTTGCTCAAAAAAAATAAAAAAAATAAAAAAGCATAATAATATTATTCTTGATATCACTAGGAAAAAAAAAGTCTTTTAAAATCAGTTTGCAATAACTCCATCAATATAACCAGCAAAGCAGCTTTATTATTATCCCATTAAAGAAGAAGAGAATGTGCGCTGCATTTCGAGATTTCCTAATTTGCCACGTCACGAATGTTAATTCTTCATTACGAACGCTAGTTTACAAGACTGATCGCTTCTGGCTCATCCTTGCTTCCGATCATGTGTGTTTGTACTTTTGAATTTTGTCCAACTGACTTGTGTACACACGCTCGGAAAATCCAACAACAGACATTTGTCCGCGGAAAATTTGAAAACCTGCCACCCAACATTTGTCCACGGAAAATCCGACACAATTGTGCGATGGAGCATACACATGGTCGGATTTTCCGGCAACAGCCTGACACCCAACATTTCCTGTCGGAAAATCCAATCGTGTGTACGAGGCTTTAGATTTATGAAAACCATGTAGAACAAGGGCCTGCCTAATTGCATACAAATTGGAACGCCTAAGGTTTGACCTCATATTATATGGTTTTGGTAAATCTGAAGGAAAAAGTCTACAGAAAGTTGTATAGTGTGTATCCAGCTTTAGGCTCTTTTTACACTTCTGCGACTTGATTCTGACTTGTGAAATTAATTTTTTTTCTATGAGAGCCGTTCCAACTGACACTACAGAAGTCGCTGCAACTTCAGAGAAGGTTCCTGCACTACCTTGGTCTGACTTTTCATGCGACTTGCAAGTTGCATCAAAGTCACGCTCCAGAGTTGCACTGGAAATAGTGCTACTTTAAAGACACTCTAATGTAAAAGGAGCCTTACAAAAAAACGATAGAGTGCAAAATCTGGTGCAGCTCTGCATAGAAACCAATCAGTTTTCATTTTTTTTGTCAAAGCTTAATTTAACAAGCTGACGTTGGAAGCTGATTGGCTATCTTACACAGCTGCACCAGATTTAGCATTCTCCAGTTTTAGGCTGGGTTCACACTGCTGTGGAAGCGAGAACCGGATGTGATTCGCACCGCACTGCAGTGCAAATCACATCTGATCTCTGTGCGATGCGAGTTCAGCCATACAGATAGTATGGCTGAATTCGCATCGCACCCGCCGCAAACTCGCACGGGACCCTTTTTTTGGTCCGCAGCAGAATCGGATCGCATGGGTGTTCACACCATGCGATCCGATTCCTGTCCGAGTTTGCAGATCGCACTGCGATATGCGGACTGATCTGGGGGTGTCATTAACATTTCACTGACACTCCCAGCAGTCCGCATAGGGCAGTGTGAACTGCCGGCGGGAGGCATGCGATGCGGGAAAACGCTGCGGATTCGCGGCGTTCCCGCATCGCTCCGGTGTGAACCCAGCCTCAATAAACCAACCCCATATAGCTTCTTATAAGGCTGGGTTCACACTATTGCAAATTGGATGTGGGTCCCCCAGGATCCAGTTCACAATAGCAGGAGATTTTAACCGGCTCTCTATGGAGCCAGTTCACATATCTCCACTGTGGCTCCAGTGCGAATTTCTACAGGAGCCCTGTGCGTCTTTTGGTCAGTTTCAGGTCCGAATTCAGCCAAACATTTGCAAACCTGCGTTTGAGGTTTCATTGACTTTTTATTGACACCTGGTGCAGATCACAAAAGCAGTGCATTTTGCGTGCAGGTTGAATTTTACAGGAATCCACAGCACATTTCTTTGCAATTCAGATGCAGCCATGGTGTGAACCGCTCCCTTAGACCCCTTTCACACCAGGGCGTTTTGCAGGCGCTATAGCGTTAGAAATAGCGCCTGCAAAACGCCCTAAAGAAGCTGCACCATTGTGTGTAGTGTGAAAGCCCTGAGGGCTTTCACACTACAGCGGTGCGCTGGCAGGACGTCAGAAAAAAGTCCTGCCAGCAGCTTCTTTGGAGCGGTGAAGGAGCGGTGTGTTTACCGCTCCTCCACCGCTGCTGCCCATTGAAATCAATGGGGCAGCGCTGTAATGCCGCCGGCAAAACGCCGCTATTGTGGCGTATTGCCGGCGGTTTTAACCCTTTCGCGGCCACTAGCGGGGGTAAAAGCGCCCCGCTAGCGGCCGAAATGCGCCGCAAATCCGGCGGTAAAACGCCGCTAAAAATAGCGGCGTTTTACCACCGACGCAAGGTGCGGTGTGGTGTGAAACGGGTCTTAGACATATTACTTCTCATTAAAAGTTTAGATTTTTTTTTTTAACCACTTCAGCCCCGGAGGATTTTACCCCCTTCCTTACCAGTGCACTGGGATTTGGCACTGAGCCGCTTTAACTGACAATTGCACGGTCGTGCAACGTTGCAGCCAAACAAAATTGACGTCCTTTTTTTCCCACAAATAGAGCTTTCTTTTGGTGGTATTTGATCACCTCTGTGGTTTTTATTTTTTGCGCTATAAACAAAAAAAAAGCGACAATTTTGAAAACAAAACACAATATTTTTTACATTTTGCTATAATAAATATCCTATTTAAAAAAAAAAAAAAAAATGTTTCTCTCAGTTTAGGCCGATACGTATTCTTCTACATATTTTTGGTAAAAAAATCGCAATTAGCGATTATTGATTGGTTTTTGCAAAAGTTATAGCATCTACAAAATAGGGGATAGATTTATTGCATGTTTTTTCTTTTTTGTTTACTAGTAATGGCGGCAATCTGTGATTTTTTTCATGGCTGCGACATTATGGCGGACACATTGGACACTTTTGACACATTTTTTGGGACCATTCACATTTACACAGTGATCATTACGATTTGTGTTTTTTTTTTTTTGCAGTGGAGCAATCCCAAATAATTAAGCAAGTAAATTGGCACATTAATACACATACTACAGTAGAGGATCAGACATGCTACAGGTGACAATCAGAGACTGTGGAAATTATACAGGTGACAATCAGAGACTGCGGACATGCTACAGGTGACAATCAGAGACTGCGGACACACTACAGGTGACAATCAGAGACTGCGGACACATTACAGGTGACAATCAGAGACTTCGGACATGCTACAGGAGACAAATCAGAGACTGTGGACATGCTACAGGTGACAATCAGAGACTGCTCACACACTGCTGGTGACAATCAGAGACTGTGGACATGCTACATGTGACAATCAGAGACTGCTCACACACTAAAGGTGATAATCAGAGACTTCGGACATGCTACAGGAGACAAATCAGAGACTATGGACGTGCTACGGGTGACAAACAGAGACTGCGGACATGCTACAGGTGACAAACAGAGACTGCGGACATGCTACAGGTGACAATCAGACTGCGGACGCGCTACAGGTGACAATCAGAGACTTGAGGACACGCTACAGCTGACAATCAGAGACTGCGGACATGCTACAGGTGACAATCAGAGACTACGGACACGCTACAGTTCAACGCTACACAAAAAAGTTCAACAGTTATTCATCATAGTTAAAAACATCAAACATATTAAATTTAAAAAATAATCTGGTAATTGATACAGTTTACATAAAGCACAACCACTGTGCTTAGCATTTCATGGGCAGATGTATGTGCCTCTGTCATGCAAATTAAGCCCTGATGCGTTTCATTTATTCAGTCTTCATCGGGGGGGACAAAAGTGCAGTGGTTATGTATAATATATATTTAGGAAAAAACAGAGAGGGGGAGGCACCTGTCCTGAGTGTAGTATTAAAATGATGACTTTAATAGGATTAGATTAAAAACACTTACAAGATTATAGAAGATGAATGATCATTAAAGTAGAGTGCAGTCCTGGCATTCCACATGGCTCTTCGGGTCCAACTGCTCTTCCGAATAGCTGGAAAGGATTGGGCAGCTGGCTGGAATGGATCACAGTGTTTCTCCAGGAACCAGGAAACTCCAGGAAATTATGTCATCAGCGTCTGATTGAACCAAGGCCGGGCTGGAAACTCAATCAGGGCTGAAGTGGTGAAGGCTATGTGCTCAGAGCTGGCTGCTTCCTCTATTTACCTTTAGAAGGAGCAGCCAGCTCCAGGCATGTAGCCTTCACCACTGGAACCACTGGAGAAACACTGTGATCTATTCCAGCCATTTGTCCAATCCTTTCCAGCTGTCTAGAACAGTGATGGGACCCACAGAGCCATGTGGAATGCCAGGACTGCACTTTACTCGAGTATAAGCCGAGATTTTCAGCCCCTTTTTTTAGGCTGAAAGTGCCCCCCTCGGCTTACACTCGAGTCACTGCCGTCTGCCTACCTGATCAGCGTGTCGTGCAGACAGACGGCGGCCATTCCACTGTTCAAAAGCCACGCCTCCCTGTCTGTGATAGGCGGAACACTCAATTTCCCAGCAATCAGTGTTCTGCCTATCACGGACATCCTCTCATCCTCGTCCGTAGTATGAGGATGAGCGGATGTCCGTGATAGGCGGAACACTGACTGCTGAGAAATTGAGTGTTCCGCCTATCACAGACAGGGAGGCGCGGCTTTTGAACAGTGGAATGGCCGCCGTCTGTCACAGACGAGGAGGAGAGGTGCGGCTTTTGAATCCTGGAATGGCTGCCGTATGTTTTTATGACATGCTGATCGGTGCAAAATGGCACACGGAGCTGCAGAAGGACACAGAGGCTGCAGATTGGCACACGGAGGCATGCACAGGACACAGGTAGGCTGCAATGGACACAGGGAGGTACACAGGGAGGTATGCAGCTGCAGATGGGCATTGTTGACCCTCTTTTCCACTCTTTTAAGCTGTAACAGTAGCTGCTGCATGTCTCATCTTCGGCTTATACACGAGTCAATACGTTTTTCCAGTTTTTTTGTGGTAAATTAGGGGCCTCGGCTTATATTCGATTCGACCTATACTCGAGTATATACGGTATGTGTTTTTAATATAATCCCATTGACGTCATCATTTTAATACTACACTCAGGTCAGGTGCCTCCCCCTCCCTGATTTTTCCTTACATATAATGGATTTTGATCCATCTATGGGCAGGCTGGTTGTACTGAAGTCGTGATTATTGTATTCTGGCAGCTGGGAAACCTCCCACTGTCAGAATACAATAGCACCACGGAAAAGATTCTGTCTGTGTTGATGGGGGAATCAAGCAATTTTCTTTTCTTCAACCCAAGGTTGAAGGAAAGAAAATTACGTAATCTATGGCCAGTCTATAGCTGGAGTTCAGATTTAGGTGTCTGCACTTGCAGCAACTGATAGGATAGCCTCTATAGGGGGGGGGCTTCCAGCCTGACCTACAGCCTGACAATTCTGCTCTCAAAAATCAAATAATGATTGACAACTAAGACTGCTATAAGAATTACAATGGTATAACAATTGTGTAGATTTACATTTTTACTAAATCTGGTTCTCTTACAATTGCAAAAAATAAATAAACAGGAAACAACCAAGGTATAGTATTAGAACACAGCTCACCTTATTTTAAAGTCTCTGGGGATAGAGCTGACGTAATCGTACAATTCACGAAAAAAGATTATAGGTTATTCAGTCTACAGCAGGGGCAAATAGGAGTGCTTATGACTTGAACTAGAAAGAGTCTTGGCTGAAAGTGACGCTTTATACAGTAAACATGGTGCTAAAATCTTAATGGACTTCATAAAGTTCTCACATAGAACAAACAAAGTAGCAAAACACATACAAGGCAACGTGCCTGCTGATCTCCTGGCAGAAAACGTGAAAGGGAATACATATGGTTTTGTTTAATTACCATTCCCCTGGCTCAGAGTAGAAGAGCGGAGAAGAAAAATAATGGCTCTTGTTTCATTGGAGTGTGCTAACATTTGGAATCCTTCGGTCTCAGGTATTAAACTTAACTTAATGTGTTAAAGGTAAACTGAACTTTCATATGAAATGTGTAGGAAAGTATCACAGCGGCATTAAAACTTGGAACATTATCCATGTGTACCAATGTTCTGTACCATACAAGCTAAATGTTCCATCCACATTTGCTATGGCAAAACTAGTCTAAAGGAAAAGCAGAGCATTTCTATAGAACAAAGATCTATTGAAAGAGATCTGGCACCTCATGCCTTGTATTGATAGAATAGATGCAAAGGGATTTGAGTTTGGGATTATAACTGTGTCCAAATATATAAGAAATATAATTTTACTTAAAAAATAAAAATTTTATTATATGAATATATAACAAGAGCAGTCAAGGGTGCATAGAAGATAGACAGAGTAAATGTATGAACATTAATACTGGCCAAAGTATCCATATGCATAGGATGGTTACTGATGCATAGCAGGTCCCTACATGTTTCGCCAATCAATGACTTCTTCAGGGGCTTATGTGATCATTAATATTCAGCAATGGCTCTAGTAATAATAAATACTTAAACAGCATTTCAATATCAAACATAATGAGATTATATAAAAAAATAAAATAACAAAAAAGAGGGGAAAAATAAGAAAAACAAAATAGACAAATCGTGTGCCTCATAACTTTTCCAACCCCGCAAATCCCACCCGACTTACCAAGGAGACTATCAAATGGGGTGTGCACCCAAGCAGTCCAGCAGTTACAACAATGGGGGTTGTATTCATGTAGCTATTGGGGGCATACAGGGACCAGGTTAAATTTAAATTTAAAATGAACAAAAGGACAGTCTATATTATTGGGCATAACATAGTCCAATGTTGTGGGCTAACCTAATCTCAATGCTTACATATACTCTGCTATGGAAAAATGTGGGTACAGGGGCTTCACAGAAACCAATTTACAAAGGTTAGGGTTATGAAATCATCATAAAAACCCACTGTAAATATTCTGACTCAGATTGTTGTGAAGCGATTTATCCCTTATGAGACCTCTATGCCTGGCCTGTATAAGATATAATCAGAATAACCCTCATCAGATAGCTTGATCTCACCAAATACCGATTCCATCCACAGAGGTGCTTTTATTCGGAACATCAGGTTGGAACATGACCTTGTTGCTCCCCGCCATGACTTGAGACAGGGCTGGAGGTAGGAGGCTGCTGTGAATTGTCTGAGGGTGGGCCTGGATGCATAGCTGTAACATGTCTGTCGCTACTGCATTCTGTGCACTTGATGGAAACTTTACAGTCTTTAGCAAAATGTCCATAACAAGCACAGCACCTGTAGCATATTCCAAGTTTCTGAAAAATCTCCCTGCACTCTTGTAACTTCTTTGCGCTAAGCCCACAACATTTCTTTAGGGGGTGAGGCTTCTTGTGAATAGGACATTGATGATTAGGGGCTTTATCTCTATTACCTGAATCGCTCTGGTGAGCAGGAAAGGATATGGGTGGTGAGTAGACATGTGCACACTTAAATATTTTGTTTCGGGAATTTTGTTTTCGTCCGAAAAATACATTTATTTAGTTACTCTGGAAATTTTGTTTTTATTTATTTAATTCTTCATTAATAATTGCTTTAGTCCGAAAATCCAAATGAATTAAGGTCGAATCTGTCATTGAAGGCTTACGATGTCTGTCGAATGTTCAAAGAAGATTCGACGGAGCAGCTAAACTGTATGACTCTGTATAGTTTAGCTGCTCCGTCGAATCTTCTTAGATCTTTCGACAGACACCATAAGCCAAAGATTCGCCGTTTGTATGTTTTTCGCTGCTTTGTTGAATCTTTGTTGTTTATATTGAATGTATATACGGTAGTTCAAACAGAAAATGCACTGGTGATAGTGATCACTGATCAGACAAGTAACAAGATAGGGTATATAGAATCTATCCATGACACAGGAAGTACAATCTCAGGAAGAAGGGTGGAACATTACATACAAAGGAAGTGTGTCATAACATAAGGGAAAAATAAAGAAGTGCATTACCACAAAAGTCACTAGATGGCAGCATGTGAACTAAATATAAAAGTCCATAGAACATGGTTAAGGAACAATCTATATAAATTCTATGCCCCGTTGGGGTAGCACAGTAAAAATGAAAAAAGGGGATATGGGTAAGAAAAAAACGGGATAAGAGGAATATAATCAATCAATGTAAACACAGCTAATTATTTTTTTATTTGTTATACTTACCTGCTCTGTGCAATGGTTTTGCATAGAGCAGCTCTGATCCTCTTCTTTTGAGGTTCCACTTTGGCGCTCCTGGCTCCTCCTGCCTTCCAAGTAGTCCCAAGCAAGCCGCTTGTTAGGGGCAGTACTCGTGTGGGCTCGCTCCCAAGCCCCACTTCTTGCGTCCAGAGGTGCAGGGCACCAAAGACACTCGTAAACACTCGGAGACAGCTCTGAGCCACTCAGATGCACTCAGGGACACTCAGAGAGGCTCAGAGACACTTGGGAATGGAGTGTTTCTGAATGTTTCCAAGTGTCTCCAAGTGGCTCCGAGTGTCACCGGCACCCCCACACCCCTGGCCAAATGTGGTACTGCACACCCCAGAGGCTTGAATCCTGCTCATCTTGCGAGACAACTCTTGCGTCAAGATTTAAAAAAATAATAGCTCATATTGCAAAACGATTGTTACTACCAATCCAAGGTATTACTGTATGGGGTTTCTGTTTTATTCAGATTTATACTTACCTAGGTGGATGCAACATTAACATAAGGCATTAAGATAAAAAGCCTTATGTATGTAGCAGCCTCCCCAGCACCCCCTAATACGTACCCGAGCCCCATCTCTGTCCAGCGATGTCCACGAATCCACCCGCTGTCCTGATTGGCTGAAACACAGCAGCGGCATCATTGGCTCCTGTGGCTGTCAATCAAAGTCAGTTAGTCAATCAGGAGAGAGGGAGGGAGCAAACGGCAGCTCCATGTCTGAATGGACACATGGAGCTGCAGCTAGGCTCGGGTTCACCCATAGCAAGCTGCTTGCTGTGGGGGCATAGTTGCCAACATTGTAAAAAAAAAATTGCGGGACACTTTTTTGGCAGTAGGCGGAGTTGTATTATATTTAGGGGGCGGGTCATGCGGATATAGGCGTGGCATAGGAAATGATGATTGTTATGGTGTCAGGATGATTGAAGCGCATTATTTCTATTATTACATTGTAATATAAAATGAAAGCATTCAACTCACCTTAATGCAGAATCTGTGGGAGCCATGAGCGCATCACTAGCCATGTTGCATGCTACCAGATGCCATCAGGTGCCCCATCAGAGCAGCCTTCCTCACATCTGTGTCTCCATCAGCAGAGCCCCTCCTTACATCTGGTGTCCCCATCATTCCTCCTTACATCTGGTATCCCCATCAGTCCTCAACATCTGGTGCCCCTCTGACATCCAGACTGGCCCCCTCTGACATCCTCCAGACTGAGACTGGCCCCCTCTGACATCCTCCAGACTGAGACTGGCCCCCTCTGACATCCTCCAGACTGAGACTGGCCCCCTCTGACATCCTCCAGACTGAGACTGGCACCTTCTGACATCCTCCAGACTGAGACTGGCCCCTGACAGAACCTCCAGACTGAGACTGGCAACCGGCAGAACCTCCAGACTGAGACTGGCCCCCTCTGACATCCTCCAGACTGAGACTGGCCCTCTCTGACATCCTCCAGACTGAGACTGGCCCTCTCTGACATCCTCCAGACTGAGACTGGCCCCCTCTGACATCCTCCAGACTGAGACTGGCCCCTGACAGAACCTCCAGACTGAGACTGGCAATTGGCAGAACCTCCAGACTGAGACTGGCCCCCTCTGACATCCTCCAGACTGAGACTGGCCCTCTCTGACATCCTCCAGACTGAGACTGGCCCTCTCTGACATCCTCCAGACTGAGGCTGGCCCCCTCCGACATCCTCCAGACTGAGGCTGGCCCCCTCTGACATCCTCCAGACTGAGACTGGCCCCCTCTGACATCCTCCAGACTGAGACTGGCACCTTCTGACATCCTCCAGACTGAGACTGGCCCCTGACAGAACCTCCAGACTGAGACTGGCAACCAGCAGAACCTCCAGACTGAGACTGGCCCCCTCTGACATCCTCCAGACTGAGACTGGCCCCCTCTGACATCCTCCAGACTGAGACTGGCCCCCTCTGACATCCTCCAGACTGAGACTGGCCCCCTCTGACATCCTCCAGACTGAGACTGGCCCCTGACAGAACCTCCAGACTGAGACTGGCAACCAGCAGAACCTCCAGACTGAGACTGGCCCCCTCTGACATCCTCCAGACTGAGACTGGCCCCCTCTGACATCCTCCAGACTGAGACTGACCCCCACTGACATCCTCCAGACTGAGACTGGTCCCCTCTGACATCCTCCAGACTGGCCCCCTCTGACATCCTCCAGACTGAGACTGGTCCCCTCTTACATCCTCCAGACTGGCCCCCTCTGACATCCTCCAGACTGAGACTGACCCCCAACAGATCCTCCAGGCGCTTTGCAGTGCCTTTCAGTTTGAACTGCGGCGCCGGCCACCTTCCATAGACACTGGCAGCGGGGGTGCGTGGCGCCGCAGCATCTCTATTGTAGACCAGCTTCTGGTCTTCTTCAAAATGGCAAAATGGCCTCTAGCGGCCAGCGGCAGAATTAACGGGACAAATCGAATTTCCCGGGACAAAATTAATTCGGGACAAGGGTCCTAATCCTGGGAATGTCCCAGGAAATTCGGGACAGTTGGCAACTATGTGGGGGGACTCGACAGGAGGGAGGGGCCAGGAGAGCTGAAGAAGGAATCAAGAACAGGAGGATCTGGGCTGCCCTTCGCAAAAACCAACTGCACAGAGCAGGTAAGTATGACATGTTTGTTATTTTAAAAAAAAACAAAAAAAAAACCATGAATTTACAATCACTTTAACCCTCAATAAATAAAAAAACAAAGTAAATGACTGTTCTCTCTCTCTGAGGACTTTTGATAATTTGGTGTGCCTGGCTGTGCAGGAGTGGGGGATCCAAGTTCATCAGCTGTCCCTACAGGGGTGTGCTACAAATGTATACTCACAATGTGCTAAGCTGGACCTCAGTAAAGATCATTCCCAATGTTCAGCTTCAGCTACAGAAACCAGGCTTTATATAATATGTTATTTATGAAGCAGCAACTCAGTCCATGAAGTAGATGCTGGCCCTGGACAATGCTTGAACAAAGATGGTGACATTCTTCTGGGGAAAAAGACAGACAAAGTCTTTGTCAGGGGGAATACTGTAATAAGCCCCCGTACACACGGTCGAACATTCTGCCAAACAAATCTGTTGGATTTTGTCCGATGGATTTTGTCCTACGGATTTAGTCCGAAACTGTGGCATACACACGGTCGGACCAAGTTGTCGGATTTTGCAGTTGCCAAGAACGCGGTGACGTAAGCTGTGTACGGCAGGACTAGAAAAGGGAAGTTCAGCACCACGTCCGGCACCCTTTGGGCTCCCTCTGCTGATCTCGTGTTAGTAGAAGTTTGGGGAGAGACGATTCGCGCTTTTCAGATTAGTGATTCTGATCGCTACTGCTCTTCGGTTTGTGCTTGTCTTTGCGTATCTGATAATCAGTGCGTGCAGTCAGTAAGTATTTGTTTCTCATTGTGGACTATATCTTGGTATAGTACGCTTTGAAAGGCATTTTTTATTGTCTGCTTGCTTCTGCTATTCAGTTCGTTCTTTCAGGCCTTGCTGTTTATCGGTGATTTCTGGTGTCCGTTCTGACCAGCCGACCATTTTCAAACCATGTTTCGTCTACGTACTCGTCGTAGAGTTTGTGCTGTGCAGGGGCTTCATGTTGGGGTTCTTACTTTGACACAAGCCTGGTCCATGAACAGGGAGGGGAGGCGTTTGTGGACCAAGAATTGGTTGCGCCAGCGTCACCAGTTCTCGCACATGCCTTTGCTCCGTGAGATCCACGAGAATAATCCTGATGATTTCAGGAATTATCTCCGGATAATGGACCCCGTTTTTCACCATCTGCTGGCTTTGCTGACCCCTTATATCACCAGGCAGGATAACTGCATACGGCAAGCCATCACTCCGGAGCAGAGGCTCATCGCCACGTTGCGCTACTTGGCGACAGGGAGAAGCCTCATTCCCTACTTACAACCATTGCAATATGCTCTAATTTATATACTCTGCCCCTTTGTCTTCATGCAGATTTGCCTCACTAACTTCCCCACCATGCTTTTCTTGGCCCATAAAACTATAGTCTAGTCACTTACCAATGTCTTTTGTCAGCTCCATAGTATTGCTTTCCCCTAAACACCCCCTAAAATCTCTACAAATGTTATGTGTGTGCTTCAATTCATGCAGAGTGACTTTTTGGAAATTTTTGGGGTTGTGCCAAACTCATTAGTAACCCCCCTCCCCCTAACTGCTAGCTCAGCTGATAGCAATCCTCTATCTGATGACTTGACCAAACCCAATACACACTATACCTACCTTTTTGATGATCACATTTATGGACGAGTTCACCTAAGCATGTAGTGCAAGGGCCTGCCTCAATACTTTCAAATGCTATTTTTTTGATATGTAATAGCAGAATGTCAAAATGTGCTTCCATTTTGTTTTCTTTTTGTTATGACACTTCTTACCTGTCCGGTGGGCTGCCAATAGTGTACTTAAGGAGGGGCTTCCCAAAGTATCACACATTATTTAGGCATTCAGCTCTCAATCAAGTGGAGAGGGTTACCTGTCCTAAACATCCCCCCTCATTTTTCAGCAAGGGCCCATCAGATGGGGGGGGGGGGGGGGTGATGACTCTCATAAGGGGACCTTATAGTTTAGGCTTTAAATACTCAGTTCCCAAAATGTTATACTAATTTTGACCAAAAATGTGGGTGCCTAATCTGCTTGCAATGTTGATTTGTCAAATTACTAATTTTTGTTCTTGTTTCACTACACAGTGTCCTTCAACGCCACAGGAATGGCAGACTGTGGCCTCCCACTTTGCCAGTTTTTTTCAAGTTGTGCCTTTTTCACAAACAGTGCAAACCCAAGTTCAGAGCGAGATGAGGGGACAGTCTCTTCTTCAGATAATCTTATTATGTTGTGGGTCTGCTACACACACACCTTGTTTTTGTAACTAATGTATGTAGTGCATTACTGACCAAAATCGTCATCTTTTTTAGCACCATGGCAGGAAAATGGCATGATTGTCAAAATTTACACCTCACTGTGGGTGCTTTTTAATAAAGGCACATCCACTATGCACTACAAGTGCACTGCAAAAGTACACCTGAAACTGCACTTGGAGTGCAAAGTGGAGTTGCCTTTAGTAAATCACACTCCTTCTCAGCACAAACTAAAATTTTACTACAAATAATTTTTTTGCGCAATAAAAAAGGAAGCCACACATTGTTGAGAATTAAACTTTTTAACCACTTCCCGACCAGCGCACGACGATGTACGTCGACAGAATGGCACGGGCAGGCATATTGGCGTACAGGTACGTCCAATATTCAATGCCGCCCTGCCATCGGGAGCGCGCCGCCGGCGGCGGGCTCCCGCGCTGGTCGGGGGCCCCCGCGAGGTACCCGTGGACTCTATCGCCGCGGACATCCCCGCGATCGTCTCACGGAGCGGCCGAATGGAGGAAATGCAGAGTAAACAGCATTTCTCCATTCTGCCTAGCAACTAGTGACGCTGATCTCTGCTCCATGTGATTGGAGGAGAGATCAGTGTTCACTAAATGAAAGCCCAGCCCCCCCACAGTTAGTAACACACCCCTAGGAACACTTAACCCCTACACTGCCACCCACTGGTTAACCCCTTCACTGTCAGTGTCATTTACACAGGAATCACTGCATTTATATAGCAGTGATTACTGTATAAATGACAATGATCCCAAAAATGTGTCAAAAATGTCCGATGGGTCCCCCACAATGTTGCAGTCACAATAAAAATCGCTGATCGCCGCCATTACTAGTAAAAAAAAAAATAATAAAAAATTATTAATAAAAATGCTATAAAACTATCCCTATTTTGTAAACGCTATAACTTTTGCGCAAACCAATCAATAATCGCTTATTGCGATTTTTTTTACCAAAAATATGTAGAAGAATACGTATCGGCCTAAACTGAGGGAAAAAAATGTTTTTTTATATATTTTTGGGGGATATTTATTATAACAAAAAGTAAAAAATAATGCGTTTTTTTCAAAATAGACGCTCTATTTTTCTTTATAGCGCAAAAAATAAAAACCGCAGGGGTGATCAAATACCACCAAAAGAAAGCTCTATTTGTGGGAAAAAAAGGACATCAATTTTGTTTGGGAGCCATGTCGCACGACCGCGCAATTGTCAGTTAAAGCGACGCAGTGGCAAATCGCAAAAAGTGGTCTGTTCTTTGACCAGCAAATTGGTCCGGTCTGAAAGTGGTTAATACAAGCACATTCACATGTACGTTTAAAAAAGGTTTTTACAACAAACCAAGAAATTGTGTGTATCAAAAACAGAGTTTAATCAGAATTTTGTTTACTTGTTGTTTTTATGTAAACAGGCATGTATCAAACCGTAAAATACAGAACGCAGGAACTTACAAAGTTCAACTTTGAAAAGTGAAGACAATATCAGACATGAGTATGTACAAACTGGGCTGATATTGCCTTCATCATATGGGGTGTGACCCCTGAAAATTCCAAATTTGGAAGATGCACACAGTGTGTCAACATGTGCTATCTCCCATCATGGGGGATCAATGTACATGCTTTGGGGCTGCAACCTCTTCATCTCAGACACTTTACACAAAACACGTACATTGATCCCCCATGATGGGAGATAGCGCATGTTTACACACTCTGTGCATCTTCCAAATTTGGAATTTCGATAAATACAACATTTTTTGATTCAAATATCAAAAATAAAACCCTGTCTAGTTTTTTGTGTTTCACAATATCATGGTTATGCAGTGATCTTCCTGTGTTTGCTTACCTTCCCCCATGTCTTCAGACTAAGTAGCCAGCCACTTCCACCTGGGGGTTTTTATAACCTCTCCTCTAAGCATGGCTCCACCCCAGGCCCTATCAGGGAGCCCTATATTAACCTGTGCACTGCAGGCCTCAGTGCTGATCAACCATTGTGTATTAGCTTCCTGTTTCCTGCCGTGTGCTCTGCTACTGTTTTCCGTTACCGACTTTGGCGTGTCTTGACTATCCCTGCTTGCCTGTGACCCTGACCTTTTGGTGTGTACCCGACTATCCTTGTCTGCTTGTGGCCCCGACCTAGACTTTGTCCCTCACCATCCCTATCCTCCTGTTGCCTACTGTGGGTGCGAGCTGGGGGACCCTGGGGGTCGTGACCTAGAGCCAGTTGCAGCCAAGTCCATCCTCACCACTGGAGGCTCTGGTGAACACCTGCTGGCTCTTAGACTCCGTGCCCCAGGGGATCTCACGCTCTATCCTCAGTGGGATCTGTCCCCCGTCTGCAGCAGTCAGCTGTAGGGTCCACAACCTTGCGGTGCACTCCGGATCCCTACGGTGTGCACCTGTCACCTCGCCTCAAGGTGACCTGACACACACTCTCCCCAAAACATCAATGATGTTCTTAATTTTATTTTTAACATCATTGATGTTTTGCTGTATATTTTCCAAATCCTGATTGCAGCCCATTATCTCCCCAATCAGGATCTGGGCACTTTCACTGGTAAGACGGGAATCTTCTTCCACATCACCTACAAAACAAAGCAAAAAAACACACCATGTAATCAAAATATGGTGACATACATTGATGAGTTTATCGGAAGTTGTGTTCTCCAACACTCACCTGTTGTGGTGACAATTTGCCCAACCTCCACGATCTCTCCTTCCTCCTCCTCCTCCTGCTCCTGCTCCTCTGTTTCTACTTTTGGAAGTTGGCCTTCTTTGGGAGGGGTGTGGTCCCTGGTGTCCTCATACTTGCCAAGTCTTCTCTCCCCTATGAGAATGTAAACAAAGAATAATTAGCACACAGAGGGCAGAAATAGGAATCTGAAACATTGCTTGGAAGTGTTGTAAAATTGTGTTTTTTGGCCGAGTTCCAAGGTGAGAACATTATTATGGACACTTTGTTAAGCTGGAATACTTCCCTGCAGAACGATGTTTCTTACGAACGAATGAAACCATGAACTTGAAAGTGGCCATTTTAAAATGCACAACATGAAATCAAAGCACATGGAGCAGTAAGCAAGCAAGAATAATCATATGAACACACGACAACTACTTACTTTTTTTAAGAACACACTTGATCTTTAGGTACTGCTCGTGCTCCCTCAGTTTCAGGTCTGACCAGTGTTTTCTCAGTTGATCCTTGGATCGGCGTACCCCAAAATTCTTATGGAGACTCTTCACAACTTTAGACATGATCTCGGCCTTTCTGATATTTGGGTTTGGGTAAGGTCCATACTTCCCATCATAGTCGGTCCTGTTAAATATGTCGACCATCTCCAACATCTCTCCAAAAGACATATTTGAGGCCTTAAATCTTGTCTTCCTGGATCGGGACGTTTCAGGCTCTGGGCTTTCCTCACCCTCCTCCTCGTTAGTGGAACTATTATTAGTGCGCACCTGCGTTCTCTCCGCCATTTGCTCTCCCCACTGCACTGGAAGCGAAGGGGTGGGGAATAATCTAGAAAGAACGTCAGGGGCGGGCGTAGTTTCATGCATGCGCACTGTATATAAAATGCAACACGCGTGTATCGTCCGTACGATCTGGGAAGAGAGTAAGGGCGCGGACGCAGTGAACGTGCAAACGAAGGTAACATTTTAAACTTGGCACTTCACTAGACTAGACTGCTTCTATATAGGCCGATGTTGGGACAAGATTAGGAGGGTTTTTAATGGCATTATTTGTATTTGAGGGTTTGTCTTGTGTTGTGTCTTGCAGACAATATGGATCCATTCCAAAACCCACATTTTATGGGGCTATTCCTAGAACTCTACAAGGAGATGCCCTGCCTGTGGCAGTTCCACAACGAGTTTTATGCCGACATAACAAAGAGGAACGCAGCGCTGGAGAAACTGCTTTCTTTGGTGCGGATCATGGTCCCCATGGCAGACATGGCCTATCTGAATAGGAAAATTGGGGCCATGAGGATTACATATTTCAGGGAGAGAAAGAAGCACCTGGAGTCCTTGAGAGCAGGAGATACAGATGCCGTTTATTACCCCAGGATGGTTCACTTTGACAGGCTGCTTTTTCTGGTAGACCAGGGGGTACCAAGGCCACCACTCAGGCCACCACTCTCCAGTCTTCCTTCAAGGTATCCTTCACCCCCAGCTGAGGCTTCCAACGTCCAACCTGGGCCTTCCAGGCAGCAACATGTGCTTGAGACAGGTATTGCATTGCTGAACATATTTCTTGTGTTACATTTAATGATGTTACCTAGATGTTCTTATTGATCAGTAAGTTGTGATTTCTCAAAGTGGTTTACATCTCAATAGACAGTAGTGACCAAAAAGGATTGGGACGGGAAAGAAAAATGCTGGTCTCAGAATGATAGTCTGTTCTATTTGGTAATATTCAATTATCAAAAGCCAGGAACACAAAATGGTGTGATTGATGATCAAAAAACTAAAACTATGTCTCCTTTTCATATACAGGAAGACCTCAGCCGGGGGGAGGCTGTGGCAAGTGACAGCCAGGAGGTCGAACAACGCCCTCCTTCTCCTCCTCCTGCCCCAACTACAGGAGCCCAGCCACAGCCTCGAAGGATGCCTGGTGGGAAGTGCCCAAGGAAGACGAGAGAGTGATGGCCTCGGTTCAGTCTGGTCTGCCAGAAGATGCAGCCTCTTGAAGAACCACATCCTGGGGACATAAATGGCATCTGAATTTCCTGTTCTCTAGGACTTCGGGACCAGACTTCTCTCCCTGAGATATGTACTCCTCAGGCCACCAATTTTTTATATTCTAATTTGTTCATGTCTGCCCTGGGGGCCAAAGGCTGCACCAAAGTAAGAAGTTTCTCCAGCGCTGCGTTCCTATTTTTATTTTATAGCGACCAAAATAAAGGTTTTTTTTGTTTGATGAAATACTTGTGTAATGTGTTTTCCTTCCAAAAGGCCAGTTTATTTGTGAGCAAGCAGGTACATTTCAAAAATACAAAGTGAAATGAATAACAAGGGGTACCAACACTAAACAACCTTCTGTAGATTAAAAAAGAAAAACCAAAGATAAAAAATAAAATAATGTTGTTGTGGTAAGTTTACACACAAAAAACACCCCAAAAAAAATAGAAATGAGCAAACTGTCTTTAAAGGAGATTTTTAGGAATTAAAAATAAAAAAACATTCAAAAAAGAATAAACAAAATCTAAAATTGTGTAGATGTGACGCAAACTAAAATTGTATTGCTGAAATGGTTAAAAAAGAGTAATGAAATACGTTCGGGAGAAGTGTGTGTGACTATGAGCATCAAAAGAAGTTCGTTCTTGCAGCATTGTAAAGAACAAGAGAATGCGCTTCCTGAAAGAATTTTTAACATTGCAGCGTGACAGATATTCCGACGGAAAAAGTCCGATGCATACCACACACAGTCGGATTATCCGACAACGCGGTCCGATAGGACACATTCCGACGGATTCTCCGACCGTGTGTACAAGGGCTTACACATACAAATTATGTAGCGTGTATCCAGGTAACATGAAAACATGTACCCGATGTTAGATCCTCTTTGGCAGTTTACCTATTTTATGTGTAATGATAAAAAGCTAATAAGCAATCCAAGACATAATACATTGAAATGTTGCCTCTGTTGGCTGTTTTAGGAAAATAAACTCTTTTTATGATGTCCCTAATCCTCCTCTTTAACATGTGGAAGAATCCAGAATTTAGATCTATTGACCTCAGATCAGCTGATGCTTCCATCCAACAGTGATAACGTATGCCAGCTTAGGCAGCTTCACTCTGTGTACTGAATACAATATATACAGCATATTGCATACATACCGTTTAAGACTGAGCCCTCTTGGAAAAGCTGTCTACTTAAGTCAGTTAAAAGTCTGCTTCCTCATTACTGTAAATGTACATTACACTGCAGCCCACCAGCTTAGTAAAAAAAGAATTGGGTTGCAAGCTGTGACCTTTGGAGAAGGTCGTTTGGTGATCTGAGGTTAGTAGTGAAGCATATCTTTGGGATGAGAATGGCAAAAGGGGGGTCGTAACCCTGAGCTTTTTTTTTTTAAATGCATATATCTGCATTATATATATATATATATATATATATATATATATATATATATATATATATATATATATATATATATATATATATATATATTTATTTATAATTTATTTATTTATATATTTATTTACACACACACACATACAGTTGTGCTCATACCCTGGCAGAATTTATGATTTCTTGGCCATTTCTCAGAGAATATGAATGATAACACAAAAACTTTTCTTTCACTCGTGGTTAGTGTTTGGCTGCAGCCATTTATTATCAATCAACTGTGTTTACTCTTTTTAAATGCTACATTGCTGCAGAGGTTGATGGGAGTCAGCCTGTCAGTGCTCAGACCATACTCCGCACAGTGCATGAAATTAATCTGATTTGCTGTCACCCCAGAAGGAAGCCTCTTCTAAAGATGATGCACAAGAAAGCCCGCAAACAGTTTGCTGAAGACAAGCAGACTAAGGACATGGATTACTGGAACCATGTCTTATGGTCTGATGAGACCAAGATAATCTTATTTGGTTCAGATGGTGTCAAGCGTGTGTGGTGGCAACCAGGTGAGGAGTACAAAGACAAGTGTGTCTTGACTACAGTCAAGCATGGTGGTGGGAATGTCATGGTCTGGGGCTGCATGAGTGCTGCCGGCACTGGGGAGCTACAGTTAATTGAGGGAACCATGAATGCTAATATGTACTGTGACACAATGAAGCAGAGAATGATCCCCTCCCTTCGGGGACTGGGTTGTGGGGCAGTATTCCAACATGATAATGACCCCAAACACACCTCCAAGACGACCACTGCCTTTCCTACCTTGACTGGCCAAGCATGTTTCCAGACCTGTGAAGCTCTGGTAAACTCCATGCCCAAGAGGGTTAAGGCAGTGGTGGAAATATAATTGTGGCCACACAAAATATTGACACTATGGGCCCAATTTTGACATTTTCTCTTAGGGTGTACTCACTTTTGTTGCCAGGGGTTTAGACATTAATGGCTGTGTGTTGAATTATTTTGAGGGGGGCAACAAATTTACACTGTTATACAAGCTGTACACTCACTACTTTACATTATAGCAAACTGTCATTTCTTCAGTGTTGTCACATGAAAAGATATAATAATATATTTACAAAAATGTGAGGGGGGTACTCACTTTTGTGAGATACTGTAGTTACTTTTTTTCAATAATTTTATTAAAAAATGGTGGCGTGGCCTGTTCTAGCTTGAGGAAGGACGCTTAGACCTGAAGCTCCCGCTACCACTGGCCCTGATACCTGCCTATCAGAGGTAAATATACTACAAAATAGCTATTCAGATGGGGACTGCCTCACGGAACTCTTCTGCCTCCCTTTCCCGTTCTCCTCGGGAACAATCCGCGGCTTTAGGACACAATATCCCCAAAATGTTCTGCTCCAGCCGAGGGAACATAGCATCTTCCCGCCACAGGAACTTACAGGAAACAGCTCCCTCACATATGGGGACGCTACCCACCGCCCCTCCACCAATATCCACTGATAGGGAGGACATGGAGGGAGCCCCTCAACTGTATGTGAGCATCCACAACCTGCGGCCCATTGCCGTGGATATAATGGACACCCTCTCAGCGGCCATCACGGAACTTAGACCGGACATCCGCACGCTCACTAACAGAGTGCAAGCGGTAGAAAGAGTAACAAAGCGCCATGACACTCAGCTCCGAAAGACCACGCACCATGCAGATACACATACCCTCCAAATGAGGGCCATGCAAAGACACTTGGAAGACCTAGACAACAGGGGCAGAAGCCACAACTTGAGGGCCAGAGGACTACCTGAAGCAATTGAGGGTGACCAAATATCTCCCTCGGTCACAAGCTTATTTAATGAGCTGCTGAACAGACCACCCCAGACTCCCATTGAGATGGAAAGGATCCACCAAGCCCTGAGATCCAAGGGGAGAGATACTGACATCATTTGCTGCATAGTCAACTGAAAGAGGAAATCCTCAGACAAGCAAGAGGCAAACCAAAAATCACACATGTGAGGAAGACAATCCAAATATTTCAAGATCTCTCAGGCATCACACTGCAACACCGTCAAGATCTGAGACCCTTGCTGGAATACGCTCCACACTAAGGGAATACCATATAAGTGGAAATTTCCACAAGGCCGCACAGCACTCCTGAAAGTGCCAGAGGATCTTCCACAATTCTGTGATGCCCTAAACATCCCAATGATAGCAGTACCTAATTGGTATGTGGGCTTCCGCCATTCTGCGGTGTGGAGGGAACAACCAAATTAAGTACCTATGGAGGCACTGGACATCAGATA
The DNA here is from genome assembly GCF_037356315.1 of Lithobates pipiens. Taxonomy (NCBI): domain Eukaryota; kingdom Metazoa; phylum Chordata; class Amphibia; order Anura; family Ranidae; genus Lithobates; species Lithobates pipiens. Next base: position 181,457,354 of record NW_027507787.1, read on the forward strand.
CCGGAAGAGACATTCTCCTTCGACTCTAGGTAACCGCAATGTGTCTCGCAGCATATTTCAAGATTTAGCCCCTCCGCCTCTCCTAGCTCGAGGAGAGCCAGTAGGGATCATTAGCAACCTTTACAGATATTCAGTAATCTGTCATTAATGTTTAGCCATGTTTGGCTCGACTGAGTTTCAGTCGGTTATGTATGACTACTATAGTCATTGACTTTATTTGCATAAGAATGTTATTAGAACCCTCTATAGTTCTGTGATACTTCTTTGATGGCATACCTACAACCCACACAAACTCTCCCCATACAATTTGGCCACCTAGAACTACATTCTACTCGAGATCCACTGAGAGCACATAGCCAGAAACCAAAACTACAATCCCTATTACACACTGCAACTGACTTCTCAATCTAATCAGGATGTTGCATGAAGGAGCAAAGCATCCCACTTCCGGCTCTGCTTCATCCAGGAAGCGTAAGGTCACTTGGAATACGCTTCTGCATCGCTGAATCAAAAGACAGGGTCAGGACACCCCTCACACAGAATGTACGCTTGGCTGCTTTGGTTCAATCTGTGGCGAAATTAGCCGAGCATCAACCACTAGGACTGGGAATCCACGCTCACTGCTCGGCTGGAACCTGGACTATTTCACTGCCTAACCTCCACAGGTGGCTAGAGTGTTACTCACTGTGGTACATCAGAAACTTCTCGCCCCACCTCTTGTCCTAACCGCACAACGCCAGCCAGCCCATAGGTTAAAGACTGCGGCTGCACTATTTACCACCGGTATTCCTGAGCTCACTGCAGTAACCAATGGCAACTCCTTACGTCAATCGACTGACAGGCGGAAGTGACTGTGTCTGCCAGCTCCTCTACCACTGTCCCCAAACCATGCTCACCATTCATATTCCAGGAGAGCAAGAGTGGTTTACATCGAGAAAACACGCTACCGACTATTTCAACCATCGGAATTTGACACTGGGTACCTAGCCTACCTGGCACTAATTGTTGCTAAACTGACTTTTTCCCTGAAGGTATAGTAACCTGATCTAACTCGAAGGCTTTGTTTCTTCTTCCATTTGCTCAAAGTTTATGTTATATTAGATGAATGTAAACCTCTGCTGAGATGAATATTCTGCTAGTTCTACTGTTTTGGGTTGTCACATCAGTTGCACTGATAACAGTCCTTAGCCCTCAACCTGGACTTTACACTGTTGACCCCCATAAGGCCCAGTGGCATCTCCAGATGATGCAGTACATGTTGACATTCACATTTAAATACTCTTGAATTTAATCACCTAATATTATGTCCCAGAGTCCAATCCCTCACACCCCCCTTTGAGAGTATTCTCAAACTCCTACATATGAACCCATGATCAAGTGATAGCGGGATATCTGTGATTTACGGACACTCTCCCTTGTTGGGCAACTGACCAACCCCCACACAGTAGCAGAATGGGGTACAATCACACCAATAAAGGTGTTTGCGCTATTTCTGCTCTGTACAACACCAATCGACTCAAATTTTGAGGCAAGTGGAACATTTCTCCACCACCTCATTGGTATTCCTGTAGTTTACACTACATCTGACTACAGTCTACACCCCCCTCTCCCCTACTTGATTGCCCTATATCCATCATACCCCTACCCTCATGGCGGAGGACGCTGTTTCCCCCAAAACCACACACTGTAAGAGCCGGTTCACACTGCGGGCGATGCGAGGCGACACGACTCGCCGCGCTCTCGCAAGTCGCCCCCGTTCTGTACAATGGAACCGTTCTGAGAGGAGCGACTCGAGTCGCTCCGACTCAGAAAAAAGGTTCCTGTACTACTTCTGGGCGACCTCGGGGCGACTTGCATTGACTTCTATACAGAAGTCATCTGCAAGTTGCCGCTGAGGTCGCGGCAGGTCGCGGCGAGGCAAGTCGGTGTCGCCTCGCCTCGCCTGCAGTGTGAACCGGCCCTTAGGCGCATCCTCACGCGCAACTTAAGCTTTGCTCTATAAACCTACGTGGCCTCAACACGCCTGAAAAGCGATCACAACTAATAGCCTCTCTGCTGAAATCTAAAACACATATTGCTCTTATTCAGGAAACCCATTTTAGAACAGATACCATTCCCAAACTACATAACAAGCACTTTCCGACAGCATACCATGTAGTGATGGACGAACTTCCGACGGGACGTTTCGCGAAAGCGAAATGCGAACGGACCCAAACGTTCGCGAAACCGAACGTTCGCCGCGGGCCCCATTGACTTCAATGGGAGGCGAACTTTGCAAACCTTCATGTCGAATTTGCGGCCACGTGGTAATTATTAGGGGGTAAAACGTAGTCCCACCATCTGGACAATGACATAATACATGTATGAGGTGAATTTGGGATCGATAACTACAAGCATTTTTATTTTATTTGGGAAATTGTTCTAACAATTCAGGACTATGGAGCTAATGAAGGCAATGGAGGAGAGGGAAGGTCAGGGACCAGGGTAGGCAAAGAAGAGGGTGCAGGAGATGATCACCAGCAGCGTGACATACCGGAATGACACATGCACCGTGATAGAGGCATCTGACAGCAGCACCGTAATACAGAGCACTGACAGCAGCACCGTGACATACAGCGCTGACAGCAGCACCGTGACATACAGCGCTGACAGCAGCACCGTGACATACAGCGCTGACAGCAGCACCGTGACATACAGCGCTGACAGCAGCACCGTGACATACAGCGCTGACAGCAGCACCGTGACATACAGCGCTGACAGCAGCACCGTGACATACAGCGCTGACAGCAGCACCGTGACATACAGCGCTGACAGCAGCACCGTGACATACAGCGCTGACAGCAGCACCGTGACATACAGCGCTGACAGCAGCACCGTGACATACAGCGCTGACAGCAGCACCGTGACATACAGCACTGACAGCAGCACCGTAAGCAGCCCCAGGAGGAAGTCAGCACAGCACAGGGATGGTGTGATCCCCTCATAATAAGAACCCCCAGGAGGAAGTCAGCACAGCACAGGGATAGTGTGATCCCTTCATAATAAGAACCCCCAGGAGGAAGTCAGCACAGCACAGGGATATCATAAGCAGCCCCAGTAGAAATATGACACCGCTCAACCTCTTCAAAGAGGAGGGTAGGGGCATATAGTACGGTGTGCTTTTTTGGGTCAAGGAAGTGAGCCAAATGAATTAAGAAGGTCTGTGTGCTTGATTAAAAAAATAGTTTATAGACATATACATGGTCTACTGGTCACATGTGTTGAATTCCTCCGAGATCCATGCCTCATTCATTTTTAGAAATGTGAGGTAGTTAACACTGTGGTGAGCTAGGCGAGTACGCTTATCGGTCACAATCCCCCCTGCTGCGCTGAACGTCCTTTCGGACAGGACACTGGATGAGGGGCAAGCCAACAGTTCGATTGCAAATTGGGCAAGCTCTGGCCAGAGGTCAAGCCTGCCCACCCAGTAGTCTAGGGGTTCATCACTCCTCAGAGCGTCCACATCGGCCGTTAACCCAATGTAGTCGGACACCTGACGGTCTAGGCGTTCCCTGATGCTGGATCCGGATGACACCTGTCGATGGGTCGGCTGAAAGAATGACCTCATATCCGAAGTCACCAACACATCTTCAAACCGGCCTCTTCTTGCAGGCGCTGTTGGATTGGTACCCGCAAATCCTTCTCTGGGAGTGGGAATTGCTCCTCTGCCAGCGCACGCAAAAGCAGAATGCAGCATTTCTCGAAGCAAGGCCTGGAAGTGCTGCATTCTGACAGCCCTCTGCGACGGCGGTAACATTTCCGCCATTTTGTGTTTGTACCGGGGGTCTAAGTACGTTGCCACCCAGTACTGGTCCTTGACCCTCATGCTTTTTATACGGGGGTCCCTATTAAAACACTGGAGCATGAAGGCCCCCATTTGCACTAAAGTGGAAGCGGTGTGGTGGCCTGGCTCCTGCTCATCATCCAGGATAATGTCGTCCTCTTCATTCTCCTCTCCCCATCCTCGCACAACAGGGATCCCAGAAAGGTTTAAAGCATGCTCTTCTTGCTCCTGCTCATCCGCCCCGGCACCATCCTCCTCTGACTCCTCATCAGACTCCTGTTGTTGACTTGTCTCAGATAGAGTAGCCCCCCCTGGGAATTCATCCAGCATTGCGACTTCCTCATCTTCCCGCTCCTGCTCCTCCACAGCCTGATCAATGACACGACGCAATGCACGCTCCAGAAAGAAGGCATAAGGTACCATGTCACTGATGGCGCCATGGCTGCGACTGACCAGTTTGGTGATCTCCTCAAATGGCCGCAGAAGTCTGCATGTGTCGCGCATGAGCAGCCACTGGCGCGGTGAAAAAAAACCCAGCTCCCCAGAACCGTTTCTTTCGCAGAGTTCATACAGGTAGACGTTAACTGCACGTTTCTGCTGGAGCAGCCTATCAAGCATATAGAAGGTTGAGTTCCATCGCGTCGGGCAATCGCAAATAAGACGTCTGACCGGCAGATGGTGTCGCCGCTGAATGTCAGCAAGGCGAGCCATGGCCGTGTAAGATCTTCTGAAATGGGCCGAGATTTTCCTTGCCTGCCGCAAGATGTCCTGGACCCCAGGGTATTTGACAAGGAATCGCTGCACGACCAAGTTTAAGACGTGTGCCATGCACGGCACGTGCGTGATTTTGCCCTGTTTCAATGCGCTAAGCAGATTGGCACCGTTGTCACACACCACTTTACCAACTGTCAAATTGAGCGGTGTTAGCCACTCATCTGCCTGTGAACGCAAAGCTGAAAGGAGTGCCGGGCCAGTGTGGCTCTTTGCTTCCAGGCACAACAGACGCAGCACGGCATGGCAACGTCTCACCTGGCATGTGGAATAGGTTCTGGGGAGCTTGGGCGGTGCAGTGGAAGAGACGCTAGCAGCGGAAAAGGAGGAGGCAGCTGAGGAGGAGAGGGAGGAGGATGGAGTAGGAGGAGGAGAAGAAGAGTCAGGCCTGCATGCAATCCGTGGCGGTAAAACCAAATCTACACGGGTGCCACGGGTTACATGCTTGACGGCCGTCAGAAGGTTCACCCAGTGGGCAGTAAAACTGATATACCTTCCCTGCCCGTGTTTGCTAGACCACGTGTCTGTGGTCAGATGTATCTTGGCACCGACACTGTGTGCCAGAGATACATTCACTTGCCGCTGAACATGGCCATATAGCTCTGGGATGCCCTTCTCTGAGAAATACTTCCTTCCTGGGACCTTCCATTGTGGTGTTCCAATGGCCACAAATTTGCGAAAGGCCTCCGAGTCCACCAGTTTATATGGCAGTAGTTGGCGGGCTATGAGTTCTGACAAGCCAGCCGCCAACCGTTGGGCAAGAGGGTTATCCGGCATCATCATTTTTTTACGCTCAAACATTAGGCCCACGGAAGCCTGCCTTTTTGCAGAAAAATGTGAGCTTGGCGTGATGGAAGGTGGAGTGGAGGACAATTGTGAGGAGAGAGGAGAAGGAGAAGTAGAAGACGAGGCTGGACGGTGAGAGCCTGCAGTGTGGCTTTGTGTGTTCCGTTGCTCCCACTGGGCTCGGTGATGGCTGCTCATGTGCCTTCTTAAGGCGGTCGTCCCTAGGTGAGTATTGGGCTTACCGCGACTAACGCGTTGACTGCAAAGATTGCAGATGGCAACGCTATTGTCAGCAGCGGACACGTTAAAAAAAGCCCACACTGCGGAGCCATGTGCCGGTGTCCTGGGAGCGCCAGATGTGACCGTACATGGTCGATGACTCGCTCCTGATACATTTGCAGTCTGCTTTGTCCCTGCTGTGCAATGTAAGTCATTGCTGCTTCTCCTCCCTATCTGCTGGTCCATATCTCCCTCTGAACTCCCCTCCTCTTCCTCTCTTGTGGGCACCCACGTGACATCACTAGACACGTCATCATCAACGTCACCTTCCCCACCGCTATAAGTAGAGATCTCGGAGTAGGCAGCAACACCGGGGACCAACCTCCTCCTTGGGCTGATCTGGGTACTGGCGTCAGACTGCTGAGTAGCGCTTGTTGCTACCTCCTCTTCCTGATCCAATACCAAGAGTGGCTGCGCATCAGAAATGTCCTCTTGATATGGATCGGAAAATAATTCCAGTGACTCAAGCGGAAGGTATGTGGTGGTGGTGGTGGTGGTCGTGTTGTTGGTGGTAGTGTCTTTGGGGGTGCACATAGCAGAGAGTGAAGAAGAGGGTGCAGATCGAGAGGATGAGGAGGGTGCAGAAGAGTAAGGCTGAGCGAGCCACTCAACCAAGTCTGGTGCATCCTTTAAAGTAATTGAACGCACCTTCTGCAACTTCCCACTTTGGCTCAAGCCTGTTGCTCCTGCCCTACCCCTACCACCCCTGCGGAAGGGCCTGCCTCTTCCTCTGCCTGTCATTTTTTAAATGACCCTGTGACAAAACTCTTAGTCCCTATACCGCTGAAGGACTGCTGCAGTATAGGTGAGCGGTCAGCAGTGGTGCACGTCAACCCTATCTATTGTGGACCTATAGCGGTCCTTACAGAACAGCAGACTGTACCGCACTCAAGCCTATGTACCGTAGCACCCTATACCAAGTTACCAGTCCTTATAAGAACTTTTGTGGACCAAGCAGGTTGTGTATTAGTGTTTAGCAGACTGTACGTCAGTCCCTATACCGCTGAAGGACTGCTGCAGTATAGGGCAGCGGTCAGCAGTGGTGCACGTCAACCCTATCTATTGTGGACCGATAGCGGTCCTTACAGAACAGCAGACTGTACCGCACTCAAGCCTATGTACCGTAGCACCCTATACCAAGTTACCAGTCCTTATAAGAACTTTTGTGGACCAAGCAGGTTGTGTATTAGTGTTTAGCAGACTGTACGTCAGTCCCTATACCGCTGAAGGACTGCTGCAGTATAGGGCAGCGGTCAGCAGTGGTGCACGTCAACCCTATCTATTGTGGACCGATAGCGGTCCTTACAGAACAGCAGACTGTACCGCACTCAAGCCTATGTACCGTAGCACCCTATACCAAGTTACCAGTCCTTATAAGAACTTTTGTGGACCAAGCAGGTTGTGTATTAGTGTTTAGCAGACTGTACGTCAGTCCCTATACCGCTGAAGGACTGCTGCAGTATAGGGCAGCGGTCAGCAGTGGTGCACGTCAACCCTATCTATTGTGGACCGATAGCGGTCCTTACAGAACAGCAGACTGTACCGCACTCAAGCCTATGTACCGTAGCACCCTATACCAAGTTACCAGTCCTTATAAGAACTTTTGTGGAACAAGCAGGTTGTGTGTTAGTGATTAGCAGACTGTACGTCAGTCCCTATACCGCTGAAGGACTGCTGCAGTATAGGTGAGCGGTCAGCAGTGGTGCACGTCAACCCTATCTATTGTGGACCGATAGCGGTCCTTACAGAACAGCAGACTGTACCGCACTCAAGCCTATGTACCGTAGCACCCTATACCAAGTTACCAGTCCTTATAAGAACTTTTGTGGAACAAGCAGGTTGTGTGTTAGTGATTAGCAGACTGTACGTCAGTCCCTATACCGCTGAAGGACTGCTGCAGTATAGGTGAGCGGTCAGCAGTGGTGCACGTCAACCCTATCTATTGTGGACCTATAGCGGTCCTTACAGAACAGCAGACTGTACCGCACTCAAGCCTATGTACCGTAGCACCCTATACCAAGTTACCAGTCCTTATAAGAACTTTTGTGGACCAAGCAGGTTGTGTATTAGTGTTTAGCAGACTGTACGTCAGTCCCTATACCGCTGAAGGACTGCTGCAGTATAGGGCAGCGGTCAGCAGTGGTGCACGTCAACCCTATCTATTGTGGACCGATAGCGGTCCTTACAGAACAGCAGACTGTACCGCACTCAAGCCTATGTACCGTAGCACCCTATACCAAGTTACCAGTCCTTATAAGAACTTTTGTGGACCAAGCAGGTTGTGTATTAGTGTTTAGCAGACTGTACGTCAGTCCCTATACCGCTGAAGGACTGCTGCAGTATAGGGCAGCGGTCAGCAGTGGTGCACGTCAACCCTATCTATTGTGGACCGATAGCGGTCCTTACAGAACAGCAGACTGTACCGCACTCAAGCCTATGTACCGTAGCACCCTATACCAAGTTACCAGTCCTTATAAGAACTTTTGTGGACCAAGCAGGTTGTGTGTTAGTGTTTAGCAGACTGTACGTCAGTCCCTATACCGCTGAAGGACTGCTGCAGTATAGGGCAGCGGTCAGCAGTGGTGCACGTCAACCCTATCTATTGTGGACCGATAGCGGTCCTTACAGAACAGCAGACTGTACCGCACTCAAGCCTATGTACCGTAGCACCCTATACCAAGTTACCAGTCCTTATAAGAACTTTTGTGGAACAAGCAGGTTGTGTGTTAGTGATTAGCAGACTGTACGTCAGTCCCTATACCGCTGAAGGACTGCTGCAGTATAGGTGAGCGGTCAGCAGTGGTGCACGTCAACCCTATCTATTGTGGACCGATAGCGGTCCTTACAGAACAGCAGACTGTACCGCACTCAAGCCTATGTACCGTAGCACCCTATACCAAGTTACCAGTCCTTATAAGAACTTTTGTGGACCAAGCAGGTTGTGTGTTAGTGTTTAGCAGACTGTACGTCAGTCCCTATACCGCTGAAGGACTGCTGCAGTATAGGGCAGCGGTCAGCAGTGGTGCACGTCAACCCTATCTATTGTGGACCGATAGCGGTCCTTACAGAACAGCAGACTGTACCGCACTCAAGCCTATGTACCGTAGCACCCTATACCAAGTTACCAGTCCTTATAAGAACTTTTGTGGAACAAGCAGGTTGTGTGTTAGTGATTAGCAGACTGTACGTCAGTCCCTATACCGCTGAAGGACTGCTGCAGTATAGGTGAGCGGTCAGCAGTGGTGCACGTCAACCCTATCTATTGTGGACCTATAGCGGTCCTTACAGAACAGCAGACTGTACCGCACTCAAGCCTATGTACCGTAGCACCCTATACCAAGTTACCAGTCCTTATAAGAACTTTTGTGGACCAAGCAGGTTGTGTATTAGTGTTTAGCAGACTGTACGTCAGTCCCTATACCGCTGAAGGACTGCTGCAGTATAGGGCAGCGGTCAGCAGTGGTGCACGTCAACCCTATCTATTGTGGACCGATAGCGGTCCTTACAGAACAGCAGACTGTACCGCACTCAAGCCTATGTACCGTAGCACCCTATACCAAGTTACCAGTCCTTATAAGAACTTTTGTGGAACAAGCAGGTTGTGTGTTAGTGATTAGCAGACTGTACGTCAGTCCCTATACCGCTGAAGGACTGCTGCAGTATAGGGCAGCGGTCAGCAGTGGTGCACGTCAACCCTATCTATTGTGGACCGATAGCGGTCCTTACAGAACAGCAGACTGTACCGCACTCAAGCCTATGTACCGTAGCACCCTATACCAAGTTACCAGTCCTTATAAGAACTTTTGTGGAACAAGTGAGTTGTGAATGTTTAGCAGACTGCAGCAGAAGGGCAGCAGTCAAGTATAATATCCTTTCTATATTTGGAAGAAAGAATATTATACATGTACAAGCCTATTACTGTACCACTGATACCAGTCCTGAAAAGAACCTTTGTGGAACTAATAATAACAGCAAGTCTTTAAAATTACCCTCACTGCCTGACAACACTGCTTCCTTCCTGTCCCTATACAAATTGGCAAAAAAAGAGAACGATTAGTGGTTACTGGAACAGCTCTTTTGTGGACCTTGATAGTAACAGCTAATGATGATGATGATGATGATGATGATGAAAGACTAATCTGGCTGTCCCTGTAGCATACACCGTCCTTTCCCTTTCTCTAAACTAACAAAAGACACTCAGGCTGCTGCAAGAATCAGCAGCACAGCAAACCTATCAACACCTAACACCTATACCAGTCCTGAAAAGAACTTTTGTGTACCAAATAGCTAGTGGTTTATCTCTCCCTACTCCACACAGGAACCTGTCCCTATCGTAACAGAAGAAAGAATGTAAAATGGCCACCGGATCGGGTGTATTTATAGGTTAGGGGGAATGTCCAAGTGTCCATGTGCTGTCATGTCTCAATTGGCTGTCCTGTATCACATGATAAACGTGTTACCAAAGGTTAAAGTTCTTGTATACATTAAACACGTAAGTCCGCCGCGGCGAACGACGGAAAAAGGCGTTCGAACGTGCGGACCGCGAATGTCGGAAATTCGCCGCGAAACGACCGCCGGGCGAAACGTTCGTCCATCACTAATACCATGCATCCAACAAAGACGCCAAGTCCAAGGGGGTATCCATTCTAATATCTAAACAATGCCCTATTCAGATCACAGAGGTCCAAAAGGATCCGAAAAGGGAGGTTTCTATTTCTAAAAGATACTCTTCACGCTAGACCCATTACCAGGGACAACACCACGAAAGCCCTAAACATTTATCACTGGCTCTCCACTACATGTTCACAAGGCTTCTTCCTGTCCATGTCCCTTGATGCAGAGAAGGTGTTTGACAGGCTGGCCTGGGATTATATGGAGGCAACACTACATGTGGTAGGTATTCCACAACACCTACTCCAGATGATACTAGCTCTATACACATCCCCTGTAGCCAAAATTAGGGTAAACAGCCGCCTGTTGAACGCCTTCTCCATTTCAAATGGCACTCCTCAGGACTGTCCATTGTCCCCCTTGATTTTTATACTCATTATGGAACCTCTACTTCACAAGCTTAGAGATAATACAGATATTAAAGGCCTTGAAATCAATCATAAACAATATAAAGTAGCAGCCTATGCGGACAATATCCTGCTCTTCCTAACAAAACCAGTAAATACCATCCCAAACCACCTCAAAGATTTCGCACTTTTCATAACCCTCTCTAATCTGCAAATACATTTTTCAAAATCAAAAGCCCTAAACATCACCCTCCCGACTAAGTTACACAATGTAAGGACAATTTCCCATTTAGCTTGGAACCCTACGCCATCACCTACCTTGGTATCAAAATCCCCACCAAACTGCGCAGAACTTTCAATCAGTTCTTCAAGGCATCCAAGGAGACCTTCACAAATGGCATGCGGGACCATTCTCGTAGTTTGGCAGAACAGCTATTTTAAAAATGAATGTGTTACCGAGACTTCTCTACCTTTTCCAAGCTATTCCTATCAAACTACCACCATCCTTCTTCTCGACATACAAACGTATATGTAGAAACTTCATATAGTCAGCCAAAACACCTAGACTAAGTTGGGATAGATTGACGCTCCCCAAATTACGATGAGGCTTGGGCCTACCAGACCTCCAGAAGTACCATTGGGCATGCCACTTGACCAGAATGGTCGACTGGCATTAGGGATGAGCTTCGTGTTCGAGTCGAACGCACGTTCGACTCGAACATTGGCTGTTCGTCCGTTCGGCGAAATCCGAACACTTGGTCCGTTCGCGTCAAAATTCGCATGTCGCTCACGGCCCACAATGCACTGCGATGGCGCAGTGCATTGCTGGCTCATGATTGGCCAAGCATGCACTGTGACCCTGCATGCTTGGCCAATCGCAGCGCCAGCAGCGAGGAGAGCCATGACTGGCCACAGGCAGGATGCCTGTGGCCAATCATAGCTCAGGCTGTGTAGTGCACGCCCCACACTATATAAGGCCGCCATTGAGGCGGCCTCGTGTAGTATGTTGGCATCTGAAGCAGTGGGTGTTCTGTGTACCTTCAACACAGTACACACCGATCGTTTTTGGCTGATTTCCTATCTTGCTGTTGTGTAGTGGTTATTGTCTGTGCCCTGACCGCAGTATACACCACTATATTCACCTCACCTATATAGCTAGTGATCTATCTTTAATAATAGAGCTTGCAGTCAGTAGTGTTAGGAGGTGCGTGCTGTCTGCGTGCTCTGTACCCAGTACATACCGCTATAATCCACCTACATAGCTGTTCTCTATTTGAGCCCAATTGCCATCTGCAGGAGTTATTGGAAGTTGTGTGTGCCTCCAGCACAGCACAGTATACATCTGTATATACCCCTTTATCTCTGCTGTTTTCTGGTTATTGTCTGTGTGCCCTGACCGCAGTATACACCGCGATATTCACGTCACCTATATAGCTAGTGATCTATCTTTAATAATAGAGCTTGCAGTCAGTAGTGTTAGGAGATAGTGCGTGCTGTCTGCGTGCTCTGTACCCAGTACATACCGCTATAATCCACTTACATAGCTGTTCTCTATTTGAGCCCAATTGGGGTTATTTCCTGCAAATTCCTGCAATAAAACAGGGCTAATTCCTGCAATAAAACTAGAGTATATGGCAGAGGTTGCAGTGTGGTGGCACCAGCACCAGTGCCTAAGGCCCAATTTTTCTGCCCCTGTTTAACAGGGGCGTTTAAGTACAATTTTTCATGCAATGCTTTGCAGCAGGGCTAATTCCAGCAAAAAAAATAGAGTATATGGAAGAGGTTGCAGTGTGGTGGCACCAGCAGCAGTGCCTAAGGCCAAATTTTTCTGCCCCTGTTTAACAGGGACATGTAATTACAATTCTTGATATAATATTTCACAGGATGGCCCCTTCCTGTGCCCACCCAGAGTAACGGTGAGGACTTATAGTGTTGTGGCACCAGCACCACAACCACCAAAGGTCAATTTTTCTACCACTGTTCAACAATGGCATGTAATTACAATTCTTGATATAATCGTTCATAGCAGGGCGCTCCAGCGCCCACCAAGAGTCACTTTGAGGGCTTACAATGTTGTGGCAAAACCAACACCTTGTTCCGCCATTTCTGCAGAGCATATAGGGCAGGCCCCTACTTTCAAACATCCAACTTACAAACATCTCCTACTTGCAAACGCAAGGAGACAGCAGCAAGTGAGATGAAAAAAGATGGACGACAAAACAAATTATACAGGGGTGATAACCCTTCCCTATGTTTTCCAAAAAGCTTAAAAATAGTTTTTTTGACTGGAGCTACACTTTAAAAATGTACCAGTTGAAAATTACAAACAGATTCAACTTAACACAACAAACCTACACAGTCCCTGTCTTGTTTGCACCGCCTGTATACTGCTGTTCTGAGTATATAGGGCCTGGGGGCCACACGCATTTCCTTTTTTTAATATGGGTACAGGGTTCCCCTTAATATGCGTACAAGACCCAAATAGGCTGGTAATGGGCAGGGAGGGCTACCCATGCCATTTTTCTGAATGATTTTCAACCATATTGCAGGAACCAGATATAACATTAAAACCGCAAGCAGTTTTCAATGATGTTATTTCCGTTTAATGTCATTTTGTGCTCATCCGCAGACACCCGCTATCCCATAGGGATGAATGTATGCCCGTATTTCATCCGCAAACGGATGGAAGAAATACGGACATACCATCCGCATGTGTGAAAGGGGCCTAAGACAGAGAAAACAGGCTCATCACAAACACAGGGGGTGTCCCACTTCATTCCTCATATTCAGCCATCAGAAGGATCCAGATTAGAGATGCAGATTTCTATATTCGGCCACTAGAGGGCCATTAGTAGCACAAGTGCTTATAATGTTAATCCAGAGGATATTTTCCGTAGTGTATGGCTCAAAACAAGAGGGGGGGGGGGAGAGAGAGAGAAAGGAGGCTCCAATAGTGTAGTATTTAAAACGTAATATAATCAGTTTATTAATATAAAATCTTTTAAAAAAGAAAACACAGCAAGAGAGATAAAAATGGTGGCGTGGCGTCTTCCGCCAGTCCGACTCTACTTCCGGTGCGTCCTAAGGCCACTCCCTACGCGTTACGTCAGACCACGTGACTTCTTCATGGGGATCCCCAAAATATTGTCTGAAAGCATCGGTCAGACGGCCACCTTCTCCACCACTCCTTCTGACCGATGCCTCAGCAACACGTTGTCCAGGACCAGGAGTTTGTAACCTCCCAGTCTCTGGGAACACGTTGCACAGACCTTTCTGCAAGGCCTCCCGGAGATGTCTCATCCTCTGCTCCCTCTGCGACGGCAAGATAAGGTCGGCAACCTTACCCTTGTACCGTGGATCAAGGAGAGTGGCCAGCCAGTAATGGTCCCTCTCCTTGATCCGAAGAATACAAGGATCCTTCCGCAGGCTTTGTAGGATCAGGGAGGCCATGCAGCGTAGGTTAGCTGAGGCATTCGGTCCGGAGTCCTCTGGGTCACTAAGGACAACATGATCTGCAGCTACCTCCTCCCAGCCACGTACAAGTCCACGGGTTTCTTGGGACTGTAAATCATCCCTACAAGACTGCTGCTGATGCTGAGTGCCAGCCTCCACCTCCATGCTGACACAATCATCCTCCTCCTCCTCCTCATCCTCTTCCTGTGTGATGGGTGGCACAGCAGGAACACTGTCTGGATAAAGGGGGCCTTGAGAAGCAAGGAAGTCCTCCTCTTCCTGCCTCTGTTCTGCCTCAAGTGCCCTGTCCATTATTCCACACAGCGTATGCTCCAAGAGGTGGACAAGAGGTACAGTGTCACTGATGCATGCACTGTCACTGCTCACCATCCTTGTGACCTCCTCAAACGGTGACAGGATCCCTGATCATGCCCCACTGGCGTGGTGAGAAAAAACCGAGCTCCCCTGACCCTGTCCTGGTGCCGTAGTCGCACAGGTACTCATTGATGGCCCTCTGCTGCGTGTGCAGCCGCTGCAGCATGGCCAACGTTGAGTTACACCTGGTGGGGATGTCACATATAAGGCGGTTCTTGGGCAGGTTCAACTCCTTTTGGAGCTCAGCCAGCCGAGCACAGGCATTAAATGATCGGCGGAAATGCACACAGACTTTCCTGGCCTGCTTCAGGACATCCTGTAAGCCCGGTTACCTGCCCAAGAACCGCTGCACCACCAGGTTAAGGACGTGAGCCACACAGGGCACATGGGTCAGTTGTCCCTGTCGGAGGGCGGAGAGGAGGTTGGTGCCATTGTCGCAAACCACCATTCCTGTCTTAAGCTGGCGTGGCGTCAACCACCTCTCAGCCTGCCCCTGCAGAGCTGACAAAACACCCGCCCCAGTGTGGCTCCTCTCCCCCAAACAAACCAGCGCAAGCACGGCATGGCATTGTTTTGCCTGCGTACTTGCGTAGCCCCTTGAACGCCTACGGAGCACCGCTGGTTCTGAGGACAGAGCACTGGAAGAGGCCATGGAGGAAGAAGAAGAGAAGGGGTGGAGGAGAGAGGTGTGTCACAACCAATAGTAGCCTTTTGGAGGCGTGGTGGCGGAACAAACTCCAACACTACTGCACCTTGTCCTGCATCCTTCCCAGCTGCCAGAAGAGTGACCCAATGGGCCGTGAAAGACAGGTAATGTCCCTGTCCATGCCTGCTGGACCATGAGTCAGCGGTAATATGCACCTTACCGCTGACCGCCCTGTCCAGCGAGGCAAGGACATTGCCTTCCAAATGCCGGTAGAGAGCCGGAATCGCCTTCCGTGAGAAAAAGTGGTGTTTGGGGACCTGCCACTGAGGAACCACACATTGTACAAACTCACGGAAGGGGGCCGAGTCTACCAACTGAAAAGGCAGCAGTTGAAGTGCTAGCAATTTAGCCAAGCTAGCATTCAACCGCTGGGCATGTGGATGGTTGGGAGTGAACTTCTTTCGCCGGTCCAGCAGCTGGGGCAGGGACATTTGCCTGCTATAATTGGACGTGGGTGTACTGCTAGCAGAGTCTCCGGAAGCACTTGGCTGTGACACACCTAATTCTACACCTTCATTCCTCTCAGAGCAGGTTTCAGAGAGGACTAAAGGTCTAGTGGGGTTGGAGATCCCAGCTGATGAGGAGCAAGGAGAGGTCCGCTTTGTTCTTTGGTGTGGGTCTTTGAGGTACACTTGCCAACGAGCTGCATGGCAGGTCAACATACAGTGCCTTGCGAAAGTATTCGGCCCCCTTGAACTTTTCAACCTTTTGCCACATTTCAGGCTTCAAACAAAGATATAAAATTTTTATTTTTTGTGAAGAATCACCAACAAGTGGGACACAATTGTGAAGTGGAACGAAATCTATTGGATTTTTGAAACTTTTTTAACTAATAAAAAAATGAAAAGTGGGGCGTGCAAAATTATTCGGCCCCCTTGCGTTAATACTTTGTAGAGCCACCTTTTGCTGCGATTACAGCTGCAAGTCGCTTGGGGTATGTCTCTATCAGTTTTGCACATCGAGAGACTGAAATTCTTGCCCATTCTTCCTTGCAAAACAGCTCGAGCTCAGTGAGGTTGGATGGAGAGCGTTTCTGAACAGCAGTTTTCAGCTCTTTCCACAGATTCTTGATTGAGTTCAGGTCTGGACTTTGACTTGGCCATTCTAACACCTGGATACGTTTATTTGTGAACCATTCATTTGTAGATTTTGCTGTATGTTTGGGATCATTGTCTTGTTGGAAGATAAATCTCCGTCCCAGTTTCAGGTCTTTTGCAGACTCCAACAGGTTTTCATCCAGAATGGTCCTGTATTTGGCTGCATCCATCTTCCCCTCAATTTTAACCATCTTCCCTGTCCCTGCTGAAGAAAAGCAGGCCCAAACCATTATGCTGCCACCACCATCTTTGACAGTGGGGATGGTGTGTTGAGGGTGATGAGCTGTGTTGCTTTTACGCCAAACATATAGTTTTGCATTGTGGGCAAAAAGTTCGATTTTGATTTCATCTGACTAGAGCACCTTCTTCCACATGTTTGGTGTGTCTCCCAGGTGGCTTGTGGCAAACTTTAGACGAGACTTTTTATGGATATCTTTGAGAAATGGCTTTCTTCTTGCCACTCTTCCATAAAGGCCAGATTTGTGCAGTGTATGACTAATTGTTGTCCTATAGACAGACTCTTCCACCTCAGCTGTAGTTCTCTGCAGTTCATCCAGAGTGATCATGGGCCTCTTGGCTGCATCTCTGATCAGTCTTCTCCTTGTCTGAGCTGAAAGTTTAGAAGGACGGCCAGGTCTTGGTAGATTTGCAGTGGTCTGATACTCCTTCCATTTCAAAATGATCGCTTGCACAGTGCTCCTTGGGATGTTTAAAGCTTGGGAAATCTTTTTGTATCCAAATCCGGCTTTAAACTTCTCCACAACAGTATTACGGACCTGCCTGGTGTGTTCCTTGGTCTTCATGATGCTCTCTGCGCTTTCAACAGAACCCTGAGACTATCCCAGAGCAGGTGCATTTATACAGAGAATTGATTACACACAGGTGGATTCTATTTATCACCATCAGTCATTTAGGACAACATTGGATCATTCAGAGATCCTCGCTGAACTTCTGGAGTGAGTTTGCTGCACTGAAAGTAAAGGGGCCGAATAATTTTGCACGCACCACTTTTCAGTTTTTTATTTGCTCAAAAAGTTTAAAATATCCAATAGATTTCATTCCACTTCACAATTGTGTCCCACTTGTTGGTGATTCTTCACAAAAAATAAAAATTATATATCTTTATGTTTGAAGCCTGAAATGTGGCAAAAGGTTGAAAAGTTCAAGTGGGCCGAATACTTTCGCACAGGCATCCTGCCTGTGGCCAATCATGGCTCTCCTCGCTGCTGGAGCTGTTATTGGCCAAGCATGCGGGGTCACAGTGCATGCTTGGCCAATCATGCGCCAGCAATGCACTGCGATGGCGCAGTGCATTGTGGGCTGTGAGCACCACACGAATTTGGCGCGAACGGCCCATAACGTTCGGTATTCGCCAAATGGGCGAACAGCCGATGTTCGAGTCGAATGTATGTTTGACTCGAACACAAAGCTCATCCCTAGTCAGCACGGCAGTCCTGCAAAAACGAATCTACGCCATGGGCAGGTTTGATGGCCACATTTGCCTGAAATCTGCAGAATGTTATTAACCAGAGACCAAACAATGGGATCTTATAGATTCAATGAACATTATAAGAAGTGATGCAAAAGCCACCACCCTTAATGGCAAGGTAAGATATAGACACCCACTTGGTCTTACACACACCTACATTCTAGAGCCTCAGCCTCCATCGCTTTCTTCATCATTCAACAACACTTCTGTGAGTGTTGGATTCCTTTGCACTCTCCGGTTTTAGGAAATCAACCCCAATGTAAGAAAAAAAAATACCAAATTTTTTGCATGGCTTTGTAGGTGCATTCTCGCACAGTGCAATCAGCACCCCTGTTAAATGTCTTAGGGAAAAATAGTGAAGGTTTTCAACTTCTTGCTGTATGTAGTTTGTACAAATGTTCGCAAAAGGTTGTAGGTAATTATACAGGGGAAGTTCTGCCTTAAGTCTCCCCCCATCACATTTGGCATTTATTTATTTTTTTTGGGGGGGGAGGGTAACTAGTTTTGAAAGGTACTGGCTCTCACTTCTGCTCGGAAGGTTGAATAAAGACCTTAATAAGATTTATTTTCATCAAGGGCACCTATGCCTCCAAATCAATAACACTCACAAACTTATATTGACCCAATGAACATCAGGTATCCTTTTTTTAGGAAAGTCTGCGAACTCCTGTCCTCGTTTCAAAAAAGGCTTTGCGCTGCTAGGTGGTGACTTCAACATACCATTAAACCCTGTCCTGAACATTGCACACTCCAACAAAGTAAATTGCAACTTGCAGGCCTAACACTACACGACACCTGGTGCACCATGTTTCCCGCCGTTAAAGATTACACTTTCTACTCAGTCCCTCATTGTAAATACTCTAGAATAGGTTGCTTTTTCCTTATGCAATCGGATCTATCTCTTCTCAAGCAGACAACCATAGAGCCAATATTCTTATCTGACCACCGCCCTATCAGGGTTACCCTTTCTTTTCCAGAAACATGCACTAGAACCAAAACATGGCGCTTAAAATCCTCAATGCTTAAAGACCCAGAGACAGTGGCCTAGGTACTATCTCAAATTCAATTGTATTTTGCGGAAAATACAATGCCCCGGTTTCCATATGGGAAGCACATAAATGTGTGATCTGAGGCAAACTCATAGCACTAGCAATAAAAGCTAAAAAGCAGCAACAAGAGATAATTAGCACACTGATAGCGAATATAAAACATCTGGAAATATCTCACAAACAATCTCATGCACAGTCCACCCTACAGATTTATTATCCACATGATCCTTCCTCCAAGAGGAGCTAGGAAAACGCACTAGGAGACGCTATATCCTCAGTCAAAGAGTCTTCTATGAGCATGGCAACAAAAGTGGACAACTTCTAGGTCATATGGCACAGGCTTCCAAGACTGCCTCTACAATTTACCATTCATGTAATGCTCAAGGAACACTCGCCTCTAAAAATGAGGATATAGCAAAACAATTTGAGATTTTCTATTCTAAACTCTATAGCCTGAAGTCTGGCCACCCGGATCCCACCCCCCCCCCCCCCAGGGCTAAACACATTAGAGACTTCATATCTCAATATGGCCCAAAAATTATCACACATCAACAAGCTAAAGAAATGGTTAGTCCCCTCACTGTAGAAGAATTGGAAACCGCTATTAAACAGATAAAACCGGGCAAAAGCCCAGGGCCCATGGCTTCACCCTTCGGTACTATAAATCTTTTTTAGACGCCCTATCATCTAAACTATTATCCACTTACAATGCCTTTTCCAATCCTCAGACATCGCCAGGCAGATTGCTAGAAGCACACATAACTGTTCTTCCAAAAGAGGGCAAGGACTCCACACACGTTTCAAGCTATAGACCTATATCCCTCTTAAATGTGGACATTAAGATATATACAAAGATTCTCGCTAACAGAAAGTTCCCCTTTATCCCTAACCTCATCTCTTTAGATCAAGTTGGATATGTCCCTGTCATGGAAACCAGGAATAATATGATTTGCACATTGAATCTACATCACTGGCTTACGAAATCTAACACTCAGGGATTTTCCCTCTCCCTTGATGCGGAGAAGGTGTTTGACAGATTGGCCTGGGACTACATGCAAGAGGTCCTCAAAGCCGTTTGATTCAAACCTTGCATGCTTGCTCATATAATGGCATTATATTCCACTCCCTCAGCAAGTGTTATGTTCCTTACACACGATCAGACTTTCCAACAATAAAACTGTGGAATTTAGTGGTTGTTGGCTCCAATTTGTCTTGCACAGGGCCGCTGATAGGGCAGTACAACCAGTCCTGTTGTACCGGGCCTGGCCAGCAGGGGGGGGGGGGAGCCAAGCAGCTTTTAACTTCTAGCTAAAAAAAAAAAAAAAAAAAAGTTAAACCAATATATTAACCCCGCACCCACTTGCTTACCAAGGTATATAAGGAATATATATTAATTTCCTGTGCCCCATCAGATTACCAGAGGGGCCCAGGAGGTGAAAGCAGAAGAGGGACTTTTTTTCCATTTTCGGGTGCAGGGATACAATTTCGTGCCACATGCTGCTCTCAGTATACCTGCACAAACTAAAGTTCTACCTGCTCACTGTATGCCTCTCCGGCGGATGGATATTACTGTTATACGGCTCCCTTCATTCAGTAAGTGCTGCAGCTTGAGGGACTTATCACTGAGGCAGCTGAGACAGAGCAGCAGGAGTAATCTGGACAACGGCAGTGGTGCACAGGCAAGCAGTCCCCTGCACATACACACACACTGACAGGTCACTCTATTGTAGCATGTGCAGTCCCCAGACTCTGTGTGCTCATGGTCATTATCATTTTGATGATCAGAGCACAGCAGGTGCTGTATGGCTCTGTCAGTGTAACATGGCTGTTGGGTGCTGACTTTCCTGATATATGGCTGTACTGTGTGTTACAGACTATAACTCAGCACAGCCATAACAAAGTCAGCACCACACAGTCATGTTACACTGACAGAGCCATACAGCACCTGCTGTGCTCTGATCATCATAATGATAATGACCATGAGCACATAGTGAGATGCTACTTTTACACATGTGATGGGGGGGAAGGGACAGTAAAAACACACAGCCAAGCTGCATTTTTACCACCCCAAACCACTTCCCTTTGATAACCTTTCACCCAAGCTTTGCAATGAGGTCCTTTTTCATGCAGACCTGATTGAAAGCTCCATGTAGGTTTACAGGTATGAACTGACTTGTGTGCATTTAGATCCACCTTCCTCCGTGTCCATTCAGGTGGGGAAAAAAAAGAATTCAAAAGAATATCCTTTTCTATTTTTCCAGACCTAAATGTGACAGATCAGAGGTAGCCTGATGTAAATGGACACAAGTTGGTGGTGTATGAAGACACAAACTGTTCCAGCTCCTGCCTCCAGACACCCCCCCCCCCGACAGCATGGAGGCAGGGGCGGGGTTGTGGGCAGAGCCAGGGTGGGTTGTGGGCAGGATCAAGGGGGCCCCGTCAGGTAGGCTGTATGGGGCCCCATGATTTCTAACAGCGGCTCTGGGTATGGTAGATGGGGAGGCGCATTATCGCAACCCCAAAGATGTGGAATTTGAAGAACTAAGGGAGTTTACACAAACTGAACTCCATGAGCTGGCAAAGCAATACAAACAGAGGTCTGGGGAACCCTTATTGATTTGGCTCCTATGTTTATGGGATGAAGGTGAGGATAGTGTTGTTTTGTCAGGCAAGGAAGCAGTAGCTATAGAATTGTTAACCCATGATCCACAATTGTGCCAAGCGATGAGAAAAGCCTGAGAGTTTACTGAGAATCATTAAGTAACTTTTAAGCGTAATTCTATTGTTTCAAGACCATGTTTCTGCTTATTTGCTAGGCATCTTGCTTGTTATACCTGTCGGGGGTTGTATTGTATTCCTACTATTGTAATAGTTTTGTATGTACAGCATTTTTGTATAGTAAAAGCACATTTAAAGTTGTTGTAAACCCTTACAACACACTTTGACCTACAGGTAAGCCTAGATTAAGGCTTACCTGTAGGTCCAAGAAATATCTCCTAAACCTACACGGTTTAGGAGATATAGGCAGGTAGCACTTTTCACCACTGAGGAAGTTCACCTTTTGTATTCCCCAATGAGGTGTTTATACCTCCGGTCTGTAAATTGCAGAGCAAAACACTGGTGACCATTGCCACTGGCACAGGAAGTGATGGAACACCCAAAATTCTACAGATGTCACCTAAAAAATAGGGGGACTACACCAATTGGGGTACCTTTTCTGATAACAACTGTCTAACAGCAGATTTCCCCTTAACTTTGAAGATATGTTCAAGATACTAACTATATTTGTTTTATTCAAAAAAAAGTAAAAAAAAAAAAAAGATTTGGCTTTAGCTATAATTTGAATAAAATATGTTCTTGATTTTAGCATAATGAGAAAATGTCCTGGATTATATAAACCATTTACTGGATAATTTTAGTTCTTGCCTAGAGTTGTTGCGTACCATTTTACTATACCTCTAACCTGTAGGTTATAGCTAATTTTATTCCCCAAAACACGATGAGTATTTTATTTTTCCTTTTTCCCTACTGATCTATAAAGTGGAGATTTTAGTCTTTTACATTCTGCAGACCCCAGGGCACCTGGAAAATAGGAAGCCAGAGGGTCTTGTATTTTGAGCATATGTATCTAAAGCTGTGGCTGGATCTTTGGAACATTATTTGCACAGTTGCTTTCATTTTTTGGAGCCTGGCTGTTTCCTATTATAGAAGCCTATTGTCCTTAACATTTGTTAGCACTCCATAAAATCTGCCTACAGAGATTTGATCCTTTTACCTGTAGTAGATAAATCACTACTGTGCGTTTCATTGCTGTTTTTATGATGAGATTCATTGAAATATTCAACGTTTTGTTGAGCCATCTTTAATGAAACAGACGCAAAGGCTTTTTCCCCTATCTCAGCTGCAATATTTTTTTTTAATAAAGGTCTTTCGTATTTGTAGGGTTACAGATTGTATTTTGTGTTTTATTAAGTGGCTTTTGAACTAGTCAGTTTGTCAGGTTGCACTGACATCGGCTTAAAAAATAAAATTCTTGTTTTTTATTTAAAGTGTAAATTCACCTTTAACAACATTCTACAAAAATACTCCAGATAATTCCAGATACCCTAAATAATGCATACCAATGTTTCCTCGTTTTCACATTTGGCACCATTATATATGCAGCCATATGGCCTGTATTACATTTAAAAAATTCTACTGGTTGCATATTTTGTGCTACAGAGGAGATCTAGGGCTAGAATTATTGCTCTTACTCTAACGATCATGGCGATACCTCACATGTGCGTTTTGAGCACTGTTTTCATATGCGGGTACTGCTCACGTATACATTCGCTTCTGCACACGAGCTCAGCGGGATGGGGCGTTACTTTTTTTTTTTCTTATTTATTTTACCTTTTCCTTTAAAAAAAAAAACTATCACTTTTATTCCTATTACAAGGAATGTAAACATCCCTTGTAATAGAAAAAAAGCATGACAGGACCTCTTAAATATGAGATCTGGGGTCAAAAACACCTCAGATCTCATATTTACACAAAAATGCAATAAAAAAAAATATTTTTTTGTCATTAAAAAAAATAAAATGGCCCTTTAAGAGCTATGGGCAGAAGTGATGTCATGACGTTGCTTCTGCCCTACAGTGTCATGGAGACGGGTGGGGGCCATCTTCCCCTTACTCGTCTCCATATCAGCCCAGGGGACAGATGCAATCGCCTCTGCCGCTGCAGACAGCTCCGGTAAGTGGCGGAGGGTAGCGGATTGCCGCCATAGATAAATGTGATCTTGCAGTGAATCCGCCACAGAGACCACTTTTATCTTGTACCGCCGGCCGAACACGGGGATACTGGGGTTATGGCAGCTAGCTGCTGCCATAACAACCATATCCGTCCCCAAAGTAGGGACGTACATCAGTGTGCGGCGGTCTGAAAGTGGTTAAACAGTGTAGAAGGAACTGTTATGCTAATGCAGCTCTCCCAGGAGTTGTGGTCGAAGGTTGGCTTTAGCTTAAGTGCAGACTAGGGGGATTTTTACGAAAACTTCAGAGTGCAAAATCTGGTACAACTCTGCATAGAAACCAGGCAGCTTTCAGGTTTTCCTGCTAAAGCTTAAAGGAGAAGTACAGCCAAAGCTTGTTTTGCAGTTTGAAGTGCAGTTCGTTCTACACTCTTGTGACCCATTTTCAGCAGACAGCGGGCTAAAGCCTGACAACACAGATCCAGTCCAGGCTCAGAAAATATTGCGACCATATGGTCGAGATTCGCCTACATGCCTGGACCAGCACCTGGCTCAGCTTCTCAGCAAGCTGCTGGGAGCACGAGCTGGACGCTTCCTCTACAGCCCAGCACTCCAGTGAGCGTGGGGGGACAGAGCAGAGGGCTGGTGACTGACAGTCACCAGCTCTCTGCTCAGGGAGCTCTGAGAACCGAGCGATTGGCAGTGTTTAATCACTTGGTTCTTTGTGTTAGAGCCAACAGGGGGCAGATGCGGCATCAGACTGATGGTGAAACCACCTAGGTAAGTATGACTCCCAAAAAACAAAACAAAAAAACAACTTCCCTTTTAGCTAAGCAAGCTGGAGTAACAAGCTGATTGGCTACCATGCATAGCTGCACCGTATTCTGAGTGCACCAGTTTTAGTAAATCTCCCCCAGGTTTTTAAAGAGGAAAGAGTCAAAAGCACAATGTACACAATTCTAGATTTCATTTTATTATAAAAATCCAATATGTTTCAAGGGTTTAACAGCATCTGGAGCAATCATACTTCTCAGGATCCCTCCAATTTTTTGAGTTCAGCCCAAGACTTGTTTAACATTATCAATTCTTGATGGGGACCCTTTGAAACCCTGATAGAATTTTAATGATATAAGTGTTCAGACATGGAATCACAGCCAGTATTACAGAACTAACTTTCCTTACTACTCTGAGATGTCATGTGGCCTAGTGCCAACAACCTTAAATGAAGCTGATGTTGGAAGATGTGAAAGGAGCTGTCACAATAAACTATCAATGTCCTATCAGAACACACACCTTTCACCATGTCCTCCATTCATTGAAGCATCATGGCATAGTACATTTTCTTTAACCCACTGTCCCTACCATGAAAATGATATGTTTGCCTCCCAGGCCAAAAGCTCCCAGTCTTCCCCTGGCTAGAATTGTGGCCAGACTTAACATAGGTTCAGTACCATACTGTAGTACAGCAGATGTTGTTCGTATAACCCTCCTTTTATCTGACAGTACTGATGAAGACGAGTTTAGAAGAACTTCTGAACTCATCCCGCCCAGCTAGACTTAAGCTCTTACTTGTGCGGGCTATTGTTTCAGTATTATACTACTCTGACCCATTGCTATAACTTAGTTTATCAGAGATATTCGCACAAGGAATTCTTTTGGTATGACTCCATGTGAGAGAGTGCTCAAAGATCCCACAGAAAAGTTTACCAAGAATAATAAAACTTGGTGAATATTTCATCATTATGTTGTTCTAACATTAACGTGCCTGCAGAAAGAGATAGATGAACTCTGGAACGTCAACCTCTCCAAACGCAGAATATATAAACACAATCCGTGTTTATTCTCTGTTCAGCAAGGTCCAATGGGCTATTTTACTCACAGAATGTTTATAGAAGTTTAAGATGCACCGTTCTTTGCCATTAGAAAGTCAGCCAAAGTCCAATTTTTCTAATGGAAGGTTGAAACGTTTCTATGCATATATGAGACTGTGTTACACGACCCGATATTTACTCTGTAAGTCATTGGAACTCTTAATGTATATCCGTAAGGACTCTTGAATTTCACTCTCCATTCCCTGTTGCTTTGTTTATTGTTATTCTAGAGGTTTGAATTCCTCATGTTAAAGTTAGCATAAAATGCAGAATTATACTGTAATTG
Source organism: Lithobates pipiens (assembly GCF_037356315.1). Taxonomy (NCBI): domain Eukaryota; kingdom Metazoa; phylum Chordata; class Amphibia; order Anura; family Ranidae; genus Lithobates; species Lithobates pipiens. The sequence goes on from NW_027507787.1 coordinate 181,483,089, forward strand.
TAGTAAAGGCTTCTTTCTAAACCTTATATTTTCCTGTCTTTAACAGTCTTGTGTTGACATCGCTTTTACATTTTTAAATGCTTTCGAAAATAGGTTTGACTTTTAACGTTTATTATTGGCTGGCTTCCATAATTTGTGAATGGACTTAGTATATTCATAATATCTCCAGAAGTACTTTGTTAACATTTGAAACATTTTTTTCTAACATTAGTATATTGATCACATAAAGTACTTAAAGTGGTTGTAAAGTCAGAAGGTTTGTTTTATCTTAATGCATTCTATGCTTTAAGATAAAAAGCCTTCTGTGTGCAGCAGCCCCCCTAATACTTACCTGAGCCCCATCTCTGTCCAGCAATGACCACGAGTGTCTCAGCCGGCCGAGATTCTCCCTCCTGATTGGCTGAGATGCCATTGGCTCCAGTTGCTGCCAATCAAAGTCAGCTAGCCAATCAGGGGGAAGAGGGGGTGGGGCCAAGTCTGGCTCCTTGTCTGAATGGACAGGGAGCTGTGGCTCGGCTTGGGTGCCCCATAGCAAGCTGCACTCAACTAGAAGGAGGGGCCAGGATCAAAGAAGAGGGACCCGAGAAGAGGAGGATCTGGGCTGCTCTGTGTAAATCCACTGCAACAGAACAGGTAAGTATAACATGTTTGTTATTTTTATAGAGTAAAAAAATCAAGATGCAAAGATCCACTTTAAAGCAGTGGTCATCAACCCTGTCCTCAGGGCCCACTAACAGGCCAGGTTTTATGTATTACCTTTGGGAGATGCAGACTAGAATACTGCAATCACTGAGCAGCAAATTATATCACCGGTCATGAATTTCAGTTATCTTGCAAACCTGGCCTTTTATGCCCCATACACACAGTCAGACATTCTGACCACAAAATCCGTCAGATTTTTTCTGTCAGATTTTTGATGAAACTTGTCTTGCATACACACAGTCGCACAAAGTTAGCATAAAATCCAATTGTTCCAAACAAGGTGACATTAAACACGTACGACAGGACTACGTAGAGGCCAGTAGCCAATAGCTTTTGTCTCCAATTTTTTTCTGAGCATGTGAGGCACTTTGTGCGTCGTAATTCTCTACACACGAGCGGAAAAAGTCCGATCAGATTTTGTTGTCGGAAAATTTTAGATCCAGCTCTCAAACTTTTCCCATTGGAAATTCCGACAGAAAAAGTCTGATAGAGCACATACACGATCGGATTTTCCGTCAACATATTCCAAGCGGACTATTTCAGTCGGAATTTCCGACTGTGTGTATGGGGCATTAGTGGGCCCTGAGGACAGGGTTGATGACCACTGCTTTAAAGGACTTCTTAAAGTGATAGTGAAAATGCATTCACATAAATCATATATGTCAAGCAAATGTAATTTTTTAATCCTCTAAACACCTCATCCTGCAGAGCTGTTGTGTGGTCACATGATCTTTCCCTATTTTTTGGCATCTGCTGGGAAAGATCTTTGGGAAGGACTTCTATTAGTCTGCTGATGAATGCTCTCCACAGTATAGTAGAGTCTGTAAATAAAGTCCACGATGATCCTGCGCAAACAAACTAGTGTATAAAGCAATGTAACAGTCATAAAGTGACAAGTGCTGATAAATAAAAACAAAATGAAAATACTAATAATAGTCCAAAATATTGAGGAAAGTATGCACCATAAATGCATGAGTGAGTCTCTTAATAGTTTAAACCACACAAAAGGCACTGAAACTCGTTCCCATAAGCAAAGAAGAACAATGAATAGAATCAAAGTCTGGGCTCTCAGAACTCTCACCTCCACTCCTTGATTATAGCCACATCAAGTATAAATAAATCTTCTGCTCGTCCTATTATCCACCACCAGGGGGGTCTTCCACTGTTGTACTTTACAGCTTGATAATGTGGGCACACGTGTTAAACCACCAGGGGGCCATCCATCCCTGAAGCAGATGCACTACACACCAGGCAGCTACCTCTGCAAAAGTATGTCACTCAATAGAAAACACAGGGAGGGGGGAAAAAGGCTCTAATAGTGTAATAATTAAAACAAGAACTTTTGATTTATTAATGACAACAAATGGACTCTCACATTGATAAAAAACGGTAACAGCTCAAAAGGAAAATGACTGCCTGGCGTCTTCTGCCAGTCTTACGTCACTTCCGGTATTGTGTTTGATTCACAGCCACTCCCTACGCGTTACGTCAATCATAGGACTTCATCAGGGGATCGTCAGGTTTTACATTTATATAGTAGTGTCTGTCTGTATCTGGCCAACCCTGATTGGTGCAGTTTCAGAAGAGCAATTCAAATTAGATTATTAATATCAAATAACTGTCTTATAGCTCCCTATAAGCATTTATCGAGCATCAAATGTGTATTTTTTGTGCATTTTGTTCAGGCAGCATCGGCATCAAAAGCTCTTTTTTACATTATAGAGATTAGCAATTACATTTGAGATATTTAGTAGTGATTTATAATAAAACAATGCTTTTTTTGTGAGTGTCTTAGTGAATGTAATCAATCAGCATACTATATCCCACCTCCATAGTGTTTAACAAAAGGAGGACATGGGGGAGGAGGGAGGGAGGTCATTTCCCACTGTGTATACTCCCACATATAGACATATGGATGACACAGATAAGAAAAAGGAGGAAATGAAAAGCTTAGAAGGGAACTGAAATATGAACATGCTCAGTAGAAGACACCAACTGGTGCCTACAATCTCAGCCTGCAATGGTGACACAGTGAAGATGAGAGGGACAGCTGAATGCAGGATCAACCAGGTATATTTCACTTTACACATAATTAATAATTTAGTGACTTTGTGAGTATGCACACTTTGTTATAAAGCATGTGATGATAATTTGGGTTTAATGACTATAAGAAAAATACAGGGTTGCCCTTCAAAGTGGGATTAACCTTTTCCATACCTTTTAGAGTAGAGACATGCATTGGTCATATTAACATACTTTACCTAAACGAAAATTCATACCTGTGAAAGTTACATAGTTAGTCTGGTTGAAAAAAAGACACAAAGTCCATCTAGTTCAACCAATATAGAAATGTAGAAGAAATTTTGAAAGATAGATAGATAGATAGATAGATAGATAGATAGATAGATAGATAGATAGATAGATAGATAGATAGATAGATAGACAGATAGTAAACAGGATCTGAGCATAAGCTAAAGTGGGCCATAGATAGTTACATAAAAAAAAATCGCATCATGTATGGCCTGTCTAAGGTATGTGCAATTACAATCAGCAACCCGACCTTGTTTTATCTCTTTGATGTTTATATAAAGTATAGTAAGGGTCCTTTCACATGGGGCGGATCAGTTCTGATCCGCCCCGTGGATATCCGTTTGCTCAGCGGGGATCACTCCGCCGATCCCCGCTGAGCAGGGAGATGACAGCTCCGTCTCTGCACACTGCGCAGGGACGGACCTGTCACAGCGCCGCTCTCCCCTATGGGAGATCGGATGACGACGGACCGCAGTGCCCGTCGTCACCCGATCCGATCCGCAGACGGATGGAAAAATAGCTTTTTCCTCCGTTACACTTTTTCGGATCGGAGCGGGTCGGATGTCAGCGGACATGTCACCGCTGACATCCGACGCTCCATAGAGCTCTATGGAGCCCCCGTTCAGGTCCGCCTGAAAAACTGACAGGCGGGCCTGAACGGGACGTCAGTGTAAAGGAGCCTAATATGTGTAAATTCAACGTGCAATACAGTATGTACAAGTCATATTTTGGAACTAGCGTAGAACTGATTCAACACAGGACTACTGTGACCTAACTAGGGAGATAAACATATTGCACTACGCACAACCAAGACATCCTGCTAATGGCAAAGTATAGTGTTTGTTCAGGAACTACATATTATATTGTTATTGTATTATATGTGAAGTTGTTTATGCGCTAGAGAGAGCAAAGAATTCATTTGCAATCCCTGCTTACCAAAGAGCTGTTGAAATACGTTAGTCACATGGGGGTTGTATTGTCTTCAATAAGTCAGCCAACTCCTACACTTGCATTTTGTGAACAAGCAGTAAAGCGCAGCCACTAGATAGCACTGCAGAGCAGGAAGCAGAAGCTACATTTGAAATCATAAAAAAATGTCTGCATCCATGCATTTATATAATAAGAAATCATACAAATAAACATGCTTTTTAAAACAGTTAAGAACAGTAATATTACATACTGTAGGTCATGTTCTAGAAATCAACTTTTTTGAAAAGTAATTTAGCTATCTACTGGGTATGTTAACATACCTCCCAACTTTTTGAAATAAGGAGTAAGTATACTTTTTGAAATAAGGTAAGTATAAAGTAAGTATAAAGGCAAATGACATGTCCCTGCCATGCCTCCAGTAACACGAATCATAAAGATTAATTCTTAAAAAATTGTTAAGTTAACTCTTATTGATATTTTTCCTTTATTTTGGCTCCTGAAAACAACAAATTGAATAATGTTAAAGAGGTTGTAAACCCTCATGTTTTTTCACCTTAATGCACTTTTGTGCAAACCAAAAAAAACCTGGCAGTCACTGGCCCCCCAGCCTCCCTGTTTTAGTTACCTGAGCCCCTTCATCTCTTTGGCTGGGACACGCTGTTCCTCTCTCCACGGGGTCCTGGCTCTTGATTGGATAGATTGATAGCAGCGCAGTCAAGTGCTCCCACTGCTGTCAATCAAATCTAATGATGTGGGTGCCGGGGGGAAGGGGCTTAGTCCAGCATTTGTGTCTGTGGACGCAAATGCTGGACTCGGGAGCGTGCCTGCAAGGTAGCCCCCTCAGGAGAGCGCTTCTCCTAGGAGGTTATCTGATATGGGGAGGAGCCCGAGAGCCACCGGGGACCCCAGAAGAGGATATTTTGGGGCCACTCTGTGCAAAACATGCTGCACAGTGGAGGTAAGTATGACATGTTTGTTATTTAAAAAAAAACCAATCCTTTACAATCACTTTAAGGGTATATAAAAGGTGCTGTGAAATAAAATACTTTAGTTAAATAATCTTTTTTTTTAGTGATCTCTACATCAGACAAAAAATAGGGACAACTGAGGAAGAAAGACAGAGGAATTTTGTTCCAAAGGAGGGACATTTGGGAGGTATGTGTTATGCCACGTACACACGACCGGACTTTCCAGCAGACTAGGTCCGACGGTCTTCCCGACGGACTTTCGTGGGCAGTTCTGATGGACTTTCCAAACAAACGGACTTGACTTAGTCCGTTCGAAAGTCTGTTAGTTTTGAACATGATGATGTAGACGGGACTAAAAAAGGAAGTTCAATAGCCAGTAGCCAATAGCTTCCCTTGCGTCCTATTTGGTTCGTCGGACCAGCATACAGACAAACGGTTTTCCCAATAGGAATTGAGTCTGTCTGACAGATTTGAAACATCTTCTATTTCTAGGTCCGTCTGATTATTTTAAATGAAAAATGATCGGATTGTCCGACGGACTGATTCCATCAGACCTAGTCTGCCGGAAAGTCCGGTTGTGTGTATTAGTTGCATCCTTGGAAAGCAAGATCAGTGCACAGGTTATAAATGTTAATGGAGTTTAGTAATCGTATTGTGAAATACTATAGTTTGCCAAATGGTCAAAGTAAAGACTGGCTGTTAACACCTTAAGTGTGTCCACCCAACTTCAAAAACATAAAGTGCAAAATATAAGTGCAGCGCAATCACATATTAAATGAACATAAAACATAATGTTCTTGGCTGCCCTCCCTGAGTTTAACATCGGCTCATCCCTTAGAAGGAACACCAATCCCTGCCCCCGGTATTCTTTTTTTTTTAATCAAAAAGGGTTTTATTAAAGAAATAAAACAGAACAAAAAACAATACAGAGAAAGTAATGGCAAAACATCTTCACAAATACAAAATATGTCATAGTAAACACAGTGTGTACCCATATAAGAGCACATATAAATCATCAAAAAAGAAAATATATCCCGATGTGGCCATTCATGAGTAAATGCAGCATCCACCCCAATAAAGACTTATAATGAAGCCACCCTTCCCCTGGTATCTATTAGAAGACCTGCATAGTTACATTCTGAAAAAATAAAACAACTCAAAACTGGGGTATCCAGACACGGACAACTTATGGGGGCAACCAATATGCTGGTAGAGGTATTTCTCCAAACTACGGTTTTCCCCATGCATTGTAACCATTCTTTATGCGTAGGAGGGTCACTAGATTTTCAGTTTCTGAGTATTACCCTCCGAGCTTGAAAGAGAGCTCTGGCCACCACCTCTCTTGTGAGGACAGATGATTGAAAGTCCAGTATGCCTAGAAGACATGGTTTAAGTTCTAGTGGAATTGAGGTCTGAAACACAGAATTTATAATATTCAACACTCCCACCCAGTATAGATGTAATTTGGAACAGTGCCAGGTTAAGTGAATCAGATCCTCATTGTCCCTGGAACATTTACCACACAAGGGGGAATCTAAAACACCCATTGTGAATATATCTGGGGTAAAATTAACCATTAATAGTAGGTACAATTGCATAAGCCTCTGTTTTACATTAAGAGGGCATTGGGGTACTGCCTGTAGAGCCTCCTCCCATTGGTCATCTATGAAAGATTCAAGGTCTTTCTCCCATGTCTCTCCCACCTTCAGGGGGAATGAGGTTAATAAGTCTGTTAATAACATTGCATAGCACCTGGAAATAAAGCCCTTGGTAGAAACGGTTTCAGCCATCATATTAACCACTTAAGGACTGCCTCATGCCGCTATACGTCGGCAGAATGGCACGGCTGGGCACAATCACGTAGATGTACGTGATTCTTTAAGTGCCCAGCTGTGGGTCGGGAGCGCGCCGGCGCGCTCCCGACCCGGTCCTGTGCTCTGTGACCGTGGCCGCTGGACCAGTGGGTCCGATCGCCGCTGGTGTCCCACGATCGGGTCACAGAGCTGAAGAATGAGGAGAGGTCTGTGTAAACAAACCTCTCCCCGTGCTTCCCTGTGTGGCTGTCACGATCGTCTCTTCCCTTTTATAGGGAAGGACGATCAGTGACGTCACATGCCAGGCCACGCCCCCCTGCGATTAAAAAAAAACACATAACGTCATACATAACACTACACTGCCCCCTAGTGGTTAACTCCTTCACTGCCAGTGTCATTTACACAGTAATCAATGCTTTTAAATAGCATTGATTTCTGTATATCTGACAATGGTCCCAAAAAGGTGTCAAAAATGTCCGATGTGTCTGCCATAATGTCGCAGTCACAATAAAAATCACTGATCACTGCCATTACTAGTAAAAAAAAAAGTATTAACAAAAATTATATAAAACTATCCCCTATTTTGTAAACGCTATAACTTTTGTGCAAACCAATCAATAATCGCTAATTGCGATTTTTTTTTTTACCAAAAATATGTAGAAGAATACGTATCGGCCTAAACTGAGGAAAAACATTTTTTTAATGTATTTTTTGGGGATATTTATTATAGCAAAAAGTAAAAAATATTGCATTTTTTTCAAAATTGCCGCTCTATTTTTGTTTATAGCGCAAAAAATAAAAACCGCAGAGGTGGTCAAATACCACCAAAAGAAAGCTCTATTTGTGGGAAAAAAGGACGCCAATTTTGTTTGGAAGCCACGTCGCATGACCACGCAATTGTCAGTTAAAGCGACGCAGTGCCAAATCGCAAAAAAGGGTGTTGTAGGAGATTTCTGCCACTGTACCACTGAGCCCTGCGCCTTTACAGCATGTTTAAGTTGAATATAATAAAATTGCATACATTTAGGCAGGCAGAATTTCGCTTAGCTCCTCAAATGAGCATAAGCACCCGTTTTTAAAAAATATGGTAAAGATGGGTTATACCCCATTTATGCCACCTAGTGGCCTGTTGTAATTTGGCTAACTCAGGATAATGGTTATTATGCCATATATAACTGAAATGAGTAAAGCCAGTAACACGCTGGAGCTGCTTAGCCTTATTCCAAATCTTTTGGATGAGGACATATGTAGAGCAACAAACGGTTGGATTTGGCAAAAAATCTCAGCCTGCATGCCAGTGGACAAGTCAGGCGGTTTTAATATGTATAACAGAATGCAGAGAGAGGAGTCTAGACTAGGCTGATTGAGGTCCACACTGGTGAGATCCAACCCTTTACATAGGTGTTGCAATTGTGCTGCTAAGTAGTACAGCCTGGGGTTTGCCATTGCCAAACCACTAGCTTCTTTAGGTCTTTGAAGGTGTTCCAGTCTCACTCTAGGCATCTTATTGTGCCATAGCAAACCTCTAAAAATAGAGTTCACCTCTTAGAAGATAGGTAATGGTATCACTATGGGCGTATTACGTAGAAAATACAGTAGCTGTGGCATGAAAAAAATGTTAAGTAAAATAACTTTACATGCCAATGATAGCCAAATTTTGTTCCATATTTTAATTTTGTCCCAGAAAAGAGAAGCACGGATTAAGAATGCAATGATATAAGGAGTGCTGGACATGACAGTGTGGATGAGGGACACAGAGGGTTAAGCTTTATGGGTGGAGCTGAGGAAAAAGGTTTGCAGGAAGCAAGTTCAGTGTAGGGGAGGGGTCATATAAAAGGGAGGGGTGTGGCTTTAGGGGATCATTCGGATCCCAGCGTGACACAGAGGAGGCAGTTTTTCTCTGCTCCTCTGTAATGGCCGACCTGGATGGGATTTTCAAGAGGCTGAGACGGGCGGCGGAGGCGTGCGGAGCGGAGTGGCTGCGGGACCGAGCGGGGACCTGGAGGACGCCGCGGAGGATGTCGGTGATGCTGGTGAGGCACCGCTGCGTGCGCGGAGGTCTTGGACTCCGGCGCGTTTTTTCCCCAGGGCCTACACCTCGTCCACCTCGTGACTGTCGGAGCCCGGGGGCCGACCGCTCGGTCCCCCCGGCGAAGAGGAAGGTGCCTGGCTCTCCCTGGTCCGGGTGGTCATTGCGCCGCCGACCGGAGGGGGGCGGGGCCTCGCGGCAAAATGGTGCCGGCTCCGGGTCGGGCCGGCACCCGGGAACGGGGGGGGGGGGGGGAACGGGCGGGGGGCTCTGGGTCCAGCCGCCTTGGGGGTGCAGCGGAAGGGGGGGATCCTCGGACTGGGGGTTCCAGCATGGGGACACGCGCGGTGGGGGGGCAGGGTTGGCACGGGGGGGCGCAGCTCCCGGGATGGGGCGGGTGGGAGGAAGGGAGCCACCGAGGTGCCTGGCAGGGCTGGTCTTGGACACCAGCATGCCGGGGGTGGTCGGGGGCCACAGGCACTGCGGGATGCGCCTGAACGCGCTGACCAGGAGGTCTGCGATTCGCCCAGGGGGATGGCGGCGCCCCCAGCGCGCACCGCGGAGGACAAGTCCGAGGGTGAGCTGTCGCAGGAGGAGGAATTTTCACATGCAGCGCACGAAACCATGACTGTCGGCAAGGCCCCGGTGCGGCCAGGTAAGTCACGTGATCTTTTGGTTCTGACGGAAGCCTTGGGGGATTTGCTGGGGGACCCGGTATCCCATAACGGCAAGGGGATGGGGGCAGAGGGCCAGTCGGCGGGGGTGGGGCATGTCGCCCTGGGGGGGCCCACGGACAGCTGCAGGACCTTCTTGGAGGGGCTGCGGGCCCTGGTGGGTAAGTTTGCCGGGGGTTCGGGGGCGCCGCAAGTGGGTCCCTGGATGGCTGCGGGCCCAGGGTCGGGGGGAGGGGGGTCCGGGGCCACGCCGGTGGTGGACCCCCCGACCACTGCGGCTTCTGGGGGGGTGGTAGACATGGGGCCTGGGGGCACGGGGGTCCCCCCAGTGGTCACGGAACATGGGGCGTGGACCGATGTGGTCAGGATTGCGGATGCTGCCCGGTGCGAAGTATATGTTGATTCGAGGGCCCGGTGGGGGCGTGCCTGAAGCAGGAGGTGCGGGAGAATATTGGCATGGGTGAGTATGTGGAGATTTTCTCTTTGCTCCCCCTTGAGAAGTTCAACTTGGATAGGGTCAAGCCGGACAGTTCCAAAAGGACGACGAGGAGCAGCGTAGGTATCGGCTGATTCTGCGCACTTTCTCCAATTGGCTTCAGGCGTTCGCTGGCTTAGCTAGCGTGATTGGGGAGAAGAACCCCGAGCATTGCTCGGCGTTGTTCTGCTATATGGACGCGACTGGAGAGGCTTATCGGGTGTATGGGGGGGGTGGCATGGCTGCGTTATGACGAACAGTTCAGGCAGCGGTAAGCGGTGCGGCCAGAACTACGCTGGGACCACAAGGACATCAGCCTCTGGATGAGGCTTATGTCTGCGGCTCGGACTCCTGCTCCGTTTCTTCAGGGGGGGGCGGGAGTGTGTTGTCCTCAGGGCTGCCGGCCGGGAAAAAGTGGGGTGTGTGCTGGCCCTTTAACGGGGGGCTTGTAAATTCGGGAGAGCGTGCCGATTTAAGCACGAGTGCTCCGGCTGCGGCGGCACCCTCGCACTGTCCCGCTGTTTCAGGAAAGGAAAGCGTTCCGGCGATGTTGCTCACGAAAGGGATGACGCCGGTAACCCTGGAAAGGATACTTCCTTTCCTAAGTAAGTATCCGGATGGTGAGGCGGCGCGGGGGTTGATTTCGGAGTTTTCGGGACGGTTTCAGGATTCCTTGTTCATTGGCGGAGGTGCCCCCAGTGGCCCGGAACTTGCGATCGGCTTTGGTACACCCTGGGGGTGGTAGGCGAAAACTTGGGCAAGGAAGTGGCGTTGGGCCGGATGGGTGGGCCTTTCGAAGTGCAACCGTGGGGCGACCTGGTGGTGTCCCCGCTGGGTGTAGTTCCTGAGAAAGAGCCTGGGAAATTTCGCTTGATTCATCACTTGTCCTTTCCTAAAGGGGGGTCGGTCAATGACTTCATCGGCCCTGATGCGTGTACGGTCTCATACACGTCTTTTGATGCGGCGGTGAGGTGGGTCAGGCTTTCGGGATGCGGGGGCTCTTATGGCCAAGGCAGATGTGGGGTGCCATTGGCGGGGCCAGTTCTATATGAGTAAGTGCCTGCCCATGGGTTGTTCCATTTCCTGCGCCTACTTTGAGGCGTTTAGCTCATTTTGGAGTGGGTGGTGAGTGACGTTTCGGGCCTGGAGTCGGTCATCCACTATTTGGACGACTTTCTGTGCGTGGGCCCCGCCTGCCTCCAGTGTGGGTGCGATTTTTCTGTCTACGTTGCAGCACATTGCAGGTAAGTTCGGGGTACCTTTGGCGGGGGATAAAACAGAGGGACCAGTTACGGACTTGAGTTTTTTGGGGATAGTGATCGATTCGAGGGCAATGGAGTGTCGATTGCCCGAGAATAAATTACTTGATCTGAAAATGGAATTGGCGGAGATGCAAGGATAGTAGAAGGTCCGGTTGAGGGCCCTGCAGTCTCTGTTGGGCTAGCTAAATTTTGCTTGCCGGATCATCCCTATGGGGGCGGGTGTTCTGCAGACGGCTGTCGGCAGCCTCGGCCGGGGTGAGTGTGCCTAACCATATTGTGCGTCTGCGGGAAGGAACACAGGGAAGACTTGCGGGCGTGGCTTGAATTCCTAGCCTCTTGTAACGGGCGGGACATGTGGATGTCGGGGCCAGTGAGCAATTTCGATGTGGAATTGGTCGCTGCCGCGGCTGGGTCGGCGGGTTATGGGGCGTATTTTCGGGGACGGTGGAGTGCTGACCCTTGGCCGCAATCTTGAGAGGTGGCGGGGTTGTTGGGCAACCTGGTTCTGCTTGAACTATTCCCGGTGGTGTTGGCATTGGAGCTGTGGGGGGAGGAGTTCCGTAATATGAAGTTGCGCATTAGTTGAGACGGCATGGGGGTGGTTCAGGTCCTCAACCATTTGGCTGCTACGGCAGCTGGTGTTTCGGTGCTTACGGCTCAATGTTTACGTTTCGGCAGTGCACATACCTGGGGTGGAGAATTCTTTGGCTAACTCGCTCTCTCGTTTTCAGTGGGACGAGTTCCGGGATCTGGCGCCGAGAACGGAGGAGTCGAGGGCGTCTTGCCCTGGGTGGATGTGGGGGATGCCCTTGTAGTCGCCGCAGGTTGGATTCAGGGGTCTTTGAGTGAGTCCACGTGGGCGGCCTATTCTAGGGTGTGGTCAGAATGGTTGGGTTGGAGCGGTTGGTCGGGGCTCCGACCAGCGCTGGTTGGTGCTGTATTGGGTGGCACGGAACATTGAGATGGGATTGGCACCTGCGTCGATTGATCGGAAATTGGCGGGGTTGGCATTTTTGTTTAAGCTGTGGGGAGAGCCGGACGGGAATGCGGATTTTTGGGTGCGGCAAACCTTGAAGGGGTATAGGAGGGAACGGAAAGGTCGGGATGCGCGCAGGCTGGTGAAGTATGATAACTTGGTGGCGATTTGTTCCCGGCTTGTGGAAGTTTGTTCTTCCGCTTACAAGGCCATCCTGTTCACAGCGGCTTTTTCGTTGGCGTTTTATGGGGCGTTTGGGACTGGGGAGTTGGTGTGTCGGTCTAAACGGGTTGCTGAGGGGCTGTTGGATCAGGATGTACAGGTGGCTGCTGATCGGGTGAGTATACGGTGGCGGAGGTCCAAGCCTGACCAGCTGGGCAGGGGAGTGGTGATTATACTGTTTGCCTTGCCGGGCTCGGCAGTGTGCCCTGTGGAGGCGGTAAGGGCCTTTCGGGCGGTGCGGCTGGAGGGGGGGGCCTTTCTGGCTGCATGCGGGGGGCTCTTTTCTCTCTAGGTTGCAATTCGTGTCAGTTTTCAACGGTGCCTGCGGACTGTGGGTTTGGACGACCGGGAGTACTCGTCGCACTCCTTCCGTATTGGGGCGGCCACTGAGGCTGCCCGATGTGGGCTGGCTGAGTCGATTGTTCGCCGGATCGGTCGTTGGGAATCTAAGAGGTTCCGTTCGTATGTCCGGCCGCAGTTGATCCTGGGGTGAGCTTGGGCGCGGCTGGGAGTGTTTTGCAGTATGGGGTTGGGAGTTACAGGTGTTATGGTATATTACGTTGGTTGGTTGTTATATGTTCTGTGTTATGTTTTTTCATTCCAGATGGAGGTTCCTCACGCCTCGTTTGGATCCTAGGGCACTCGGACGTGTGCTTGGGGGCCGGGAGAGGTGATGCTCGGCCGGCAGGCAGGCCATTGGGAATTCCCGGGCGGGAGGCTAGGTTGATGTGGTTGGGATTCCCGGGCATGCGGTGGGAGCGTGTGATGAAGGAAGTTGAGCGCTTTGCAATGAGGGACAGGCCCCCGGATGTGTTGGTCATTTACGCAGGGGGCAACGACCTGGGCATACGGAAGGAAAGGGACATCTTAGCTGATGTTAGGGCGGATGTTTTGCGCTTACGAGTCCGCTTCCCGGGTACCATCTTGGTTTGGTCGGACATTGTGGGCAGATCGGTGTGGAGGTGGGCTAGGTCCATGGTAAGCATCAACAAAACCAGGATGGGGGTCGGACGTGGGTATTGACCTTTGGTCATTGGGTCTGCAGGAGGGTATACAAAAAAGCTCTTAGGGTGTGGGGTGGCCCTCAAGGTTGAGGGGGTCACCCTTTCGGGCTGTGGCGGTGTGTTTTCTGGTGGTTTCTGACGGTAGACAGGTACTCAGAAGGGATCTGAGGGTGTGGGGGGCTCATCTAACGATCGGCCCCTCTGGGTATTCCTGAACGTTGGAGGGAATACGGTTATGTTCACTGGCGGAAGTTGTCTCCGACCGGTCACAGGTGGAGGCCTTTGGGAAGTTGGTCAGGTGTACCGCAGTGATTTGGTATTGGCTTAAGTGGGGTCACCGTCAGAGATCACCAGAATGGGCAGCTAATGTTATTTAATGTGGTTTAATGGTAATAAAGTTATTTATATTTATATATCTATATATATTTAGATATTTTCATATTTACAAGTTATTGGAGTGAATTTTGAGTTATGTTTAATAAAGGCTGTTGTGGCCAGTTTACTCCAACCTATGGTGTGGTCTCGTTTCTAATAGGGGAAGGTATGGGTAAGGAATAATATAAGGGGAACATTCAGACTACACTAGTCAAGAGAAGCACGGATTAAGAATGCAATGATATAAGGAGTGCTGGACATGACAGTGTGGATGAGGGACACAGAGGGTTAAGCTTTATGGGTGGAGCTGAGGAAAAAGGTTTGCAGGAAGCAAGTTCAGTGTAGGGGAGGGGTCATATAAAAGGGAGGGGTGTGGCTTTAGGGGATCATTCGGATCCCAGCGTGACACAGAGGAGGCAGTTTTTCCCGCCCTCCCGCCCTAATGTTATGTGTTTGTTTTGTTGTGTCGTTTGTTGCTGGTCTTTTCTTCTTTTGCAGGTTTCGTCGGTTGTCACGGCAGCTGAAGGTTTTCCTGTGTTGGCGGTGTGTTTTCTGGTGGTTTCTGACGGTAGACAGGTACTCAGAAGGGATCTGAGGGTGTGGGGGGCTCATCTAACGATCGGCCCCTCTGGGTATTCCTGAACGTTGGAGGGAATACGGTTATGTTCACTGGCGGAAGTTGTCTCCGACCGGTCACAGGTGGAGGCCTTTGGGAAGTTGGTCAGGTGTACCGCAGTGATTTGGTATTGGCTTAAGTGGGGTCACCGTCAGAGATCACCAGAATGGGCAGCTAATGTTATTTAATGTGGTTTAATGGTAATAAAGTTATTTATATTTATATATCTATATATATTTAGATATTTTCATATTTACAAGTTATTGGAGTGAATTTTGAGTTATGTTTAATAAAGGCTGTTGTGGCCAGTTTACTCCAACCTATGGTGTGGTCTCGTTTCTAATAGGGGAAGGTATGGGTAAGGAATAATATAAGGGGAACATTCAGACTACACTAGTCATGACCTAGGAAAGGTACTATATACACCCAGCGTCACGGCGTCAATATGTCAGGATGTAAAGAACATGACACATAAGAGGGGAAATACCTTCCCTTGTGGCTACACCTACATATTGTAGCCAGGCCAGATGCACACAACCTGGCTCAGGAGCACTTGCACACAAGTACTTCCTTAGCACCCTCCTTGCTGAGGAGGCACCCGGAGGAGGGAGGAGCGGTTAGAGCCAGCTAGGGACTGCCAAAGAGGAGATAAGGGACCTTACTGTGCAATATTGTTGCAGAGAGCAAGTAACTATAACCTTTTTTTCTTTAAAAGGAAAGCCGTCAATATCACTATTGGTACTAGAGAAGGGTAGAATGAAAGTCTTCTAAACTCTTTTAATGGGATCCCCATTCTAGTGAAATCTGTCTAATTGTGGGTTCCTCTTACGTTGGTAAGATTTCCTTATACTTCCTGTTGTGTGTCTGGTATAGGAAGTATAGGCAAATATCTCTGATTGGACACACAAAACGGTTAAAAGTTAACCATCCTCTATTCAAAAATCTAAAAATAAATTTTGATTTTATATATATTTAATCTATGTCTTTAGCCATTTATGTACAGTAGGGAGTTTTTTTATGTTTATTATTTGTAATGCATTATTTTTATTCAATTTGTAAAACAATAATAAGTGTGTAATCGAACAAATAATTTTGACTGAAGTTACTAACAATTTTTTGTTCTTATGTTTGTTCCAATGTGGAAGTGAGCCCAAACATTCATCATATAAATACAATCACAGCTTGAACAGATTGAAGCCTCTGACTTTTTATTTGTTCCTTGCTATAAACTGTCAATGAGCTACAGTTGGAATAAAACTGTATTCAAGGCAGTTTATGGAATAGTTTATGTAATCTGTGATCATCAACTGCCTGAACAGGTGATTAACTGACAGTGCTTGTTAAACAAAAAATGCTACACTGTATTAGCCCTTGTACACACGGTCGGAGATTCTGACAACCAAAACCGTCGGATTTTGTCCGACAGGATTTTGTCCGAAACTGTTGCATACACACGGTCGGACAAAGTTGTCGGCACAATTGCTTGCTATCTGGGCAGGAGTTGTTGAAGCAAACCTAATAGTAGCTAGAATTGTGCAATCAGCTGGGAGCATGACCTGTTTGATTTCAGAGCTCTAGCTTTGTCTCATAAGGGCCATGTTGTACCATGCTTAACACATGAGCAGTGAGCAGTGGTCCTTCTGCGAAGCCTACAGCCTAGGAATAAAACATGTTGACTGGTATTGCTCTCTACCCAACAGAAAAGCATAGCTTTTTGTTACCCATCGTTGAAATAAACTATTTTTGCCAATAAATCAATTGAGCTTTAAATTCTTCCACATTTGCACAATGAGAACATGAGACCCCATGCATTATGAATGTTTTTTTCAAAGAAAGGAGTCTTTATCAAGTCAGGTGTAAATGGTGCTAAATAGAATTTTGTTCTTGTTGGCATGTGCTATCAAATTATGCATGGATTGTTTGCCTTTAATAATTTTGTCCCTATCTCACTCCATAGGGGATGCCCTTTGTACTTAGCCCCACCCTTCTTCATGCTTTAGCCTCCATTTACCACATGCACTGTATGTAGACATGTTACTTTTCATTATTTTGAAATTGTGTGCTATTACTTACTGGAAAGGCTTTGATTTAACTTTGTGGGATTTTTTTGTGTGTGTGTGTGTGTGGGGGGGGGGGGGGGGGTCAGAGGAGGACACAGGAGGCCATAGAAGGGCTGGAGGAGGACACAGGGGGGCCAGAGGAGGACATGGGGGGCAACGAGAAGGACACAGGGGGGGCCAGAGGAGGACAGATGGTGTTTGCTTACTTTGTCTCCTATAACGTCCTTGAGAGCCGTACTGAAATTCTCTGGGAAAGTTGGACAATGGTTACAGATGAAGTATGCATACACCTCATAGATATCTGAGTCGGTGCCTGAATCAGTGTTTGAGTCAGTGTGTTACTCGTTTACCATGTTTGAAATTTAATATCTCTCAGATATGATCTGGGTTAAATAAGAGTTCTTTGACCATGAGTGAAAGCTTTAACACAATAGCAAAAATGGATTGGTATATAGTAAAGTAGGCCTAGACTAATACACACAATCTATCTATTTGTACAGGGAAAGGGTAAAATGCATGGATTAAATGAAGGAATACAGAGTATATTCCTCAAAACAATATTCTACAAACAGAAAGACATAAAAGACTTAAGACGACCATATTTAGATACAAGTACAAGGGAGATTTGCCATATTTACCATTCCCATAGAGGTTCCATTCACGTAACTACTCTGCCATAGAGTGTGTGTTTCCCTCCCATCTAGTCTGTGTATATCATTACAGGCTGATTTCTCATTGGTTGGCATGGCGTGGCTCTGATTGGTGGGCTTCCCTTTTCCTGGTTAAGGACTGGCTACATCTCCAAACCCTATACTTTGCATAAGTCAGCCCCCTTTAATGCAAATCCTTGTGACTATTCTAAGCAGGAGATTAACAATTTTTTTTTTAATATAAATGTTATTATTTGTCCAGAAAAAAAGGAAGAGAACAGAGAATCAACAGAGAAAACACGGTACAATTCCCATCATCTTATTTGATATTCACAGGTGGGTACATGACTAATTAATAACAGTCACATCGATACGTGGTTAACATTTACTAATAGAAATTAACTGAAGGTGAATTTAAATGGATAGCTTTTATCACCTTGCCTTTGTTATCATAAGTCTGGTTGGCCGTGTGATCCCTGAGTCCAAATACATCAAAGAAAAATCTCAGAAACCAAACAGTTGGGAACATAGAAATTCCACAGAGAGTAGAAGAAGAGATGAGAAAGAGAGAAAAGGAAAGAAAAGAAGGGGGGGTAGAGAGGGTCAGAAGGGATGAGGGAGAGGGGAAGGGGGGGCATAGGGGAGCAAGCCCGGGCGTACTAGGTGTAGTGTCATCTGTTGTACTTCACTATTTAAGTGGCTAGCATAGCCAGTCCTTCGTCGGAAGATATGAATATGTTCCAGAGCATCCATGCCCGGGAGAGTTGTTCATGCTTATTTTGTGCTGTAAGGACTAAGTCCTCCAATCTCCTGATCTCCTCCACTCTGCGTAGCCAAAACCATATAGTCGGAGGCAAAAATTTCTTCTACAAAGAGGGATACAAGATTTAGCTGCATTCAGTGGGTGTCGTACTATCGATTTTTTGTACTTCCATGCCAGGATTGTAGTGACATGTAGCAGGATGAAAGCTGGGTCCTCACTTATTGTGTAATCTATGAATTTTTGAGTAACTGTCCAGACTGTCGTCCAAAAGTGCTGAAGCAGAGGACAAGACCAGAAGATGTGGAGGAGCGTCCCTTTATCTGTTTGGCACCTCCATCATTTGTCTGAGGTGGCCGGGAAAATACTTGTGTAGCCTGTCAGAAGTATAGTATCATCTGGTCAGGATCTTGTAGTTAAGTTCCTGTATCTTTGTGAAAATGGATGTTTTTAGGGAGAATCTGATGATTGTTTGTTTTTGGATATGAGCAAATTGGCGTTGTAGGTAAGTTCCCCACTTTTATATGAATGTCAAATCCGGTTGTTCTGGGGGAGAGGTAAGTCTTTCTCATCCCTGCAATAGTCTTTGAAGGTCGTCAGGTCACGGTTAAATTGTGTTGGGTTGAGAATCGAGTGTAGGAAATGGTGCAATCGTATTGCTTTCCAGAATGGCAGATGGAATTGACCATTGTTGGCAGTCAGGGATTGTACAAAGGGCTAGTTATTGTCTACTAAGAAGTGCAAGGCACTATCCCTGCCAGTTAATGTGAGTGTCTCATATCCTGCTTGTTCCAGACCGTGAGAAAAGGCGGGATTGCCCAGTATCAGGTAAAGAGGGGAGTTACTAGTGGAGAGGGAGGTTGCAGATATTGTGGATGCACCTACCCGGAGGGGGGTGCCAATTACAGGGTGTGATTTCAACGTTAGAGGCAGTTGGGCAAAGCACCAAACCGCTCCTTTCAGTAGGCCTCTGACTGTGCCTACTCCAACTGTGTCCACAGTTTGTTTTTGTCATGCTGGTTCCAATCTATTATTCTGCCTAGGTGAACGGCGAAATAGTAATTCTTTAAGTCTGGGAGGGCTAGTCTTCCATAGTGTTTGGGTAGAGTTAAATAGTGCCTACGCAGCTGTAAGGGCTGGCTTAGCCCTTCCTTCTCTGGGCTGGCTGCTCAGCTGTCGGCTAATTGCCAGCTCTGATCTCTCTCCACAGTCACCCAGCTATTCCTGATCCTTCTTGTCTGACCTGCCTACTTAAAGCTGTCCAGCTCACTTCATCTCTGCCTTCGCCTTGGTCACATCACAAGAAACCATCTCCTGCAGTTCTGTTTAAAGACTGGCTTGCTGACATCCCTTCTGGCTCCTTACCCTGCTTGCTGTTGCTCCACTTGTATCCCTGACTTCTGGCCTGGCTGATTACCCGATCTGGTTATTGAACTCTGGACTGGCTGACTACTTGATCCGGTTACTGGACTCTGGCTATGCTTTGACTATGCTTACTCTATTTACCTTTTTATTTTTTTTATTAATAAACAAGTGTGATTTAATTGTACTTCTGTCTCGGTCTGGTTTATGGTTTCTGACAGTAGGCGAAGGCCATGAATTCAGGAGATACAGTCAATCCACTTGTTGGTAATATTTTTTCCAGATTGGATGAGCAAGATCACCGCTTGGACCAGTTTGCCATAGCGTTACAAACGCTCCTGAGTCGCACGGCTCACCTGGAATCCCCCACTGTTGCTTCTCCGGTACAACCTGAGTTGCAGGCCGTCTCTGCTGCTGCGCCAATCTCTGTGCACCCGCCTCAAGTATTACCTCTATAAGAGGTATGTCTGGTTCCACTCCACTTCCCCAGCAATTAGGGGGCGATCCAGTTCAATGCAGAGGGTTTCTAAACCAGGTTGAGATTTACTTTGAAATGCTGCCCCAGGCGTTTCCCACGGACAGAAGCAAAATAGGTTTCATGATATCTTTGCTTTCTGAGAGAGCCTTGGCCTGGACAAACCCTCTATGGGAGATGCAAAAACCTGTTGTCTTGAGTTACCCTGACTTTGTGGCCTCCTTTAAAAGGGTATTTGACATTCCCATACACTCCGCTTCTGCTGCCAAGTGCCCCATGTCCATCAAACAGAATACCAGAACTGTTGCCGACTATGCCATTGAATTCCGTACTCTGGCAGCAGAGGTTGCTTGGAACAATGAGGCCCTCATAGCTTTTTCTCATGGTCTCTCAGATTCCATCAAGGATGAGATAGCAGCCTGAGATATACCCACTGAGATGGAGAGCTTGAACTCGTTTGCCATCCTCATTGACTCCAGACTTAGAGAAAGATCTTGTTTGAAGAAGTGCTTGCATAAGCCTCCTGTACGTTTGCCTCTGAGCTTTGCAGTCCCACCCGTGCCTCCCTCACCTCCCATGCCTCCTGGTATCGAGTCAGTCAGTGAAGATGAACCCATGCACTTGGGCTTCACGCGTCTCTGCGGATGAGAGAGCCTTTAGGAGGGAGAGATTGTGCCTTTATTGTGGCCAAGGCAGGTCACTTTTTGAAGTCCTACCTGTCCAAGGAACGCCCGAACCTTGAGGTCCTGTCATGGACAGACCTTAAGTGGCATTGTTTCGTCCCCAGTTATCCAGAAGGATAAGCCCCTGGTTTCGGTCATCCTTTCTTGGGCTGAGTCGTCCATCGAGATACAGGCTCTAATCGACTCTGGGGCTGCAGGCCTGTTCATTGATGCTGCATTTGTTTTGCAGCACTCGATTCCGCTGCAGCTGCGTGACACTCCACTTGCCATTGAGGCTCTTGATGGGAAACCTTTACAGCCTGGCGGTTACGTTGTCCATGGCTGTAGGGGCTCTTCACCATGAGATAATCCAATTCCAAGTTATTTCCTCACCCAGGTTTCCGCTGGTTATTGGTTATCCTTGGTTACAGAGGCACAACCCCTCTTTTGATTGGCTCCGTGCTGATGTTCTCTCCTGGTCACCACAATGCAGTGAGACATGCTTCCTGAAGGTATCCAAGGTCCTATGCACCTCTTTACTCTCCTCCCTGCCGGAGGAGTACTGTGATTTCAGCGATGTCTTTGACATAGGTTTAGCCGGTAGTTTGCCTCCACATCGGTCTTATGATTGCACAATTGACCTTCAGCCTGGTGCATTACCTCCTCGTGGCCGGGTTTACCCTTTGTCGGTCTTGGAGGATAAGGCCATGGAGGAGTATGTTGCAGATGCACTTTCTTGAGGTTTCATCCGCAAATCCTCATCTCCTGCTGGTGCTGGTTTCTTCTTTGTGAAGAAGAAGAGTGGTGAACTGAGACCTTGTATAGATTATAGGGGTCTCAATCGTGTCACAATTAAGAATGCCTACCCGATTCCGTTGACTACAGAGTTATTTGACTGCCTCAAGGGAGCATCGTTTTTCATGAAGCTTGACTTGATAGGGGCATACAATCATGCACATTAAGGAGGGCGACGAGTGGAAAACTGTGTTTAATACCAGAACAGGCCATTATGTGTACCTGATAGTGCCTTTTGGCCTTTGTAACACCCTGGCAGTTTTCCAGGAATTTATTAACAATGTCCTCCAAGATTTGTTGCAGTTATGTGTGGTGGTTTATCTTGATGATATCCTCATATTTTCCAAGTCCCTGGAGAGCCACCACACAGATGTCTGTCGTGTGCTTCAGAAACTAAGAGAGAACAATTACTATTGTAAACTGGAGTAGTGCGAGTTCCATCGTGAACAAGTTACATTCCTGGGCTATGTAATTTCCACTGCTGGTTTTTCGATGGACCCAGAGAAACTTTCGGCAGTCCTACAGTGGCCTCGACTCATAGGTTTACGTCCTCTGTAGCGTTTCCTGGGCTGTGCCAACTATCGGAAGTTTATTGGTAACTTCTCGTCTCTGGTCAAGCCCCTGACTGATATGACCAGAAAGGATGGTAACACACAGAGTTGGTCTCCGGAGTCCATTAAGACCTTTAAAACTCTCAAGGCTGCCTTTGTTTCTGCTCCTGTGTTGGCACATCCTGATCCTACATTGCCTTTTATCCAAGTCCCTGGAGAGCCACCACACAGATGTCTGTTGTGTGCTTCAGAATCTAAGAGAGAACGATCTCTATTGTAAATTGGAGAAGTGCGAGTTGCATCGTGAGCAGGTTACATTCCTGGGCTTGAGTTGGTTTCCGGAGTCCATTATGGCCTTTGAGACTCTCAAGGCTGCCTTTGTTTCTGCTCCTGTGTTGGCACATCCTGATCCTACGTTGCCTTTTATCCTAGAAGTTGATGCTTCTGAGACTGGAGTTGGCACCCTTCTGTTTCAATGTCCTAACTGAGAGCGCTATGCATCCGTTTGGCTACTTTTCCAAGAAATTGTCACCTGCTGAGTGCATTTATGAGATTGGTGACAGAGAGCTGTTGGCAATCATTTTAGCCCTGAAAGAATGGAGACATCTCCTTGAAGGTACCACTGTGCCGGTTCTTATTCTTACTGACCATAAGAATCTTACATTCTTGTCTGAGGCTAAGCGCCTCTCTCCCAGAAGGGCGCGATGGGCTTTTTTCTTGTCGAGTTTTAATTCCATTGTCTCATTCTTACCCAGTACTAAGAAGGTAAGGGCTGATGCTTTGTCACGACAATTTTCCTCCACTTCCAAGTCGGATTCGGTACCGGTTCCTGTGATTCCTCCTGATCGTAACTTGGCTACGGTTTGCACCAGTCTTACTTCTCCTTGGGGTGATAAAATTCTTGCTGCTCAGGTCCATGCTCCTCCTGAGAAACCTTGTGACCGCTGCTTTGTCCCAGAGAGTCTCCGTACTGCCGTGCTTCATACTTACCATTCTCCCAAGGCAGCTGGCCATCCTGGGAAGAATAAACTCATTTGGGTCATTTCCCAACAGTTCTGGTGGCCTAGTCTGTGGGCTGATGTTACTGCCTTCATAGCTGCCTGTTCCGTGTGTGCTCAGAGTAAGACTCCACGACACCTTCCAGTGGGCCTCCTACAACCCATATCCAATGGAGAGAGGCCTTGGACCCACCTGTCAATGGATTTCATTGTGGAGTTGCCCAACTTCCAAGGCAACACTGTTATCCTTATGGTGGTTGACCGGTTCTCAAAGATTTGTCATTGTATTCCACTTAAGAAGTTGCCTACTTCTAAGGAACTGGCTTCCATTTTTGCTTGGGAGATATTTCGCTTACATGGGCTGCCCATGGTGATTGTCTCGGACAGGGCAGTCAGTTTGTCTCCTGGTTCTGGCAAGCCTTTTGTGCACAGTTAGGAATCCAGCTTGCTTTCTCTTCTGCGTATCATCCACAGTATAATGGGGCTGCAGAGCAAGCCAATCAGTCCTTGGAGCAATTCCTATGTTGCTATATTTCTGACTGCCATAACAACTGGTCAGACCTATTACTATGGGCAGAATTTGCTCACAACAGTGCCTTGAATTCTACCTTCCGAATGTCTCCATTTATGACAAATTATGGTTTCTAACCTTCCATGTTGCCTGACTCGTTTGTTCCGCAGGGTATTCCTGCATTAGAGGAGCATCTCTGTGGTCTTTGTTCCAGGTGGGTACAAGTCCAGGAGGCTTTGCGTCATGCTAATGCATACCAGGTTGGGGACAAGGTCTGGTTGTCATCTTGCAAAAATACATTTTTGGATTAGCAAGATTTCTATATCTATATCTATATATCCTTGAGGAGGTTTGGTCATGACACCACAGGATTAGTCAGAGAAAAAAATTAGGTCTTCTGCGTAGGCAGAGATTTTGTATTGGGTTCCTTCTACTGTCACAACCGATATGTCGGGGTTGATCGGACCGTGCATAAAAGGGGTTCTAATGCTAGGGCAAAAAGGAGAGGTGAGAGCGGTCATCCCTGCCTAATGCCATTTGTTATTGTGAATGAGTCTGAAAGAATTCCATTGGCTTTGACCTGGGCTGTGGTTGTGGAGTAGATAATAGAAATCCACTGTAGCATTTTGTGTCTTAGGCCAATCTGTTTGAGGACTGATGTCATGAAAACCCAGCTGACATGGTCAAATGCCTTCTCAGCGTCTGTGCTGAGAAAGACACGCAGGGTTTTCATTTTTGTAGCTATATGAATGAGGTTGAGCACTTTAGTGGTGTTTCCTCTTGCCTCCCAGGCAGGGATAAACCCCACCTTATCTAAGTGAATTAGGTCTGGCATGAACTAGGTTAGTCTATTGGCCAGTAGCTTCGTGAATAGTTTGAGGTCTACATTCAGGAGAGATATCGGCCTATGGCTACCACATGCCGCTGTGTCTTTGCCTTCTTTTGGTATGAGGTATAAGCCTGCCCTCAGGGTGTCTTTAGGAAAAGGAGCACCTTGGCCTAGTCCATTAAACATCCTCATCATATGAGGGCCTAGTAGCGGCAGGAGGGTTTGGTAATACTGTAGGGTAAACCCATCCGGACCCAGAGCTTTGCCTGGTTTCATTCCTACCACAGCTCACTGTACTTCCTCCATAGTAATGGGGTCATCTAGCCCTACCCTTGTTTCCATCAATAGTTGGGGAATCTGGGATGCTGACAGGTAGTCATTTATCATCATTTCGTTTGGGGGTCTGACTGGGAGGTTATAGAGGGATGCATAGTAATCCCTGAATTCTTTCTCTATCTGAGTTGGTGTGGTCGTCTTTTGTCTAATGGGTCTATGATTTGGGTAATATGTATAAGTGTTAAGTTGATGATTCCTAACTGCTTTGGCAAGTAGTTTCCCACATTTATTTCCTAACTCGTAGGAGAGTTTTTGACAAATTTGCAATGCTGCTTTGGCTCTATAGTGTAACAGATCTACTGTTTGTTTTCTGAGGGACATCAGTTCTGCTTCTAGAGAGGCGACTGGTGTTGTTTTGTGTTTCGATTCTACTTCGTGTATCTTGTGAAGGAGTTTGAGTAGTAAGTGTTCTTTTTCTCTTTTTATATGTGCGCCGTGTTATCGTTAGGGGCATATACAGTGGCTAGTGTCATCTTCGTGCCCTTTAGGGATCCCTTAATGAACACATAGTGTCCCTCAGGATCTACCAAGGTAGAGGCTCCCTTAGCTTTGGCAGCTACATTGGTAGCATGGTATGCGTATGGGAAGTATCGTTTTTTGGAGGCAGGGAGGGTTGCCTGACCTGAAGTGTGTCTCCTGAATGAACGCTACATAAATGTGGGCTCTTTTAAGGTGATTTAAAAGTATACAGTGCTTTTCGGGTATGTTAAGGCCCTTTGCCTTTAGTGAATAGATATTGATGGAGTCCATTGTCCTCCGAGTCAAGGAGGGTCAGGGAGGGAAAACAGGATGGGAAAAGACAGAGGATGGGGAAATAAAGTTGGGTTAGGGTGGATAGATAAGGGTGAAAGAGTAGAAGAGAGAAGTAATAGAAGAAAATATATAACCCGTCAAAATGATGAGTGATGCATAGTGGGAACCTTCTGTCCATAAAATAAGTGCAAACAAATCAATTTGCAAGGAAGCATGTCCTAGTTCTCACCAGGAAAAATGCTTTCTACTGGGGAAGAGGTAAGAGCAGACCTGGAGAGGTTCTTCCAGTCCGCCCCAGTCCTCCCAGCTTGATAACATGGTCTAGTCATCTACCCGTCATATATATTGTGGCAGCAGGCATGTAAAATCACCTGGTTGTATCCAGGATGGGAAATATGTATGCCCTAGATTCAGGCTTTATGCGGACTTGTACAACTAGAGGGGAGTGCTGGGAGTCCTATAGGGGAAGAGTTAATGAGCCCAGCTGAAGTAAGTGGGCTCATTAAGACCTCTACAAAAAACCCCAGCATGCTTAGGGAGATGCTCCATCCTGGAACCAGTTTTGTGTTTGTATAGACTGGGGAGTGTGACACCTGTTCTGTGCGGTGAGTTAACGCCTGTGTGGCAAGCCTCTACAACAGAGACAGAGACAGGGACTGGTGCAGCACAAGGCTGCACTCAGTTGTTAGACAGGGAATCTATGTGTGTAATTAGAGGTCAAGCTGACCAGGATTTATTTTCATGTTTTTTGTTTGGCTGTTATATTTTTCACTGCATGTAGCATAAAACCTTTTGTTTTTTCCACCTACAACGCTGTCTGCTGGGATGCCTTCAGTCTGCTTACCATTGCTTCTATGTCTGCCCTCGTTAAGAGGGCTTGCAGGAGTGCTCCCTGCTCGGCATTGACTCTCAGGGTTAGCAGTGCATGAGAAGGCTGTGAGGGTTCCTGGGATTCCCAGGATGGTACAGTCCATGTTTGGAGTAATTGACAGCAGCATCAGGGTAGAGGAAGCCTGAGGCTGTTGATCGCTGCGAGTGTCAGGCCTCATGGCGTCCACCATCTTGGTGACCGAGGAGGTTCCGAGATTGTTCAAGAGAAATCTCTGTATATCTCCACTCCTGCGTGGCTTGGGGGCCACGCACTTCTGATATCTTCCTGTCAGGGCTCTGCTCTCGCTCTTTGTGGGCGAATCTGCGTGCGCAGGTGTGCCGTTAGGCAATCCAAGCATCGGCGAGTGCGTGTGCACCAGTATGCACCTCAAGCACACGTGCATGCACAATGGGCGCGTGTGGGTGCTAGCGCGGTTTGGCGCCAGTGGCCCTATTTAAAGGTACAGCTGCATTTGTTCAGTGCTGTTTGTCTGCAGCTTGTAACTGAGACTCCTGTTATCTGTTCATCTGATTGCTATTACCGACCCGGCTTACATCTGACTCTGTTGATCTCTCCTGCCCTGATCCCGGCCTGCCTGACTCTGTTTATGGACTGCCTATTTTGATGCTGAACCTTTGCTAGCCTGTGACCTTGCCTTTGCCTGACATTACTGCCTAATTGCCTATCTGCTCCGACCCGGCTTGTCTAACCAACCCTCTGCTTGTTCCAAGTGTGCTGAGTCTATCCAGGATCCGCTGCCGCTGTCCCTGTGCCTTCTTCTACCCAGCTTGCTGACCGTCCTCCTGCTCCGCCAGCTTCTGCTAGCCTCTGCCAGTTTCTGCAGTTCCAGCCATCTGGAGGACCATCTCCACTGCCTGCATCAGCTGCTGCATCCAGCTCAGACACTCCTACCCCGCTGCACTCACGGGACCACTGTCTTCACTCCAGTGGGCCCTGAACCAGAATCGTAAGAGAAGTCTTCTTCCACCAAGTCAGGCTCACCACCCAGGTACCTAGCACTTCCCCTCCGCTTTCCAGCGGAGTACATGTCGGTTAAAACAGGTAGGTATTTACTGCTCTAAAGCCAGTTAAGGACGGGTTGGACAAGGAGCTCCTCAGGCACACGTCCTCACTCAGTCATGTCCAGACCATGCCCCCGAAGTTAAGTATTGAATGCATTACATGCATTTCCAAACATGGGATACTTTTAAGTGAATATGTGTAGATCAATGAGGTTTGGGTCCCATTGTTTAGATACACATGCCTAGGCACCGAATTGTCTGGTCTGTGAGGCTATGTTGCACACCCTCCATAGATACAAGCTAAATTAAATATATTCATAATTACAATATTATACAGCTATTAATGGCGATTTCACATAAACTCATAATGCAACAAGTGTCTGAGTTGCCATCTGAATCATTGCCTGGATTGGCATCCGAATCATTGCCTGGATCATTGTCTGAATCATTGCCTGGATCGGAATCTGAATCATTGCCTGGATCAGCATCTGAATCAATGCCTGAGTCAGTGACTGAACCATTGAATGGATAACTTCCAATTGCCATCTCATAGACTATAACTCCCAGGGAGAAATAGTCAACAGCCAATCCATATGGCTCATCCAAATAGATCTGTGGAAATATCAAAAAGAGTACAATGGTCAGTACTGTTTGTTTTACTGACAAGAAGACAGGAAAACCAAAATGATCCAATACTCACTTCTGGTGCCATATATTGTGGAGTGCCAAGGTTGGAAGTCAGGGTTCGGGATACATGCACCTCTGTCGCTAATAAGCCAAAGTCAGCGATTCTCCGCTGCTATCCAGCAGAATGTTTTCTGCTTTGAGATCCTGGTGTACAATCCCCCGGTTATGAAGGAACTACAGACAACAATGGATCTCGGCAGTGAGAAATCTGATGGAGATAGAAAAGATTATATATAGGATTATATCATATAAACCTTTTGTATGCTAATCTAAGCCACAAAATAATAAATTATTTATCTCAATGCTGCAATTTTCAGGCATTTTCATATATGATTGTAATAACTAAATCAGGTTGAAATAAAATATTATCAGTATTGGTAGAGCATAACACAATATATACATAGAAGTGTTTTATATGGATATTGTTGATTAATTTGCAGTAAATACACTTTGTAAATTCTTATGAATAGCTTTTTGTGATAGCAACCTGCACAGATGTCTCTGAAATCGACCCTAAAGTCGGGACTGACATGCGGGAATGAAATTGTACGAGTTCAGCTGAACTCGCACGTTTTTATTCCCGCTGTCAGTGTGAACCTGGCGGCATGTGATTTTACAGTTTCTCTTAAAGCGTATGTACGGCCAAAACAGAAAGCAATTAAAAAAAAAAAAAATTGCCCTCTCCATCCAATACAAAAAATTTTTTTTACATTTACAGACAAACGTTATCAAAAATGACATTGTACAAGGACCTTTTAGATATAAATCAATTTGATTGGTTGGCAAACCCCCATACTCTATGATATAATTACTTATACATTTCAGAGGAGATAGGTTAGAGATTGCCCAATCAGATGAAGGGTTGGAAGCTTCCACTGGATGATGAACTGGTCAATAACGGTTGCTTTAAATTATAGTCCTGCTCAAAAAATTGGCAGAAATTGTGAAATTTTCGTATCAATTTAGAAAATATGACTGATCATGCCAAGTAACTGTCTTTTATTTAAGGATAGCGATCATATGAAGCCATTTATTATCACATAGTTTTTTGGATCCTCTTTAAATCATAATAACAGAAATCACCCAAATGGCCCTGATAAAAAGTTAACATACCCTGGAATGTTTGGCTTTGGTACAGACACAGAAGGTGGCACACATAGGTTAAAATGGCAATTAAAGGTTAATTTCCCACATTTGTGGCTTTTTAAATCACAATTAGTGTCTATATATAAACAGTCAATGAGTTTGTTAGCTCTCACATGGATGCACTAAGCAGGCTAGACACTGAGCCATGGGGAGGTAGAGAAGAACAATCAAAAGACCTGCATAGCAAGGTAATGAAACTTTACAAAGATGGAAAAGGATATAAAAAGATATCCAAAGCCTTGAATATGCCAGTCAGTACTGTTTAATCGCTTATTAAATCAGAGTTCCACCCAAAAATGGAACTTCCGCTTTAAGGGAAGGTGACCCCCTGACATGCCACATTTGGCATGTTATTTTTTTATAAAACATTCATCCATTGAAAATAATAATAAGCAATTGCTCTTAGTGAGCCAAACTTGTCTGGGCATCAGTTTGATGTATACTCTACGCACGTTTCATGGCTCCCGCCAATAATCAGGAGTAAAATGCTCTGAAATTAAATCAATAACATATCTATACATATAGGATACCCTTTAAACGGAGAACCATCTCTCAAAAAAAGGTCTATAACTTACAAAGAGGCCCAATAGTGACGCCCAACCTATGTCCAAGGGAGGATAGGGGACAGGGATGATAATCTCCCCTCGGGCTGAGGTGAGCAATCCAATCCAGACCAGAGACGGCAGCCAGGTGAAGACCAGGCGACTATATCATGATCATGTGAATCTTGTGTATGCTTGACAGCCCACACTGCTCTGCAAGGATATGGAGATGAAACCATGTGAAATTAATAACTATTAATGGGATAAGTGAGTGAGTGGAGGTGATGAATAGTGTATAATTACTGCAGTGATCTGAAGTGTGCTAACTAAGGGGGCTACAGCCAAGGGAGATATGTACACCAATGGTGTCTGGTGCTCAAAATTTTTGGGGGGGCACAAACAAACAGAAACATTCTGAAAAAAACCCCATCAATTGCAGCCACTGTGCCATCAAACACAGCCACTGTGCCGTCAAACGCTGCCACTGTGCTCCCACTGTGCCCATAGAATGTTGTCACTAGGCCCATTGAATGCTGCCACTGGGTCCCTTGCCCGCCATCTGCTGTTTGCCTGGCACTTACCCTGTCTCTGTGGGGCAGCGGGTGATGGTGGCGGGCAGTGTTTTCCATGCTCCTCTATGTCTTCTACCGTCCTCTCCTCCCGTCCTCTTCTGTGACTGTGAACTGTTATTTATAGTATATCGTGTCTTTCACTAAAGATTATTGATACTTTTTAACTTGATTTGTAATCAATAAATAATTTAATGATTAATATGAACAAGGTATTAATTCAGTGACATGCCTCATACAATGTCCCATTACTTCTTTTTTTGTCTAACAAGAAAGATTGCAGCCACAACTGGTGGAAGAATTGCTCAGGATACAAAGAAAAACACACAGGTAACCACAGGAGAAATACAGGCTGCTCTCCAAAAAGACAGTGTGGTTGTTTTTAAGGAGCACAATTCAACGATACTTGAACAAAAAAGAGCTGCATGGTTGAGTTGCCAGAAGGAAGCCTTTACTGTGCCAATGCCACAAAAAAGCCAATGAGGCATGTCAAGGTGTTGTTGGGCATATTATAACAAGGCTTTTTTATGGAACTTGTGCAGTAAAGGCTTCTTTCTGGCAACTTGACCATGCAGCTCTTTTTTGTTCAAGTATCATTATTGTGCTCCTCAACAACAACAATTTTTTGACTGAACATCAAAAGTCCACCGAAGGCCTGAAGGTGTGGATCATAGAGGCCATCTCCGAGGTTTGCCTGCTGCGGAGTGTTTCAAACGACTCTGCCAGCTGGAGACTTTCTGGATATAGTTCCTCAATTCCCTCTCGCCAGGGGGACTCAATGAGGAGTTAGATGCATACACCTTGTTATAACAGATCACATGCTCATTTCTAGTTCTTTCTCACCCCCCTCTTTCATCCCTTGTCCTTACCCCTGTCTTCCCCCCCCCCCCCCCCCCCCACAAACAGGTCTGTCTCTGCTCTACAGGTCGGGAGAGGTATAGTAAATATATTATATTAATATTTCATATATATATCTCATATATATGCAGGGCTTTTTTTCAGCGGGAAAGCAGGGGAGCGCAGTTTTGGTACCTCTTGGACTGACTGTATGTAATGGCAAGGGGTCCTGGGGTGTGCTGCAGGTTATTGATGCTCACTGCTGGGGATCTATTTTTGCAAGGTGAGTCTATTATTGCTAGGAGGTCTATTGTTGCTGGTGGGGGACCTATTGTTGCTGGGGGGGGGGGGTCTTATGTTGCTGGGGGGGTCAGTTGTTGCTGAAAGAGATCTACTATTGGGGGAGGTGTCTATTGTTGATGACAGCCAGACAGACTATTAATACTGGCTGTGCGGAGATCTGTTGATGCTGCGGGGAGTCTATTGTTGCTGGCGGGGACATTTTGTTGTGGTTGGTCCATTGTTGTTAGGGGGATCTACTATTGCTGATTTTCTTGATATCATTAACAAATTCCATACAAATTACTTAGCACTTCAAAATGATACTTGGTTCTATATTGTCTAAAAGGGACGGTACTGGGTGGTGGGTAGGGGCAGAGAAATGGAGTGACTCAGAAAGGGGGAGTTCCTGCACCTATTGTCTGAGAAAAAAAAACCTGCATATATGTATGTGTGTGTATGTGCAGACATATATGTATGTTGCATGATCCATCATTAGGTGCACCCCACTTGGAATCCACACCATGAGGGGGCACACGCACATATACATCCCTTGTATACCAACTAGGGGAACACAGTACCAGCTTTATCTACCATTCATTATTATTATTAATTTTTTTACACTACAGCCTGTTCCCCCTCCATCACCTCTTCATACTAACCCCCCTTTTTTTTCTATTTTACTTGCTTGGCCCTTCATACATCATCAACCTCTTCAATAAACTTCTATACATATAGAAGAGAACTATGCTTTAACTATTTCCATGTGTATCATTTTTTATATTATTATTATTATTATTATTATTATTATTATTATTATTTTTTATATATATATATATATATATATATATATATATATATATATATATATATTTTTTTTTTTTTTTTTTGTCAATCTGAGACTGTTAACCCCTGTTTCACCTTGCCCTTTGCTATAATTTATTGTTTACTGATTGGTCTGCTGGAAGTTCCAGTTCCACGGCCACTCCCACATGCTCTCCATTGTGTATATATAGCTGTCCTCCTCTAGAGGGCAGAAGGCCGATAGAAGGATCAGTCAGCTCTGAGCATGTAGCCTTTCACCATTGTAACCCAGATTGACAAGATTCCAGCCTTGCCTAGGTCCAATCAGATGCCGGTGACATCCCTTCCTGTTCCACGGTCCATGCTGGTCTGTGTGGAGCTGCTTGGTTCCTTGCTCTTGGAGGAACACTGTGATCCATTCCAGCTATCCGAAACAGTGGTGAGACCCACAGAGCTGTGTGGAATGCCAGGACTGCACTTTACTTTGACGAGCATGCATCTTCTATCATCTTGTAAGTGTTTTTAATCTTATCCTATTAAAGTCATAATACTACACTCAGGTCGGTGCCTCCCCCTTCCTGTTTTTTCCTTACATGTCTTGCAGAGTTCTAGACACACTCTGAAGGATGGCTGCCTTCCTGTTTAACCCTTAATGCCCCTTTCTATGGACACATCACCATCCAGCTATTATAGCCACAGACTATACCCCTAATGCCACGTACACACGTAGCCGACTATTTACTTTCCGAACGGGCTACTTGCCCACACACGGCACTTTTCCAGTGGACTAATACAGCGTACTAAGTCCGCCGTACTTTTGAAATGAACGGACTCGCCCACACACATGGAGGAAAGTCCGCTCATTTTGAGCACGTCTCCAGGTAGGCGGGGCTCGCGAAGGAGACGTCGCTAGCCAGGCCACCTGGTATGGACTTAAAGGGGAACCCCAACTCCATAAAAAATGGGGGTCCCCTGGTCCCCCCAGGTCTACATCAGACCCTTGTCCGAGCACGCTACCCGGCCGGCCAGGAAAGGGGGGGAGGAGCGAGCGCCCCCCAGTCCTGAGGTGTATCAGGCCACGTGCCCTCACCCCAAAGCACCTTGTCCCCATGTTAATGAGGACAAGGGCCTTTTCCCGACAATCCTGGCCGTTGGTTGTCGGGGTCTGCGGGCGGGGGGCTTATCGGAATCCAGGATCCCCCTTTTTCCCAGAGGATGCTGGGACTGTGACATCATAATAGGTGGGGACATCATCCGGTGATGTCCCTATATAAGTCGCTGCGCGCCCGGTCCCCGTCATTGTGAGCGGAGGGAGCCTTTTGGGTAAAAAAAGTACACCGGAGGCTACACACGGGGGAATTGTCCGGCGGACTTGAGTTTGCCGGACTTTTCCACCCGATTGTTTGATCGTGTGTACGCGGCATAAGGATTACTCCATCTGGAGTGCCAGATAAACACTGACTATAACTGCTTAAAAACAACCACACCATCTTTTTCCAGAGCAGCCTATATTTCTCTTGAGGTTACCTGTGGGTTTGTCTTTGTATCCCGAACAGTTCCTGTGGCAGTTGTGGCTAAAATATTTCTTGATCTACCTGACCTTGGCTTGGTATCAAGATATCCCCAAATTTTTCACATCTTATCAAGTGATTGAACAGTAGTGACTGGCATATTCAAGACTTTGGATATCTTTTTATATCCTTTTCCATCTTTATAAAGTTTCATTACCTTGTTACACAGGTCTTCTTTTCTACCTCCCTATGGCTCAGTGTCTAGCCTGCTTAGTGCATCCACGTTAGAGCAAACAAGCTCATTGACTATTTATTAACAGACACTAAGGCCGCGTACACACGGGCGGACTGTTCGCCCAACCTTGTCCGCTGAACAGTGTTTGGGCGGACAGTCCGCTCGTGTGTGGGCTTTCAGCGGACAGTTTCAGCGGACAGTTGGACGGACAAAGTCTTTCGGAAATTCCGAAAAACTGTCCGCTGAAACTGTGTTTGAGCGAACAGTCCGCCCGTGTGTGGGCCTGTCCGCTGTACTTTCGAAATGAGCGGACTGTTCCCGCTCGGAAAGTCCGCCCATTTCGAGCGCGTGTACAGGTAGGCGGGGCCCGCGAAGGAGACGTCGCGGGCTCCGCCGCCTGGAATGGGCTTAAAGGGGAACCCCAACGCCGAAAAAAATCGGCGTGGGGGTTCCCCCAAAGTCCACACCAGACCCTTGTCCGAGCACGCTACCCGGCCGGCCAGGAAAGGGGGGCGAGCGAGCGCGCCCCCCCTCCTGAGCCGTACCAGGCCGCGTGCCCTCAACATGGGGGGTGCCTTGGGGAAGGGGGGGCCGCGCGGCCCCCCCACCCCAAAGCACCTTGTCCCCATGTTGATGAGGACAAGGGCCTCTTCCCGACAACCCTGGCCGTTGGTTGTCGGGGTCTGCGGGCGGGGGGCTTATCGGAATCCGGGAGCCCCCTTTAAGAAGGGGGCCCCCGGATACCGGCCCCCCACCCTATGTGAATGAGTATGGGGTACAATGTACCCCTACCCATTCACCTGTGAAATAAAGTACAAAAAAAAACACAACACAGGGGAAAAAATATTTTATTGCACAGCTCCGGGGGTCTTCCGTCTTCGGGGGTCTTCTCGCCGGACTCCTCCGCTATGTGTGTGTAGCTCTTTTACTAGCGGAGGAGTCCGGCTTTCTTCCTCCCCGCCGCCGGCCTCTTCTCCCGACTTCGGGGGTCTTGTCCCCCTCTTCGGTTCTTCTGCCGGGCCACCGCGCCTTCTTATAGCTCTTTTACAGGCGGTGGCCCGGTCTTCTGTCGCCGCTGCCTTCCGTTCTTCTGTCGCCGCCTTCGGTTCTTCTGCCGGGCCACCGCGCCTTCTTGTAGCTCTTTTACGGGCGGTGGCCCGGTCTTCTGTCGCCGCTGTCGCTGTCGCCGCCTTCCGTTCTTGTTCTTCTTCTTCTTCTTCTTCTTCTCCAGGCGATGTTGACACGTCGCTCCCTCCGGCCGGAATGGCAGAGCCGCGCTGTGCGTTCACTTATATAGTGACAATGGGGCGGGGTCACATGGTATATGTCACATGGGTTGGTCACATGGGTTGATGTCACATGGGGACTATGACATCGTAAGGGGGCGGGGTCACCATGTGACCAACCCATGTGACATATACCATGTGACACCGCCCCATTGTCACTATATAAGTGACCGCACAGCGCGGCTCCGGCATTCCGGCCGGAGAGCTCGTCGAGTCAACATCTCCAGGAGAAGAAGAAGAAGAACAAGAAGAAGAACAAGAACGGAAGGCGGCGGCGACGACAGCGGCGACAGAAGACCGGGCCACCGCCTGTAAAAGAGCTACAAGAAGGCGCGGTGGCCCGGCAGAAGAACCGAAGGCGGCGACAGAAGAACGGAAGGCAGCGGCGACAGAAGACCGGGCCACCGCCTGCAAAAGAGCTACAAGAAGGCGCGGTGGCCCGGCAGAAGAACCGAAGAGGGGGACAAGACCCCCGAAGTCGGGAGAAGAGGCCGGCGGCGGGGAGGAAGAAAGCCGGACTCCTCCGCTAGTAAAAGAGCTACACACACATAGCGGAGGAGTCCGGCGAGAAGACCCCCGAAGACGGAAGACCCCCGGAGCTGTGCAATAAACTATTTTATCTTGTGTGTTGTGTTTTTTTTGTACTTTTATTTGACAGGTGAATGGGTAGGGGTACATTGTACCCCATACTCATTCACATAGGGTGGGGGGCCGGTATCCGGGGGCCCCCTTCTTAAAGGGGGCTCCCGGATTCCGATAAGCCCCCCGCCCGCAGACCCCGACAACCAACGGCCAGGGTTGTCGGGAAGAGGCCCTTGTCCTCATCAACATGGGGACAAGGTGCTTTGGGGTGGGGGGGCCGCGCGGCCCCCCCTTCCCCAAGGCACCCCCCATGTTGAGGGCACGCGGCCTGGTACGGCTCAGGAGGGGGGGCGCGCTCGCTCGCCCCCCTTTCCTGGCCGGCCGGGTAGCGTGCTCGGACAAGGGTCTGGTGTGGACTTTGGGGGAACCCCCACGCCGATTTTTTTCGGCGTTGGGGTTCCCCTTTAAGCCCATTCCAGGCGGCGGAGCCCGCGACGTCTCCTTCGCGGGCCCCGCCTACCTGTACACGCGCTCGAAATGGGCGGATTTGCCTCCTCCTTATGTGGGCGAGTCCGTTCATTTCAAAAGTTGAGCGAACTGTTTGGCAAACAGTTCGCTGAAACAGTCCGCTCGTGTGTGGGCAAGTCCGCTCATGCAAATTTTGAGCGGACTGTTTGCCGAAACTGTTTGACGAACAAGGTTGGGCAAACAGTCCGCGCGTGTGTACGCGGCCTAAGTGTTATTTAAAAGCCACAAATGTGGGGAAAAAAACCCTTTAAGTGCCATTTTAACCTATGTGTGCCACCGTCTGTGTCTGTACCAAGGCCAAACATTCCAGGGTATGTAAACTTTTCATCAGAGTCATTTGGGTGATTTCTGTTATCATTATGATTTAACCAGTTGCCGACCGCCGCACGCCGATGTACGTCGGCAGAATGGCACGGGCAGGCATAAGGACTTACATGTACGTCCCTTGCCTCCCGCGGGTCGGGGGCCCGATCGGGCCCCCGCCCGGTGCCTGCGGCGGTCGGTTTTTGTCCGGGAGTGATCCGGGACGAGGGGGCGGCCATTCATTCATGGCCACCCCCTCGCGATCGCTCCCGACGAATAGAAATCCCCGGTGACATCACTTCCTCTCCTGTAATGTAAACACAGGAGAGGAAGTGATGTATTCTCTCCTCCGTGTCGGTATTTTTCGTTCCGACACGGAGGAGAGCGGATCGGTGAGTTGCACCAACACTCTACACACACAGTAGAACATGCCAGGCACACTCACACCCCCCCTTTACCCCCCTTTACCCCCCCAATTACCCCTGCCCCCCAGTCACAGTGACACCAATGTCATTTTTTTTTTTTTTTGCATTGGTGTCATTTGTGACTGTAATAACTGTTAGGGCAGTTAGAGTTAGCCCCCTTTAGTTCTAATGTACCCCCCTAACCCCCCCAATAAAGGTTTAACCCCGTGATCACCCCCCGTCGCCAGTGTCACTAAGGCTGGGTTCACATTGCAGCGGTTTATGAGAACGAATGTGATTCGCACCGCACTGCAGTGCAAATCACATCCGATCTCTGTGCGATTCGAGTTCAGCCATTCGCCGCACCCGCCGCACCCGCCACACCCGCCGCACCCGCCGCAAATTCGCACGGGACCCTTTTTTTGGCCCGCAGCAGAATCGGATCGCATGGGTGTTCACACCATGCGATCCGAGTTTGCAGATCGCACTGCGATATGCGAACTGATCTGGGGGTGTCAGTAACATTTCACTGACACTCCCAGCAGTTCGCATAGGGCAGTGTGAACTGCCGCCGGGAGGCATGCGATGCGGGAACCCGCCGCGGATTCGCGGCGTTTCCGCATCGCTCCAGTGTGAACCCAGCCTAATAAGCGATCATTTTTCTGATCGCCGTATTAGTGTCACAGGTGACGCTAGTTAGGCAGGTAGGTATTTAGGTTCGCCGCAGCTTTTTATAGCGCCAGGGACCCCCATATACTACCGCATAAAGCCCCCTGATTGCCCCCTAGTTAACCCTTTCACCAGTGATCACCATATAACTGTTACAGGTGACGCTGGTTGGTTAGTTATTTTTTTATAGTTTCAGGGCACCCGCCATTTATTACCTAATAAAGGTTTAACCCCCTGATCACCCGGCGGGTGTCATTTGTGACTAATAACTGTTAGGGCAGTTAGGGTTAGCCCCCTTTAGTTCTAAGGTACCCCCCTAACCCCCCCAATAAAGGTTTAACCCCGTGATCACCCCCCGTCGCCAGTGTCACTAAGGCTGGGTTCACATTGCAGCGGTTTATGAGAACGGATGTGATTCGCACCGCACTGCAGTGCAAATCACATCCGATCTCTGTGCGATTCGAGTTCAGCCATTCGCCGCACCCGCCGCACCCGCCGCAAATTCGCACGGGACCCTTTTTTTGGCCCGCAGCAGAATCGGATCGCATGGGTGTTCACACCATGCGATCCGAGTTTGCAGATCGCACTGCGATATGCGAACTGATCTGGGGGTGTCAGTAACATTTCACTGACACTCCCAGCAGTTCGCATAGGGCAGTGTGAACTGCCGTCGGGAGGCATGCGATGCGGGAACCCGCCGCGCATTCGTGGCGTTCCCGCATCGCTCCAGTGTGAACCCAGCCTAATAAGCGATCGTTTTTCTGATCGCTGTATTAGTGTCACAGGTGACGCTAGTTAGGCAGGTAGGTATTTAGGTTCGCTGCAGCTTTTTATAGCGCCAGGGACCCCCATATACTACCGCATAAAGCCCCCTGATTGCCCCCTAGTTAACCCTTTCACCAGTGATCACCATATAACTGTTACAGGTGACGCTGGTTGGTTAGTTATTTTTTTATAGTTTCAGGGCACCCGCCATTTATTACCTAGTCTCACTAGTGTACCCCTAAATTTAGGGGTGTCTACTTTCCAAAATGGGGTCATTTGGGGGGGGGTTTGTGCCATCTTGGCATTTTATGGCCTTCAAAACTGTAACGCCCTTAGAAAGCCTGAAGGCGGTGCTTGGTTTTCGGGGCCCCGTACGCGGCTAGGGTCCCAAAAAGTCCCACATATGTGGTATCCCCGTACTCAGGAGAAGCAGCAGAATTTATTTTGGGGTGTCATTTCACATATGCCCATGGCATGCGTGAGCAATATATCATTTAGTGACAACTTTGTGAAAAAAAAAAAAGTTTGTAATTTTCCCGCAACTTGTGGCAAAATATAAAATATTCCATGGACTCAACATGCCTCTCAGCAAATAGCTTGGGGTGTCTACTTTCTAAAATGGGGTCATTTGTGGGGGTTTTGTGCCATCTTGGCATTTTATGGCCTTCAAAACTGTAATAGGTAGTGAGAAGTGAACTCAAAAATTTACGCCCTTAGAAAGTCTGAAGGCTGTGCTTGGTTTTCGGGGCCCCGTACGCGGCTAGGCTCCCAAAAAGTCCCACATATGTGGTATCCCCGTACTCAGGAGAAGCAGCAGAATTTATTTTGGGGTGTCATTTCACATATGCCCATGGCATGCATGAGCAATATATCATTTAGTGACAACTTTGTTAAAAAAAAAAAAAAAAAAAAAAGTTTGTAATTTTCCCGCAACTTGTGGCAAAATATAAAATATTCCATGAACTCAACATGCCTCTCAGCAAATAGCTTGGGGTGTCTACTTTCTAAAATGGGGTCATTTGTGGGGGTTTTGTGCCATCTTGGCATTTTATGGCCTTCAAAACTGTAATAGGTAGTGAGAAGTGAACTCAAAAATGTACGCCCTTAGAAAGCCTGAAGGCGGTGCTTGGTTTTCGGGGCCCCGTACGCGGCTAGGCTCCCAAAAAGTCCCACATATGTGGTATCCCCATACTCAGGAGAAGCAGCAGAATTTATTTTGGGGTGTCATTTCACATACGCCCATAGCATGTGTGAGCAATATATCATTTAGTGACAACTTTGTGTAAAAAAAAAAAAAATTTTTTTTTTGTCATTATTCAATCGCTTGAGGCAAAAAAATAAAATATTCAATGGGCTCAACATGCCTCTTATCAATTTCCTTAGGGGGTCTACTTTCCAAAATGGGGTCATTTGGGGGGGTTTTGTACTGCCCTGCCATTTTAGCACCTCAAGAAATGAGATAGGCAGTCGTAAACTAAAAGCTGCGTAAATTCCAGAAAACGTACCTTAGTTTGTAGATGTGACAACTTTTGCGCAAACCAATAAATATACAATTATTGACTTTTTTTTTACCAAAGACATGTGGCTGAATACATTTTGGCCTAAATGTATGACTAAAATTGAGTTTATTGGATTTTTCTAATAACAAAAAGTAGAAAATATCATTTTTTTTCAAAATTTGCGGTCTTTTTACGTTTATATCGCAAAAAATAAAAATCGCAGAGGCAATCAAATACCATCAAAAGAAAGCTCTATTTGTGGGAAGAAAAGGACGCAAATTTTGTTTGGGTACAACATTGCATGACCGCGCAATTACCAGTTAAAGCAGCGCAGTGCCAAAGTGTAAAAAGACCTCTGGTCATTTACCAGCAAAATGGTCCGGTCTGAAAGTGGTTAAAAAGGATCCAAAAAACAATGTAATAATAAATGGCTTTGTGTGATTGCTATCCTTCAATAAAAGTTTTTTTTGGCATAATCGGTCATATTTTCAATATTAATGCCACAATTTCTGCCAGGGTATGCAAACTTTTCAGCACAACTGTATAACAGTATGTATACAGTATGGGCACACTGGGATTTATTAAAACTGGTGTATACAGAATCTGGTGCAGCTTTGCACGGTAACGAATCGGCTTCTAGACTTTATTTCCAGAGCTTTCTGAAGCTATTTTACACATCCACACCAGGTCCTGTGTGCACCAGTTTTAGTAAATATCCCCACTGCGACATCTATAGACACATCATGAAAGATCATTCTCCAGGTAAAATAGATTTTTTTGAATCAGTCTCAGTAGAAGTTTGTTAAGATATGTCCAGTGCCTGGGATGTCTGTTCAGTGTGTGATTATACATGTATAGGTAGAGCTTTGGAAGGACAGATGTACTGAAAGACAGACCTTTCTGCCAGAATTCTGTCTCTAGGACAAGCCTACATTTTTATATGATCTAAGTACAGTACTATGTTTTACCTCCATCCCTATTATCATGGTACCCTTTTGCATCACATATCTGGTATCTAGGAAAAGCCTATGTGTTGATGTGATCTATGTACATTTCTATATTCCACCGCCATCCCTATTATCATGGTACCCCATTGCCTTACCTAGTCTTCACACAATATCTACGGGTGCCCTTTTCTTTAGGAAGTTCTCCAGGTCTCCACCACTCAGGTATTCCATGATGAAGAATAACAGATCCTGTGCAGAGCAAAGAAAGATCCAGGTTATAGAAATGATTTGCTATATGATCCCCAATGCAGCTTTGGGTAGGTTGTGAGAAAAGTAGGTGTCACTTACAGTGGTATTCTGAGAGGATAACCATTTAACACTGACCTCTTCCACAAAATTGATAGAAGGTAGTCACTTACCTTTGTATGGAAGGTACCATATGCATGAGTGCAGATTGGGCTGGTACGAACTTCCTTCTGAATGTGGCTCTCATTGGGGGTATCTTTGTAGTCTTTCTTGTTCTTGATCATGATTTTAAGAGCCAGCGGTTCATCAGTGGAGGGGTGTGATGCCAAAACCACCTGGAGGAAACAGAAGGAGAGAAAATGATAGTTGACAATCAGAGAAGTTCATTTAATACTTTATTTATGGATTCATGGTCTTTCTACAGAGGTTTGACACATCCCATTCTGAATCAGAGCCCAGAGCTCTCCAATGAGCGTGGAACATGACCGAGAGATGGAGCTCTGACTCATAAGGGGTCGTGTTGAACCACTGTAGAGGGATCACTGCTTCACAACAGAGAGCAAGCGCCCCTCTCTATAACATGCTGGCAAGGGACAAGCTTTTCTACTTTGGTATTAGCTACCAAAGAAAACATTAATTATGATCAATTTTTGTGTTTATGCACCTAGAACGGAGATTTATCTGAATGGAAAGATTTGAGATTTGGATCATGTTCATAGCTAGGGGATGCTCTTTATACTTAGTTCCACTCTTCTTCTTCAGCCCAGGTTCACACTACATTCGTACCCGCACCACATGTGCCGATCACATACAATGATCAGTGCACTGTGAGTTCAGTCATACAGTTGTATGGCTGAACTCGCATTGGATTCGCAGAAAAAACCCCACACTGGAATTGGATTGCATGGGTGTTCTCACCCATGCGATCCAATTCCTGTCCGAATCCACAGTTCACACTGCAATCTGTGAACCGATCTGAGAGTGTCATTAACATTGTATTGACATCCACAGTGGTTCGCAGAGGGCAGTGTGAACTGCCTGCGGGAGAGATGCCATGCGGGAACCACGCTAATTCCCGCATCGATGCAGTGTGAATCTAGGCTCCTGCTTTAGCCGCCATTCACCACATGCACTGTATGTAGATGCACTATGATTTTTTGTCCCGATGTTTATCTGTTATGATCTGCACTTTTTTTTTTTTTGCTTAAACCCTTCTACAATCTGCAAGATGTCATTTGAATCAATTCATTGTCTTCCAAGCTACTGGGACTGTAAGTTAGGCTAGCTCACCACAACTGATTTAGCTATAGAGTTCATACTTTCAGTGCTTAGATTGCAGAAGCAGAACATTTGCCTCTTTTGTAGATAAATCGGGTGAGTGGCAACATAAGGTCAGACATTTTATGGTGGAAATGGGCTTTAACCACTTAAGCCCTGGGCCATTTTGCTGGCCAAAGACCAGAGCACTTTTTGTGATTTAGCACTGCGTCGTTTTAACTGACAATTACACGGTCATCTGACATGGCTCCCAAACAAAATTGACATCCTTTTTTCCCCACAAATAGAGCTTTCTTTTGGTGGTATTTGATCACCCCTGCGGTTTTTATCATTTGCTCTATGAACAAAAAATAAGCGACAATTTTGAAAAAAAACACATTATTTTTTACATTTTGCTATAATAAATATTCCCCAAAAATATCTAAAAAAAAAAACTTTTTTTTTTCCTCAGTTTAGGCCGATGCGTATTCTTCTACATATTTTTGGTAAAAAAAATCGCAATAAGCGTTTTTTGATTGGTTTGTGCAAAAGTTTTTTTATTAATTTTTTTTTTATTTTTTACTAGTAATGGCGGTGATCAGCGTTTTTTTTTTATTATTTATTTATTATTGTGACTGCGACATTTTGTTGGACACATTGGACATTTTTGACAAATTTTTTTTGGACCATTGTCATTTATACAGCAATCAGTGCTATACAAATGCTTCCTGTGTAAATGACACTGGCAGTGAAGGGGTTAACCACTAGGTGGCAGTGTAGGGGTTAAGTGTGTCCTGAGGCATGATTCTAACTGTGGGGGGGGGGGGGTGTGGCTGTGGGAGCAGAGATCAGTGACACTGTCACTAGGCAGAATGGGGAAATGCTTGTTTACATTAGCCTCTCCCCGTTCTTCCTCCCCGTGAGACGATCGCGGGTATCCCAGTGGCGATCGAGTCCGTGGGACCAGCGATCCAACTCACGGAGGTCCCGACCGGTGTGCGTCGCCGACGGCATACATGCGATGGCATACATGCGATGGCACGGCAGCAAATTTAAAGGGACGTA
This sequence comes from Lithobates pipiens, assembly GCF_037356315.1. Classification (NCBI taxonomy): domain Eukaryota; kingdom Metazoa; phylum Chordata; class Amphibia; order Anura; family Ranidae; genus Lithobates; species Lithobates pipiens. The sequence continues at coordinate 181,526,242 of NW_027507787.1, forward strand.
CAGGTACGTCCATTTGCCTGTCCGTGCCATTCTGCCGACGAAGATCGGCGCGCACCGGTCGGGAAGTGGTTAATGCCTGTACTACCAAACTATTACATTTGTGTTTCAAACTGGGAACTTAGACTGTACTACAACTAGCAATAATTCACACAGAAGCTGTCTACAGAGAAAAAAAATCAGCTGCCCTGATCACTCAGCTCAATGGCATACTAAGCCCCCGGTGTGACTTCCAAATGTGGACGGTACAGTGCACTAAGAACCTGATGAGTCATTCATTTTTGCAGCATACAACAAGCTCAACTGTAAAAATCTTGGGGTTGCTTATCACAGGCCATTGAACTAAGCATCCTGCAGTGCAATATTGCTGTAGGCCACGAGACCCTGCAGAGGACTGACAAAGCTGACACCAACTATTTCTGTAACTCCTCTTCTGTAAAAAAAAAAAAAAAGTCAATGAAAAATGTTTATTTTCATTATTTTGAAATTGTGTGTTATTACTTACTAGTACCCTAGAGAGTCTTTAATTGAACTTTGTGGGATTTTTCTATTATTATTATATTTGGCAGTAACCCCAGTAATTGTAATCCCACTACTGCCATATTGTCATAGTCCCTAGGTAGGTTTTGACCTAATATGTTGATATGTACAGTGGAACCTTGGTTTACGAGTAACGCAGTTAACAAGCGTTTTGAAAGACGAGCAACTTTTGTTTTTTTAATCAACTAAGGCCGCGTACACACGCGCGGACTGTTGGCCCAACTTTGTCCGTCCAACAGTTTGAGCGAACAGTCCGCTCAAACTTAGCATGGACGGACATGGCCACACACGACGGACGAACAGTTTGCTGAAACCGTGCGCGATGACGTGAACGGCACGTACGACGGGACGAAAAATACGACGTCCTATACACTGCAATGCAACCTTCCGACGTGGAAATCCTTTCTGAGCATGCGCGAGACTTAGTTGGCCGAACAAGCCTACACACGAGCGAACAGTCCGCTGAAACCTTGTTTCAGCGGACAGTTTTTCGGAATTTCCGTAAGACCTTGTTCGGCCAACTGTCCGCTGAAACTGTCCGCTGAAAGCCCACACACGAGCGGACTGTCCGCCCAAACACTGTTCAGCGGACAAGGTTGGGCGAACAGTCCGCGCGTGTGTACGCGGCCTTAGTTTGCCAGTGTTGTCTTGCAAAACAAGCAGGATTCAAGCCAATGGGGTGTGCAGTATTGCATTTGGCCAGAGGTGCGGGGTTGCCGGTGACACTCGGAACAGTTCGGTGCCATTCGGAAATACTCGGAAACACTCTGGAATACTCAGTTTCTGAGTGTTTTTTCGAGCCTTTCCGAGTTCAGCTGAGCTGTCCCCGATTATTTCCGAGGCTCTCCAGCACCCCCCCACCTCAGTCCACATGCGGTATTGCATGCAATATAAGTCAGTGCAGAACTAATTATCTTTGTTTCCATTGACCTATGGGGAAACTCGCTTTGATATGCGAGTGCTATGGATTACAAGCACTCTCCTGGAATGGATTATGCTTGTAATCCAAGGTTCCACTGCATTCTTTATATGGTAGAAACTACCTCTTGTAAACTCATATCTTGCCAGCAACTATTAGGCTGCATTCACACCTGAGCGTTATGATTTCATGCATAAAGTCACATGTTTTTACCGCAATTTTGCTGCGATTTTGCACAGGTCAAAAGGTCACCAATGTAAAAAGCAGAAAAACGCCTGTATTCTGCCCAAAAAGAAGCTCCTGTATTTTTTGAGCTTTAGGTGTTTTGCTTCAGGCTGCAAAACGCTCAGATGTGAACGGGCCATTTAAATTAATGGGATTTTGCTTTTTGGCATTTTTCAGGTATTGTTTCTGGCGTTTTACAAGCGGTTAACAAGCTGAAAATGCTCAGGTGTGAATGCAGCTTTAGATTCCTGACTTAAAGTGTTACTAAACCCAGGACCCTGCATTCACTATATCTGGTCTCTCACAGTATACAGAACATGGAAATGCAATTTATTCTAGTAATCATAAATGGCTAAATACCTTTTTCTCATCTGCAGTATTTATCAGTCCTGTGACTTCTGTCAGTGTCTGGCTGAGCTTGTAGGAGGAGTTTGTCTGTCCTATGAGGCTGCAGGACCCTGACCCTCTGTCTGGACAGTGCTGATCGGTCCTGTGTAGATTACATGCACTCTCCTGAGAAAAAAAAAAAAACTAGCAATACACACCAAATTGAGCATGTGCAGAGTGACTCCAAAGGCTCTATACTTTCAGTAGATGGATTGGGGATGGTGGAAGAAGAGGAGGTTCAGAGAAGACAGGATCAAATAGCCTTTTCACACAATGCACAAAATTACCTCCACAGTGAGTATAACAAGCATGCTTTACTGCATATACACACTGATTTTACTGCTGTGAGTTTAGTAACTATATTTTGAACAGTTGAATTTGGTTTGAGCTTGAATTTGGATTTGGTGATGTATATTATGCTATTAAAATACATACACATACAATTAATAATGCAATAACCACTGCCAAAGTGCACATAAACATTACTTATACATAAGAAGGGAATGTGGGACTTTAAATGAGGCAATAGACTTGTGGAGGTAGAGTATTTAGTAAACATTTTTATTTGTAACACTAGTAAAACAGTATTTTCATACATACATACATGCACACATGGTATAAACATAATGGATACCTATATGTCAGCTTGGCAGCACATGAGAGATAGTAAACATTGATGAATGTAATACAAGGTATTTCATATTAGCAGGCATTGGTACACCATATGCAAAAGAGCTGCTATAAGATATATTGGCGGGGATGCCCTCCTGCGCATCGGCGTCATGTTACGTCCTGTTTGTGGCATCTTTTTTGACGCCGCAATGCAGAGACGTCTTTGGACCATCTCACGTCGGAGATGGGGTTGGCGTGGCTCCACTTTGGCGCCTATGCCGATGGTGGATTTCACTACCAACTCCCACTCTCATTCGACGGTGTGCATGACGCTGGTCGGGGACCCGCCCCATACCTGGATTATATAAGCAGGTAAGCTTGATGTGTTTGACACCAGGGAGGTAACACACACAGCCTATTCACTGGATACACACACACGTAAGTTTTATGCACATTTTTTTTCTTTTTTTTTTTTTTTTTCAGCCCTCTCCCTTTTTCTTTTGACTCATGCAACATACCCACTTACTATTGTGTATATGTGTATTTTTATACATACATGACATGCATTAAAATATATACATATCAATATATATCTTCTTTTTTTTTTCTCTCTCAAACACTCATCATGTTTTTCACTTTTCACGTTTTCTCACTTTTTATTTTTTCACCTTTTTCATACATATTTTTCAAATTTTTATACAATTTTTTTTTCCAGAACACCACACTTGTAATCATCCCCACACATGTGGAATGTGTTGTGGCAATCAGGCATGCTATGTGGAGGTTCCTTGCCCCAGCTCTGGAACAGACAACCATTTGGGGTTCCATCTTCCTTGATGCTAGCCAAGCACAGTGCTCTAGCTGACCTATGTGTATAGATCGCCCTTTTTCCCCATGAGGTCTTTTCTCCCTTTAAAAAGGGGTAGAACATATTTACTAATACTTTACATCTATTTATATTTACAGTTTACTTCTGTACCCAACTCCCGATGAATGGCATATAACCATGAAACGCGTCGAGTTTCCATGGGGTTCTCAGTCAAGTCTGGCTCATTACTTATTCACTGACCCATATATATCTTTCATACAAAATGTTTTGAGTACTATGTAGCTATTAACCACTTGCTGACCGCCGCACGACGATATACGTAGACAGAATGGCACGGGCAGGCATATGGGCGTATATATACGTCCCTGCCTTCGGGGGGTGGGGGGCCCCCCCGGTGCCTGCGGCGGTCGGTATTCGTTCGGGAGCGATCTGGGATGAGGGGGCGGCCATTCATTCATGGCCGCCCCCTCGCGATTGCTCCCGACGAATAGAAATGCTCTGTGACATCACTTCCTCTCCTGTAATGTAAACACAGGAGAGGAAGTGATGTAATCTCTCCTCCGTGTCGGTATTTTTCGTTCCGGCACCGAGAAGAGAGGATCACTCACAGTAGAACATGCCAGGCACACTCACACCCCCCTTCACCCCCCGATCACCCCCCCAATTACCCCTGCCCCCCCAGTCACAGTGACACCAATTGCATTTTTTTTTTTTTTTGCATTGGTGTCATTTGTGACTGTAATAACTGTTAGGGCAGTTAGGGTTAGCCCCCTTTAGTTCTAATGTACCCCCCTAACCTCCCCAATAAAGGTTTAACCCCGTGATCACCCCCCGTCGCCAGTGTCACTAAGGCTGGGTTCACATTGCAGCGGTTTATGAGAACGAATGTGATTCGCACCGCACTGCAGTGCAAATCACATCCGATCTCTGTGCGATTCGAGTTCAGCCATACAGAAAGTATGGCTGAATTCGCGCCGCACCCGCCGCAAATTCGCACGGGACCCTTTTTTTGGTCCGCAGCAGAATCGGATCGCATGGGTGTTCACACCATGCGATCCGAGTTTGCAGATCGCACTGCGATATGCGAACTGATATGGGGGTGTCATTAACATTTCACTGACACTCCCAGCAGTTTGCATAGGGCAGTGTGAACTGCCGCCGGGAGGCATGCGATGCGGGAACCCGCCGCGGATTCGTGGCGTTCCCGCATCGCTCCAGTGTGAACCCAGCCTAATAAGCGATCATTTTTCTGATCGCTGTATTAGTGTCACAGGTGACGCTAGTTAGGCAGGTAGGTATTTAGGTTCGCCGCAACTTTTTTTAGCGCCAGGGACCCCCATATACTACCGCATAAAGCCCCCTGATTGCCCCCTAGTTAACCCTTTCACCAGTGATCACCATATAACTGTTAGGCCGCGTACACACGGGCGGACTGTTCGCCCAACTTTGTCCGCTGAACAGTGTTTGGGCGGACAGTCCGCTCGTGTGTGGGCTTTCAGCGGACAGTTTCAGCGGACAGTTGGACGGACAAGGTTTTTCGGAATTTCCGAAAAACTGTCCGCTGAAACCTTGTTTCAGCGAACAGCCCGCTCGTGTGTAGGCTTGTTCGTCAAACAAAGTTGCGCGCATGCTCAGAAAGGATTTTCACGCCGAAAGCTATAATGCAGTGTATAGGACGTCGTATTTTTCGTCCCGTCGTACGTGCTGTTCACGTCATCGCGCACGGTTTCAGAAAACTGTTCGTTCGTCGTGTGTGGGCATGTCCGTCCATGCTAATTTTGAGCGGACTGTTTGCTGAAACTGTTGGACGGACAAAGTTGGGCGAACAGTCCGCGCGTGTGTACGCGGCCTTACAGGTGACGCTGGTTGGTTAGTTATTTTTTTATAGTTTCAGGGCACCCGCCATTTATTACCTAGTCTCACTAGTGTACCCCTAAATTTAGGGGTGTCTACTTTCCAAAATGGGGTCATTTGGGGGGGTTTGTGCCATCTTGGCATTTTATGGCCTTCAAAACTGTAACGCCCTTAGAAAGGCTGAAGGCGGTGCTTGGTTTTCGGGGCCCCGTACGCGGCTAGGCTCCCAAAAAGTCCCACATATGTGGTATCCCCGTACTCAGGAGAAGCAGCAGAATTTATTTTGGGGTGTCATTTCACATATGCCCATGGCATGCGTGAGCAATATATCATTTAGTGACAACTTTGTGAAAAAAATAAAATAAAAAAAAAGTTTGTAATTTTCCCGCAACTTGTGGCAAAATATAAAATATTCCATGGACTCAACATGCCTCTCAGCAAATAGCTTGGGGTGTCTACTTTCTAAAATGGGGTCATTTGTGTGGGTTTTGTGCCATCTTGGCATTTTATGGCCTTCAAAACTGTAATAGGTAGTGAGGAGTGAAGTCAAATATTTACGCCCTTAGAAAACCTGAAGGCGGTTCTTGGCTTTCGGGGCCCCGTACGCGGCTAGGCTCCCAAAAAATCCCACACATGAGGTATCCCCGTACTCAGGAGAAGCAGCAGAATTTATTTTGGGGTGTCATTTCACATATGCCCATGGCATGTGTGAGCAATATATCATTTAGTGACAACTTTGTGAAAAAAAAAAATAAAAAAAAATTAAAGTTTGTAATTTTCCCGCAACTTGTGGCAAAATATAAAATATTCCATGGACTCAACATTCCTCTCAGCAAATAGCTTGGGGTGTCTACTTTCTAAAATGGGGTCATTTGTGGGGGTTTTGTGCCATCTTGGCATTTTATGGCCTTCAAAACTGTAATAGGTAGTGAGAAGTGAAATCAAAAATTTACGCCCTTAGAAAGCCTGAAGGCGGTGCTTGGATTTCGGGGCCCCGTACGCGGCTAGGCTCCCAAAAAGTCCCACATATGTGGTATCCCCATACTCAGGAGAAGCAGCAGAATTTATTTTGGGGTGTCATTTCACATATGCCCATAGCATGTGTGAGCAATATATCATTTAGTGACAACTTTGTGTAAAAAAAAAAAATAATTTTTTTTTTTGTCATTATTCAATCGCTTGAGGCAAAAAAATTAAATATTCAATGGGCTTAACATGCCACTTATCAATTTCCTTAGGGGGTCTACTTTCCAAAATGGGGTCATTTGGGGGGGGTTTGTACTGCCCTGCCATTTTAGCACCTCAAGAAATGAGATAGGCAGTCGTAAACTAAAAGCTGCGTAAATTCCAGAAAACGTACCTTAGTTTGTAGATGTGACAACTTTTGCGCAAACCAATAAATATACAGTTATTGACTTTTTTTTTACCAAAGACATGTGGCTGAATACATTTTGGCCTAAATGTATGACTAAAATTGAGTTTATTGGATTTTTCTAATAACAAAAAGTAGAAAATATCATTTTTTTTCAAAATTTGCGGTCTTTTTACGTTTATATCGCAAAAAATAAAAATCGCAGAGGCAATCAAATACCATCAAAAGAAAGCTCTATTTGTGGGAAGAAAAGGACGCAAATTTTGTTTGGGTACAACATTTCATGACCGCGCAATTACCAGTTAAAGCAGCGCAGTGCCAAATTGTAAAAAGACCTCTGGTCATTGACCAGCAAAATGGTCCGGTCTGAAAGTGGTTAATGTGTATGTGTACTTATCTTATAGCAACTCTTTTGCATATGGTGTACCAATGTCTGCTAATATGAAATACCTCGTATTACATTCATCAATGTTTACTATCTCTCATGTGCTGACAAGCTGACATGTATGTATCCATTATGTTTATACCATGTGTGCATGTATGTATATATAAAAATACTTTGCACTTAGATGCCTGATCATGCAGGTTGTGCTCAGGTTGAGAATGTTTGTGCCTCGCTTCAGGCTCTGATTGCACAGCTTGCAAACCACTCGTGTCTTGTCATCAGCACATTGTCTGAAGAACTGCCACGCTAGGGAACTCCTTGGACCTGGCTTTGGTCTGCTCAGTCCCTTGCTGTGTTGGGCAGTAGCAGGCGTACTGTCTAGGGCAGTGATGGCAAACCTTTTTGAACCCGAGTGCCCAAACCACGACGCAAAACCAACTTATTTCTTTCAAAGTGCCATCACAGAATTAAACCTGCCAGCTTTGAATGAGCCCCAAGAGACCAAAAAGAATGCACAATGCACTGTGCAACATACACTGACCTACCTGACCATTGCATTCACCTACATGACACATGCACTACCTGACACATGCACTTACCTACATGACACATGCACTCACCTACCTGACCATTACACTCACCTACCTAACCATTACACTCACCTACCTGACACATGCACTCACCTACATCACACATACACTCACCTGCATGACACATGCACTCACCTACATGACACATGCACTCACCTACCTGACCATTACACTCACCTACTGTACATGACACATGCTTCCTGCACTACTAACATGCCCCCACACAGTACAATGTAGATCGGAGGATCCACCCTCCTTTTTACCTTTCTATTGCCTCATCGTCCAGCTCTCCCCAGACAGTATTGAAGGAATCCCCGACATCCGGCCACTCCTCGATATCCCCGCCGCCTAGATGCCAGCTAGCAGCCATTGCACTTCTCCCCATGGAAAATCAGCTCCGAGCACCACCCCTCCCCCTTCTCTTTTTCACAGGCTGCACTAGGACAGACTGAACCAAAGTCGTCCTGGAGCAGGGGGAGCTGAAATAGGGTACCTGCAGAAAGGAATCCCTGAATGCCTTACCAGAAGTGTAGGGGTCCGGGGGAGGCAATAAGCTGCTGAACAGAGTCTGGATGGTGGAGAAAGAAGAATTTTACACCCCTCTTAAATGGCACACATGGAACAAGATGACTGGCTGTCCACTCCCCTGCCGTTGTCACTGACACTGATGCAAGGAAGAGAGCCTGCTCCTCCCTGCCTGCAACGTCAGTGCAAGTGACTGCCTGGCTGGGGGATTCCCCTGGCGTGCCGACAGGGAGGGCTTGACGTGCCAGCTGTGGCACGCGTGCCATAGGTTCGCCATCACTGGTCTAGGGGATGGACGCTCCGCTTTTGCTTTTGCACCCTGCTCCCTCTTCTGCTGTGCTGGTGGCTCTGTGCGACCACCGCCTCTTCCTCCGAACTACACTGGTCACCTGCATGATGTTGATTCCATGTGGGTTCCAGGATTTCATCGTCCTCCACCTGTGTTTCGTCATCATCCGAGAAGTGCTGCGATGGTCCTCCCATGTACTCATCCTGAAACAGAAGTGGTTGGGAATCGATTCACACAATCTCTTCCACTTCTGTGGCAGGGCTAGGTGGATGGCCCTGGGAAACCCTGATAACAGAATCATCAAAAAGCAGAAGAGACTGCTGCATGATTTGGGGCTCGGACTGCTTGGCTGATTTTCAAGGGGGTGATGTGAAAGACTGATGGACATAAGCTGCAGGTGCCAACTCTGATCTTTCATCAGGAGACTGGGTGGGAGACAATGTCAAGGAACCGGAGGCACTGTCAGCAACCCAATTTACTATCGCCTGCACTTGTCCTGGCCTCAACATTCGTACAGCCGCATTAGGCCCGACCAAATACCGCTGCAGGCTCTGTCGTCAACTCGCACCTGAGGAAGCTGTTTCACTTGTGCGTGTAGCTGGCACAGATCAACCACGTCCTCTCCCTGCAACAGGAGCTCCACCAGCAGCACCACAACCGGAGCCACATCCCGTCTTTGATGTTCTCCTCATATTTTCCAAATGTAGGATCTTGCCCTAAATGGGTGTTTTTGCAATAGCAGAATACACCCAGAGTATGTAAATGTGTATCTTAGAGCTGCAGAAATGGCGAAAATGCTATTAAAAAACAATGTTTTTACCCTAATTTTTTTGAATAGCACAACAGAAGAAAAATATATAAATTGTGTAACACACACCTCCACATATGCAGAAAACACTGCAAAGTTTTTTGTTTTGTTTTTGCCCTAAATGGGTGTTTTGGAAGAGCAGAATACACCCAGAGTATGTACAGGGTGTATGTCACAGTAACATATGCAGTGCTGGTGCACTGAGCTTGCAGATAAAAGTCATATTTTCTCTGGCATTGGGCTCATGGCAGTGTAAAAAGACTGCAACCCAACCAGGTAAATCTATGTAGATCGCTGAGTTATTAGAATAGATTTCTGAATCTGGACTCCTACATAATTCTCTCTCCCTCATAGCACCAACAGGAACCTTGCCCTACACTGTCTATCTTTTCTCTCAGTGCAGTGTAAAATCGCTGACTAATTAGAATAGATTTCAGAATCAGGACTCCTATGTTATTCTCTCCCTAACAGCAGCAGCAGCCAGGAACCTTTCCCTACACTGTCTAAAGCAGAGTGACGTGCTGTGCTGTGTGCCTCTAGCTTAAATAGAGGCTGGGTCACATGCTGCACTGGCCAATCACAGCCATGCCATTAGTAGGCATGGCTTCTAAGGGCACACCAGTTAAACGAATGATGATTGACTGCTGCAGGGCTTTTTAAAATGCGCCATTACTTTGCCGAACACCGAACCTGAACCTGAACATACAATCAATTGTTCGGGTTCGGGTTTGGGACCCAAAAAGCCAAAAGTTCGGTACGAACCCAAACTTTACAGTTCGGTTTCGCTCAACATTACTTATAATCATTTAAAGTGCCATTGTGCCTTAATTATGGATATTGACAATTTTAAATTTTTTAACAGTAAAACAGGTTTGAAACAAACAGTTTCTGACCTCTAGAGCTGCTTTTAATGTAAATGTATTAATTATCAAAGATCATCAAATAACACAATCAAAACTAGTCAGTTTCAATTGGTTTTTAATAGCTTAAATGAAAAGCTTTGCAGCCTGCCAAGACCTGCTCCTCATAAAAAAAGCTAAAGTTGATGTGCCTGTGTTGTGAACTTTGAACAATACATTTCTCCACAATGCTTATAGATAGAGAGATGACTCAGGAGTTTGTTTAAAGTGATACTAAACCCAATACCCTGTATTTCTATATCTGACCCCCCACAGTACATAGAACAGGGAAATGCAATTATTTTAGTAAATATAAACTGTTAAACACCTATTTTGTCAGATTATATCTGTATTGCCACATGCACATTTTGTGTTTTGCATTACACCAAGCATCTTTGTCCATACCCATAGTGCAGCGTTTCTCAAACTTTTTTGTATTGAGGCGCACCAAAAATATCAAAAATATTTCATGGCACACCTGAAAATATTTAACAGTTTTTGTGGTGAAGAACTTATTTATTTTTACATGTATATTTTGTTTTCCTTTCTCTTGCTTCCTTGCTTTTCATTTAACAGTTTCTTTTTCAGAGTTCCAGACTTGAGTAAGTATTTCTCCATTGCTAAACAATGAACAAACTTTATTTATAAGCTTCAAAGTTGGAATGGAACGGTCTCTATTAATATAATATAATTAGAGCAATCGAGTTCTCCCGAGATCTCGCACAATTCTTGTGTTACGAAAGGAACCAATGAATGACAGACTGACAGAGGTTGTGTTTTTATATATATGTTACTTTTTTTAATTTTTGCAACATTGATTTACCATTTAATTTTTCAAAATTGTTTCAAAACGCTAGCAATTTTAAATATTTTAAATATTTTTCAAACTCCCATAGCACACCTGAAAATCTTATTTTGGCACACTAGTGTACCACAGCACTAGGGATGAGCTTCTAGTTCGAGTCAAACTCATGTTCGACTTGAACATTGCCTTTTCACCTGTTCGGCGAACAGCGAACAATTTGGGGTGTTTGCGGCAAATTCGAAAAGCAGCGGAACACCCTGTAAAAGTCTATGGGAAAAATATAAAGTTCTAATTTTAAAGGCTTGTATGCATGGTACTGTCATAAAAAGTGTTTGGGGACCTGGGTCCTGCCCCAGGGGACATGTATCAATGCAAAAAAAAGTTTTAAAAACTGCAGTTTTTTCGGGAGCAGTGATTTTAATAATGCTTAAAGTGAAACAATAAAAGTGTAATATTCCTTTAAATTTCGTACCTAGGGGGTGTGTATAGTATACCCGTAAAGGAGTGCATGTTTCCCATGCTTAGAACTGTCCCTGCACAAAGTGTAATTTCTGAAGGAAAAAAAGTCATTTAAAAGCACTCGTGGCTATAATGAATTGTCGGCTCCTGGTAATACAGAGAACAGTCATTGAAAGTCATTGATAAAGTGTCGGGGTCCCCCCCAAATTCAATTACCAGGTCCTTCCTTCCATCTGTTATGGATATTAAGGGGAACCCACGTCAAATTAAAAAAAAAATGACGCGGGGTTCCCCTCAAATATCCATACCAGACCCTTTATCCAAGCACTCCTGGCAGGCCGCAGGAAAAGAGGGGGGACTAGAGAGCGCCCCCCCCTGAACCGTACTAGTTCACATTCCCTTAACATTGGGAGTGTGCTTTGGGGGTAGCCCCCAAAGCACCTTGTCCCCATGTTTTTCTGACAATAATTTGCATATAAGCCTTTAAAATTAGGACTTTAGATTTTTCATGTTCGAGTCCCATAGACTTTAACGGTGTTCGGATGTTCAAACAAAGCTATTGCCTGTTCGCATGTTCTGATGCAAACTGAACTGGGCGGTGTTCGGCTCATCCCTACACAGCACACAGTTTGAGAATCACTGCACCTATGCATTTTAGTGCTTTTTGTAGATTTGAACTACAGTCCATTTAACATGGATTCCTTTTGGCACGCGTTCAGTAGTGCAAATCTGCAAAATGCAAAAAGCACTAAAAATGCATAGGTGTGAATCAAGCCTTAGTGGATAATGTGCTAACATTATCCACTAAACAGGAATTTTTGCCTGCCAAGCCCTGTGTTTACCTTGCCCTTCTGTATGATTATAAAAAACACTGAACTGATGATAACCTTAACATAGGAATAGAAAAAAAAAATCTGTAATGCATAATTTAGTACCCTATATCATTACTATCAGTTTCTGTGAGCTTTCTCCATCATCTTTTGAGGATCACTGTTATACTAGGTGCGTAGTAAATTGCTTCAGCTACGGTTTCAAGGGCTGATAATGATGAGCAATGTTCCTGATTTCTATTTCTATTGATTCAGTAGTACAAAGTGCCATCTTTTGCCTTGGTTTAATCCAGGCATTTTCAATGGCCTCAGAAAACTGCAGCTGTGAGATGAAACTATTAATTTTAATTTCTCTAATCACATTATGCAGTGTGTATTTACTGCTTAGTAAATATAAAATATTAAATCATAATTTTTAGGGAGTGCATAAGATTTTATCAGTAACACATTTTCTGTGCATGTTCTGTTTTCACCGTGTGGTAAAAAAGGCCTATCTGAAGATGAGCGGGTTATGAAAAATATGTTCTGCTGGTAATTTGGCAGAGCAGAATGTCAAACTGTCAAATATTTGTTTTGCATGATAATGAACTGGTAGTGCTGATTGTAAATGCAGAGTTCTCTAAATTTCAAAAGTCCCAGTTACGCTTGGTCATATTCTCTCTTACCTCTTGTGCCACAATATGGGTATTGAGGTTGTCCATCATAAGGATCTGTCGTATAGAGCAACGAGGTCACAGCTGCTACAGAATTACCTATTTCAGTCGCCGGCCACGCGCATCAGCTCTCCCAGCCATGCAGCCCGCTATAGCTCTTAAAGGAGACAACGTAGCGGTACAGCAATTGGCGGGAACGAGCCAACCTGCTGCAGTATAATGACAGCGGCTGGTCAGCAAGCGGTTAAAGTGGTTGTAAAGCCTTTCCAACCACTTTTTTCTACAGGTAAGCCTGTAATATAGCTTACCTGTAGCTACCCTGGATATCTCCTAAACCTGCAAGGTTTAGGAGATATCCCCTGTATCTACATGTGCCGATGTCATAGGCACATGTGCACTGAAGCAACAGCACGTGCGTGCTGTTGCTTCATTTAGACAGTGCCTCTACCGGCGGCTCCCATGCTCATGCGCGGGAGTGACATCATCGTGGCTCCAGCCAATCACAGCGCCTGGAGCCTGCGGTACCCAGAAGTAACTCCGGGAGCAATGTCGCCGGCCGGAGTGGTGAACAAGGACCGCTGCGGGAGGTTCAATCTAAGGTAAGTAATGAGCTAGTGTGCTATTAGCTCATTATGCCTTTGTTGTGCAGGTTTTTTATGTTTTGTTTGTGGGTTTACAACCACTAGGTGCACATTGTATATCACCTGTCTAAACTGTTGTGGTGACCACGGTTTGCTTTTGTTTTTCGAACAATGGCAAAAAAAAAAAAACGGTATCAAAAACATCTTTTTGGGAATGGGGGGGGGGGGTGTCCCTGCAGTTTGGAAATGTGGTCTCCCTAGTGGGAAGATAGGGATAGGACATTTTTTTAAAGAATATTTGGAGTTTTTTTTTTTTATTCCACTTGATTATTAATTGATCTTAATCAGTTACTGTATTCCCATCTCCATCAGGCACATACACCTGAAAAGTGGCATGTTCCCATAAGAAAAATTTCCTTGTTGGGTTATATTGCATAGTAATATGGACCTAAAACAACAGTTCTGATATGCGTTTGAGCTGACGAAGCTATTAATAGGCAAGCTTCTAAAATTACAGGGCACACCTATCACAAAACATTTGCTGCAACCATGAAAACACTCTCCAATTCTCTGCCAGCATGAATGTCAAAATATCAAATTGTGCTGGTACAGAACAGACCTCAGGGACCTAAATTAATCAAGTGAAAAGTAATTTCTTAACAAAAAATGTTGCAGAGACTGAGCGCTCTGAATACAGCAGATGATCCAAGGACAGAGAAATATGGAGTTTTCATACTCTCTCAGGAGTTCAATATACTGAAATGTGGATGTATGGCAATCTACATTAATAATCGAAAAATGCATATGTGAAAGACTTATTTTTCCAGGAGCTTCAATGTTTTACAATGCTAACACAAAGCAGCACATGGAAAAAACAGAGCAGGCCCATTGACTCTACAGCAGTCATGAACTACAAATCTCAAGATATTCTTATACTCTCTGGCTATGAATGCAGTGCCATCGCTTGTAGTTATTGGATTCTTGTTTTAATAATTTATAAAAGTTTTAGTTTTTGTTTAAATATTTAGTTCATTTTTTTTAAGAAAGAAAACATTTTAAATTTCTGTTTGGTTACCATTAGATCAAAAGTGAAACTGGATTTGGAATTAAAGGTGATAACATACCTTTTCAGAACATTATAAAGCCTTCTACAAATCAAAAGCAAAGTATAACTTTTTATTCTTTTTTTAGGAGTAGAAAAAGGAAAATTACTTTTCAAAAATGATTTCTTAATTTACTATGTAAATATTTAAATATTGTCTATAAACATTTTGAATTCCTATACTCAGCCAGCAGGAGACACTCTCGGCTCTCTATATATTTGTATTTCCCGATAATTGTGGAACTGCGTTTGCGGACGTGTTGCCTTTTTATTCTGGAATCTGGTGAATGTTATCTGTCCTCCCTCCACAATATTTATGCCATATCCCATTTATTTTCACTCTGAGTTAAAGTTGTACTAATGGGCCTTATTATTTACAGCTGTCAAACGCATCTCCTTTTGCCAGCTTTTTCTCTGGGAATTTAGAAAAATGGAAGAGCCTGCCATAGCCAGTCCTTGGCATCAATTCCTGGCGATACTGCGCGTATTTTACTTTTTTCTTTTTTGCCATGGCATGAAGTTTCAATTTATTTATAATATTTTATTTTCATCAGTTTATTTTCTGCGCAGCTGCTTAAGATTTGTATTGGTTTCAGACTTTAATTAGTCTTTTTATATAATTATTTTAAGAGCTAGACAAAATATCACTAATTTATATCATTTGTAGAATAGGAATGGGTGAACTGTTCAGCCCGAACATAAGTTCAGGCCGAACTTTTGTTGTTCGGACATTCAGCAAACATCCAAACAAATGGTCGTTCGACCGTTTGTGCGCCACCCATACCCGCCCCCCCCCCCCCCCCCCGAACAGACCACAATGCATTGCGGAGCTGAACAGTGCATTGCAAGCCCTGATTAGCTGAAGCAGTGAAAGCCCAGAGCACTGTCAGAGTCATGATTGGACATTGTCATCATGACTTTATCCAATCATGGCTCATTTCCCACAGTATAAAAGTATTCTTTCAATGGCAGCCATTTCAGTGTTCAGTGTTATTAGTTAGATAGTGTGCTATACTGTGCTATTTTCCTTCAATTGTCAGTGTAGAATATTAGTTTAATGTTAGTCTAGGGATAGTGTGAGTGTAGTGAAAAGGACCATAATTCAGCTTTGCATAGTGTGCAGCTAGAGTAGGGACAGCTTAGTAAGTTTAAGTGTAGTGTAGTGAGACCGTGTCATTCATACATACATTAGTGTAGAGTAGGGACAGCTCAGATAGTTTCAGTGTAATGTAGTGAGACTGTGTCAATATATTTACATTAGTGTATAGCTAGAGTAGGGACAGTTCAAATAGCATCAGTGTAGTGACGGTTGAACACTGTCTATTTGATTGCATTACTGCCAGTTTAACGCCATTTAATTCTGTGTGTGTTACTGCCAGTTTAACGCCATTTACTTCCGTGTGCGTTATTGCCAGTTTAACACCATATAGTTCTGTGTGTGTTACTGCCACTTTAACGCCATATAGTTTTGTGCGTTACTGCCAGTTTAACACAAATTTTTCATTTTTTCATTTTGTCATTCGATGCATGGTTTGAATTTTTAGGCCCCCCGGCACACAAATTTTTCATTTATATTATAGATTTTTTTGATTTTTTTAATGAAAAAAATCTTTATTGGTCGGATTGGTGTACAAGCACGCATATTCATACCATTTTTGGTTTGCAAGGCACAGACCACAGTGACTGTGGGTACACTAAATTGTTGAGCTTTAGTTGAATTAAATTATACACAGATGAGGATATTGCATCACTAGTAATATTTAGGTATATGATCATAAACATAATTGGTGGTAAATATATTTATTTTCATAATAGTTGGCGCAGTTCACACACACACACATTTCATACTGCCAGTTTAACGCCATTTACTTCTGTGTGTGTGTGTTACTGCCAGTTTAATGCCATATAGTTCTGCATGTATTACAGCCAGTTTGACGCCATATAGTTCTGTGTGCGTTACTGCCAGTTTAACGCCATTTACTTTTGTGTACATTACTGCAAGTTTAATGCCATATAGTTCTGTGCATCACTTTATGTTTGGTGCATTATATTCCAGTATATTATAGTGTATCCGTGGAGTGTCTGTGTAGTGTGAGTACTCAAATAAAAGTGCACCAACCTCCTCTTTACATTCATTAAAGTGCATCTACCTACAGATTTCAACTTCTTCTTTACATTTGCTTATAAGCACCACCCCCTCCAGCCATTACTGGATTCAGATGTTGGTTCTGAGGTTGAGGATGACAGGAACATGCGCCCAGTGAGAGGGGACAACACTGGTAGACAAATTGACATTCATGTTCCCCCAGCCGCAGTGTATTGCCAAGTTGTCTCCAGTGGTAATGATGAAGATGGAGGAGATGGAGATGATGATGATGATGATGAGGTCACTGATGCGACTTGGGTGCCAGAGCAGAGGAGGAACCGAAAGTTGATGCGGCACGTCCCCAAGGAGGCCAACATCAAGAGAGAGTAGAGAGCACCCACCCTACTCCATCACATTCTGCAGCTGTTATCTCCTGGCCCACTCGCCAAAGCACAGCTGTCTGGGCCTTTTTCAGCACATCTGCAGCAGATCACACTGCTGCTATCTGCAAACTGTGTCTCAGGCACATCAAAAGCTGCAAAAACACCAGCCATTTGGGTACCACATGCTTAAAAAGGCATTTAACGTACAACCACTCAGCCCATTGACAAGATCACCTAAAAGCCACATAACAGGGGCAAAAATTTGTCCCTCCTCCTTACCTACTTCAGTCTGCCCCTGCTATACTGAGTCATTACCTCTCAGCAGCCTCCACTGACAGTGATGATGGTATAGCACAGGGTGTCCCAGGTCCTAGCAGCACACCACCAACTGTATACTGTAGCCGGCAAATTTCTCTGCCCAATCTGCTGCAGCGGAAAAAAATATATACGGTCCCTGCCATGCACATGCCCAGGGTCTAAATACAAGCTTGTCAAAGCTATTGGTTCTCCAACTTCTGCCTTTTGTTCATAGCACAGTGGGTACATAATTGTCCTCTGAACATCAGGTACCCCCTAAGGGTTCAAGGGGCTAGTCCCAGAGTCAGGCTAAAAGGTGCCATGCAGTGCTTCAGTTGGTGTGTTTAGGGGATAGGAACCACACCGGAGCAGAGATTCTTGCAGCTCTGCAGGGACAGGCCCAGAGGTGGTTCACACCATGTCAGCTGGAGCCAGGAATGGTGGTGTGCGATAATGGCTCAAACCTCCTGTCCGCCCTTAGACAGGGAAAGTTGACACATTGGCCATGCTTGGCACATGTCCTCAATTTAGTGGTGCAGTGTTTCATAAATATGTACACAGGATTGCAAGATGTGCTAAAGCTTGCCAGATGAGTCTGTAGTCATTTCAGAGCAGCAGGAGGAAGGAGAGGGTTTCTTTTTCTCTCAAGGCCCACTTTATCCAGACACCATCATTCATATGTCACAGAAAACACAGGAGGAGAGAGGGGAGGAGGATGAGGATTCTGGTACTTTCATAGGCTTCAAAGAAGAGGAAGACATGCGTCAATCTGTAAGCGATGGCTTTTCAACCCCAGGACCCTCGGGAGTAGCACGTGGCTGAGAGGAGGAAGATCCAAATGCTGTCATCCTGAGTGACCTCGATGATTCTGCTTCTCAAGCCTCTGCAAATTTGAGGAGCATGGGCATCCTCATGCTTCAAAGCCTGCGAAAGGACCCAACAATACGTGGCATAAAGGAGAAGGATGATTACAGGTTGGTAACCCTCCTTGACCACTGTTATAAGGGGAAGGTCTCAGAACTCATCCCGTCCCCACAGAGAGTGCAGAAGATAAAATCTATTGAGGACACATTAAAGAGGATTTTATTGAACATTTTTCCTGCCTCCAGTAGGTTAAAGTGTTGCGTACGAGTCTTCTGTTGGTCAAGAGAGGAGCGTTGGAGAAGGCATCCGCCTAAGTGAGGCATTTCAGAATTTTTTTTTAGTCCTCAGCGCCCAGAGCTGTCAGCTTCCACATCCCATCAGAAGTGTCTGCATCCCATGGTGGACGATTACCGTATTTTTCAGACTATAAGACGCACTTTTTTTCCCCCAGAAATATGGACGAAAATGTCCCTGCGTCTTATGGTGCGAATAAACGATAAGCACCGCCCCCCTGCCGGTGCTCGCATCGCCTCCCACAGCCACCACCGGAAGAGAGGCAGGAGAGTGGATACATAATTCAAAACCCCCCTGTGGGCGCTGGGTGCTGGGAGAGTGCATAGTAGGGGTGCAATGGATCGTCACCGATCCGGAGCACTCCATGGCCTCGGCCTTAGGAAAGGCCGTGGCTTTGGCCTAGCTCCGGAGCGGCAGCCATCTTGGTGCACCCGTCGGCCGTTTACAATGTGATCGCTCCATCAAATGTACAGATCTGTACAGTGGAGGGGAGAGATCGGATGGCAACAGCAGTGTGGGCTGCATCTTTAGGGCCCCCAGACAATTGCAGTCACAGCCATCCCTCATTACCCTACCAATACCCTGCCAAATACCCTGCCAATACTCTGCCATACCCTGCCAATACTCTGCCATACCCTGCCAATACCCTGCCATACCCTGCCAATACTCTGCAATAGGGATGAGCTGAACACCCCCCGGTTCAGTTCGCACGAGAACCTTCGAACGGACCAACAATTCCTATGAACTTTAGAACCCTATTAAAGTCTATGGGACTTGAACGTTCGAAATCAAAAGTGCTAATTTTGAAGACTAATATGCAAGATATGCAACAGAACAACACCAGCAATAAGGGATATCTTCAGGTGTATACTGTGCAGGAGGCCTGTGGCCAATTATGGCTCTCCTTGCTGCCGGCGATTTGATTGGCCAAGCATGTGGGTTCACAGTGCATGCTTGGCCAATCATGAGCCAGCAATACACTGCGATGGCGTAGTGCATTGTGGGCCGTTCATGCCACACGAATTTGGTGCGAATGGTCCACAAAATTCTGAATTCGCCGAACAGGCGAACAGCCCGTGTTCGAGTTGAACATGCGTTCGAACACCAAGCTCATCCCTACTCTGCAATACCCTGCCAATACCCTTGCAATAACCTGCCAATACTCTGCCATACTCTGCCATACCCAGCCATACCCTGCAATACCCAGTGATACCCACCTGTACCCAGCCATGCTCAGCCAATATTACAGTGGGGGAGATGACGTGGATACTACAGTGGGGGAGATGTATATTACAGGGGGGAGATTGTGGATATTACATTGGGCACTATATGGTAGTGGAATTTTCACAAGTTTTTGTAAAATATTATTTGCTGATCCAAAAAATGATCTGATCCGTGACTCTGATCTGAGGAACGTTCCGATCCGTGAGTTTTTTGATCCGTTGCACCCCTAGTGCATAGTGGCCTGATGGAGGAGGGAGAAGTGCCAGCTGTCCCTCAGGGAGCCTGGCACCATAGAGGCAGAGAAACGCAGGGCCGGTGACTCTAACAGGAGTGGCTGGAGGAAGAGACGAAGGCAGGAATCGGCTCCCAGGAACAATGACCGGTGTGGAGGAGGAGGACAGACCGAGGACAAGAGGAATAGGCAGGCCGCTGGGATAACATCAGGTAAGGCAATGGTAACTCTGCATTTCTATGGTAATGGTCACTCTGCATTTTCTATGGCATGGTCACTCTGCATTTCATGGGCACTGGAAAATATTTTAGTACACCATTTGGTTCAGAATATTTTTTGTCTTGTTTTCAACCTCTAAAACCTAGGTGTGTCTTATGGTCAGGTGTGTCTTATGGAGAGAAAAAATACGGTACTTTGGTGCCAAAACAGAGATGGAGAACTTTCCAGCTGATGATCCACTGACTTACTGGGTCATGAGAATAGACCACTGGCCAGAACTTGCTCAGTATGCTATTGAGTTGTTAGGCTGCCCTGCATCCAGCATGCTTTCAGAATGGGCATTCAGTGCTGCAGGAGGTTTTGTTACTGATGATAGAAGGTGTCTGTCCACAGACTCCATGCACCGTTTGACTTTTATAAAAATGAATCAGTCCTGGATTACCAGATATGAAGCCCCTGATGCCGATGTCACTGATTAAGTCTTTTTGGGATGTGGAATCTCTGCAGGACTTTGAGTTTGCCTAGCTTTGAGGGTGTCCAGTCATTTCATCTAGAAAAATGTTTTTGGTATGGGTTCCATGAGCACAATTAACACCCAAAGACCAATTTTTCAGCACCTGTTTGACAGGTGCATATCATTGCAATTTTTTTTGCCTTCATCGAGAGCACCTCTATAGAGTTACGGTGTGAAGGCGCCACTGACACCCAAAGACCAATTTTTCTGCACCTGTTTGGCAAGTGCATACCATTGCATTTTTTTTACAGCAAGGCCAACTCTTGCTTTCATCAAGAGTACCTCTATAGGGTTACAGTGGGAAGGCACCACCAACACCCAAAGACCAATTTGTACACACCTGTTAACTCTATCCAAAGTCAAAGTGACACCAGAATGTGTCCAAAAAATCTCTAATCTTGTGCCCAGTGCACTACATTGTGGTCTCATCATACTCACTGGCTCCCCAGCTGTTAATTAGCAAAATAAAGGCACCTTGCAAGGAAAATGTTTTTGTTTTTTTTTGGCTTTATAAATGCAATTATTGCTGCAGCAGATTTTAAGACATGGTACAGATCTGACACTTTACAGTTAGACTAAGAGGGCCCCCCAGGCACTATATTGGAAGAAATTGTTCATTTTTATGCTTTCACTTTAAAAATCAAAAAAATCACTGCTCATTTAAAAATTACGTTTTTCACAAAAAAATTGTATTGATACATGTCCCCCAGGGCAGGACCGGACCCCTATAACCATTGTATGACCAATTACTTGCATATAAGCCTTCAAAATGGGAACTTTTGATTTTTGACATTCAGGTCCTATTGACTTTAATGAGGTTTGTTATTCGGGTCCAAACTTTTGCTGTGCATGTGCCTGAACATTGACTGTGTGCATAAATATTTGGTATTTATTATGCAGCAATTTGCTTGATGGAGCTCCACTGTTCTAAAGGAAACATGGCGTGGGGCTGTATTTTGGCAGGGATTGCCTAGCCTACTGGATGCCTAAAAAACTTCTTTGAAGGGCTGTCTAGGTCAGATTTTCTCAACCTTTTAACCCTAGAGGAACCCCAGAAAGAATTTTCAGGTCTCGAGGAACCCTTACTAAAACCAATTCATTAGGGGTCAATAGGAACAATGTTCCTTATACTGGTGGTCTCTAGGAAGAATGTTCCCCTTAAAGTGGTGTTCAGAATGCCACCCTTAAAGACAGCTAAAACAATATTTTGTGTCATGCTGGCTTTGCTAAGTGATGTTGAACCTTGAACTATGTAGGCACCATCAAAAAGGTGGTTCATCAGCCACAGCTCAAGGAACCCCTAAAAACCTCTGGAGGAACCCCAGGATTCCCCGGAACATGGGTTGAGAATGGCTGGTCTAGGTGGCACAAGATGCATCAATCAAAACAAGCAGCTCCAGGTGAATGAGTCTCTGGTTAATCCCCACATACACTAGTCAGGTGCTAGTCCAGCTCACATGCTGTGTAACATAATAAAATGATTCTGGATGGCTGCACTTCCAAAAATCCTTTTATTGAGGCTTCATATGACAAGTGTTTGAGAGATGGAACAGGGAACAAAAAGGTAGACGCTTTTCACGCAAATGTTAGCGCTTAGTCATTACCTCAGTGAGATGTTGATAGTAACACTATTGCTAGTAAATAAGTTGAATATACAGTAGAAGTAATAGGGACTTTTCAGGTGCTATTTAGAATCCACAGACGTTATGTAAAGTCAATATTGATTCATATCTTTATTGATATTAATAAAATTACCTTAAAAATCCCCCCCAAAAAAATATCTGGTGTACATATACTGTACATTTAGGATAATAACAAATTCTTAACATCCAACCTTCTATCAGTATACCCGAAATATCTCTTTTAGGGTCAATTCACACCAGATGCAGTTCCATGCAGTTCCGTTTTTTTCTGCACCAATACAGTCAGTTCTGGTCAGTTTCTACACCAGAAAATGAGCAGAAACTGAGAAGAAACTGAATGCATGGTGTGAACTAGAGCCATTGGAATACATGGAAAACACTGTGCATGCATTTTTAGTGCAGAAAAAGAGAAACAAAACAGAACTGTGTCTGGTGTGAACTGGCCCTTAGGGGTTAAAGGTAATATTCTACTTTTTTTCAATGATGTAGCAACAATCCTGCTGTACACATATACTGTATTAGACTGTCCATGAGTGAAAAACTGTGGATACTTTTTTAGATACTATGACCTGCTTCATTTGGAAGAGGCGGAATGTATATGTCTGTAAGCAGGGTATGTCCACACAGTTGTGTGTCTTGAACCAAAGATGCACAACCAGAAGTAACAAATGGGTAGCCCGGGGGGAACCATGACTGAAGAACCCAATGGGATGCATGCAAATCTCAATAAGGATATATTGTACTTGTGAGCGAAAAATGAAGATAGTAAACCGATTTATACATGTGGGGGCTTTAAGAGTGATAACATCAACAAACAAAGGACTTGGCTTGTTTTTCATCCACAGTATCCCACAGTCTCCATAAAAGCAGTCCCAACACCCACATACACCAAAGGATCCTCTTGTGGTCAGGAGGAAGTACATTCAGGGGCAAAGATTAAGCCCCGTGCATGATACCTGACATTATTACTAATCATGTGAAGAACAAAATGTTGTGTTCTGTGTTAACCTAATCTTCAATACACAGTGTTTTATGTTACAAAATATATTACAGTCCTCCACATGTTCTACATTGTAAAGATGTCTGTTCCTCAGCATAAAGTTAAGTTGGACTACCAAAAAGGTGAGCAGAAGACATATAGAAGTGATTACACCTAGAAGATTTTTTTCAGGTTTGGTGCTTGGTGTGAGAAATCTAGACATGTGTGGCTTGTTTTGATCCAAATTAATATTTGGGGGAAAAAAATTGTTGTTCAGAGATTTGTATATATCTGAATTTGTCGAATACCTGAATTACAGTATAAACAAAGTTTACTGAATGCTCTGAATAACAAAGCCAAATTCTAATTGAAATTCAAATCAAGTTTTACAATGAATTCCATTTGAATTTCAACTGTAAGCATATTTATAAAATCAAAGACGGTGTGTGTTATCAGAGTACATTTCGAAATAATGCTGGTTTTGTTAAGCCAAAGGTGGTTTAAAGAGTCGTTGTAATAATTTGATGAAGATCTTTCTTTTGTTTGTTCACATTATTATTATTATTATTATACAGGATTTATATAGCGTCGACAGTTTACGCAGCGCTTTACAACATTAGGGTAGACATTACAATACAATTCAAGACAGGGGGAATCAGAGGGCCCTGCTCCTTAGAGCTTACAATCTAGGAGGGAGGGTCAAGTTATACAAAAGGGTAATAGCTGTGGGGGATGAGCTAATGGAGAAAATAGTGCAGTTGTTAGATGGAGGCAGTATAGGCTTCTCTGAAGAGGAAAGTTTTCAGGGATTGCCTAAAAGTGGATAAATTTAGAGACATTCTGACAGATTGGGTTAGTGAGTTCCAGAGGATGGGCGAGGCTCTGGAAAAGTCCTGGAGGCGGATATGGGAGGAGGTGATGAGGGAGCTAGAGAGCAGGAGGTCTTGGGAGGAACGAAGTGGGCGATTCAGTTGGTATATGGAGACTAGGCTCGTGATGTAGCTGGGGGCAGAGTTGTGAATGGCTTTGTAAGTAAGTGTTAGTATTTTGAATTTAATTCATTGGGCAAGTGGCAGCCAGTGGAGGGATTGGCAGAGAGGGGTAGCAGACACTGTGCGGTTTGTAAGGTGTATGAGTCTGGCAGCAGTATTCATGATGGACTGAAGAGGAGATAGTCTATATAAAGGTGAGCCAATAAGGAGGGAGTTGCAGTAGTCAAGGCGAGAGATAACCAGGGAGTGAATCAGGAGCTTTTTGGTTTCATTGGTTAGAAAGGGGCATAGTTTAGAGATGTTTCAGAGGTTGAGGCGGCAAGCTTTGGAAAGTGATTGGATGTGGGGTTGAAAGATGAGTTCAGAATCCAGTATAACACCTAGCACCCTGACATGTAGGGATGGGTGGATGGTTGTGCCATGACTCTTGACAGAGAAGTCAGGGGAAGAGGCGCGTGGGAGAGAAAATATTATAAGTTCGGTTTTGGACAAGTTGAGTTTGAGGAAGTGTTGTGACATCCATATAGATATGTCTGTTAGTAACTTGGTGATGCGTGAGGAGATTGATGGAGTGAGTTGAGGGGTGGAGAGATATATTTGTGTTTCATCAGCGTAAAAATTATATTGAAAGCCATGACTGGCTATCAGCTGACCCAGGGAAGAGGTGTAGATTGAAAATAAAAGAGGTCCTTATTGTGAAGAACAGAACCTTGGGACTCCGACAGAGAAGGGAAGAGGAGTAGAGGAAGTAGAATTGTGACACTGAAGGTGCATTGGGATAGGTAGAAAGAGAGCCACTGAAGAGCACAGTCACGGAGACCAAGGGAGTAAAGTTTTTTTTGAGGAGGAGGGGGTGGTCAACCATGTAAAGGCAGCTGAGAGGTCCAGAAGTAGGAGTACAGAATAGTGTCCGTTGGTTTTTGCAGTTAGTAGGTCATTTGTGAGTTTTAAAAGAGCAGTTTCTGTGGAGTGTTGAGGGCGAAATCCAGATTGAAGGGGATCAAGAAGGTTGTTTTTAATGAGGTAGTCACTCAGTTGGTTGTAAACCAGGCATTCAAGGAGTTTAGAGGAAAATGGGAGCAAGGAGATAGGGCATAGGTTGTTAAGATTGGAAGGGTCCAAGGATGGCTTTTTAAGTATGGGGGTGACCAGTGCATGTTTTAGAGCATTGGGGAAAATGCCAGAGGTGAGGGAGAGATTGAAGATGTGAGTTAGAGAGTGTAGGATAGAGTCAGATGGCGACTGTAGTGTTTGAGAGGGAATAGGATCCAGGGGGCAGGTGGTTAGGTGGGCGTTAGAAAGCAGTTTAGCAACTTTGTCTGTAGTAGCAGTTTTGAATAAGGGGAGCATTGAGAGTACCTGTTGTAGTGGGGTCTTAACTGGGGGAGATACCTGTAGAGTGGAGATTTCATCACGGATTGTATCAGTCTTGTTTTTGAAGTGGTTAGCAATCTCCTGGGCAGTGAGTGAGTCAGTGGGTGGAGGCGGTGGAAGATGGAGTAGAGAGTTGAAGGTAGAGAAGAGTTTACGGGGACTGGATGAGAAGGTGTTAGAGTAAGATTAAGAGTTGTAAAATAGGTCTGCTTGGCAGTGTGGAGGAAAGAGTAGTATTTTTGGAGGGCAGATTTGTATTGGCTGAAGTCTTTGAGAGACTTGGTCTTGTGCCACAGACGCTCAAGAGCGCGACTACATTTTTTGAGAATTCTAGTGTCATCTGTTTGCCAGGGTTGTAGGGGTCGAGGCCTGATTCTGCGTGTAGTGAGGGGATTGAGCTTGTCCAGGGTGGAGGACAGGGATTTACAGTATTGTAAATGGAAGTGGCTTGGTTGGGGCAGGACAGGGGAGAGATTTTGTCATAGAGGAGGTCGGCAGCAGAATAGAGGAGAGAAGAGTTGAAGTTGCGAAAGTTTCTACGGGTGATGGTTAGGTGATTGGAGAGAAAGGTGTTGGAAGATGGGGAGAGAGAGACTAATTAGGTGAGGGTCAGAAAGAGGAAAAGGATTATTTGAGAAGTGCATAGAGTGCAAAGGTAGGAGAATACAAGGTCAAGGGTGTTGCCGTCAGAATGAGTAGAAGCCTGTACCCATTGCTTCAGGTCAAATGAAGAAGTTTAGAAATAGCAGGAGTGTTTTTGTATTAGCAGGGATGTTGAAATCACCGAGAAGGATTGTGGGAATATCTGAAGACAGAAAGTAGGGTAGCCAGGCAGAGAACTCATCAAGGAAAGTTGATAATGGTCCAGGGGGCCGGTAGATCACAGCAATTCTTAGGGAAGTTGGAGAGAATAGACGTATACAGTAAGCTTCAAATGATGAGAGGGAAAGAGAGCAAATGGAGTGAATAACCTGGAAGGTGCATTGGGGGGATAGGAGGAGTCCCACTCCACCTCCCTTGCGCCCAGTAGGCCTAGGGGAGTGAGTCCAGTGAAGACCACCCTGGGAGAGGGAAGCAGGAGAAGGGGTATTCGTGGAGCAAGGTTTCTGTGAGAGCAAGTAGATTTAAGGAGTTTGTGACAAAGAGGTCATGAACAGCAGTGAGTTTTTTGCAGACAGAGGGAGTGTTCCAGAGGGTGCAGGAGAGGGGGAAGCTGGTGTTGGGAAGAAGAGCAACGGAGACTAGATTGCGACTACTGCCAGAGGGTATAGGGTGATGGGTGTGTTGGGTACAGTTAAATAAGGGAGGCCCAGGGTTAAGGGAAATATCTCCAGCGGTTAGGAGAAGTAGAAAAGTAAGGGAGGTAATATGAGTACAATTTGTATGAGGGGACATGCTTCAGTACCCTGGGGGGTTTGTTAGAAAGTGGGCTTAGAGTTAGAAAGAGGTGATGAATGCAGTAGTAAGGAGAAGGGAGAAGTGATGGCAATATCTACAGATTGTGTGGTGGAGCAGGGGGGGTGAAGAAAAGGGAGTTTGAGGAGTGAGGCTGCAATTGTGAAAAGGAGGAGAGGTAAAGAGTGCATGTTTCAGAGAGGAAGGTGAGATAATTTGGAAATGAGGTCACCTGCAGTTTGCTTTGTGCAAATTGCTGAAGTGCAAGAGCAGAAGTGCCACTTATTTAAATAACCCCACTTCTTTGGAAGAACCCCATGTATGTGTTCCCCCGTAAAGAAGGCCTTGTTTTTATACTGTGTTGGGTGTGGGTTGAATCTGGCAATTACAATTACGTTGCCACACTTTGAATGTTTTGAATCGAAAAAAATCGGCCATGCTCCTTCCAAACAGTCCATCCAGTCACAAACAAGGGTGAATATTTTTTTACTTTTTTTCTTTTTCGGTACTTAATGTTATGCTTCGCTTTAAATGCAAACGGGCTGAATTTCTGTCTAGAGCTCAGTTACACTGTTTTCTGAATAGCATTAAGCGGTTCATTGATTTTACTTGTTGCCCGAAGCTGTTCTCCCCAACATATAAAGATTATAATAGTTCAATCCCCTTGACAACTAACCCACCCTCTACAGCCCAATCGTGTTGAATGAAAATTTTCCAAGTCATGAGATCATTGTATGACCCAGTTGAATAAATTTTGTGAGTCTGTCCTCACAAGCACTGAGACTTTTACATAATTCAAGCTAAAAGCACTGATTTGTACAGTTCAAATTGAATGCCTATAAGAGTCAAAATTAAGAGGTTAGTAGAAGTATGATGATATGATTTATTATTTTTATGTTATTTTGCCTGAGCTATTTATTTATTCCAGGGCTAAAGCTAACATAAGCCTCTGGTAATAGAAAGTAATTTCTTTATCTTCTTTAAGTGGGAAAAGTAATCACAGAGACAGTTCATAATCTTTGTACGTTACAGTGGATGCTCACAATGCACACACACTCCACTTATAAGGCATCTACACTCTACATACAAATTTGTCTAGGCATACTGCGGCATTCAATCACCACAACCAAATGAACACTCCAAAGGGATCCAAAAGAGACAGGCAAATATAATATATAGTGTAGCGCCGGCTCCTGAAGAGCACGTGCTATGTGTTTTTTTTTTCTATTTATAATTCCTAAAACCGCAGTTTGGTTTTGGACATAATTATACCAAATTATGGTTTCAGTACCAGTCTAGCTGGAGTGCACTGGGTTCTGCTTGGCCACAGGTGTCGCTGTCACTTCTGGCAAGTGTGAGAATGCAGTTTAGCTAGGCGCATTGAGTGCCATTTCTTTCTCGGAACCAGCCCAGTGGGAGTGTCATCCTGCTGTGCATTCTGGGAGAGGGTACTTAAGGTACTGACATCACGTGCTTCTGGGTTCCAGTCCAGAAGATCTTTCTGTTTGTTTGTTTGGTCCTGGTCCTCCTGACCAACCCCCCGTGGCCCTCATGGCCTGGGGTGCAGATCCATCTAATTCCGAGTCTTGGGGCTGGCTAGCCGAGGCAAAGTAACTGGATGGAGGATTCAAAGGTGGTCCAGTGCCGTCTCATCTGTGGAGAGACCCTGCAACTGAAGAAGCAACCAGGGGAGGACTCTTTGGGAGAAGGCCACACATAAGGCTGGCTTCTCAGAAGGAGCTTGGATGCTTAGTTGAAAGACACCAAGTGAGTCTACACTCGTACGGTATCGGCAGACCGGCTGCAAATTACTGGTACCATATGAGGGCTCTCTAAATTTGTCTACATCCTTCAGTTTCTAGAAGTGTTCAACAAAAAGTCTGTGGCAGAGACTTTATTCACCAAAGTTCTATAACAATTCTGTGGCAGAGACTTTATTCACCAGTGTTCTACAAGTCTGTGGCAGAGACTTTGTTCAAGTGTTCTACATGCAAGTCTGTGGTAGAGGCTTTGCTTTATTTGAGCACTCTATCGTCTGCTAGGCCTAGTGAGAGGAGGTCTATCCGGTAGCTGTGAGAATCCAGTTGTGAGTGGCCATTCTCTGGATTTCTATAATGAGAGACTTCCAATCTTGAGCAGTTCCAGTAGTACCTGAACTTTCTACCTAAACCCTATATCCTTCATCAAAAGACTGTGTTTTGTCTACCCCTTTGCAAATAAAAATCCCAAAAGTGGATCCAGTGTCAGTTTCTGCAATTCGCTGGGCCATCTACCTCGGGAAAACCCTAGATGCATAAAAAGTCAAGAAGGTAACGGTAAGCCCAACAAAATCAGCTGTTCTGGTCGGGGTCAGTGCTACGTGTGGGGGTTCGGGTCTGGGATTTGCCGTTACCTCTCACAAGAACTGTACACGTGGTAACTACAGGACTGTGAAAAATGATTGACATCCACTATTGACGCGTAATCTGTGGGCGGAGTTGGAAAAAGCCTGCGAGTTGCGTGACCAGAGGAGCCAGTGGAAGGAGTCTTGCATGTTTCCTCTCTCTACACGAGGCACTGCGTGAGAGTGCCGTAGGAGAGAGAGGAGGGAGGTTGTGCTTTATTATGGAAACGGAAGAGAAAAAAATGTTTTGAATTTCGGGAACATCGCCCACCATGGGACCCAGAATGCCATCTGTGGGAATGCCATCTGTGGGAATCCCTGCGAGTGTGAGACTCCCTGAGACTGTGTTGACTGACACGGGGATTTGCCTGGCACTTCAAGGGCATTTCATCCTATACACATCGGGAGACATCGAGGCCCTTGGGATGCTTTGTGGCAAGTGTAAAGGACTGGCCACAAGCCCTCAGCCGTTCGGTCGCTGTCTCGGCTGTGGAGAGTACCTTTTTAAAGTGGAACAGCCCATCGTGCCCCGGAAGGCCTACCGCATGGACTGGGCCCCGGGCGTGGCCTTTGAGGTGTCCGCAAGTCCTCAAACTCTTGTGTGCCTCCTGGGGATGGGAATGCGAGAGCCCTGCCTAAGCTTGCATGTTCCCGGCAGCTGATAAACAAATGGGTGGCAACGGAGTATGGGTTAGAGTTTCCGTATGTGCCCAAGGAAATTATGGAGGTGAACAAGAAAAAACGCAAAGAATGGTATGCAGATGTCTGGAACTCCATTAAAGTTCCAAAACCCTTTAGGAAGAAAGTGTTTGCTCTGGACATGTACGAGCACTTTACCGTTTGCCTCCAACACTGAAGCTATGGAAGGCATATCTATGCGGACAAGGTTGTCATTTGTAGGCCAGGAAGAGACAATGTGGTTTATTTCATAACCACTGTAGATGCACAGGGGAAAGCATTGACTGCCGGATCCGAGATTTTACTGGTAAAACAGCTACCAGAATTGTTTCTTGCCTCAAAAGTTTTTCCTTTTCTTCCTTTTTACTTGAATTCAAGGACTGTGGGTAGTTATTTAGATGTTTAGGTTCCTAAAGAAACCCGCGTCAAAATTTTCAATGCACCACCGTACTTTTCTCAAGGGAAGGACTGGCAGTTAATAACTCTCGCCATAAGGTGGTGTGGGTTTGTGCAAAACATTTTAGTCTTCTGGCTCGTTAGCTTGAAAGTTTTAAGCTTAGAAGAGAGGGACTCATCATCGAGAGAAGGCCACGCATAAGGCTGGCTTCTCAGAAGGAGTATTGAGGCTTAGTTGAAAGACACCAAGTGAATCTACACTCGTACGGTATCGCCGGACCGGTTGCAAGATACTGGTACCATATGAGGGCTCTCTAAATTTGTCTACATCCTTCAGTTACTACAAGTGTTCTACATCAAGTCTGTGGCAGAGACTTTGTTCAAGCGTTCTACATGCAAGTCTGTGGTAGAGGCTTTGCTTTATTTGAGCACTCTATCGGCTGCTAGGCCTAGTGAGAGGAGGTCTATCCGGTAGCCGTGAGAATCCAGTTGTAAGAGGCCATTCTCTGGATTTCTATAATGAGAAACTTCCTATCTTGAGCAGTACCTGAACTTTCTACTTAAACCCTCTATCCTTCATCAAGAAACTGTTTTGTCTACCCCTTTTGCAAATAAAAATCCCAAAAGTGGATCCAGTGTCAATTTCTGCAGTTCTTTGGACCATCTACCTTGGGAAACCCCTAGGTAGTGGAACTAATTGTAATATAATACAGTCTGTCATTATCATTAACATCGCAGTTTTTGTTTTTCTGACTCCCACTATAATTAGTGGTATTACCTTTTGAACTTACTAGTAGATATGATGGGGTTTTTTTTTTCAGCTTCTTGTAACATGGTGACAACACTGTTCATTCTGAAGTGAAAACACAAAGCAGTGTTATCACTTTATGGAAAGGGCAGGCGTAGATGGACATGTAACTTGTATAGTTGGGAAGATACTGGATAGTTTGATAAAAGACCACATAGATGAGTTTGTGCTGGAAAAAAATTGGATTTCTTTTTATCAGGAGGTAAGTAAAACCTTAGACAAAGGAGTGTCTGTAGATGTAGTATACATGGATTTTGCAAAAGCTTTTGACACAGTTCCCCACACACGGCTAATGTGTAAGGTAAAGTCTACAGTCCTGGAAAAAACAGTTTGTAAATGGATAGAAAAGTGGCAAAAACATTGTAGTCAGATAGTGGTTAATGATTCTTACTTTGAATGGTGTACCCCAAAGTTCAGTGTTGGAATACTTTTTAATATATTCATAAATGATATAGGGTCTGGGATTAAAAGAACCATTTCAGCCTTTGCAGATGACACCAAGCTATGCAGTGGAATAACATCTTTACAGATTATCTCCTACTTACAAGCGGACCTAAATGCATTGCTTAAATGGGCAACTATGTGGCAAATAAGGTTCAGTGTTGATAAATGTAAAGTTATGCACTTGGGAGCTAAGAATATGCATGTGTAGCACACTCTAGCGGGTGCTAGAAGTAGTGTTAGAATTTACAGTGGGTAAAAACATCGTTTAGCTTAGCATAAGCTTGAGCTATGGAATCTGGATCAGGGTGACTCATCCTGGCAGCTCTCTGGTGCCTCCCCCTGGCCTGGAAGGTTGGATAATTTTCTAGAATTAGTTGGTGGAGGTTAGGAGTAGCTGTCTTGAATAACCATTTATAAGATATTTCTAAGACACAGCATGTGCATACCACAAATTACACCCCAAAAATACATTCTGCTACTCCTCCTGAGTATGGTGATTATACATGTGTGAGACTTTTACACAGCCTGGCCACATACAGGGGCCTAACATTCAGGGGGCACCACCAGGTGCTCTAGGAACATAAAATTACAAATCAAATTTCCTGACCATTTTTGTAAGGTATTGTAAGGCACTGATGTGGCACGGATGAGCACTGATGTGGCACGGAAGAGCACTGATGTGGCACGGATGAGGCATGGATGTGGCATGAATGACCACGGATGAGGCACGGATGAGGCCAGATGAAGCACGGTCTGCAGGAGGTGGTCTATCAGTTGCCCAACAATGGCTAATGTTAAGGACTGTCCTAACCCTGCTAAAAACAGCATGACATGTGTTACAGACTTTGCTGTTGCTCATGGCAACCCCAGCGAACGCTTACTGCCACTTGCTCCCAGTTGCTCGGGCACAGTCTGTGCTGAGTAGCATGTCCTGACAAGTTCCACAAGTGTCACTGTGTACATGACAACCATCAGTGTACTGCCTGTGCCTGCAAGTTTCACTCTATCCAAGAAGGGGTTACTGCAGAGCACACAAGAACGAGCCTGCTTATTAGAGCTGCAGGCACCAGACAGTCTGGAAGCTTGGGGATGGAGCCACACCCCAGATGAGACCCAGCGTGCCCTGCTTGCAGAGAGGGAGGAGCAAGATGACAGATTGTGCATGTGTGTACCCAGCATTACCCTGGTTGCCTAATTTTCAGGAAATTACACTGATGGACACCGGTGTGCGGCTGGAGCATCAAGGGAGATTTGCCCTATCAGCCCCACCTGGAAGGAGCCAGTGCGGGAAGACAGCTCATCATCAGGTGAGCCAGAGGGGAGCGGCAGTGGTAGGGCAATAGTTTGGTGGTCACCCAGACTGCATGCAATATTAGGGCCCATAGATGATGACTGGGAAAAGTGGACATCTCACAGCAGCTCTGAGGAGGAATAGAACTGGGGGGACTGCCAGAAAGTGGTGGAAGTACTGCCAAAAATGCCTACTCCATAAATAGACATGGGCCAGGCCAGCAGGGGCAGTTGGGTGGAAGATGGAAATACAGTGCTGAGGTGGCTGTCGTGGCAGTCAGGGGTGCCCCCTAATCTCAGGGGGTGTCCTGCCTTGTGCCGGGGCTCAGGTGCTGGAAGGATCCTGCCATAACACAGGGGGGGAAGCCCTTCCTGGAGGCAGGGGAGCAAGAGCAGATAGTGTGAGTAGATCAGCACTGCTGGGGACTAACAAGAGGGAGACTGCCATATGTAGCCAGTCTCCCTGTAGACAGCAGTGTGCTTAAGACTTCATCCTGCAGACAGCAGTGTGCTTAAGTCTTCATCCTTCCATGGAAGGTCTCAAGCTGGGTGGGCTGGTGAAGAGTAGGAATGGGCCAAATGGACCCCTGTTCGGTTTGCACTAGAACTTCCGAACACCACGAAAGTTTGGACCTGAATAATGATCCCCATTAAAGTCAAAGTGACCCAAACATCAAAAAACAAAAGGGACCATTTTGAAGGCGTATATGCAAGTGATTGGGCATATAATGGTTATAGTGGTCGGAGTCTTGCCCTGGGGGACATGTATCAATAAAAAAAAACTTTGTGAAAAATGTACTTTTTAAATGAGCAGTGATATTTTTATTTTTAAAGTGAATGCCTAAAAATGAAAAATTCCTTCCAATATAGTGCCTGCAGGGTCCCCTTGGTCTACCTGTAAAGTGACAGAGCTGTACCATGTCTAGAATCTGCTACCACAATAATTGCATTTATAAAGCCAAAAAAAAAAAAATTCCCTGCAAGCTGCCTTTATTTTGCTCAACAGCTGGGGAGGCATTGTGTATGAGGAGGCCACAATGTAGCGCACTGGGAACAAGATTAGAGATTTTTTATACATTCTGGTGTCACTTTGACTATGCATAGCAGTAACAGGTGTGTCAAAATTGGTCTTTGGGTGTCAGTGGCGCCTTTCCACCATAACCCTATAGAGGTAATCTTGATTAAAGCAAGAATTGGCCTTGTTGTAAAAAATTTTCACTAGGATGCACCTGTCAAACAGCTGCTGAAAAATTGGCCTTAGGGTGTTAATTGTGCTCATGAAACATATACCAAAAACATTATTCCAAATGAAATGATTGAACACCCTTAAAGCTAGGTAGCCTCGAAGTCCTACAGAGATTCCACATCCCAAAATGACTAAATTAGTGACATCGGCATCAGGGGCTTCATAGCTGGTAATCCAGGACTGATTCATTTTTATAAAAGTCAAACGGTCCATGAAGATTGTGGACAGACGCATTCCTACGCAAAACCTCCTGCAGCACTGAATGCCCGTTCTGAAAGCACGCTGGATGCAGGCAGCCCAACAACTCAATCTATTCTCTTAACCCAGTAAGTCAGTGGATCATCAGTTGCAAAGCTCTCCATCTCAGTTTTGGCCCCGAGGTAATTGTCCACCATGTGATACAGACTAAAAAAAGTCCAAAATGCCTCACTTATGCCTCACTTCTCCATCGCTCCTTTCTTGACCAACAAAAGACTCAAAACGATGTTTTCCACGACACTGTAACCTACTGGAGTCAGGAAGAACATTCAATAAAATCCTCTTTAATGTGTTCTCAAGCAAGAGATTTTATCTTCTGCACTCTCTTTGGGGACGGGATGAGTTCTGAGACCTTTCCCTTATAACGGTGGTCAAGGAGAGTTGCCAACCAAGAATCATCCTTCTCCTTTATGCCATGTATTCTTGGGGCCTTTCACAGGATTTGAAGAATGAGATTGCCCATGCACCTCAAATTTGCAGAGGCTTGAGAAGCAGACTACACAGGGTCACTCAGGATGACAGCATCTGGAACTTCCTCCTCCCAGCCACGTACTACTCCCTAGGGTCCTGAAGTTGGAAAGCCATCACTTACAGACTGACACATGTCTTCCTCTTCTTTGAAGCCCATAAAAGTGCCAGAATTCTCCACCTCAGCTTTGAGAGGGAAGGAATTCCTCCTCTTCCTCCTGCTGCTCTGCCTCCAGTGCCCTGTCCATCATGACA
Source organism: Lithobates pipiens (assembly GCF_037356315.1). Lineage (NCBI taxonomy): Eukaryota > Metazoa > Chordata > Amphibia > Anura > Ranidae > Lithobates > Lithobates pipiens. The sequence continues at coordinate 181,561,625 of NW_027507787.1, forward strand.
CGCAGTCTGCTCCAGCAGGAACACAGCAAGAATTGTGTTAATGATGCATGCAGTGTCACGGCTCACCATCCTTGTGGCCTCCTCAAATGGTGACAATACAGCATGCATCCTTAATGATCAGCCATTGTCATTGGGGGAAAAATGCAGAGGCGGCCTGAGCCTATCGTTGTGCTATATTCGCATGGGTACTCATTGATGGCCCTCTGCTGCATGTATAGCATTGACAAAGTTCCACCTGGTGGGCATGTCACAAATCAGGTGGTTTACAGGTAGGTGTATTTCCCACTGAATTTCAGCCAACCGAGCACTGGCTGTGTATGACCGCCTGAAATGGTGAAAGACTCTTCTGGCCAGCTTTAGCACATCTTGCAACCCTGGGTACATATTTAGGAAACACTACACCACTAAATTGAGTACATGTGCCAGGCATGGCACATGTGTCAACTTTCCCTGTCTAAAGGCAGACAGGAGGTTAGAGCCATTATCACACACCACCATTCCTGGCTCCAGCTGGTGTGGTGTGAACCCCCTCTGGGCCTGTCCCTGCAGAGCTACAAGAATCTCTGCTTCAGGTGTGGTTCCTGTCCCCTAAACACACCAGCTGAAGCACTGCATGGCACCTTTTTAGCCTTATTCTGGGAATGGCCTTTGAATGCTTAGGGGGTACCTGATGTTCATAGGACAATTCTGCAGAGGAGGACATGGAGGTGGAGGAGGAGGAGGGGGAAGAGGTCTGGCATCATTACCACCAGTTGTATGGAGACGTGGGGGCACAACAAATTGCAGCACCAAGCCCTGTCCTGCATCCTTTTGAGTTGCAAGCAGCATTACTCAGTGTGCTGTGAACTAAATATATCGTTTCTGTACATGCTTACTGGACCACATGTCAGCAGTATGATGGATTTCATGGCTGATTGCCTGGCCCAACAATGCCAGAACATTTTCTTCCACGTGATGGTAGAGAGATGGAATGGCTTGACGTAGTAACGATGGGGAACCTACAACTGTGGTACAGCACATTGTGCAAATTCACTGAATGAAGCAGGATCCACCTTGCTGAAAGGCAGAAGTTGGAGAGCGAACATCTTTGACCAGCTTTCATTTAGACGCTTGGAATGTGGGTGGCAGGGACTGTATTTTTTTTCCCCTGCTGCAGCAGATGGGGCAGAGAAATTTGCCAGCTACAGTCTACAGCTGATGGTGTGCTGCTGGCAGATGTGCTGCTAGGACCTGGGACACCCTGTGCTATATCATCATCCCTGTCAGTGGAGGCTGCTGAGAGGTAATGATTCAGTAGAGCAGGGGTAGACTGAAGTGGGTAAAAAAGAGGAGGAGGGACAGATTTGTGCCCCTTTTGTGTGGCTTTTAGGTGCTCTTGCCAATGGGCTGAGTGGTTGGACGTTAAATGCCTTGTTAAGCATGTGGTACCCAAATGGTTGCCGTTTTTGCCACGTTTGATGTGCCTGAGACACAGTTTGCAGATAGCAACAGTGTGATCTGCTTCAGATGTGCTGAAAAAGGCCCAGACAGCTAAGCTTTGGGGAGTGGGCCGGGAGATAACAGCTGCAGAATGTGATGGAATAGGGTGGCTGCTCGCTATTCTGCCTTGATGTCGGCCTCTTTGGGGTTGTGCCGCCTCACCTTCAGTTTGCTCCTCTGCTCTATCTGGCACCCAAGTCACATCAGTGACCTCAGCGTCATAATCATCATCATCATCATCATCTCCATCATCTCCATCCCTCCATCTTCATCATTACCACTGGAGACAACTTGGCAATATGCTGCGGCTTGGGGAACATGAATGCCAATTTGTCTACCAGTGTTCTTCCTTCTCTCTAGGATCATGTTCCTGTCATCCTCAACCTCAGAACCAACATCTGAATCCTGTAATAACTGGACATCATCAAGGATCATGTGGCTGACCCTGTGGTCAAATAATTTAGCTGACTCCTTAATGGCTGATGTTGGGGCTACGGCAGGAATAGATGTTGACAAAGAGGCAGGTTTATCCACTCTAGCAACTGCAGGGAACTGCACACTTGTCTCTGCTTGTGTGACAGAGGATGAGAAGGATAAGGAAGGTTTAGTAAGCCACTTCACACCTCCTCTGCATGTTGTGGCTGGATAGCATGGGAAAAATCACTAAACAGAGGAAATGGTGCCCTGCCTGAGGACTGACCACCACGTCCACCTTTTGCCTGTGGACACATTTGCTGCTGGCCCCCTTACAGTGCCAAGGGAACGTCTGCCTCTCCTTGTTGTCCTCCCCGACATTATTGGGAGGGAGGGGGTGGTTCCTATAAGCAAATGTAAAAGAAGTTGAAATCTGTGCATAGATACACTTTAATCATTGTAAAGAGGTGTTTGGTGCACTTTAAATTGAGTACTCACACTACACAGACACATGTCATATAAACGTATACACTATAAAATACTTGCGTCAAATGTACAGTGACGCAGAAAACTATATGGCGTTAAACTGGCAGTAGCGCACACAAAAGTAAATGGTGTTAAACTTGCAGTAACACACACAAAACTATATGGCGTTAAACTGGCAGTAATGCACACAGAACTATATGGCGTTAAACTGTCAGTAACGCAGACACATAAGTAAATGCCGTTAAACTGGCAGTAACACACAGAACTATATGGCGTTTAAAAGGCTGTAACGCGCACAGAACTATATGGCATTAAACTGGCAGTAACGCACACAAAACTATGTGGCATTAAACTAGCAGTAACGCACACATAACTATATGGTGTTAAACTGGCAGTTACACACACAAAACTACATGGCGTTAAAATGACAGTAACACACACAGAACTATATGGCATTAAACTATCAGTAATGCAATCAAATAGACAGTGTTCAACCGTCACAGTCCATTCTCTTAGTATTTCACAGGCTTATCTAAGTATTGTGCAGCAAACTTTAAATGAGCTTCAACATGCTTCCCCCACAGTCCATTATCAGGCCCCTTGGGTTTGGTACAAATATTAAGGGGAACCCCGAACCAAAATTGAAAGAAAAAATTGCAAGGGGGTCCCCCCAAATTCCATACCAGGCCCTTCAGGTCAGGTATGGGTTTTAAGGGGAACCTCATGCCAAAATTTTTAAAAAAATGGCATGGGGGTCCCCCCAAAAATCCATACCAGACCCTTATCTGAGCATGCAACCTAGCAGGCCACAGGAAAAAAGGGGGGCCCCCTCCTGAACCATACCAGGCCAAATGCCCTCAACATGGGGAGGGTTTTTTGGGGGGTACATGTTTATAGGGACAAGGGCCTCATCTTCACAAGCCCAGTGGTTGTGGGGATCTGTGGGTGGGGGGCTTATTGGAATCTGGAAGCCCCCTTTAACAAGGGGCCCCCCAGATCCCAGCCTCGCCCTGTGTGAAATGGTAACGGAGTACAAATGTATCTCTACCATTTCACAAAAAGTGTCAAAATGGTACAAAAGACAGGACACAACTTGGGAAAAGTCCTTTATTAAAAAAATAAAATGTCCCACGAAGTCCATTCATCTTCTTGAATGCTGCGACCAACCTACCTCCATGGAAGGCACCTACCGTGTAACAGTTCTTTTATAACTGAGGGCGGGGCCACACTGTGACATTCCCGGGTGACCCTGCCCCCCTCTGATGCTTGGGGACTTCCCCATGGCTTTCCCAGGGCGTCAGAGGGGGTGGGGCCACCGTTTATGTAATCAGTGGCCCGGCCCCCTCTGACGCCCCGGAAAAAGCCCTAGGGAAGTCCATGTGTCAGAGGTCACCGGGAATGTCACTGTGTGGCTCCACCCTCAGTTATAAAAGAACTGTCACCTGCAAGGACTCGTCATAAGACGGGTGCCTCCCATGGAGGTCACCATAAACTGGCCACGACCTGGTGCTCCTTGCATTTCTGACAGAAGAGTTGTCCAAGAGCAATTGATCTTTTGTGGAGAGCTTCAGAAAGGCCTAGAATTAGCAGGTTGTAACTCAACTGCCATGGCATGTATGCACGCTCACCACGCAAGCCTTCATTGCTGAAGAAAAAGCATGTTGAAGCTCATTTAATGTTTGCTGCACAATACTTAGATAAAGATAAGCCTGTGAAATACTAGGAGAATATAGTCTGATCAGATAAGACCAAAATTGAACTCTTTGGATGTCATAATAAAGAAAGGGTGAATGGAAAAAAGTACCATAACATTCTTGATACAAGTTTGATATAAAGCTGCTAGAATGGCCCAGCCAATCACTTGACTTGAATCCAATATAAAATCTATGGAAAGGACTAAAGATCAGAGATCATCGAAGAGGCCCACTGAATATTCAAGATTTGAAGACTGTTTGTGTGGAAGAATGGCCCAAAATCACACCTGAGCTACGCATGCGACTAGTTCCTCCATACAGGAGGTGTCTAAAAGCTGTCATTACCATTTAAAACATTCAGATAATGTATGTTATAATTCAAATATTAAGTTTATTAACCACTATTATAGTTTTTATTATTATTTATTAATAATACATGATAATAATAAACTATAATAATAGTTATAAATTATAGGTATTGGAATTTCCCTTCAAATTTGGCTGTTAGTGAACACAATGAATACAAATTTATCCAAAGTTCTAAATTATGGAAATAACAAATACCGCATTCTATACGAATGGAATATAACGAATTAGAATTTATCTGAAGTTACCAATTTATTCGAAATAACGAATATTGATCATAACGAATGATCCAAAAAAACAAAACAAAAAAAATTTTTTTCAGCAATACACATGTCTAGTTATCAACATGTAGTGAAAATTTTATGTCAATATATTTAACAAGAAAAATGGTCACGTGTTCAATACTTATTTTACCCACTGTATATGTTCTAACATATTACCTTCCAATGCATAAAAAAGTCAACAGAAAAGGCAGAATCCATTCTAAAAGATTCTAAAAGGTGCAACAATCGAGTCTTCTGGAGCCCCCCAAGGTATAAGGCAAACTCATTGCCATCCACCCAAAATGGTTTTGTGTGTGCCCACTTTTTTAAAGTGTCAAGGAACCTGTGGGCACAAACAAAATGGTTTTGTGTGTGCCCACTTTTTTAAAGTGCCAAGGAACCTGTATGCTTAAAGCGGAAGTAAACCCATCCATAAAACAGTTTCATTTCTGGCATGTGCCAGAAATGTAACACTCCCATTGGTTGTGCTCTCAAACAAACTGTCAAACGATCCAATGGCTGGTGTCATAACTGATCACATGTGCAGCATCATGACACTTTTAGATTAAATAGAGTCAAAGATGGCAGCTTCCTTGGCTAAAAACGATAGGGGGGTTTACTTACACTTTAAGTAAACCAGTTCACCTCTGTCTACTACACACACTGAAATGAACCTCAGCTGTTGCCGTCACATTAGCAATGTGCAGATTCTTGTCAGTGTTCTGTCCAGGCCTAATGCTTTCAGAAGTATATGATTTCGGCTCTGTTCAGAGCGTGCCACTGTACGATTATTTTTGTACACACTATTTGTATATGCCTAATGCAGCACATTTTTTTACATTCTTGTTCAGCTTGGCTGGCAGTTATACATACTGAAAACACCGAAAAGGAGATTTGACCTTCATTTATATTTTTTCCCAAAAAATGTGACTCATAAAAACTAGCTATTATCATAGAGGCCTCAGCTGCTGGAGGGAAAAATAGAAGTTGTACTGGGAATCGCTCATAACCTTTAACTGCGTAATAACCTGCTTAAATGTAGTTTTATGGCCATACATGGATCTGTACAGATGGTCAAAATGGAGAACAGATTTAGTGAGTGCATTTTATTTATGGAGGAAAAATGAAATGAAAATGTTAATGCTATGAAATAAATCTCATGGGTTGTAATTAGGGTTGGGGTTCTAGTTCTAGTTCACTGCTACCATGAGGTTGTTGTGAATCCTGCATGTTCACAGACCGTGGCTCTGGTGATTTAATGTGGGAATTCACCATAATTACCATAATGTACTGCCTGGCCTTTGCCCTTGGGTCAGCTGGTTTAGAAGGGCCAATAAGGTGTTTTTTTGGATAAGCCAGCACACTCACTGGAAACCATTATTTATTTATTACAGGCATTTGTAGAACACTGACAATTTATGTAACACTCTACATATTGTACATTAACATTAGTCCCCGCCCTAATGGAGCTTGTAACATAAAGTTCTAATCCCACATACATACATACTATGGTCAATTTACGCAGAACCAATTATCATACCAGTATGTTTTTTGAATGTGGGAGGAAACCCACACAAGTACAATGCAGATAGTATCCTTGTCTGGGGTTCGAACCAATTACTCCAGTGCTTCTGAAGGGCTAACCACTAAGCCACTGTGCTGCCACAATCTGTGTAGCTGTGATAAGGAGAGCTACTGATAGGCAGTGCATAGGGAGAGATTAGTGTAGGGTCTTTTTAGAAGTAGATATAAACCCTTACTGATTATCTTGTAGGTGTCAGGGGATTAACAGAAATCCACCTTGCCAGCGTTGGCATTTCCCTGTGCACCCGCGGGGTAGAGCTGCGCAAAAGCGCACACGGGTGCGTAATTCGACGGGTTTGCGCGTACGGATGCATGTTTTAGTGGGTTCACGCGCACGGGTGCTCAATACAGTGGGCCGGCGCACGTGGGTGCGCTTTGCAGTGTAACGCCGTGGGTACGTGCGCACGTTTGTGCACACAGCGTGATTCCTCCTGGCAGGCCTATGAAAGGCAGCTCTGTTTCCTGTATCATTACTGGTTTGTCTTTTCAGCTCCAGTGTTCCTTTACCTTGCTTGGTTTCTTGTGCCTGACTGTTGTGACCTGGATTGACTTGACTACTCTGGAATCTCTCCTGCACCTGACCCTCGGCTTGCATTAAGGACTTCTCTACCTGCTTGATTCCTGTGTTTTAACCTCGGCTTCCTCCTGGACCTGCTTCTGCCTGCTCCCCATGTTTGATTCTCGGCCTGCTGCTTGACTATCGTGTATGACCTCGGCTTGTTTCAAGACGTCGTCTCTGTTTGGACTTTCTTGTGTTTGACCCCCGGCCTCCTAATCCGATCCTGCTCCAGGCTCCATCTCCAGTTCCAGGTGTTTGAGCCCCAGCCGAGCCTGCTCCAGCCCAGTGTCTAGTTTGTCCTGCACAGGTCTTTCCTCCACCAGAAGACCATCCAGCATGCCTCACTTACCTGCTGGTGACCCATGCCTCTCTGTGCCCAGTACCCGCTGTTCCACCTTCAGGGGTACCGTGCACCCAGCTGCAAGGGAAGCCGCTCTCAGCAACTCGGCCCTGGTAGTTGCTGCTGACAGTCCATTCAACAGTCCATTCAACAGTTGCCTTTTTTAGAGCAGCTTACTGTGTACCTCAGGCTCACATTGGGCCACCTACATCCAGTGGTACATCCTTAACACCCAGTAGTCCATGGACAAGATCACTTTTGAGCAGTGGCAGCTGGTTCTCCAAATTTTGTTCTTGAGGGGGGCGCAAACAAATCATCAATTGCAGCCTCACCATGTGCCATCAAATGCTGCCACTGTGCCCCATCAAATGCTGCCACTGTGCCCCATCAAATGCAGCCACTGTGCCCCATCAAATGCAGTCACTGTGCCCCATCAATGCAGCCAATGTGCTCCATCAAGTCAAGTGCAGCCACTGTGCCATCAAATGCAGCCACTATGCTGGTCAAATGCAGCCACTGTGCCCCATCAAATGCAGCCACTGTGCCCGGTCAAATGCAGCCACTGTGCCCGGTCAAATGCAGCCACTGTGCCCGGTCAAATGCAGCCACTGTGCCCGGTCAAATGCAGCCACTGTACCCATCAATTGCAGCCACTGTGCCCATCAATTGCAGCCACTGTGCCCATCAATTGCAGCCACTGTGCCCATCAAAAGTTTCCACTGTGACCCTCCCGCTCGCTCGCCATCTGACCGGCCCTTACCCTATCTTGGTGGGGGGTCAGGCAGCAGATGACGGTGGCAAGCTGTGGAACTTTTCAGTGGGTCAGACAGTGGCGAGATGTGTCTTCCATGTGTCTCCTCCCCTCTTCCTGATATGCAACCCATAGCAGTTCCAGGTGACGGGTAACAGACCCGCACTTCCCGATTGACAGAGAGGTGCTTGAAAAGTAAGAGAACGTACATTCATTCATGTGTGCTCGATCCGCTGAATAAAGACAGAGTGGGTGATTAGAACTCTTTTTCACATCTTTTTCACATCGTGTTCATGTGGAGGGGTACATTTGTGGTACAAGGACAGTTGAATTGTTCTTAGATAAGCTGACTGTGGATGGCTGCCAGCTCATGACAGGCTAGAAGTAACTCTGTGGAAGACAAAGACAGAAGGAGAGCAACGCCATCTAAGTGCAGCCTTATTACGAAATTATATTACATAAAAGACAATTGGTAGCTCACAGACAGCGGTGTATGTCACTTCTGGTTGGAGAGAGAGCAGGGAGGCACATGCGTTCGAAGCATGCATGCTTCTTCATCCAGCTATGACTGTGGCCATTTTGGAGGAGGTATTTATAGTCTGTGTGGCCAGGACTAATCAGTTGTTACCTTTGCAACTTTTCAAGGTGGTAATTAATGGATCACGGGGCACTGGAGTGTCAGATTAACTAGTTAGATACCATCTGGGTAATCTAATAGCAATTCTGATAAAAACAATTGTATACTGGATGGTTGCGAATGAAACACGGTTTTACAATTATGGTTAGAAACAATGAACCAACCAGTGAGTATCGAGACAATGATTATGGTCAATATATATCTGTATAAAGGTGGAGATAAAAATTAATTAAATAGAAGGATGAAAACAATAATGAGAAACTGGAAATAATAATAAGTAAAAATAAAAATAAATGTAAATAAAGATAAAAATAGGTTTAAATGGGAAATATAGTTTAATGGAATGGAATGTGGACAGAGATAGGCATAAAGGAGAGAGGGGAAAGCAGAAAAAATTGGGAAGGTGAAAGGTTTGGGGGGGGGGGGGCTGGGAATCGAGAGGATGGGGAAAAAAAAGAATGGGGGAAGGGGGGATGGGAGGAGAAAGGGGTCACTAGGGAAATGAAGGGAAAGAATAGATGATGATCAATTTGACAATGGGGGTAAGGTACATTGGGTACTTACTAATGGAGGATATCAAGAGGAGGAATAAGACCCTAAGGGTCCTTATGCCTAAAAATTATTGATGATGAAGGTTGTTAGTCAAAACGAATGAAGGATTATAACATATATATAACATATATGACAAACATTATATATATATATATATATATTACGTATATGTGGTGGTATATGTTTATACCAGGGAGAAAGGTTGTGTATATATAAATAAGAGCACACATGTATACAAGAGAGAATGGAGTATGGGATTAGAAGTTAAATGCTGTTAATCTATACCATTATTTAAAGTAAAGAGTTAATGTCTAGTGCCTCATTCAGCCCACCTGGTGCAAGGGTATCTAATCAGTATATCCAGCAGGATTCTCTTGCGCAAAGGTGCCTGAAGCGTTCGGCTGCTGGGAAATTATTGGGTATTGCTTAGATCACCCAAACTTTCAGGTCAACGGAGGAGTGTTCGTGGTGAATGAGAAAATGAAGAACAATATGTTGATCTTCTTACTCAACATGTACCCACCCACCTCCCCACCCATTCAACAATACTTTTACCCCAAGTCTGTCATTAATCCCACCTTTTTCAAAGGACAATTCATCCAAACCTTCTACCAGGTTGTCCATGCAGACATATGCCACCTGTGCCAACACAATCCCCACACTCCTTCCACATCGTCCAACCTTTCTCCCTCTGAATGCATTGCCCTTAATGACCTTACAAAAAACTCAAATTTAATCATCAAAATGGCAGCTAAAGGTGGTGGCCTAGTAGTTCAAAACAAGTCTGACTATCTTAAAGAATCATTACGATTACTTTCTGACACTAACACATATGCCAAATTATCCAAAGATCCCCTCCCAACCTTCATCATAGAAGCTCAATTTATTTAAAAAAATTAAGGGGTAATGGTTAAAGTTAAGGGTTAATTATTTATTTATTATTACTTAGTATTTATTGAGGGTATTTTTTTATTTATTTATGATTTATATTTATATTATTATATTTATATGTATTTGTGTATTTATTTTACATTTATTCCTTTATTATTATTCGTATAATAATAATAATAAAAAAATGAAATAACAAATAAAATAAACTAATAATAAATAACCCTAACCCCAACTCCAATTTCTTACCCTAACCATAACCTAAACTGAACTCGAACCCCTTACCCTAACAAAAAAATTAATTATAATAAATTAATAATAATAAAAGAAGAAATGAAAGCTAATGAAAAAGCATCAAATGATACAACAGATTATAATTTTCTCTATTGGCTAATAAAAAACGGCAAAAGCCCAAAAACGCTTCATACAAACATGCAAAAATGCCCAAAAGAACGCCTTCCCAGCTGCCAATATTTTTACCCAGTTTGCATTGCCAATGCTGCCTGTGTTTGCTTGACCAAGATAGGATGGGCCTTACAAAACCAAAATAAAAAGTGTAAACATGTAACTAAAAATGTGATAGAAATGGATAGAATAGGGCCTGAGAATTTGTAACTTTGAGGCAGCGCAAGCTTTATAATAAATATGGGAGTAGTTGCAGTGAATGTTTTGTTAAGTGATCACATCAAAACCTTTGTGATAGACTTTCAGCAGCAGTTCTTTGCCAGGTTTGATCGAGGGGTGTGTTAATCCTTCCTGTGGCTGTACCACAAGTGCTGCTGTCATTCTGTTAGCTTGCCAAGAATGTTATGCCAGTTACAGTGGTGTGAAAAAGTGTTTGCCCCTTCCTCATTTCCTGTTCCTTTGCATGTTTGTCACACTTAAGTGTTTCGGAACATCAAACCAATTTAAACAATAGTCAAGGACAACACAAGTAAACACAAAATGCAATTTGTAAATGAAGGTATTTATTATTAAAGGTGAAAAAAAATCCAAACCATCATGGCCCTGTGTGAAAAAGTGATTGCCCCCATAAAACATACTATAACTGTGGTTGTCCACACCTGAGTTCAATTTCTCTAGCCACATCCAGGCCTGATTATTGCCACACCTGTTCACAATCAAGGCATCACTTAAATAGGAGCTGCTTGACACAGTAAGGTCCACCAGAAGATCCTTAAAAGCTACACATCATGCTGAGACCCAAAGAAATTCAGGAACAATTGAGAAAGAAAGTAATTGAGATCTATCAGTCTGGAAAGGGTTATAAAGCCATTTCCAAAGCTTTGGGAATCCAGCGAACCACAGTGAGAGCCATTATCCACAAATGGCGAAGACATGGAACAGTGGTGAACCTTCCCAGGAGTGGCCGGCCGCCCAAAATTACCCCAAGAGCGCAGCGACGACTCATCCAAGAGGTCACAAAAGACCCCACAACAACGTCCAAGGAACTGCAGGCCTCACTTGCCTCAGTTAAGGTCAGCGTTCATGCCTCCACCATCAGGAAAAGACTGGGCAAAAATGGCCTGCATGGCAGAGTTCCAAGGAGAAAACCACTGCTGAGCAAAAAGAACATCAAAGCTCGTCTCAATTTCTCCACAACACATCTTGATGATCCCCAAGACTTTTGGGACAACATTCTGTGGACCGATGAGACAAAAGTGGAACTCTTTGGAAGGTGTGTGTCCAAGTATATCTGGCGTAGAAGGAACACTGCATTTCATAAAAAGAACATTATACCAACAGTAAAATATGGTGGTGGTAGTGTGATGGTCTGGGGCTGTTTTGCTGCTTCAGGACCTGGAAGACTTGCCGTGATAAAAGGAACTATGAATTCTGCTGTCTACCAAGAGATCCTGAAAGAGAATGTCCGACCATCTGTTCGTGTACTCAAGCTGAAACGAACTTGGGTTCTGCAGCAGGTCAATGATCCTAAACACACCAGCAAATCCACCACCGAATGGCTGAAGAAAAACAAAATGAAGACTTTGGAGTGGCCTAGCCAAAGTCCTGACCTGAATCCTATTGAGATGTTGTGGTATGACCTTAAAAAGGCCGTTCATGCTCGAAAACCCTCTAATGTAACTGAATTCTGCAAAGATGAGTGGGCCAAAATTCCTCCAGGACGCTGTAAAAGCCTCATTGCACGTTATCGCAAACGCTTGGTTGCAGTTGTTGCTGCTAAGGGTGGCCCAACCAGTTATTAGGTTTAGGGGGCAATCACATTTTCACACAGGGCCATGATGGTTTGGATTTGTTTTCACCTTTAATAATAAACACCTTCATTTACAAATTGCATTTTGTGTTTACTTGTGTTGTCCTTGACTATTGTTTAAATTGGTTTGATGTTCCGAAACACTTAAGTGTGACAAACATGCAAAGGAACAGGAAATGAGGAAGGGGGCAAACACTTTTTCACACCACTGTATGTACAACAACTCATCAGATATTATGGACTACAAGTGGTTGGATTCCTCTGCAACCTGCCACAAACAGAACACAACCTGCAGTTCATGATGGTGGATTTCAGCCTCCAGGCTGCCTCTCTCATATGTTGGAGGCTTGGAGCATTTAAGAAACATTTACGGAAGTGAAGAAGACAAAAAATAAAGCCTCACAGGAAGATGGAGGCAGTGATTGATCTTGTTGGTTGAGGGTATGGTGGAATTGAAGTAAAGTAAGGGTGGGCAGCTTATGGCTGTAGAATTTTTTTTGCTTAACTCGTTGATGCTGCCTGCTCATTCCCCCAGCCATAGGATGCCCCACTCCATTTGCTACTGCCTGCCTTTTCCATTGTGGTGTGGAAAGGCGGACATTGTACTGTATGGTCTTAGGAATTTCCCCCTGCAGGTATGCATCCAGTGCCCTGGCTATAATAAAATAAACATATATAAAAAATACAAATGACTTCAGAGTGCCTGGGAGGAAAAAGTTTATTTTGGCAAAGCAAAGGAATTGTAGATGTGCCTGGCTGCTGCTGGTTGCAGCCCAAACACAACATCAATACCAAAAAAAAGTTAAAATAAATGTTACAATTATTTTTTTAAACCTTAAAAAAACTAAATAAATTGTGGCTGGGAATCTTCCGCTCTGGGGCATCCCAAGCCCAGACATTTCTGCTAGATTATAGTGCAATGTAAAGACTGGACTTGATGGTGGTTAGAGTAGCTTTTTTTGGAGCTGATGGCCACTGTCATGTGAAGGTGCACTGTACAACCACTATATGTTGAATTCCTGTTTGAAAACTAAACTTGTCTCATCTTCATCTGTTATATTTTAGTCTAACCACACTGTCCAGCCACTGAATAATTTTTGTGCCTATTGTGTCTCAGATATTACACTCCAACTTTTATTTCAAGATAAAACCTGCCTTGTCTGTTTCCATTTGCTGTCTGTTGAAGGGTTTGCATACTGTTCTGACACAAGCCAATTGCTACCAAACACGTACCTGAAGTCTATATCTTTAATATTTTAAAAATATTTGAGGATACTGGGATGGGGGGTCCATGGAATGTGATGTGTTTTCGCTTATTGTTAAGCTTCTAAGGAAATTCTGAGCTGTACTGCAAAAAAACAAACAAAAAAAAAACCTTGCCAACCATACTAATTGTTTTGTCAATGGTCGCTTTGTATGACTTGGAAGGCTCTAGGAGAAAACGTTCATATAGCTTTTAGATCTGTTGTGGCAGCTACTTCTAACATTAAGCCAGGTCTAATACTGCAGGTACGAAAAAAAGGGAAAAAAACTGCGCTACGGAATACAAATGGTATTGAACGGAAGCTGCAATTCAAAATGTACACCAAGAATACACCAAACAGAAATAGAAAAAAGAAAGAACTGCGCTAACCACGAGTACCCAAATGTGAGTAGGGTATGTATATGTGCCAGACCCACGATAAGGGTCTTAGTATCTTAATGTCTCCAAGACCACTTCCAAAGTATAATGCAAACCATATACAAATAAGTGCAATTTAAATGCAAAAACAAACCATAAATACGTGTCAAGAGTGTGAGTTCCCCAAACACAATATGAGTAAATCAAACTCAGTGCATATACCTCTAAAGAATAAAAAAATAGAATAGAATATGAAAAAAATATTTGCAATTTTTTACATAAATGAAATATCAAGAAAAAAGATTATATTTAGAGACACCCTATATAATGTCCATATAGTCATATGTCAAAAAATAATAAAATGTCCATATAGTAAACAAACACCAGTGAAGTAAAGCTTCAAGTGGAGTGCAGCAGTGAAGGACAAACTTCAAACAGCTGAATCATAAGTACACAAAATAAAATCTTCTCCAAAGATGTACTGTGCTTTTCCCAACACCGAATGAGTGAATTGGCTTCTTACCAGATCCAAGCGACCCCCCGTTACAGAGGGTCACCACAGGCGACAATAGTCAAAGGATATCCGGATAGCGATTCCTCCTCAAGCGATCCTGAATCTTTCACGCGATAGGGTTATGGCTGTTATTCCACATATCACTCCCAACTCAACGTGGTATCACATAGGGAAAAACATAGGCTCCAGATAGTGTAAAACAAAATGACTTTAATTTGCAAAAACGAACGTATACACTTACATAAAAGACTTTAAAAGCAGGTTCAAAACAGAAGCGTGCACCGGCCGGATGCACGCCAACGCAGAGACCGACCCGTCCTTCCTGGTCCAAAAAGCACGAACACGACTGGGGTGACGTCGACACGTTCGCACCGTCCTACGCGTTTCGTAATAATTTACGTCGTCCAGGGGCACGGGCGGCGTGCGACGTCACCCCTTTTATAACCATCAACTTAACCAAGCCTCGCTTTGGGTCAGCGGCCATCTTAGATATCACTTAAGCATTAGGAATCAATGACCATGGGCCAAGCCTCACTATCAATCACGAACGTCAGATGTGCGTGTCCGCAACGAACGTCCTATGATTGTAGACCATACCTCGTTTCCGTACGAACGTCATATGGTCATAAACCAAGCCTCACTTCCAGGTAATGACCCTATTGGAAGAGAGACGTGGCAAATGCCCTCATTTTAAAATACCCTTCCTATGTCCAGAAATAGGGCATAGTGTAGATCAAAAAGGAGGGTAAACTAAAGTAAAAAATCAATAAAATGAAGAATAGTGATAGATAATAATAAAATAAAACCAAAAAATAAAATAAAGTAAAATATCGCAAATTGGTATAGAGATACACCAAAAAATTATGCGTTTCTTGATGTATTTGTATGTCCATCAAATTCAGTTAAAAACTGGGGCTACTGTAAACATGTATTTCAAAAACCTTACTGACTCGCGTTTTCCCCAGAGATTAGCCTAGGGCATCCCAAACAGATATCAAGGAATGCAATTAAACGTGAGTCCCCACATCTAGAGGGCCGCCAAACCCAAAGCCAGGCCTGCCATCCAAAAGGGGCCAAAAAGGAGAAAAACAGGGATGTGTTCTACAGTAATACATACAAAAATAAAACAGCAAGAAAAAAGTTCATTTTGGAAAAATGAACAATTGTGTATCTATCACAGGGTGGTGTCTGTGGATACACTGATAGAAAAAATGCCGCGTCCTAATTATCACTTTGTGAATATAAATATTGACAGGGAAAAGGACACCCTTTTATGAAGGAATGTAAGTATCGAGTGGCTGATACTATATGGCATTAAATAGGAATGTTATACCCGCCCCCACATTGTGGTCTCAGGAAAAATCCCCCTCTCTTTTCCCCCCCCCCCTCCTTTTTTTTTTTTTTTTTTTTTTTACACCTTAGTATCTTGATGGGTGACCTAACGAAATTTGTTGGATATATGTATGTTATTTATACGAATGTTTATAGATGTATGTTTTTTCTTTCTAGTATTTTATACATATATCTGTTTTTCTTTTACTCATTTATATTCTCTCCTTAGAATTCAGAACATTATTATCAGCTCCTCAAGAAGTGTCATTGTAGACACGAAACATGTAGAGCACCAAAAATATATGTAACCGTTGACTGTATGATTGACATCCTGGATCCCTCATTTGTATAGATATATACTTTGTTTTTTTCTTTTCCTTTTTGGAAATTTGAAAAGGTTGTTATTACGGTATGTTTGATAGGATGTCAATTAGGTCTTAATTGTGCAATTTTAAGGAGGAAACTTTTTCCCTTTTTTTTGTGTAAAAGGGAAATTGAACTTTTTCCTGTTCTTTTTAAATTGTCTTTTTTATTTTAAATAAATAGAAATAATTATTTTTCATACCGGTTGTGTTTACAACTTTCTTTATGCCTAAAAAGTCCAACTGAACCCACATTTTTTTGAGGTCTTTTTGTGTGAAGGTTCTTTCATTTATTTTTTTTTTTTTTTTTTATTTTTTTTATTTTTTTATTTTTTTTTTTTCCCTCACTTCCCCTTTTCCCTGTCAATATTTATATTCACAAAGAAAAAAGTTCAGTAAAATGGTATTTCACAGAAACTGATACAAGAACCATGGTAGAGAAGCATTATATCAAACAGGTCACCTCAAGAGTTATTAATAAAGGCATTTACATCGGTGTCCACATTAAGGCCAAACGGAACATATGTTTTTAATTTATGAATCCAGGCCATTTCGAGCTTGGATATTTCCCTAACCAGGGACCCTCCCCTCCAGTGGGGCCTATATTTGTCTAAACCGACAAATAGGGTGCCTGATGGGTCTCTCTTATGTGTCTGGTCATAGTGTCTGGACACAGGGTGTTTATCAAACCCACGTCTGATGTTGCCTATGTGTTCGTTCAACCTGACGCGGAGTGCCCTCTTGGTCCGCCCTATATACTGGAGGCCACAAGGGCACTGTAAAAGGTAAACCACAGCCTTCGAAGAGCAAGTAATGAAAGACTCTATTTCGTATGTTCTAGAGGTGCTTGAAGATGCAATGCTAGAAATCTTAGTGCCCCTATGTAAATTCAGGGTACAGACCTGACAGTTCTTACATTTATAGTAACCAATTAGATTTTGAAAGAAGCACCTATTGGCCCTAGGCGGGTCTTGTACACTGGGGGCAATCTTGTTTCCCAGTGAAGAGGCCCCTTTAAAAATTATTTGGGGTTTAACAGGTAGAATTGGGTTCAAAACATGGTCACTAGTGAGTAAGTGCCAATGTTTTTGAATCAAATTTCTTACACCGCGATGTTGGACTGAGAAAGTCATAACAAACGGTACACCACCCTGTATATAAGCCCTAGCACTTTGTCTATCTGCCAGTAGTGAAGATCTATCTCTAGTCCGGGCAGTCTTCATGGTTGCATCAAGGGAAACGGGATCATATCCCTTTTCCAGAAATCTACCTGCCAAAATCGCTGCCTGTTCATCATATTTTGCAATGTCCGAACAGTTCCGTCTGAGGCGTAAAAATTGCCCCAGGGGAACAGCTTTTAGCCAAGGTTGAAAGTGGCAACTATCGGTAGGGATATACGAGTTCCTATCGGTGGATTTAAAATATGTGGATGTGATGAACTCATTTCCAACCCTCCTGATATTGAGATCAAGGAAATTGACCTCATCCTGGCTGGCCTCAAAACTAAATTTGATCCCTCTATTGTTTTCATTTAAACTAGCCATGAACGACCGCAAATCTGGCTCTGTTCCTTCCCAAAGGAGGAGGACATCATCGATATACCTCGCCCACAGGACTATCTCAGACCTTCTAGGGGCATCAATGATGTCCTCCTCCCATTTGGCCATGAAAAGGTTGGCCAAGCTGGGGGCATATTTTGCCCCCATGGCCACACCCCTGTCCTGGCGATAAAATTGCTGGTCAAACCAGAAATAGTTGTGTCCGGCCGCATATTCCAGAAGTTCTATTAGGAAATCAATCTGAGGTGAAGGAAGACCCGACCCCCTCTCTAGGAATAGTCTCACTGCCTCCACTCCTAAGGAGTGGGGGATGATGGTGTATAATGAATTAACATCTGCCGTGACCAACCAAAGACCATCTCCAGGGGTGATGCCAGACAAAAGATTGATTATATGTTTAGTGTCTTTGACATATGACGGGACCTTTTGGACCAAAGGTTGCAAATAGTGATCTATATACTTGCCCACCCGGGACGTGACCGAGTCAATACCACTGACTATGGGTCGTCCCGGGGGGCAAGCTTGATTCTTATGGAGCTTCGGGAGGTAGTAGATAACAGGTGTACGGGGGGCACAAGGTATCAAAAAGTTTTTCTTTATCATTTAGAATGCCCCTCCGGTGACCTCCCTCCACGATCCTACCCAGTTCCTTCTTATACTTGTCCACTGGATCCCGATTAAGGATAGTGTATGTTTCCCTATCCTCCAAGATGCGGTACATCTCTTTCAAGTAGTCGCATCGATCTAGTACCACGATCCCCCCTCCTTTGTCGGCAGGTCTAATGACCAGGGACTTGTTGTTACACAAAGTGTCTAGGCCCATCTCCAGGTCTCTACGCATTTTGACTTTCTTCACCCTGATATCCTCCAGGTCACGTAGTACCACATCCCTAAACACCTTAATATTGGGTGCAAGGGATCCTGGAGGATTAAAAAGGGACGCATTTGAAAGGTTGGAGTGTTGAAACTCCGTTATTCTCGTGGTATTCTCTCTAATGGGGTTACCCAACATATATCGTTTTATATTCAATTTGCGGACAAATTTGTGTACGTCCATATAAGTTTGAAACTTGCTCAGACACCTGGGTGGAGCAAATTTCAAACCTTTGTCGAGTAATTTAGTTTCAGAAGCCGTGAGTTCCTGTTTGCTTAGATTAAAGATTCCAGTTCCTATGGCCTCTTTCTTTTTTGTTGATTGGGCTCGCCTCCCCCCTCTAACCCCTCTCTTTGTTCGACGGACCTTTTCAGGCCTCTGTTGTCCCTGGGAAAAAAATGTTGGTTATTGTTCCCACTGGTGTGGGGCCCTCCCTCATAGGCGGGCTGTTGGTGTCCCTGTCTATATCCAGGACTCCCCTGGATATAGGAATTAGGGTGCCGTCTAGGGTCCGCCCTCCAATTCCCTCCTACTCGGCCCGATCCCCTAGGGGTCTCAGAGTCAGAGAGGGGAAAAAACCGATTTTGAATGGGGACATTGTAATTATAATTCCTATCATCTCTATTCTGATAGGGGAGATTCTCTTGGTAGGGACCCTGAGTCCAATCTGGGGGCCCATAGGTCCCTGGATGACTGGGTCGTCCTGTTCTCGGAGAAAAAGGTACTCGGTGAGGGTATGGCCCGTTCAACTTGGGGCCTTTTTTGGGGATTCTCTGTTGAGGAGCCCCCGCATATTGATTCCTAGTCTGATTTGGGGTTTTTTGATTATTCACAGGTCTCTTAAAACCATAGCTGGTGCCGGGATTGGGTTGGGTGTTGTTCGGGGGTGGTTGTGTGAGGTCACCTCCTACTGCGCCCAGTGAATTCAGTTGTTGTGATGTGTCCATCTGGACCTCCACCACCTCTTCCAAAACTAAATCCCTCTGCCAAGAGAATACCATCCCAGTATTGTAATCCTCCTTATCCCTATTATATTTCAGTTTTTTCTTAATTTTCTGATCTTTTTCTTCTTTTTCAAGCACCTTCAATAGGTTCTTGGAACATTCCCTATACTCCTCACTGTCCCTGAGAGGTAATAGGGAATCCCTGATGGCCTTAATCTCTATGTCTAATCGGGCTGCTTTCTCGCTCTTTTTTTGAGCTAAAAAACGTAATAAGCTCACCCCTGATTCATTAAAATATCTATACCAGCCTTCTAAATCCGGTTCCCCTTGTTGGGGATTGACATTCCACCTCAAACTCCTAGGGACCATTGCCTCCCTAATATAGGTTTCCAGGAAGGCAATGTCCCATTGGAGATGGATCTCAGATGTGGTCAAATTCTTAAGCCGCAAGAAAAGACCACTTGTATCGGAGACCACTGACGGTGGGGTAGAGTCAAAGACTCCAGTTATGTCTACAACCCTTTTTGCCCGAAATTCAAAGATATCCATGATCTCAAAATTGGTGTGACCCAAAACAACCGAAGCAGCAATTAATAATTGGAAAATACAAAAGGAACGAAAAAAAGGGAAAAAACTGCGCTACGGAATACAAATGGTATTGAACGGAAGCTGCAATTCAAAATGTACACCAAGAATACACCAAACAGAAATAGAAAAAAGAAAGAACTGCGCTAACCACGAGTACCCAAATGTGAGTAGGGTATGTATATGTGCCAGACCCACGATAAGGGTCTTAGTATCTTAATGTCTCCAAGACCACTTCCAAAGTATAATGCAAACCATATACAAATAAGTGCAATTTAAATGCAAAAACAAACCATAAATACGTGTCAAGAGTGTGAGTTCCCCAAACACAATATGAGTAAATCAAACTCAGTGCATATACCTCTAAAGAATAAAAAAATAGAATAGAATATGAAAAAAATATTTGCAATTTTTTACATAAATGAAATATCAAGAAAAAAGATTATATTTAGAGACACCCTATATAATGTCCATATAGTCATATGTCAAAAAATAATAAAATGTCCATATAGTAAACAAACACCAGTGAAGTAAAGCTTCAAGTGGAGTGCAGCAGTGAAGGACAAACTTCAAACAGCTGAATCATAAGTACACAAAATATACATAAAATTTATTTTGTGTACTTATGATTCAGCTGTTTGAAGTTTGTCCTTCACTGCTGCACTCCACTTGAAGCTTTACTTCACTGGTGTTTGTTTACTATATGGACATTTTATTATTTTTTGACATATGACTATATGGACATTATATAGGGTGTCTCTAAATATAATCTTTTTTCTTGATATTTCATTTATGTAAAAAATTGCAAATATTTTTTTCATATTCTATTCTATTTTTTTATTCTTTAGAGGTATATGCACTGAGTTTGATTTACTCATATTGTGTTTGGGGAACTCACACTCTTGACACGTATTTATGGTTTGTTTTTGCATTTAAATTGCACTTATTTGTATATGGTTTGCATTATACTTTGGAAGTGGTCTTGGAGACATTAAGATACTAAGACCCTTATCGTGGGTCTGGCACATATACATACCCTACTCACATTTGGGTACTCGTGGTTAGCGCAGTTCTTTCTTTTTTCTAATACTGCAGGTGCCCCAGCCAAAACTACCTAAAAAAGCCCATCCAATTAATTTTTCAAGTTGAAATTAATCGGATGGAAATGCTGCTGCTGCTGCATTTAAAGCCCAACTCCAAGCAAAAAAAATTTTTTTGTCACATGCAGTGGGGGGGGGGGGGGGATGGGGGGTAGGGGGTTGGGGGGGGTTCTGTGGCCACACTGCATGAGTTAACTGTTCGTTTTTGCCTAGGAGTGAACACAGAGCCTATACTAACCCAATCCTTCGATCATCTGGAAAACTGTGTTCCCCCACGTCCAGTGGTGGACTATTCTTGACGTCTTCACATCTAGAGCTGGTCTAGGGACCAGTCTTCCACTGGGAGGATCAAAGGATTAGGTGAGTATATGTCGGCTCTATAAACTTCTAGACCACAACGAGCACTTAACCAATGCAGTGCGGGCACAGCCCCACTGTATGGTAAAAACAAAAGAATTTGCCTGGAGTTTTGCTTTAAGTCTGGCTAAATGTAAAAACAAAATCACACATTCAAAATATGTAAAACCAGAATACACTGTTGCTGAAACTGTCTGTAAAAAACATACTGTTCTGTAATACCACATACAGCTTAAAGGCATCCCCTAAGCATTTTTTTCCCCCATGATTTCCTTAAAGTTTTAAAGTTGCATTTAAAGAACCCTCTCCCTGCTGTACAGTGTTTTTTTTTTAAAACAAAAAAGCCTATTAGTAAGGAAAATGTCCAGAATTTAGTGTCAAGATTCACCTACCCATAAACGTCAATTTGGTTTTGAAATCTCCAAGCAAGTTTCAACTGACTCCTCTCCGTCCCTATGAATTAAACCTGTCTGGATCTGCTAAACTCTAGTCGTAATGAGACACTACTGTACTGTATTGTATATACTGAATTCCCGACATTTACAAGTGTAGTGCAATAGGTATGTGGGCACCTTCGGCACTGTCGGGTTACTCTGCTGCAGAAGTGACTGAGGGTAGAAGTCCTTGATAACCCAGTTATAACTTGGTGATTAATAGGGTAAGCACTGGAAAAGGGACCCCATGCCAGTTTCCCTGGTGTTGTGTAGGGTGCAATGTGGAGAGCAGATCTTTATGCTTTTTTTTTTGTTTCCAAGAGGGCTAACACAGAGAAGGAACAGACATTGGAATGTCAGCACTGGCCAATGGGTGTTTTCACAGGCTGAGAGATTCCTCTTACTTCCTGTTTTGGCTGTAAAACAGGAAGTGAAGGGAAATCTACCCAACGGGGACAGAGATGGCAAAAAAAAAAAAAAACATGACAGGGGTTATGATCCTCCCTTACACCCTTATTTACACCCAAAGTGGAGAAAAATATGTTTCCCTGTTCCTTGTGATCACACCAATCCTTCTAATCTAACATACAGTATAATACCTCCATCTGCATATATTCCAAAGCATCACTGCAATCACCTTGTTCTGAAATTAGTATTGTTATTATTATTATTGATTATTATTATTATTATTATCGAAAAATAATAGTAGGAAGAATTATCATAAAGATAGCTTTTTTTTTTTTTAAATGTACAGCGTGTTACTTATTTTATTAATTATATCAGAAACGCTGATGAATAATTTCTTACTGATGGTCAAAAGGAATGATAAATACTACCTTTCAATATAGGGTTACATGAAGAACCTCCAAATGCCACTGTGCTGATTTGATTCATTGTTTTTGATCTTTCCAGCAAATTGCTATTCATTGACCGTGCATGAGTTCCCTCTACTGAGCATCTCCTGATACTGCAATCAATAGGTTGCTTGTTCCATTTGCTTTATGACAAAGGTGATTTAAACTGCTCAGCACTTGCTTATTTTAACAATACCCTGCATAGATTCCGACCTTTCCGCGGTCTGGTTATATTATTTAGTAGCTCGTCAGCACCCCCTGGCTTTAGCAAAAGATTCCATCATTTGCCAGTTTCTCTGGCATGGTGACCTTTTTTGCATCAGGAGATTCATCTAAGCTTTATTTCCGTAGGCAAGCATAAAGGTTTTTATTTAATCAGAGCGTAAAGGAGGAAGTTACAGCTGGATGGTTTTTGGAGAGCCATTTCAGCAATATACATAAAAATCAAACATGGATGCCTATTTATAAGGTGCAGAATAGTCTAATTTTATTTATTTGTTTGATCATTCATTTATTTATTTTAATTAGGCAGTTCAGCCTGTGAATGGAATAGTTATTTTGATGTTTCCATCACTGATTCTCTTTTTTTGTGTTTTCACAATTTAAAAAAAAAAAATGTTTACACATCACATGAAGTGGAGCAATTGAAATGAGTTTTTTTGTGGAATTGTACACTACTTTAACAATGGCGTATATAGTTGCAATTCAAGAATCTTTTCTCTAACTCCAGATATCCGTGTGACATTGAAGAAGCTGAAAACTGATTGCATGGAATTGCTGAAGTCTATCCACTTACAGAGGTTGTAAATGTCCTCAAAAAATCACCCCCCCCCCAAAAAAAAAACCCCTGTAGGACAAAGGCATAATGAGCCCGTATTCATTGTATGCATACACATTATGAAGTACTTACCTTAGAATGAGGCCCTGCAGCGGCACACCACTGACACGGCTGACATCTTTCCCATCATTACTTCTGGATTCGTGGGCTCCGGCGCTGTGATTGGCTTTAATAACGGTTGCCAATGCATTGCATCACATGATGCTTGGCTATTGCACATTTTTTTGTTGCATCAGACTTTATATTGTCTTTGTTAGTATATCAAGATATAACAGAGCAATTATAAAAATAGCCAAAGCCCTGGCGCAGAACATTATACACACAATAAAATGAGTAGAACATAATCATGCACATGTATAAATCGGAAGTCAACCCACCACCTTCCAGGTAGCCCAAGGGTGGAGAAAGTGAAAAACTCCATATACCTTGACATTTCAGATGTTCAAGAACCGGTTGACACTAGACGCTGTGACATTATGAAAGGTGAGATGATTGATGAACGTTATGTTTCACCTTGCATGTGTTCATTCGCAGAGAACTAAGGTGGAATCCGGTCTGGGTTTTACCAGCCACCTTGGCAGAGTTGGTTTTGAACCAGATTTTGCAGCCCGCTTGTGCCCACCAACAGGTGGTATAAATTAAGCAGGACTAGAGCAAAGGACTGCCCTTGGCCTGGGGCTCAGGAAGCAAAAACCTGAGAGAGCTGCTTATGTGAAGTTTTCTTTGTGAGAGAAAGAAAAGGTTTGCTTTATCATTTTTTTTGTGGGTGACTGGAAGAAGCCCTGAGTTAAGAACCTGCAATGTTTAGTTAGTGCCTAGATTGCAAGGATTAATTTTCTGTTTTTGTTTCTTTAAATTCCATGCAACCTTTTAAAATAAAACTGGCTAAAAGTCTGATTTTTAAGAAAACCTGCCGCTTGGACTACTAACCCCTGACAACATGCATGTCTTAACATAAGCCAGTGAGTCCAAAAAATGATCAGGTCTCACAGCTTCGACAAAACAAAGGGTTAATCCCTTGTAGTAAAGAAAACCAGAGAAAGAAAGCATAGAACAACGATCAAGAAATGAGAGTGAGAGAGAGAGAAGTTAGTCTTTGTATTTACTTGAAACCAATAAAACTTTATTAAAAAATGTGCATGTTACATGCATTGGCATCTATTGACCTCCTAGTGCACAACACAGAAAAAAAACAGGACATCATAGTTTTAAAAATGCACTGTGATTTGAACACACACTGTTTTTATTATGGGGGAGTTGGACACTAGGGATGAGCCGAACACCCCCCTGTTCGGTTCGCACCAGAACCTGCGAACAGACCTAAACTTAGTGTGAACTTTAGAACCCTATTAAAGTCTATGGGACTCAAACGTTCACAATCTAAAGTGCTCATTTTAAAGGGTAATATGCAGGTTACTGTCCTAAAAAGTGTTTGGGGACCCGGGTCCTTCCCCAGGGGACATGGATCAATGCAAAAAAAAGTTTTAAACACGGCCGTTTTTTCAGGAGCAGTGATTTTAATAATGATTAAAGTGAAACAATAAAAGTGTAATATTCCTTTAAATTTCGTAGCTGGGGGGTATCTATAGTATGCCTGTGAAGGGGCGCATGTTTCTGGTGCTTAGAACTGTCCCTGCACAAAGTGTCATTTGTGCAGGAAAAAAAGTCTTTTAAAATCACTTGCGGCTATTGTCGGGTCCCGTAATACAGACAACACTCAATGAGTGTTCTCTGCATTAGCCGACAATTCATTCCTTCATTGATAAAAAAAAAAAAAAAAAGCGGGGGGGTTCCCCTAAATTTAATTACCAGGTTGCCCGCAAAAATATAACAAGGTCTGGTCCAGCTGGCTGGCGGATGCCTCCACGGCCTCAGACCCACAGCCTACTTAACGCATTTTCGTTTGTTAATAAATAGGATTATGCACTAGTGGAAATGTTGTATATCTGAGTAGCGTGGTTTAGTCCTGAGTCGTCCTACTGCACATGGAGACGGCCCTCTGTGGCCGGTGTGATGCCTTGAATTCTCCGACATGTTTTGTATGTAACGCACTGTCTTATATTGCAACTCTTTACACGTCACACCTGTAACATTAATCGTGACCAATGTCTATGTTTTTGTTTTTGTTTTTGTCTGTTTTGTTTTGCTTTTGGTTGCTTGTTCACTGTCTAAATTCCAATAAACAGATTTGCAAAAAAAAAAAATAATTAATTACCAGGCCCTTCAGGTCTGACATGGATATTAAGGGGAACCCCGTGTCAAATTTAAAAAAAAATTGACGTGGGGGTCCCCCTAAATATCCATAACCAGACCCTTCAGGTCTGATATGGATATTAAGGGGAACCCCGCATCAAATTTAAAAAAAATTGACGTGGGGGTCCCCCTAAAAATCCATATCAGACCCTTTATCCGAGCACGCAACCTGGCAGGCCGCAGGAAAAGAGGGGGGGATGAGAGAGCGCCCCCCCCCTCCCTCCTGAACCGTACCAGGCCACATACCCTCAACATTGGGAGGATGCTTTGGGGGTCTGTGACCCCTCAAAGCACCTTGTCCCCATGTTGATGAGGAGAAGGGCCTCATCCTCACAACCCTGGCCGTTGGTTGTGAGGGTCTGCGGGCGGGGGGCTTATCAGAATCTGGAAGCCCCCTTTAAAAAGGGGACCCCCAGATCCCGCCCCCCCCTGTTTGAAATGGTAAGGGGGTACAAAAGTACCCCTACCATTTCACAAAGAAAGTGTCAAAATGGTTAAATAAGACAAACACACTTTTGAAAAATTCCTTTATTAAAAATAACAAAAATAAAAAAAAGATTCCAGCGGTGCTAATCCACTCTTGCTATCCAGCGACGGGTCTCCGGGGTCCAGCGATGGATGATCATATCCAGCGACGGGGGATCTCTCAGTCCAGCGCTGTCCATACACAGGGGTCAAGTCCTGGGGAAAAAAGTGTGGGAACTCCCACCCAAGATCCACTCCCCCACCAAAAAAAAAAAAAAAAAGATACGCTCATATGCATATATATATTTCACATAAAATACAGTGACTGCAAATACAACATGCTACAAGAGATGACCAGACTGCGAATGTGACTACAGGAGATGACCAGACTGCGAATGCGACTACAGGAGATGACCAGACTGTGAATGCGACTACAGGAGATGACCAGACTGCGAATGCGACTACAGGAGATGACCAGACTGCGAATGCGACATAGTACAGGAGATGACCAGACCGGGAATGAGACTACAGGAGATGACCAGACCGCGAATACGACTACAGGAGATGATCAGACTGCGAATGCGACTACAGGAGATGATCAGACTGCGAATGCGACTACAGGAGATGATCAGACTGCGAATGCGACTACAGGAGATGATCAGACTGCGAATGCGACTACAGGAGATAATCAGACTGTGAATGCGACTACAGGAGATGACCAGACTGCGAATGCGACATAGTACAGGAGATGACCAGACCGGGAATGAGACTACAGGAGATGATCAGACTGCGAATGCAACTACAGGAGATGACCAGACTGCGAATGCGACTACAGGAGATGATCAGACTGCGAATGCGACTACAGGAGATGATCAGACTGCGAATGCGACTACAGGAGATGACCAGACTGCGAATGCGACTACAGGAGATGACCAGACTGCGAATGCGACTACAGGAGATGACCAGACTGTGAATGCGACATACTACAGGAGATGACCAGACTGCGAATGCGACTACAGGAGATGACCAGACTGTGAATGCGACATAGTACAGGAGATGACCAGACCGGGAATGAGACTACAGGAGATGATCAGACTGCGAATGCGACTACAGGAGATGACCAGACTGCGAATGCGACTACAGGAGATGATCAGACTGCGAATGCGACTACAGGAGATGATCAGACTGCGAATGCGACTACAGGAGATGACCAGACTGCGAATGCGACTACAGGAGATGATCAGACTGCGAATGCGACTACAGGAGATGATCAGACTGTGAATGCGACTACAGGAGATGACCAGACTGCGAATGCGACTACAGGAGATTGTCAGACTGCGAATGCGACTACAGGAGATGATCAGACTGCGAATGCGACTACAGGAGATGACCAGACTGCGAATGCGACTACAGGAGAGGACCAGACTGCGAATGCGACTACAGGAGATGACCAGACTGTGAATGCGACATACTACAGGAGATGATCAGACTGTGAATGCGACATACTACAGGAGATGATCAGACTGCGAATGCGACATAGTACGGAAGATGACCAAGTAGCTAGTTTTAAAATTTAAACCTGTCCTCAGCCCCTTTATGGCACCTCCTTTACATTCCTGTCCTCACCCCCTTTGTAGAACCCCCCTTCACATTCCTTCCCTGCCTCCCTTTTATATCACCTCTCCTCATTCCTTTCAGTTTCTGATACTTTCCCCCTCCATCCTTCATAACAGTGCCCTCTTCCCTGTCTTACCTTACACAGGACACAGCAGATGACATCGGAAGTGCAGCAAAGGGATGGACAGAGGGCGGGACCTGCCCCAGTTAACTGATTGGTTGATAAAATGCAGAGCAGTTCTATTAACCAATCAGTTAACTGAGCCAGCCCCTGCCCTCCGTGCATCACTGTGCTGCTCTTCCGATGTCAGCTCTGTGAAGACAACGCAGCTAGCAGACTGTGCTAGAGCCTCGGGCGGCTCTGGTCCTGCAAAGGGAACGGCGTTCCTGCTGTGAAAAAAGTGCGGGGACGCCGTTCCCACGCGTTCCCGCAGGACTCGAGCCCTGTCCATACATCCTTCTTCTGTCTCCACTCCGGAGACACTGCAGAGATCCCAGCGCTGACGTTTCTTATAGTAGGAGGGTGGGGCCACCCGTCACCTGACCCCGCCCCTCTGACGCTGGAGAGGGAAGCCAGGGGTTCCCCAGTGACGTGTGGGTGACCCCGCCCCCTCTGATGTAACGCAGGTTTCCGTTACATCAGAGGGGGCGGGGTCACCCACACGTCACTGGGGAACCCCTGGCTTCCCTCTCCAGCGTCAGAGGGGCGGGGTCAGGTGACGGGTGGCCCCGCCCTCCTAATATAAGAAACGTCAGCGCTGGGATCTCTGCAGTGTCTCCGGAGTGGAGACAGAAGAAGGATGTATGGACAGCGCTGGACTGAGAGATCCCCCGTCGCTGGATATGATCATCCATCGCTGGACCCCGGAGACCCATCGCTGGATAGCAAGAGTGGATTAGCACCGCTGGAATCTTTTTTTTATTTTTTTTATTTTTAATAAAGGAATTTTTCAAAAGTGTGTTTGTCTTATTTAACCATTTTGACACTTTCTTTGTGAAATGGTAGGGGTACTTTTGTACCCCCTTACCATTTCAAACAGGGGGGGGGGCGGGATCTGGGGGTCCCCTTGTTAAAGGGGGCTTCCAGATTCTCATAAGCCCCCCGCCCGCAGACCCTCACAACCAACGGCCAGGGTTGTGAGGATGAGGCCCTTGTCCTCATCAACATGGGGACAAGGTGTTTGAGGGGTCACAGACCCCCAAAGCATCCTCCCAATGTTGAGGGTATGTGGCCTGGTACGGTTCAGGAGGGAGGGGGGGCCGCTCTCTTGTCCCCCCTCTTTTCCTGTGGCCTGCCAGGTTGCGTGCTCGGATAAAGGGTCTGATATGGATTTTTAGGGGGACCCCCACCTCAATTTTTTTTTTAATTTGATGCGGGGTTCCCCTTAATATCCATATCAGACCTGAAGGGTCTGGTTATGGATATTTAGGGGGACCCCCACATCAATTTTTTTTTTATTTGACACGGGGTTCCCCTTAATATCCATGTCAGACCTGAAGGGCCTGGTAATTGAATTTAGGGGAACCCCCACGCTTTTTTTTTTTTTTAATCAATGAATGAATGAATTGTCGGCTAATGCAGAGAACACTCATTGAGTGTTCTCTGTATTACGGGACCCGACAATAGCCGCAAGTGATTTTAAAAGACTTTTTTTCCTGCACAAATGACACTTTGTGCAGGGACAGTTCTAAGCACCAGAAACATGCGCCCCTTCACAGGCATACTATAGATACCCCCCAGCTACGAAATTTAAAGGAATATTACACTTTTATTGTTTCACTTTAATCATTATTAAAATCACTGCTCCTGAAAAAACGGCCGTTTTTAAAACTTTTTTTTGCATTGATCCATGTCCCCTGGGGCAGGACCTGGGTCCTCAAACACTTTTTAGGACAGTAACCTGCATATTACCCTTTAAAATTATTACTTTAGACTTCTCCCATAGACTTGTATAGGGTGTTCCGGCTTTTCGAATTTGCTGCGAACAGCCCAAATTGTTCACTGTTCGCTGAACAGGCGAACAGGCAATGTTCGAGTAGAACATGAGTTCGACTCGAACTCGAAGCTCATCCCTATTGGACACATTTGTTTTTATCATTCAGCAACACATGCATTAAAATGCAGCAGTGTAAATTGGTCCTTAAAGTGTCAAACCCACGTCATTAACGGCTATTATTAAATAGTATTTTGCATGCTGTTCATCCTCACTTAGTCACTAAGGGATTCATTTTCTGTATTCTGCAGAAAACTTGGTTGATCCTGTAGTTTTCTATCTCCCCCTTTTGTCCATGTCTCCAATGCAATTGGGGATTTGGCACAACACTGTTGGCAGCTCATGCTCAGTTTTCAGTGTGTTTCTATGCTGAACATTCCTTCTCTGATCACATCTTAACAGCCTATGGGACTATAGAGTCACACATGTGGGTGTATACACAATGGTAAATGACAGCCCACCCCCTCCTTCCTTCTCTGTGTCCAGTAACCAGCTAAACACAATGGAAGTTGGATATCACATCTTGATTGATGGTGGCTTCATCTTCCTTTTTTTGTAAGGCACAGGCTGGAGGGGCGGTACACAGCCTGTGACTGGCACAAATCCGACCTCATCATGTTATTGCCAAAAAAATAAAGGTTTGATTTCAAACATATATTTGTATTTCAATTTAAAACAGTTTGTTGATATTTACTCCATATCCCAAAGGTTATTTTTTTGACTTGTGACTAGTAGTAGAGGACTAGAAGCTCCTACTACCAATGTTTCCCTGCAGACAGGCTGGGAAAAGCTGAGTCTTGTGACAGCTGTATATTGATTGGAAAAAAGGTACTTACTGCATTTATTGGTGTATAACACATACTTTTTCACCCTGAAAATCGGGTGCAAATAGTGTGTGTGTGTTATATGCCAATACTGCAATTTGGGATGCCTAGGAGGGAACGGGGGGGGGGGGGGGGGGGGGGCAAGTGGCTTCAGATTACATACAGCGAGAATCTCCTGTTTACTCAGTGGCTTCTGTAATAGGAAGTCCTGTCTCCTGGGCCAGCATTGGACGACCAGTGCTCTGTCTATCATAGAAGCCGGTCCAGGAGACGGACTTTGTATTAAAAAGGCCGCAGAGTTAGCAGGAGATTCTCGCTGTATGTAATCTGATGTCTCTCATCCTGCCCCCTCCCTGCCCCCTCCGAGGCAGCAGTAATCTGAGGTGAGGCTGCAGATGGGCACTGATCAGGCTGAATTCATGGCAATGGTGAGGCTGCAGATGGGCATTGATCAAGTTGCATTGATGGACAATTGTGAAGCTGCAGATGGCCATTGATCAAGCTGCATTGATGGGGAATTGTGTAGCTGCAGATGGGCATTGATCAAGCTGCATTGATGGGCAATTGTGAGGCTGTAGATGGGCACTGATCAGGCTGCATTAATGGGCAATTGTGAGGCTGTAGATGAGTATTGATCAAGCTGCATTGATGGGCAATTGTGAGGCTGCAGATGGATATTGATCAAGCTGCATTGATGGGCACTGACCCTTATTTTGCTTCAAAGTTCTTTATTTAAAATGTAAGTTTTTTTCCTGAAACTTCCCCCCTAAAATGAAGGTGCATGTTTGTACGCCTGTGCGTGTTATATGCCGATTAAATACGGTAGCTGTTTTTTTTTTCACGTACCTGGTCCTGAAGCCAAAATGCTGAGAGGGCTCTCCTTGCGGATGAATGCTCGGTGTCCCTGAAGGTGAAAATAGGAATCACTAAACCCAAAGAAGCAGGGATTGCCAGCGGTACCACCAATGAGAGATGTTGGTGTGGAGATCTCCCTGCAGATGGATACCAGATGAGAGAAGCAGCAGGACCCAGGATAGCCGGTGGTCAGCAGACAGAAGATCAGAGACGTGGTCAGACAAGCCAAGGTCATACACAAGACAGGAGAAAGGAGCAGTTCCATGGACAAGTTGAGGTCAGAGCCAGGAGAGTGACAAGAGGTATCCAAGAGCAAGCCATGTTGGTAATGGCTAGTTCATAAGCATAAACAAAACAGGGAAGCAGGAAGCTTAAGACCAGTCAATGGTGTCCATGTGCAACAGACACTCTTTTACTAGCCAAAGGGTGCCAGAATCTATTGCACATTGCATGCGCTGGCGTGCACACATGTGCACCCATTTTTCTCCAATACGTGTGCATGCATTTCTGTGTAAACAGGTGCTGCCATGTTGATTGTGCCAGGCCTCTGGGCAACTCTATTCCGGCTTGTCTCCTGACACACATGCACAAATTGTTTTAAAAAACAACAGCATTTTCACTTGCACATAATTGGATGATGGGTGTCAGTCACTCTGGAGCAAATTCCCTTGCAAAGTGCAACTTCTCTTGCAAACTGAATAGCCTATGTACCTTTAGTAAACCAACCTTGAAGTCACCAAAGGCGTCTGTGTGAGACCAACTTTTGGGCCCCCTATTCAATTACTTCCAAGTGTAAAATCTCACCAACAGGGTGGCAGACAGAATAATAACTTGTCAGATGTATTTGCTCTTCCCTAGTCTGCTCAAAAAAATAAAAATAAATAAAAAGTGAAAAACTACTTTAGTTTGGAGCATGCTAGACTGATGATAAATACACACTATTTACAAGTTTTACATTGAACTCTGGGCAATGATAACCCAATTAAAATGACCCCCTTCTCCCAGCAAATGAAGATTATATTGCTATTTTTTGGGGATAATACTTTATCTCTAGTTCTGGCAATCTGTCCCTCTGCTCCCCAGTTCTGGAATGTGGACAGGCATTTTGGTTACAATGCAGGGCTAGCAGCTGTATCATCACAAAGGGACGTGGCCACTGGTCCTGCATTCTAAGTAATGACTTCACTGGAAGAGATAGTAACAGGACCAGCCGGAGACCAGCTCGACCAATCAAGGGACCAGTTGTCACAACCAGAAACAGTGAAGAAGAAGACCACGGGATTGTGGATACAGCTAAGCATAATTCTACAAATCATCCCAATGATGTGGCTGGTTACTCTGCATTGTAAGTGCTGACATATGAGTGTCCCCCAACATTTCAGTGCTGGGGAACAGAGGAACGAACCATCAGGACTGTGGAGTATAGTAGTACTTGATTATATCATCCTCAATAACAATTATTAGCTTGGGGGACAGTTATATATATTTTTTTACTGCATAGAGTTAGTCTTGAAACCCCATCCTTCATTGCAATATAACATTGATATCAAAATTTGGAGTCATCTTGTGTTTTCTGTATTTAGAAGGCTCCACTACATAGGAGACTAATGATCACTTAGCAGAGTGAGAATAACATTTTGCTGACAAATCTCCCATTAGTAGGAGATTGATAAAACGAATGTAAATGAAGTTATCGTCATCAAATGGGTAATCTTGTGTTACTAGGTGATTAAAAACTCAGTGTTGTTTCGGCACACTAAAGTTGCATTTAAATCCAGACAAGCAATCTAATTTGAAGAAGTCATTGCTTTACTTTGGTTCCTCTTAATAAAAACCCAGATGAGGTACATTTTCCGTTTTCAATATTATCCTACAACTTAATGAATATCGTGTAGCCAAAAAATGTCTCTGCAGTTAAGAGACAATTGGATATGTATATTTTAGCTTCCAGATTAAAGGGGTTGTAAAGGCACACGTTTTTTTTTATCTTAATGCATTCTATGCATTAAGATAAAAAGTCTTCTGTGTGTAGCTGCTGCCCCAACACCCCTTAATACTTACCTAAGACCCCTTTCTGTCCAGCGATGTCCACAAATGTCTCAGCCGCCTGAGATTCTCCTTCCTGATTGGTTGAGACGCAGCAGCTGTGCCATTGGCTCCTATTGCTGTCAACCAAATTCAGCTAGCCAATCAGGGGAGAGAGGTGGCGGGGCCGGGTCGGGGGTCCGTGTCTGAATAGATACACAGAGCTGTGACTCAGCTCAGATGCCCCCATAGCTAACTGCTTGCTGTGGGGGCACTGAACAAGAGGGAGGGGCCAGGAGCAGTGAAGAGGCACCTGAGAAGAGGAGGATCGCAAGAGAGCAGGTAAGTATAACGTTTGTTATTTTTATAGAAAAAAACAAGCCTTTGCAAACACTTTAAGTGCATTTTTCTTGCTGATGTCACAAGAATATAAAATTTAAGAAATACTGAAACACTTTCTGTTAAGATTCTATAGCCATTGGAGTGTAAATGTAACATATGTTGTAAAGCTAACTAAATGAGATTAATTTTGTGTTGCAATGAAGTTACAGTACATTCTCACAGCAGAAAAAAATTACCTTGTAAAATATATAAAAGGTCTCTTTTATTACAGATGATATAAGGGCTGGATTGCTGTTCTTAATCAGGGCCAGGTTTCCATCATTGGGGTCTGCATGCAAACAGCCTGTCCAAAGCAAGATCCTTGAGCTTGGGTCACTGCTATTACACAGAATCTTTTCTTGTTGTATTGGTCCCAGCCTGGCCTAGAATATTGTGACATTACATAAATTGACAGACTGTAGTTCTGCCTTAATATTAGTAGGGATAAGTGAAATTAAGGACTTCTATTTTCCTGAAAATTTTCAAAAATGGGAGGTTTTTGGCAATTTTGTGAAAAGGGATGCCAAAATTAAGATTTTTTTTTTTTGTGTTTTAGGTTTTAAATGGTTTAACCATCCAGGATCTGTTCTTGTGCCAAAAGAAAAAAGAGAGTGGTACTGCGCTAAGGATTGTATAAATGACTAAAAAGATCCTTTATGTGTACTGTGGGGTTGGAGCTGCCTCTACAATTTATTTCTACCCTTGGGTAGAATAAAGTATGGAAAAAAGAGAGAAAGAGTAGAAATGGTGCTGCCCTCTAGTAAAAAATGAAGAGTGTGCTGACCAAATTCCTCTATCTAGGTATACCGTCCTTAAATTAGATTAAATTGCAAAAGTAAAAATTATAAAAACTATTTTTTTATACTTTAAACCAAAGTGCTGTGTTAGACCCTCTGTCGAGTGTTAATGGAACTGTGTTGTATATGATCCTTTAAAAATATGAATTACTCTTGTGACTTCTCAGTGCCTTTTATGTTTTTCCAGAAGTTGTACTTGTGTAAAAATGTGTTATTTGTGTTAGACCCCCTGGTGGATTTTTTGAATGTCAAACCAAAAATTACTTAAATGGGCCAAACAACCTCTGGTGACAGAGACCTATGAAATGGTTATAAACTTTCAGTGATAAAGAATTTATAACATATGGGAAAAAAGGAAGAGGAAGTAAAAAATGAAGAGGAAGTAAAAAATGGCACTACCCTCTAGTAACTTGAAGTGAAGAGTGTACTGAGCAAATTCCTCTATCTGGGTATGAGGAGAAGGAGGAGGCGGAGGCACATCTCCAACGAGGCAGGATGCTCTCCAGGGGGAAGCTTAAGGGCAGCCTCCCTATTGCATCCCACACAGGTGCAGGTGCAGGTGCAGGGAGCTGCTGACTCCCCACATAATTTGAAAAGTTCAACAGATTGCACCGTTGCTGTTTGCAACATATGTCTGAAGTGTATCAAGCGTTGCCAAAACAGCCGCTTGGGCACCACATACTTGACCAAACATATGACAACCTCCCATGCAGTCCATTGACAACAGCATTTAAAAGACCCACATCAAAGAAAAAGGCAGACCTCTCCTTGCTCCTCATCAGCTGGGATCTCCAACCCCACTATACCTCCAGTCCTCTCAGAAACCTGCACGGAGAGGAATGAATGTATAGAAATAGGTGTCCCAAGTACTTGCGGCCAATCTGCTAGTGGTACACCAACATCATATTTTAGCAGCCAAATTTCCCTACCCCAGTTGCTAAACCGTCAAAAGAAATTCGGAATTCGGTCCCAGCCATCCACATGCTCAGCATTTGAACGTTAGCTTGGCCAAATTGCTAGCACTGCAACTGCTGCTTTTTCAACTGGTAGACTCTGCCCCCTTTTGTGAATTTGTGGAATGTGCGGTACCTCAGTGACAGGTTCCCAAATGCCATTTCTTTTCACAGAAGGCCATTCCGGCTCTCTACCAGCATGTGGAAGTCAAAGTTTTGGCCTCGTTGGACAGAGCAGTCGGTAGTAAGGTGCATATTACTGCTGAGTCACGATCCAGCAGGCATAGACAGGAATGTTACCTTTATTTCACGGCGCACTGGGTAACTTTGCTGGCAGCTGGGAAGGATGCAGGATAGGGTTCAGTATTGTTGGAGCTTGTTCCGCCACCATGACTCCAAAATGCTAGTAGTGGTGATTCTGCCATAGCTCTCTCCTCCACCCCCTCCTCTTCTTCTTCCTCTATGGCCTCTTCCTCTGCAGATTTCTCCTCTGAGCCAGTGGTGCTCCGTAGGTGTTCAAGGGGCTATGCAAGCACTCAGACACAAAGATGCCATGCGGTGCTTGAGTTGGTTTGCTTAGGGGACAAGAGCTACGGGGGCAGAGATTCTGTCAACTCTGCAGGGACAGGCTCAGAGGTGGTTGACGCCACACCAGCTTCAGCCAGGAATGGTTGCATGTGACAATGGCACCAACCTCCTCTCCGCCCTTTGATAGGGACACTTCACCCATGTTCCCTGTTTGGCTCACATCCTGAATTTTGTGATGCAGCGGTTCTTGAGCAGGTACCCCGACTTACAGGATCTCCTGAAGCAGATCAGGAAAGTCTGTGGTCATTTCTGCTGGTCATATAATGCCAGTGCTCAGCTGGCTGACATTCAAAGAGAATACAACCTACCCAAGAACCGCCTCATTTGTGACATCCCCACCAGGTGGTACTCAACTTTGGCAATGCTGCAGCGGCTGCGCACGCAGCAGAGTGCCATCAATGAGTACCTGTGTGAGTATGGCACCAGGACAGGGTCAAGGGAGCTTGTTTTTTTGCCACTGATCAAGGATGTGTGCACTGTCCTGCCACCATTTGAGGAGGCGACAAGGATGGTGAGCAGTGACAGTGCATGCATCAGTGATACTGCCCCTCTTGTCTTCCTATTGGAGTGCACGCTTCCTGGAATAATGGACAGGGCACTTGAGGCAGAACAGCAGGAGGAAGAGGAGGACTTCCTTAACTCTCAAGGCCCCCTTTATCCAGATACTAATATTCCTGCAGGCCCGCCGATCACGCAGGAAGAAGAAGAAGAGGAGGAGGAGGATTGTGTAAGCATGGAGGTGGAGGATAACACTCAGCATCAGCAGCAGTCTTCAAGGGATCATTTTCAGTCCCCAGAAATCCATGGAGTTGTACGTGGCTGGGAGGAGGTGGTTGAGGATCATGTGATCCTTAGTAACCCAGAGGACTCAGGATCGAATGCCTCTGCAAACCTATGCTGTATCCTGCAAAGCCTGCGGAAGGACCCTAGGATTTGTGGTATCAAGGAGAGGGATCATTGCTGGCTGGTAACCCTTCTTGATTCACGTTATAAGGGTAAGGTTGCAGAACTAATCCAGCCTTCCCAGAGGGAGCAGAGGATGAAACATCTTCGTGAGGCCTTACAGAAAGGTTTGTGCAATGCATTTTCAGAGCCTGGTAGGTTACAATTTCCTGGTGCTGGACAACATGTTGCTGAGGCTTCGTGCAGTCACAGAAAGAGCAATGGAGAAGGTGGCCGGCTGACCGATGCCTTCAGAAAATTCTTCAGTCCTCAGCGCAGAGTTCTGATCGGTTCCAGTGACCATCGCCAGCGTCTGAATTATATGGTGCAGGAATATGTAGGAGCAAGATCAGACTTGGAGACCTTTCCAACAGAGCATCCACTGGGTTAATGGGTCTTAAGGATGGACCACTGGCCAGAGCTTGCTCAATATGCAATTGAGCTACTGGCCTGTCCTACATCCAGTGTTCTTTCTGAATGCACATTCAGTGCTACTGGAGGCTTTGTAACCAATCACAGAGTGTGCCTGTCCACAGACTCTGTTGGTCAGCTCACATTCATAAAAATGAATCAGTCTTGGATCACCAGCTACCAAGCACCTGATGCTGATGTAACCGATTGATTTTTCTATGGAAGTGGGATACCTTGAGGACTGCATATTCTGAGTGACTATCCCATTATGCTGAGCGACTATCCTATTCCTCCTCAATCTTAATGATGATTAGCTTCTAGGAATATTTTTGGTTCAGGGCACCAGCACCACTGCCTAAGGCCCAATTTTTCTGCCTCTGTTTAACAGGGCACGTAATTAAATTTTTGGATCAAATACTTAATAGCATGGCTTGTTCCTGCGCTCAACAAGAGTATCTGTGAGGGGTTACAATGTTGTGGCACCACCACCACTGCCTAAGGCCCAATTTTTCCGCCCCTGTTTAACAGGGGCGCATAATTACAATTTTTGATCTAATATTTCACAGCAGGACCTGTTCCTGCGCTCAACAAAAGTATCTATGAGGCTTTACAGTGTTGTGCTACCACCACCACCGCCTAAGGCCCAATTTTTCTGCCCCTGTTTAACAGGGGCATGTAATTACAATTCCTAATAGAATATTTCACAGCAGGGCCTGTTCCAGCGCCCACCAAGAGTAACGGTGAGGGCTTACAATGTTCTGGTACCACCAACACCTAAGGCCCAATTTTACACCGAGTTTATAGGGCAGGCCATATAGTATATACAGGCGGTCCCCTATTTTCAAACATCTAACTTACAAATGACTTCTATTTGCATACGGAGGGAGACAACAGGAAGTGAGAGGAAATCTACCCTTAGGGAGGGAATTATCATTGGGACAGAAAGGGAGGTGAAATCTTCTAAACAGGGGCACAGACAGCAAAAGAAATGTTACAGGGGTGATGATAACCCTTCGATATGTTATACAAAAAGCTTAAAAATAGTTTTTTATGGCTGAAGCTACACTTACAAAATGTACCTGTTCCAAATTACAAACAGATTCAACTTAAGAACAAACCTACAGTGCCTATCTTGTTTGTAAACTGGGGACTGCCTGTATACTGCTGCTGTTCAGAGTATATAGGGCCTGGGGGCCCCCACACTTTTTTTTTCAATTTGTGTGCGGGGTTCACCTTACTATCCATACCAGACCTAAAGGGCCTGGTAATGGGCTGGGGGGGGGGGGGAGTGAGGGGGTGGGCAACATTACATTACAGCTGCAAACAGTTTTTAATTACTTTTATTCCTTTAGAAATGTCATTTTGTGCAGGGACTGTTCTAAACATGGGAAAAATGCGTCACTTTACAGGCATACTATAGACACCCCCCAGGCACGATATTTAAAGGAATATTTCACTTTTATTGTTTCACTTTAAGCATTATTAATGCTCCCGAAAAAACTTCCGCTTTTAAAACTTTTTTGGCATTGATTCATGTCCCCTGGGGCTAGACCCAGGTCCCCAAACAATTTTTATGACAATAGCTTGCATATTAGTCTTTAAAATTAGATTTTTCACATTCGAGTCCCATAGACTTTAACCAGGTTTGCGTGTTCGCACAAATTTTTGGTCTGTTCGCATGTTCTGCCATGAACCAAACCAGAGGATGTTTGGCTCATCCCTAGCAGAGAAATTATGGGGCTTGTAGGTCCGTAACAGCTGGAGGGTCGCAAGTTTGAGACCCCTGCTTTGTAGCGGCACAGTATCATAGGCTTTATGCAGCAAGGAAGAGTAAACCTGAAGTGTCAACTACACTAAGCAACTAGTCCAAAGCAGTCAATCAAAACTCTTTACTATAATACTATATACTAGCAACAGATGAAAGTTTCTTGCCTGCTATTGACTTCTGCAATTAACACATTTATTTTATACTTTATTCAAGTAACCTTCTTGCATAAATCAGTGCTTGTTAGTTAAATAATTTGTTTTATGCTCACATATGAAAATGATGTGAACAATGAAAATTAAATGAAAAGTTTACTGCCCAAAGCAAGGGCCTGTGGGTTTTCTGCAAATACAGGCCTGTGGATAATTTATGACTAGAATCAAATCTGCAATTACAGTTTACTACTATAATGGAAGTGTTCTTGTAAGCTTTAGAAATACAAGCTTTGTACTTAGCCTGTGCTTGTTGGCACCTAATGAATGGTGTGTGGGTTTTTTTTCTTTTTTTTTTTTTTGCCCCGATACAGTTGTTCTTGGTATGTATTTTTGGTGTCCAAAACAAGTTGAATTGAAACATGTGCATTATGTACCTAACCTTCAAATATACTCTTATGCTCTTACTTACTTTCTAAAAAAAAGGGACAGTTTTCTGTACTCCAAACTTTAAGGGGGCCAGAGATTGGTGTCAGTGGGAGGAATAATGCCTAATCATTGGTGTCAGTGTGAGGAGTAGTACCCCATTGCTGGTGTCAATGGGAGGGCTAGTGCCCCATTGTTGGTGCCAGTGGGAGGGATAGTGCCCAATTGTTGGTGTCAGTGGGAGGTATAGTGCCCAATCGTTGGTGTCAGTGGGAGGAATAGTGCCCCATGGTTGGTGTCAGTGGGAAGAATAGTGCCCCATCATTGGTAGTGGGAGGAATTGTACCACATTGCTGATGTCAGTGGGAGGAATAGTGACAGCGTTGGTGTCCGTAGGAAGAATAGTGCCTCATCATTGGTGGCAGTGGGAGAAATAGTGCCCTATCAATGGTAGTGGGAGTAATAGCACCCCATTGTTGATGTCAGTGGAAAGAATAGTGCCCCATCATTGGTTTCAGTAGAAAAAATAGTGCCCCATCATTGGTGCCAGTGGGAGAAATAGTGCCTCATCATTGATTTAAGTGGGAGGAATAGTGCCCTATTGTTGGTGTCAGTGAGAGGGATAGTGCCCTATTGTTGGTGTCAGTGGGAGGAATAGTGCCTTGTATCAGTGAGAGTAAGCAGTCCCCCGAGGGCCAGATAAAGGCAAGAAAAGTGCCTCATCCAGTCCCCGGGCCACAGTTTGGAGGCCACTGTTCTAACTTTGAAAATTAATGTTTGCAGGTGCAAGGGGGCTCTAGCAGAAAACTTGTGGTGTTTTCCTGTGCCTGGGGAGCCACAGATGCCAGCCATAGCATTCAGTCAGCCATAGAAATGCTCATGTAAACGCTAATGCTCTTTTGCATAAGTGTTTACTCACAAATGTACATATGACATATCTTTGTGAATATGAAACATCCACGTTTCAGGAAGTACAGTAGGTGACCGCGATATTGTGTCAATTGACACCCTAAGAGCTCTGTCGCTGGAGCCAGCGCCGAGCTGGCTCGCATCGGGAAAGAAAAAAAAAATATTTTCCTTTCCCGATAAGCATCGCTGGCTGGGTTGACACTGGTGCAGGGATCCGAATTGGATTCCAGCCAATACCAGGCACTGTTTGGTATGAATCCTAAGGGAGAACTCCATGCCAAATGTAAAAAAAAAAGGCATGGGTTCCCCCTTGGGAGGCATACCAGGCCCTTAGGTCTGGCAAGGATTTTAAGGGGAATCCCCTTCACTGAAAAAAAACTGCGTGGGGTTCCCCCCAAAGCCATACCAGACCCCTATCCGAGCACGCAGCCCAGCCGGTCAGGAAAGGGGGTGGGGACGAGCGAGCGCCCCCCCCTCCTGAGCCATACCAGGCCACGTGCCCTCAACATGGGGGGTGCCTTGGGGAAGGGGGGGGCGCACGGCCCCCCACCTCAAAGCACCTTGTTCCCATGTTGATGAGGACAAGGGCCTCTTCCCAACAACCCTGGCCCTTGGTTGTCGGGGTCTGCGGGTGGGGGGGCTTATCGGAATCCGGGAGCCCCCTTTAATAAGGGGGCCCCCGTATCCCGGCCCCCCACCCTATGTGAATGAGTATGGGGTACAATGTACCCCTACCCATTCACCTGTGAAAAAAATGTACAATAAAACACACACACACACACACACAAGGGTTAAAATAGTTTATTGCACAGCTCTGGGGGTCTTCCTTCTTCGGGGGTCTTCTTGCCGGGCCACGCGGCCCCCCCTTCCCCAAGGCACCCCCCGTGTTAAGGGCACGTGGCCTGGCACGGCTCGGGAGGGGGCGCTCGCTCGTCCCCACCCCCTTTTCTAACAGGCCGGGCTGTGTGCTCGGATAGGGGACTGGTATGGATTTTGGGGGGGACCCCATGCCATTTTTTCGACAAAGGGGATTCCCCTTAAAATCCCTGCCAGACCTAAGGGCCTGGCATGCCCCCGAGAAGGCATGCAGGCTTCATGAGTGAGACATTTTCCTATTGCAGCCAGCGCAACGGGATCGCGCTGGTTAGAGAAGCCTGTCGCGGGAACCAGCGCGATACTGTCAGCACCCACTGTACATCATATGCACATGCCGAATAATGGCCAGCTTTATGGCTCCTCAGGGATGGGAAAATCATTGATGTGTATGTAACCTAATGCTGCATACACACGACTGGACTTTTCTACGGACTTGGTCCGGCGGACTGAATCCGGCGGACAATTCGATCATGTGTGGGCTCCAGCGGACTTTTTCTTCCCCAAAGTCCAGCGGACCTAGAAATAAAACTTGCTTCAAATCTGTCCGCTGGACTCCGCTTTCTAGCGGACAATCCAGTCGTCTGTGTGCTAGTCCGACTAACTAAAACCGATGCTAGGGCAGTTATTGGCTACTGGCTATGAACTTCCTTTTTCTACATAATCACGTTTGAATCCGTCGGACTTTTGGAGTGATTGTGTGTGGCCAAGTCCGTTCGTTTGAAAGTCCGGTGGACCTAAGCTGCAAAGTCCGTCGGATTGGCCGCCGGACCAAGTCCGTCAAAAAGTCTGGTCGTGTGTACAAGGCATTACACTTTTCCCTACATCCAGCACCTGCTTTATCCTTAAACAATCACTTTAAATTAACCCTAAACACTTCAATCGGAATGTTAGGTAAAAAGCTAAAGAAACAAAGTTAAGCCCCATCCACATCTGTGTATCCCATGCAGTGTAGAAATGCAAGCCTGTAATACTCGTTATGATGCATATTAACATGCATTTTATTAAGGCAGCCCAATTATTTGAATGGGATGTCAAAATGCCACAATGGACCAGAAAATGGGCCTGCGCCTGTTTTCCTGAGGCAGCACATAAAAATCCATAGTAGTGCATAACTGTGCATTTTGGTGCGCTGCAATTCAAATTGCTATGAGGTGCTTTTCTTTAGTGCATTAGGGTACAAATTAAAATGAGAAAGCATAGGTGTGAAACATTTTCTCATGTGGTTGGCCACACTGTAAAGCTAGACAGGTAACACAATTATTTCCTGGTTCAGCAATGCAATGTTCTGTATTGCTAAGCCTCTCTGCCTCCAATCTACTTATAGGACAGTGAACAAGTATCATCACCTCTGTCCAGTGAGCTGGCCCAGGCATTGGTAATGCTCCTTAGGAATTGGCAGTGACCATGTATACTAGCAGTAGTGTGTATTACAAGAGAGGCTTTCCAAAATTCTAAATCCATTGGCAGGTAAAATTGTAACCAAAAATGTATTTGCTTCATGCAATTAGCTCTTTG
Source organism: Lithobates pipiens (assembly GCF_037356315.1). Lineage (NCBI taxonomy): Eukaryota > Metazoa > Chordata > Amphibia > Anura > Ranidae > Lithobates > Lithobates pipiens. The sequence goes on from NW_027507787.1 coordinate 181,604,975, forward strand.
CTTGGAGTCCCATTTGAACCTAACCCCTAATTCTTAACGTTAAAGTGGACCTGTGCTCAACTTTTTTAAATACATTATGTTAACAATCTTGCTGGGATGGATAAATACAGTCTAATAAAAGGACATACTTACTTTTTCTGGGGAAAATTATGCTACCAGCTCACTTCAGTGGTGTATAGGCCATGGGTGCTCAACACATGGCCCTCGCACTGTTGCAGAGCTATGAGTCCCATGAGGTATTGCAAGGCTGATAGTTGCAAGCAGTGGCGGCCCTTCATGTGGGGCACAGGGGAGCCGCTCCTCTAATCCATGCACTCGCCCCCTAATCTACATGCAGGGCACCAGATGTATGCATTGCAGTGTTTTTTTGTCTTTAGAAGCACATGATTAGAGCCTGAGGCTTTAATTGGCTTCAAAAAGGGTGGGCTCGGGGCACAGAGCACTGCGCTCTGAGCCCACCCAGTTGTGTGACATTAGCAAATAATATTCGCTAATGTCTTCCTGTTTCTCCTCCTGGCCAATCAGGAAGCGGAAACCCAATTATCTGGAAGTCCTAAGACCCGATTGGCCGGGAGTCCTGATTGGCCAGGAGGAGAAGCGACCACCCGAATCTGGGAAAAGACACAGGGGAGGAAACCACCAAAGCCATGACCTGGATGGGGTAAGTGCAGGGCTAGCAGTGGTGGGCGATGGGTGAACGAAGCGGCGATCGGTCAAGTGAGTGAGCTCCGGGGGCATGGTTGGGTTGGTGGTTGGTTGACTGACTGGCTGACTAGCTGGAGGGGGAAGGTGGTGTGCAGGCTGGCTGGGGAGACCGCGGGCCACCTCCCCCAAGAAAATTGAGCACCAGCCACCACTGGTTACAAGAATGACCTAACCTTGACAATTAACTCCTAACTATTAAGGTATTAATAAAGACATTTTTTATAGGTTTGCATAGAGTGGAGATGGATTAGAACACCTATTAGACTTTTATTGCTGTCTGTGTCCCCATTAGAGAGATCCAACCTCTTTTTGTCCAGCTTACCATTATCGTTCAAAGTGAAAGAAAATCCCACATTTTGGGTTGTCCCCAGAAATGTAATAGGGGGGAAATTATCCAATGGGGGTACTAGTTCTTTTGACCTGTTTTGGCTAAGGGACAGGAAGTGAAGGGAAATCTACCCAATGGGATGCCTATAGTTCTACTTTAACCTATCCCTAAAACTTAACCTAATCTCAACAAATAACCCTTGTTTAATAGTTAATTTTAACTTTTAAAATGACCCCTTTAATATCTAATGTAAACCTTAACCACTTCCAGACCGCCGATGTACGTCCCTACTTTGGGGACGGATATCATTGTTATGGCAGAAGCTAGCTGCCATAACCCCAGTATCCCCATGTTCAGCTGGTAGTCCGGTCAAACTATTCGCTGCAAGATCTCTTTTATCTAGCCCCCCCCCCCCCCCCCCCCCCCCCGCCGTGATCCGGTGCAGCTATCTATCTTTTTAAACAGTGAGTGATCCTGCGTTCAACAAAAGTGGTCCCAGTGGTGGTTTTGCCATGGGATCACGTTTATAGGCAGCAGAAGAGGTGCCCCCCTTCTGCTGCTTGCTGGTCATTTGCCCTGATTATCCGAGCCATCCGTAAAGGGGGAAACTATCTGATCCCCTGGAGCGATAGGCAGGAAGTTGAGTGAGGGCAAGACGGCCCCCATTCGAACAACGTCAAAGGTCACTTCTATTCTATTCTCCTGCCTTAAAGGGCTGATTTTTTTTTTGGTGTAAAAGTAAAATGACATATTATTTTTATTTTTTTGCTTTTAAGTATAAATGTGAGACCTGAGGTCTTTTTGACACCAGACCTTGCATTAAAGAGGCCCTGACCATCTTATTTCTATTACAAGGGATGTTTACATTCCTTGTAATGGGAATAAAAGCGATCAAAAGGGACAGTGGAAAATAAAAAGTAACATTAATACGGAAAAAATGAATACATTTAAAGCGACCCATACCTCTGAGTTTGCGCTCAGAAGCGAACGCATACGCAAGTCGTGCCCTCGTATGTAAACAGTGTTCAAACCGCAATAATTTTAGCACTAGGTCTCCTCTGTAACTCTAAACAGTTAACCTGTAAAAATGTATAGAGCGTTTAAAGCATGACATGGATTTTAAAGCGTGACAAGTTAGGTATCAAGCTGACCAAGATTGCACCGCACTGCACAACTCATGCACAGAATCCAGGAAGAAGGACACTGTGGTTTCAGATGCCCACACTGGAGATGGCGGCGCTATGCAGGAACTTCCCAAAGTAAGAAAACGATGCTGCACAAATAGAAAACTGGGCATAGTTTGCAGCATACCTTTGTTACACTGCACGAGGCATGAGTATTCTAGGGGTATTTTTAACTTGAAAGTCATATTTTGGCCGACACTCCATTTTAAAATGACTGTTAAAATTAACTATTAAAATGAACCCCATAATGCCTAATGTAAACCTTAAGATGATTCCTCAAAGCTGGGCCAGGGTAACTATGTATAATATAGAGTAGCTGTACCTGAAATTATTCTTTAACTGCTTGCTGCCCGCCCACCGTCACATGATGGCAGGGCGGTGCAGCTCATGTTTTGCGACGCCGTCATATGACGGGGTCCCAGAACGGCCACTCTCAATCAATGCCCATAAGTTTCACCCATCAGTGCCACCCATCAATGCCCATCAGTGCCCATCAGTGCCCATCAGTGCCCATCAGTACCGCCTATCCGCGCCGCCTATCAGTCCCCACCAGTGCCGCATATCAGTACCCACCAGTGTCCCCTAACAGTGCCCATCAGTGCCACCTATCAGTGCTCATCAATGTCACATATCAGTGCCACCTATCAGTGGCCATAAGTGCGGGATTTTAGTGCCCCCTCATCAGTGCCACGTCATCGGTGCCCATAAGTGCCACCTCATCAACGCCCATCAGTTCAGCCTATCAGTGCCCATTAGTGCCGCCTCATCAGTTACAAAATTTACTGACAGATAAAAGTAAAAAACATTTTTTTTTCAAAAATGTTGTCTTTTATTTGTTAAAAAATAAAAAACCCAGCAGTCATGAAATACCACCAAAAGAAAGCTCTATTTGTGTGAAGAAAATGATAAAAAATGTGTTTGGGTACAGTGTAGCACAAACGCGCAATTGTCATTCAAAGTGCTGAAAGCTGAAAAATGGCCTGGGCAGGAAGGGGGTGTAAGTGCCTGGTAGACAAGTGGTTACATTGTTTGTCTCATCTAGGGATGAGCCGAACACCCCCCGGTTCTGTTCGCACCAGAACTTGCGAACGGCCCCCACGTTCGTTACGAACGTTAGAACCCCATTGAAGTCTATGGGACTCGAACGTTCGAAATGGAAAGTGCTAATTTTAACGGCTAATATGCAAGATACTGTCCTAAAAAGGGTTTGGGGACCTGCCTCCTGCCTCAGGGGACATGGGTCAATGCAAAAAAAAGTTTTAAAAACGGCCGTTTTGGCGGGAGCACTGATTTTAATGACGATTAAAGTGAAAAAAAAAGTGAAATATTCCTTTAAATATGGTGCCTGGGGGGTGTCTGTAGTATGCCTGTGAAGTGCCACGTGTTTCCTGTGTTTAGAACAGTCCCTGCACCAAATGACATTAAACGAAAATAACACCATTTAAAACTGCTTGCGGTTTTAATGTTATATCTGGTTCCTGCAATATGGTTGAAAATCATTGAGAAAAATGGCATGGGTAGCCCTCCCTGCCCATTACCAGCCTATTTGGGTCTTGTACGCATATTAAGGGGAACCCTGTACCCATATTAAAAAAAGGAAATGCGTGTGGCCCCCAGGCCCTATATACTCAGAACAGCAGTATACAGGCGGTGCAAACAAGACAGGGACTGTGTAGGTTTGTTGTGTTAAGTTGAATCTGTTTGTAATTTTCAACTGGTACATTTTTAAAGTGTAGCTCCAGTCAAAAAAACTATTTTTAAGCTTTTTGGAAAACATAGGGAAGGGTTATCACCCCTGTATAATTTGTTTTGTCGTCTGTCTTTTTTCATCTCACTTGCTGCTGTCTCCTTGCGTTTGCAAGTAGGAGATGTTTGTAAGTTGGATGTTTGAAAGTAGGGGCCTGCTCTATATTATAGCGGTATGTACTGGGTACAGAGCACGCAGACAGCACGCACTATCTCCTAACACTACTGACTGCAAGCTCATTATTAACCACTTGACCATTATTAACCATTATTAACCACTTGACCACTGGGCACTTAAACACCCTTAATAACCAGACCAATTTTCAGCTTTTGGTGCTCTCACATTTTGAATGACAATTACTCAGTCATGCAACACTGGACCTATATGAAATGTTTGTCCTTTTTTTCACACAAATAGAGCTTTCTTTTGGTGGTATTTAATCACCTCTCAGTTTTTTATTTTTTGTGCTATAAAAGAAAAAAGACCGGAAATTCTGCGAAAAAATTAATTTTTCTTTGTTTCTGTTATAAAATTTAGCAGATTAGTAATTTTTTCTTCATAATTTTTTTTTTACTGGTTACATGTTTTGAGTTGCAGAGGAGGTCTAGGACTAGAATTATTGCTCTCGCTCTAACGTTCTCGGCGATACCTCACATGTGTGGTTTGAACACCGTTTTCATATGTGGGCGGGGCTTACGCATGCGTTCGCTTCTGCATGCGAGCACATGGGGACATGGGCGCTTTAATTTTTTTTTATTTTTTTTTATTGTTCATTTTACTTTATTTATTTTGGTTTGACATTTTTTTCCCCAAAAATATATTTTTGATCACTTTTATTCCTATTACAAGGAATGTAAACATCCCTTGTAATAGGAATATGGGGTGGCAGGTCCTCTTTACAGTGAAATCTGGGGGTCAATATGACCCCACATCTCACCTCTAGGCTGGGAAGCCTGAAATAAAAAATAAAAAAAAGATTCTGGCTTTGATCGTACTGGCGAGTTGGTAGAAGCACCGGAGGGCGGTGAGGGGTGGGGGGGCGTCTATGGCTGGGTATTTCAGGGTATCACCGAGTATGGCTGGGTATCTCCGAGTATGGCTGGGTATGGCAATTTATGGCAGGGTATTGCAGAGTATTGGCAGGGTATTGGCGGGGTACTACAGAGTAATAGCAGGGTACTGCAGAGTATTGGGGAGTACTACAGAGTAATGGCAGGGTACTGCAGAGTAATGGGGGTTACTGCAGAGTAATGGGGGGTACTGCAGAGTAATGGCAGGGTACTGCAGAGTAATGGCAGGGTACTGCACTGCAGAGTAATGGCGGGGTACTGCAGAGTAATGGCAGGGTACTGCAGAGTAATGGCAGGGTACTGCAGAGTAATGGCGGGTACTGCAGAGTATTGGGGGGTACTGCAGAGTAATGGCAGGGTACTGCAGAGTAATGGGGGTTACTGCAGAGTAATGGGGGGCACTGCAGAGTAATGGCAGGGTACTGCAGAGTAATGGGGGTTACTGCAGAGTAATGGGGGTTACTGCAGAGTAATGGCAGGGTACTGCAGAGTAATGGCAGGGTACTGCAGAGTAATGGGGGGTACTGCAGAGTAATGGTAGGGTACTGCAGAGTATGCACTGGTATTGCAGAGTATTGGCAGGGAATTGAGGGGTTAAATTCGGTGAGCAGCGATGTGGGCACTGCAGATGCAGCCCACATCGCTGCTGACACCGATCTCTTTCCCCTCCGCTGTACCGATCGGTACAGAGAGGGGAGGGAGGAACCGGCGTTCCATAACATGACGCCGGTTTTTTTACAAGTGATCACTCCGTCATTTGACGGAGCGATCACGTGGTAAACGGCCGCGACGAGCGGCCGTTTACCGTGATCCATGATGCGCCGGGTCCTGTGGACCCGGCGGTCACGGATGCTCTCGAGAGCAGAATTCTGGGATTCTGGGAGGCCGTTAATTAACGGCCTCTCAGAGTTAAACAACCGCCCTGAAGCCGTTAATCGGCAATGGGCGGTTGTTAAGTGGTTAAAGATAGATCACTAGCTAGCTATATAGGTGAGGTGAATATAGTGTAGTGGTGTATACTGCGGTCAGGGCACAGACAATAACCACTACACAAGAGCAAGATAGGAAATCAGCCAAAAACGATTGGTGTGTAACTGTGTTGAAGGTACACAGAACACCCACTGCTTTAGATGCCAACACACTACACGAGGCCGCCTCAAAGGCGGCCTTATATAGTGTGGGGCATGCACTACACAGCCTGAGCTATGATTGGCCACAGGCAGGATGCCTGTGGCCAATCATGGCTCTCCTCGCTGCTGGCGCTGCGATTGGCCAAGCATGCGGGGTCACAGTGCATGCTTGGCCAATCATTGGCCAATCATTGGCCAATCATTGGCCAATCACGAATTTTGACGCGAACGGACCAAGAGTTCGGATTTTGTCGAACGGACGAACAGCCAATGTTCGAGTCGAACGTACGTTCGACTCGAACACGAAGCTCATCCCTAGTCTCATCCCTTTTAACTGGCACTGTGTTTGGACAGCTTGGTGTGTTAACGGAGGATGAAAAATAACAAACATACTGGCAAGATCACCAGGTGAAAGTAAAGGAAAAAAGCCCTAAAAGATGAATGCAGACACTACAGTTAAAGATTGCTAAACTGCACTATATTATATTTTGAGTTTAGATGCACTTTTTTGCTCTGCTCGGGTGATGGGTGTCAGGCAGAACAGGAAGAGAATTCATTTAGAATAAAACCATCTTTTCTATGTTGAATTTTAAAGCGTACTCTAAAGTGTGTGTTTAGTGTGACATTTTGCGTGTCACTGTTCTGAGAGACCGGTATTGTATAGACTCCATGTATAATGAACTGTGAGAGTGATTGAAGAGTGGGAAGAAGATGACATCTGTAGGTCAAATGATGACTTGCAACTCAGCTGAAGAATTTTAATATCACATTAAAGCAAACAGCCTGGGATTTCATTGAATGGTAAGAAATTGTTCATTCTGTGCAAACTTTGTTTTATTATTTGTGACAAATCCTAAAACTGGAGTCATCTGGTTTCCCCTGTACAGCTTAAGCAATTCAAATGATTTATTAGTGGAAGTTTAAATTTATTATGTTGCAGAAGCAGAAGTCAAATAAAAGGACTTCTTAAATCGGAGATAAAATATCTCATAGCTTTTCTCAAACATTTTTTTTGCAATAGGCAACAAAATCACTACTTATAGGCGTTCGCACAGAGTGTGCCAGGCGTGCCTGGGCACACCCTAATTATAGAAAAAACAAACAAACGCGCTAGACAAAACTAAATATATAATAACTAAATCCCTTCTTAGGCTGCAGCTCAAGGTGGGATACATACACAAACAATAGAAAAAGATACTAAAGAGCTGCGCCAACTAAAATTAAATAACAAAAATGACAATAAATATAATTGAGACTGGAAAAAAAAAAGAAAAAAAAATGTAAATGGTTAATCTGTTCAGTCTTTACATGTACATTCACATTAGTAGATCACCAATTCCTGAATTACCCTGTGTGGTTCAGATTTCCCTGTTTAAACCCCTGACATTTCACCAAAGCCCCTTAACAGGGCTCCTAAAAAATTTGTAAAAAGCTTGTAAAAAAAGCGGAAATTGTAAAAAAAATTAATTATAAAAATAAAAACTACTGACACCATCCACTGCCCTACTGACACCGTCGGTATTACTACACATATGTGTTTGAGCTTTTAAGTGCACACCCTATTGCAGGGGTCTCAAACTAGCGGCCCTCCAGCTGTTGTGAAACTACAAGTCCCACCATGCCTCTGCCTGTGGGAGTCATGTTTGTAACTATCGGCCTTGCAATGCCTCATGGGACTTGTAGTTTCACAACAGCTGGAGGGCCGTCAGTTTGAGACCCCTGCCCTATTGCAATAGGCTATGCACACCTATGACACTACTAAAATAAAGCGTGAGTTATTGCATCAAAATGTGAGGTATTTTACTCCATGCGGTATTTTATCTCATGCAATGTCTAGTGTGGTGGATACAGTGGAGAAGAATTAGAACCCCTGTCAGATTTTAGCGCTAGTAGAGAGCTAAACCATAAAAATATGCCAACTCACTAAGTCAGTGTGGTCCCTGCAGCAGATGTATTAATTAGACATGTGTATTGCCAAAAAATGTGTCCGTTTTTCTTTTCATTCATTTTTATTTTTTTCAATTTTTGGGTCATTCGTTATGATCGCAATTTGTAAATTCGAAAAAAAAAAAAAGAAATTCAAAAAATGTTTAAAAAAATCAGAAATGCAAAAAATAACAGAAATTCTAAAATCTGAAATAATAACTAACTAATAATAACTTGACTAATACTAACTATTAAATTATAGGTATTGGAATTTCCTTTCAAATTTGTTAGTGAATGTAATGAATACAAATTTATCAGAATTTATGAAGTATCCAAATTAATGAATGACGCATCTAAACAAATGGAATGGAACAAATTAATAATAAATAATAATAAAAAAAAGTTTTTATTATTATTCTAATTGTAATTTATTATTATTAATTCATTACGTTTCATTCGTTTAGATACGGCATTTGTTATTTCGGATAATTCGTAACTTCGGATAAACTCGTATTTGTTACCTTCACTAATAGCCACATTTGAAAGGAAATTCCAATACCTATAATTTATTAGCTAGTAGGGATGAGACTGATGTTCGAGTCATATGTAAGTTCGACACAAACATCTGTTGTTCATCCCGTTCGCTGAACAGCAAACAATATGTGGTGTTTGCGGCAAATTCGAAAGCCGCGAATTGCCGTTAAAGTCTATGGGACACTAACATGAAAAACCAAAAGTGCTCATTTTAAAGGCTTATATGCAAGTTATTGCCATAAAAAGTGTTTGGGGACCTGGGTCCTGCCCCAGGGGACATGTATCAATGCAAAAAAAGCTTTAAAAATTGATGTTTTTTCGGGAGCAGTGATTTTAACCACTTGGTAACCGGCCCATAGCGGAATGACGGCTACAGGGTGGTTGTTTAACTTTGGGAGGATGTACTATGACGTCCTCCCAGAATTCTGCTCTCGCGTGCCCATTGGGGCGCACACCCGAGAACTTCCGTGACCGCCCGGTCCAGAGGACCCGGCGCATCACGGATCACGGTGAACGGCATCTGATTGCGGCCGTTTACCATGTGATCGCTCTGTCAAATGATGGAACGATCACATGTAAACAAACCGGCGTGATTTCCGGTTCCTCCCTCCCCTCTCTGTCCAGTGTGAGCGGAGAGGGGAGAGATCGGTGGCTGCATGTGTAGTGCCCACAGCGCTGCTTAGTGACAGATTCATCGATCCATCCATCCATGCTCACCCATCCATACTCTGCATACCCATCCATACTCTGCATACCCATCCATACGCTGCATACCCAGCCATACTCTGCATACCTAGCCATACCCATCCATACTCTGCCTACCCAGCCATACCCATCCATACTCTGCATACCCAGCCATACCCATCCATACTCTGCACAGCCATACTCTGCATACCCAGCCATACCCAGCCATACTGTGCATACCCAGCCATACTCTGCATACCCATCCATACTCTGCATATTAATCCATACTCTGCATACCCATCCATCCATACTCTGCATACCCATCATCCATAGTCTGCATACCCATCCATACTCTGCATACCCATCCATCCATACTCTGCATACCCATTCATGCTCACCCATCCATACTCAGCATACTCATCCATCCATCCTCATCCATACTCAGCATACTCATCCACCCATCCATCCTCAGCAATACTAATATATTCATCCATCCATGCTCAGCCATCCCATCCACTCCCATCCATAATTGGCTGTAGCCAGCCATACTCAGCCGTAGCCAGCCATACGTAGCCATACACAGCCATACCCAGCTGGACCCAGACATACCCAGCCATACTCAATCATACTCAGCCATACCCAGCCATACTCAATCATACTCAGCCATACTCAATCATACTCAATCATACTCAGCCATACTCAGCCATACTCAATCGTACTCAGCCATACCCAATCGTACTCAGTCTTACCCAGCCTTCCTCAGCCACACCCAGCCTTCCTCAGCCATACCCAGCCATATACAATCGTGCTCAGTCATACCCAGCCATACCCAGCCATACTCAGCCATACCCAGCCATACCCAGCCATACCCAGCCATACTCATTCATGCTCAGCCATCCCCATCCACAGCTCATCCAACCCCATTCATGCTCACCCATGCCACATCCATGCCACTACAGTGCCTCACAAAAGTGTAATAGGTAGTCAAATTAGATTTGAAACTTATGTCCCTAGAACACGTGATGGTGCTCCCTGCATATTGGTCCCCTGTATGTGGCCACACTGTGGAAAAGTCTCACACATGTGGTATCGCCATACTCAGGAGTAGGAGAATCTATTTTGGGTTGTAATTTTTGGTATGTACCTGTTATGTGTTAGAAATATTGTGTAAATTGACAACGTTGTGTAAAAAAAAATACGTTCTTATTTTCTTTACACATTTTCCAAAAACTTGCAGAAAAAAATGACATGTTCAAAAGACTCGATATGTCTCATAGATTATACATTGGGTTGTTTTCTTTCCAAAATTGGGTAATTTTTGGGGCGTTTCCATTGTTCTGGTTCTCCAGGGCCTTCAAAAATGTAAGAGGTAGTCAAGAAATTATATGTGTATTTCATGCTCCAAGAACGCCTGATGGCGCTCCCTGCATGTTGTGCCTTTGTATGTGGCCACACATGTGGTATCCCCATACTCAGGAGCAGTAGTAGAATGTGTTTTGGGGTGTAATTGGTGGTATGCATATGCTGTGTGTGAGAAATAACCTGCTAATATAACAATTTTGTGAAAAAAAGAAAAGAAAATCTTGATTTTGCAAAGAATTGTGGGAAAAAATGACAACTTCAAAAAACTCACCATGCCTCTTACTAAATATGTTGGAATGTCTACTTTCCAAAAAGGGGTCATTTGGGGGGTATTTGTACTTTCCTGGCTTGTTAGGGTCTCAAGAAATTAGATAGGTCGTCAGTACTTCATGGTGTGATCAATTTTCAGAGATTGGCACCATAGCTTGTGGACTCTAACTTTCACAAAGACCAAATAATATACACCAATTTGGGTTATTTTTACCAAAGATATGTAGTGGTATAAATTTTGGCCAAAATATATGAAGAAAAATTACTAATTTGAAAATTTTTATAACAGAAACAAAGAAGAATTTCTCTTATAGCGCAAACAATAAAAAAAACAGCGGTGATTAAATACCACCAAAAGAAAGTTCCATTTGTGTGAAAAAAAAAGACAACAATTTCTAATAGGTACAGTGTTGTATGACTGAGTAATTGTCATTCAAAATGCGAGCTGAAAATTGGTCTGGTCATTAAGTTGGTTTAAGTGCCCAGTGGTCAAGTGGTTAATAATGCTTAAAGTGAAACACTAAAAAGGAAATATTCCTTTAAATATTGTGCCCGAGGGGTGCCCTAAATATCGTGCCTGTTTATAACAGTACAACAGCAAAATTACTTTTCTAAAAGAAAAAATGTAATTTAAAACTACTTGCGGGTGTAATGAATTGTCAAGTCCCGCCAATATAGATAAAAAATAATTGTAAAAAACGGCGTGGGTCCCCCCCCCAGTCCATTACCAGGCCCTTTGGGTCTGGTATGGATATTAAGGAGAACCCCGCATCCTAATTAAAAAAAATTGTGTGGGGGGTCCCCCCAAACTCCATACCAGGCCCTTCAGGTCAGGTATGGATATTAAGGGGAACCCTGCACCAAAATGTAAAAAAATGCTGTAGGGGCCCTCCAAAATCCATACCAGGCCCTTATCCAAGCACACAACTTGGCAGGCAGCAGGAAAAGAGGGGGGACAAGAGAGCGCCCCACTCCTGAATGTACCAGGCCACATGCCCCCAACATGGGGAGGATACTTCGGGGGCTCCCTCCAAAGCACCTTGTCCCCATGTTGATGGGGACAAGGGCCTCATCCCCACAACCCTTGCCCGTTGGTTGTGGGAGTCTGCGGGCAGGAGGCTTATCGGAATCTTGGGGGACCCCTTCACCATTTTGGTGGGACCTCTAAGCCAATTTAAAAAAAAAGTTTGCACAGGGTTCCCCTTAATATCTATTCCAGACCTCAAGGGCCTGGTATGGATTTTGGGGGGATCCCCACGCATTTTTTTTGTTTGGGTGTGCTGTTCCCCTTAATATCCATAACAGACCCAAAGGGCCTGGTAATGGACTGGGGGACCCATACCGTTTTTTTTAATGATTTTTATCTATATTGCTGGGACCTGACAATACATTAGAGCTGCGAGTAGTTTTAAATGACATTTTTTCCTTTAGAAATTAAATTTTGCTGTGGCATTGTTCCCTTTTTTTTGCGAATTTACGTTTTTTTTTTTTGCGAATTTATGAATATTTTGAAAAGTTAATTAAACAAGTTTTCTTATTAACGAATTTGCCGAAATTCGTTAAACACATTTGAAATTAAATGAACTACACATGCCTAGTGTTAAAAGAAAAGAAAAAAGGTTGACTAGAATACCAGTCAAAGTGAAGTTGCTTTTACAGGATGGTGTATTAACCAAGTTCAATTAAAGGAGTTGTAAAGTCTCAAGATTTTTCACTTTAATGCATTCTGTGCATTAAGATGAAAAACCTTCTGTGCTGCAGCTGCCCCTTTTTCTTACCTGAACGAGTTCATTCCATCGACGAGTTTGAGCCCAATAGCTCCAGCCTCTGTCTCGGGATAGAGATAGATTGAGATAGATAGATAGCATTGGGAGTCATTGGCTCACGCTGCTGTCAGTCAAATCCAGTAACACGGGAGCTGGGGTGGGGCAGAGTCCTGCTGTCTGTGTCAGTGGATGCAGCAACAGGACTCGGGGAGCGCGCCTGAACAAGTGGAAAGCGGCTCTCCATGGGGGCACTTGATGAAGAGGAGGAGCAAGGAGCACTGCCGGGGGACACCAGAAAATGAGGATTGGGGCCTCTCTGCGCAAAACCCTTGCATAGAGGAGGTAAGTATGACATTTTTGTTTTTTTTTATTTGAAAAAAAAACCTTTACAATCATTTTAGGTAAATGCAAAATATCTTTATACATGTCAAATATTGAATAAAAATAGTATAAAAAAATCACACACATATAAATACCCTTCTTCCATCAATAAAAAAGACAACTTTGTCATTGGGGAGATTTCCCTTCAACTCTGTCCCATATCCAAAACAGGACATCAGAGGAAATCCCTACAAATTAAAAGAATTCTTTGGGGACCCCCAGGTCACCACAACTAGTGTCCCCATTGGAAGATTTCCCTTCTATTACTTTTCTAGGGACAACCCAAAATGTGTGATTTTCTTTCACTTTCAATGATAACGGTAAACAGGACAAATAAAGAGGGTGAATCTCCCTAACGGGACACACAGACAGCTCTAAAAACTGACAAGGGGCGCAGAGGCGCCACCCCCAGTTTGCATTAGGAGGTCGCCTAAGGCCTCCCGCTCCCAGGGGCCTTGCGGCCACCTAATTTGCCTACCGTGTGTGGGAGTGAATGTCCCCTGGTCAGCGCCCTCAGAGCCTTTAATGAGGGGCAAAAGCCTGCGGTACGCACAACTAGGTTTTCCCCGGCCACTTGAGAACTGCCCGAGAGCCCAGGATCATGAGTGGCTGCATGTAGTCCCCTCCTCTGGCTCCTCCCCTTCCGCCGCTCTCTGAGGATCTCCTTCTCTTACCATGCGCACTTGCAGACAGAGCTCCGATAATGCCCCCAGCGGCTGAGAAGCTCCCTGATCAAATCTGTAATGGAGCTGGCGCCTGCCGATCATCCAGGTCTCAAGGTACTACACGACACTACCGGACACTAACAGCATCCCATGACCGGCACCCAGAAAATCACCACTACCAGCCACTGTGACCTCACTCAGACACAGAGCAGTGCACTGATATGTTTGCCGTCCAACATATGATGCCACCTACTGACCCCTGTCATCATCATTATCCTGTTCCTGGCATCCTATCATCATACTTCTTATCATCCCCCCTGCACCCCTCTGCCAGCTTCCTACATCCACACCCCTTGTCATCTTCATCCCCCTACACCCCTCTGCTAGGTTCCTTCCACCCCCACCCCCTTTCATCTTTATCCCCTCTGCCAGGTTGCTACCACCCCCTGTCATGTTCATTCCTTCTGCCAGCTTCCTACATCCCCACCCCCTGTCATCTTCATCCCCCTTGCACCCCTCTGCCAGGTTCCTACCACCCCCGTCATCTTCATCCCCTCTGCCAGCTTCCTACCACTCCACCCCTCTGTCATCTTAACCCCCTGTACCCCTCTGCCAGCTTCCTACCACTCCACCCCTCTCATCTTCATCCCCCTGTACCCCATCTCTGACATCCTATCACCCCACCCCCTGTCATTTTCAACCTCCCCCAGTACCCCTCTGCTAGCTTCCTTCCACCCCATCCCCTGTCATCTTTACCCCCCTGTACCCCTTTTCCAGCTTCCTACCACCCACCTACTATAATCATCATCATCCCCATACCCTACTTCTGACATCCTACCACCCTGCCCCCTGTCATCAACATCCCCATCACCCCCCTGTACTCCACGTACTCCACGTCTAGCATCCAACAATCCTATCCCCATCACCATCCTTATCTTAATCCCCCCATTCCCCACTGTCATCATCCTCCCCCTCTGCTGACATCCTACCTCCCAACCTCCTGTCATCATCACCCTGTACCCTGTACCCAACCTCTGTGCCCTGTACCCAACCTCTGGCATCTTACAACCCTGCCTCCTGTCATTATCATCCACATCCCTCCTGTACCCCACCTCTGGCATCCTATCACCCTACCCCCTATCATTATAGGGGAGATATCTCAGCCTCTCACCCCAATGCTGCCACCATCACCCTAAACTGTATCCTGTCATCCAACCAACAGTACCCCAACAATTGCATCACACACAACAATACTGCTCTGTCACCCAGTGAGCGGTAATGATGTGTCGTAACCCCTATCAAACAATCAGTGAGTATTAATAATGTGCAATAACCTCTAGCAACTAGAGAGTGATAATGATAAGCAGTAACCTATAGCAACCAATCAGTGAGCAGTAATGATGTGCATTAACCTACAGCAACCAATGGCTAAGAAGTAATTATGTGCAGTAACCTCTAGCAACCAATCGGTGAGTGGTAATGATGTGCAGTAACCTCTAGTAACCAATCAGTGAGCTTGAAGCAATCAGTGCGTGTGAACCAGATCTTTATGTTTACATTATTAACATGTTTTTTTTTAGATAAAGCCATGGAGGTTACAGCCAGCTGTATTCCCCCTCACACGGAGAACATCTCATCAGCTGCAGGCAATAGCAGGCTCTACCGCCATCCTAGCCTTCACCCAAAGCCAGAACCACATTGCATGTAGGAGTTGTAGTTCTCCACACCACACACTAGACTTGGCCCTCCAGTGCCTGCACTCTGCAGAGACTACAACTCACAGGATGCACTGCAGGGCACCCAAAGCGAATGTGTCAGGTTCACCTGCTTGTCGTAGAGGACAGAGGAGCGTATAGAGGGATTATCTGTCTGCACTCTGTGACGGGATTGTCTGTGGCTCTAGTGTTGGGTGGGTGCTGCAGCAATGTGGCGTTACCGTGTTGTATCATGTCTGGAGTCTCTGACCATCTCTTGTATCAGGTCTGCAGCCTCTGACCATCTCTTGTATCATGTCTGCAGCCTCTGACCATCTCTTGTATCATGTCTGCAGCCTCTGACCATCTCTTGTATCATGTATGCGGTCTTTTCTGAAATAATTTCTATCGCTCAAATATTTTTTTAAGTTATGGGAGTGAGTGGGGCCTCATGTCTAAGGTTTGCCTAAGGCCTCCCAAAGCCTAGAGCCGCCTCAGCATGCAGGACACCGGACTCATAGCTTTCTATGATTTTTTTTTAAGCACACGATTAGAGCCCAAGGCTCTAATTTGCTAGAAAAAGGTGGGGTTTGGGTGCAGAGCATAGTGCCATGAACCCACCCACCTGTGACACCAGCAAATCAATATTCGTTATTGGTTTACAGCTTCTTCTCTTGCCATTTAGGGAAGGAGGCGGATCTGAAGAAGACCGGATTGGCCCGGGAGGAGAAGCCAGGGAATCTGCTGCAGTGGAGGGGTGAGTGCAGACCTGGGGGGTGGTTTGTTTGTCACTCCTCCAAAAAAGTTTAGCACCAGCCACCACTGTGGGTATTTTTGGTTAGTGAGGTATATAACTCATGAGGTGACTATGAATTTACATATTTCAGCATCTCGTGAGATACAGTATATACTCGAGTATAAGCCGACTTTTTCAGCACATTTTTTATGCTAAAAAGCCCCCCTTGGCTTATACTCGAGTGAGGGTCTCACTGTGCTCATCTGCAGCCTCACTGTGCCCACCTGTACTTTTTATTACAAACAGCGGGTGTCTCCTGCTGTGTCATGCAACTGCAGCCTTAACTGTTTGGCGGTCATCCTCTGTAACAAAGCCCTGCCTCCTCGTCCGTGATAGACGGAAAACTGAACACTGATACAATGCTGGGAAACTGAATTAGTGTTCTGTCTATCGTGGGTGAGGAGGAGGCGTGGCTTTAATACAGAGGATGGCCGCCGAACAGTTAAGACTGCAATTGTACGATTGTATGACACAGCAGGAGACACCCGCTGTTTGTAATCAAAAGTACATGTGGGCACAGTGAGGCTGCAGATGGGCACAGTGAGGCTGCAGATGGGCAAAGTGGGGCTGCAGATGGGCAAAGTGGGGCTTCAGATGGGCACAGTGGGGCTGCAGATGGGCACAGTGGGGCTGCAGATGAGCACTGATGATACAGTTGGGCACAGTGAGGCTGCAGATGGGCATTTTTTTACCAGTAGCTGCTGCATTTCCCATCCTAGGCTTATACTCGAGTCAATATGTTTTCCCAGTTTTTTGTGGTAAAATTAGGCATATATTCGGGTCGGCTTAAACTTGAGTATATACGGTGATTGGAAAGAAATGTGTCACGTTATTCAATTTTCTCATGAATGAGAAAATAAATCATCCCCACAGGGTGGGTACTGTAGATGCTAATATAATAAAAGGGTGCCACATCCTAAATTATATACAAAATTAAACCAATAGACTCAAAATTGACTTTATAGGAACCATAACACACAAAGTAATCTAAAAGTATGTTTTTTCAATTATTTAAACAAGGTTGCCTTTTGGCAAAAATTTTTTACTTCCCATGAGTTGGTGATGAAAGAAATAGAACAATACTTTTATAATAACCAATCATACCTAGATGTTATAATGAAATAGGATGCCTTTATGTATAGTCTAGATCAGTGATTCTCAACCAGGGTTCCTCCAGAGGTTGCTAGGGGTTCCTTCAGCATTGGGCAATTTCTGCCTCTCAGATAAGTTCCCACTGACACCATTGATCTTTTTAGCTATCTGTAAGGAGGTAATTCTTCCCAATGACAACAAGTGTAAGGACCATTCTTCCCACTGACCATCACACTAATGTATCATGAATTGTAAATTTCTAATTTTTATCAGGGGTTCCGGAGAATTATTTCAAGGGTTCCTCTGTGTTGAAAAGGTTGAGAAAGGCTGCCTTAGAGGCACATTCATAGCAGAGATTGAGGCCATAAAACATAATTTGTCTGCCCTCCTGGAGCGGGTTGGGGATGAGGTGCGACAACTGGAGCTCTCCTATGTCACAGACCCATCAGACTCTGTGAGGAAGGCATGGATATCAGGCCAGGATTCCCTGGATCAGTTGAGATCCTCCGCCGCAGAGTGGAAACATTTCTTCAGGCTTTCTATGAGGAGGGGGAGAAAACAGGCCGCTTGTTAGCTAGAATCATCAGATCCCAACAATCATCCCCAGCCATAAGAGCCATTCCACTGGGTGGCTGGTGAATAACCCTGAGCTAATTACCACTGAACTAGCTTCCTTCTATGCAGATTTGTACAAGCCCTGTGATGATTACTCTGATGAGGCACTACAAGGTTATCTAGAAACTATATCCCTACCGGTTATGACCCGTCAGGCACGCCTGAAACTGGAAGCTCCATTCATGTTAGACGAGCTGAAAGAGGTGGTTGCCTTCTTCCCTACCTGTAAAGCATCAGGGGATGAGGGGATCCCCATAAAAGTTTATACACAGTACGGGGAGGTAATTTTACTCAAACTACTAGAAGTCTTTAACTCCTCCTTAAAGTAGGGACAGCTACCTATAACTATGACCAGGGCAAACATTATACTATTACTTAAACCAGAAAAGGATCCGGTAGATCCAAGCTCTTACAGGCCCATCTCATTGCTGAAAAATGACGTAAAGATACTACCCAAGGTTCTGGCCTTAAGGGTTAATTAATGAATTCTGTCTATGAGTTACCCAGACCAGGCAGGCTTCATGCCACGAAAATCCACTGCGACTAACCAAAGACTCTTTTTGAACATGCAGACCCCAGCAGATGAAGCTGGCCACAGGGCATTGTTTTCTCTTGACACCAATAAGGCATTTGACAGTGTCAGCTGGCGTTACCTCTGTACTGTACAAATTTGGTTTTGGCCCACGATTCATCGCATGGGTACAGTTACTGTATAGTTCTCCACAGGCCACCATATGCATGTCAGACAGGATGTCTCATGTCTTTGCACTAGGCAGGGGGACTAGGCAGGGTTGCCCCCTGTCCCCCCTGCTATTTGCACTGGCTTTTGAGCCTCTCGTTGCCCAGGTGTGGGATTGTCCACAAATCAAGGGATTATGCTATGGTGAATTGCATGAGAAAATAATGCTCTATGCCAACGATATGCTTCTCTTCCTGGAGGACGTGGATAACGCTTTTGCCCCATACACACAGTCGGACATTCCGACTACAAAATCCGTCAGATTTTTTCTTGCGCAGTACAGAGGACAAAAAGACGCTGAAGGTCTCCGAAGATGGATGGCGCCTGCGCAGTGAATCCAGGTTCAAGCCCCATCGTCCAAGTGGAGTGGAAATAAAAAATAGCCGGGCGAAACAAGGCCGTGCCCGAAGCATGGTGAGCGAAGTGAGCCCGTGAGGGGCCATGTTACTAAGTGCTACTGTATGTCAACTTGGATGGTGGAGCTTGAATCTGGACTCAGTGCGCAGGTGCCGTTCTTCATCGGATACTTTTGGAGTCTCCTTCTCCTCCGTACTGCGCAAGCGTTGCACCTGCACAGTACGGGGAGGACACTATAAGATGGCCGGACAGTTTTTGACAGAACACTGTCTGCCTTTCTCACTGGCAATGCACACAGTACAATGCCAATCAACCCACCCCCTAACACGCCTCCTCCACTCTGATGTCTTCTGTGTACATAGACAGGAGGAGGAGCCGGGGAGGAGGCGAGACGCTGCTGCGCTGTGCACGTGCCACTCATCTAAGGTCTGTTATTATTACACACACATTATCACACGCAAACTATTGGTGACACTTGCCTGGGGGGAGCTGATATAAATTAATACTTGCAGTGATTTGGGTGTGGGGGAGAGGGTACTGCATGTGCTAGGGGGCGTTTTAGGAAAATCTGCCCCCCCAGCACAAGTTCTCCCTCCTCCCAAAGTGCCCCCTAGCTTATGCAGTACCCTCTCCCCCACCCCTAATTCAAAGAGATGCTGGCTGCTACACAAGGGACAATCAGGGTGCCCTGCTAGACATGCAGGCCAATCTCCCCAGGTGATCACACTAGTGCACCCCTGCCAGGCAAGTAAGTGGAGTCAGGTGGTGGAACTTATTCTGTCACTGGGCTCCAGGACTCAGGGCCGGTTCACATGATGAATCACACAGGATCAGACTGTGCATTCCTGTGCGATTCACATGTTTCCCAGGTGCAGTACAATTTCAGCCCATTCATTTGAATGGGCTGAAATTGCGCTGGACCACACCAAGATAAGATGCACAGGAACTAGATTACATGGTACTACTGTACCATGCGATCCAATAAAGTAATCCAGTAAATGCATTACATTTGGAACCTGCATTTATGGTGTCATTAATTTAACATTGACACCCACTGCAGATCCCAACTGGAGTGCATTTTGAATGCAGTGCGAGAAACGCACATGGAAAGCAGGTTTCCAGGAATGTAGAGGTGTGGGGGAACTATCTAATGTAAAGGGGTCCAGAGGTGTGGGGGCTGTATAATGTAAAAGGGTCCAGAGGTATGGGGGCTGTGTAATGTAAAGGGGTCCAGAGGTATGGGGCTATGTAATGTAAAGATGTCCAGAGATATGGGGGCTGTGTAATGTAAAAGGAGTCCAGAGGTATGGGGGCTGTGTAATGTAATGGGGTCCAGAGGTATGGGGGCTGTGTAGAGAAAACTTTCAGAAAACAGGAAATAATATTTTTGGGGGAAGGGTGACACCATGTTTTACTGCACCAGGTGACACCAACCCTAGTGATGCCACTGGCAGTAGCACATAGTAACTGTGCCAATGCAAGTTACATGTATTCCTGTCTGGCATCGGCCACTTGATGACAATCCTCGGGTCAGTCAGCACCATTTTTGTAGAGGAGAAGGAGATGTCTGGCCACCCGGGGGAGCAGAGAGAGGAGGATTCTTCTGGATTCCAGACCGCAGTGCGCAGAGGCACTACACGTGACATCACTTGATGCTGCCATCAGCACATCAATGTGCCCTGCCTGGGGTGGGTGCCAGCTATAGGATCCGCCCCAGGTGCCAAATGCTCCTACCACCTTTAAATAAAAAAATCGAAGTAGCTAGATGGATAATTGGTCCTGAACAGTCACAGAAACTGTATTTCTATACAATAGACCTGCAGGAAGATTCGTCCATCCACAGTGTTAGCGAGGATGGAGGAATCTGTTCAATGTTTAGACTACAAGGAACAATAAAAACCATAACATGGGTTATACCTCTGTTATACCTCTGCTTTTCAATACCAGGGCATCCTAAGCAAGGCAGATTTGTGAAATGTCATTCTTGCCAACAGATAATCAACAACTGCTGCATTGCAACCTCATGTTATCAATTAGGGTTAAAGAGGCAGCAGTCATTTGACCTAAAAAAAAAACTTCAGTTCGCATCAAAAACTGTTCAGTTATAAAGCCCTCAAAGCATATCTGACCTCCTTTGTGAAGTCTTTTTAAACAACTTGCTACTAAGTGATTATTATTAGTAATGACTTCACTCTTATATGCCTCCTCTGACAAGTCAAAGGAAATCTCCTTTTTCCTGTGGTTGCACCAGCCACTTCATGCCTGACTAATGGTGACTGGAGTTTATTTTGTTCAACCAGCTTTCTTAAGATGTCTTGTTATATGTATTATCTGCAAACTATGAACAATGAAAATTGTTCTTCAAAGCAAAATAACATTTTCTGGAGATCATTGTTCCTTCTGGTGCCCATCTTTGACACTCTTCTGTGTGACATGAATAATTTTATGATGACTTTATGTTCACATACATTCAACCTATAAATGCTATATATAATCTCAAATGTTCTACAATGGTTGACTTTTAAAATGATGTTCTCAATTTTTGACTCTGGATTTTTGTGCTACGCTTCTTTGGTTAGCCATTAGTAGCTGTGGGTGAAAACATTTGTACAGGGTAGAAAGCCCCTCTAAAGTGTCAGTCCAACTAACCCTAATATGCTAGTTTTCATTGGATTCTTCAGATCAGGATCACATTTGAGATATTTAGATCTGTAAGAAGCCAACAGAATATTAGCACCTAAGTTTCGCGCGCTCTAGCCACCTGCTGCCACCTATTCACATAAGTCTCAAACTCTCTGTAGCATTTAACATTAATTTTGCCTTATGTGAGTTTTGTGATGCTTCCCTCTGTAAAATATGTAAATTGGTAGGTGGGGAGCCCCAGAAATAGAGGCAAACCTTCACAATATCACAATGTAGTTTAAGAATAACAGGTAGGAATAGAGCCAACAAATTTCAGGGGTTGGGAGCTTTCACCTCTTAAGGACTTTGAAGCTACTATCTGGTGGAGTTTTAACGTTTTCTTAAAAGTTTAGGGCTCTTGGATCATCTAAGGATATGGAGAATTAAAATTAAAACACAAAATGCATTGGCTCATTTCCTAAAATTACATTGTGATATTGTGAAAATGTCTCCTGTGGGTGGCTATTTCCAGAATTCCTCACCTATCAACTTAGATATTATATGCCAATTCAGTCAGATTTCTCCACCTCAGCTTTCCAATGATATTTCTGAATGAAACTCCTCACTAATATATAAAGTCATCAGTTCCCACCCCCATCTGTATGCGGCAAAACATTCCACTGCAGAAGAAAAGATCAAAAACAGTAGTATGGGTTGCAGGCTACCGGAGAGCCTAAAAGTTTAAATAAACCAGTGGTTAAATCACAAGTGTCTATAGACTTACAATAGAATATATTTTAAAGAAAAGGCACAGCAGTGGAGAGCACTACTGCTAGTTGGTGCCTCTTTCTGCCTAACATGACAACTAACATTAAGAAATAGGCTGCACACAAAGTTACTTAAACAGGTGTGAGTATTCCTTCATAAATAATTAAGTGTACCTTGCATCAGATATATTGCCTCATGCTAAGTTAATTGGAAATGAATATGTAGATGTAACACATACAAGTATATAACCTCTTTCCGCTGCACCTCACATCTATGCGGTGGAAGGATGGGTGGTTCTTAACACCCAGCTGCCACACATATGCATCCATGGGGGTCTGAGGATTTTGTGCTGAGAGGCGGATAGTGGTGTGGAGTGAAGGAGATGAGTTGGGGGACTGAAAAAATGCCTCCTATGCCTCCTGCTTGCAGCAGACTATATCATCTCAGCCTTGCCAAGGGCACTTGATTTGAGCTCTAGTGCGACTTTATTGAAAAACTTTAATTGTTTCTGTATATTATTTATGACACATTAGAAATTGAACTAAGCAGTCATGTAAAGAAGTCATTGAATAGCTCACTTTAAGTGTTTAATAACTCCCACGGAAATTAAAATGGGGTTTTTAGCTGGCAGTATATTGGTGGTTTACAGATTTAGACAAAGCTACCGATCGATACAATTGAATCTCTTCTGCTTGTAGCTTAATTTACATATTTTTTTTTTTATGTACCAAGTTGCTTGTGGAAAATTGAGTTTGCAGAAGCATACTGACAGTATTTGAAGGGCATTGGGATCAGCAATTCTATCCTACCCCAACTCTGAAATATATAGCTTCTATCTGACCTCTGCCCAATGGATGGCTATAAAGATTGGTTTTGATATATGTGTAAAGTATGGTTTTAGAGCTTTAAGCCTACAGTCAGCAGTTTCTTTTAAATGAGAAAAGACAAGAGTGCATCTTTCTATTTTGCTTTTTTTTGTACTTTTCTGAAAATCTATAGCAACGCTGTCTTGAAACAGACTGTCACCCAGGTATAAGAACAATATTAATGCAACTTTCTCAGCTTTTCTTTTATGATATTCTGCAATGGTTAAAGAAACATACTTGGGAAATCACAACCAGTAAATGGGGAATTGCAAACTCTAACATGCTGTTGTCACACTACATATCATGTTAATGTAACAATGTGTGTGTTGTATTGCTTTTATTTTTCTATATACTGTACATTAGGGTGCTCATATTTATTTATTAGATATACGAGCTGGTATCAAAAAGTTTCAAGACTAGTTTTGTAACACGCCAACAGATGACGCACAGTCACGGGGAGCACAGACCTTCAAACGTCAGTGTGCCAAAAGACATCGTCCTGTGTACATCGGGAACTGTGCAACTGGTGCTATTCTGACCAGGTGTGTTACCACATGTGCTGTTTTATCATGGGCATTTGGCAGCAAGTTAGAACAAAGAGCAAATGTAAAGATTTGCATGAAACTGGGCAAATCCACCACAGAGATGTTTGACATGATTCGACAAGTTTACAGCAATGATGCAATGAGTAGTTTGAGGTTTTTGAGTGGTACGCGCACCTCAAGAGCGGAAGAACATCACTGGAAGACGACAAATGATCAGGAAGACCTTCAATGAGCTCAACCCCTGAAAAGGAAAAAAACATTCAACACCCTGTGCATGATGATCGTCAGAGAACACTCTACAACAAATAGATACCACCTCGTACAGGCTGTATTTCTTGCTTAGCCGTGCCACATAGTGGTTGTCCTCTTTCTCAGTTCAGACTGATAAACCTCAGGAGGAGGCAGTGCTTTAAATGGGCTGTGACACCCAGGGCTGGTAGGAGGGTACTAACGATCAGATAACATTATGATTGTCTGCACAATGTTTATGTTATCTAGAATCTGTCTTATAACCCCCCCTCCCCCCGAACACCAGTACCTGACCACGAACTGTCTATGGCAGTATGGTTACAGCTCTGGGGGCACCGATAGAGAGAGTGTCCCAGAACTAGACAGCCAAGCATTTTTAAGGTGGATGGGTGCTGAGGCCTGCCCACCCTCTCGCTGCATATATACAGTATCTCACAAAAGTGAATACACCCCTCACATTTTTGTAAATATTTTCATGTGACAACACAGAAAAAAATGACACTTTGCTACAATGTAAAGTAGTGAGTGAACAGCTTGTATAACAGTGTAAATTTGCTGTCCCCTCAAAATAACTCAACACACAGCCATTAACCACTTGCTGGCCAGCTGCCGTCATTATACTACGGCAGGTCGGCAATCCTGCGCAAACCGCCGTAAACAAGGCAATTTCCTGTTCTGCCAGATGACATGTCAGAAATCTTCTGTTCTTAGTGATTGGGAACAGCGATCCCTGTCATGCCCCTGGTAGCCCACCACCTTACAGTTAGAACACACTCAGGGAACACATTTAACCCCTTGATTTCCCCCTAGTTTTAACCCCATTCCCTGCCAATGTCATTTTTACATTGATCGGTGCATTTTTTATAGTACTGAGCAATGTAATAATGTTACTGGTCCCCAAAAAGTGTCATTTGGGGTCAGATTTGTCCGCTGAAATGTCGTAGTCTGCTTAAAAATGGCAGATCGCCGCCATTACCAGTAAAAACAATAAAAAATAAATAAAAGTTCCTAAATCTATCCCATAGTTTGTAGACACGATAACTTTTACCCAAACCAATGAATCAATCAATTAGCTTCTAACCTAAGCTTGTTCAATTAAGCATTGCCAATAAAACCTGGAAGCTGATTGGTTTTTATGCAGAAGTCAGCCAGAATTTTGAACTCTAAAGCTTTAGTAAACAAAAACCCCATAGTGTCATATCATTTAGTAAAAAGCCAGTTCCTCAAATTGGGATTTTAAATGGACCACAAACAGTAATTGTAAAAAAAGTACAAATGTATTAACATGTATAACAATGAACAACATTCAGGTGAAAATTAAAACAAACATGTGTGTTGGGGGCAGAGATGGAAACAGCTGAGAGAGAAAGCCCAACACTGTCAACAGACGCAGCGTCCAACGCATTTAGAAAAAACCCAGTGCGGATCTTCTTCAGGGACAAAAGGGGTTGAAACTTCCAAAACTGTTGTTTAAATCTATGATAACAGAATACATGTCATCAAAAATATGCAGGAATGCAGAAATATAAGTATATAAGCCATCTTACATTACATACATGAAAATCATACACACATATTGTAACAAAACCAATAAAATGATAGCTGAACATACTGACCCCAAGTGTTAATGCTCCACCCAAACAGCAGAAATTCATAACTCAACAAATAGAGAAAGAGATTGGTCTGTCAGTGCCACGGATGAGCATCAGGCCAGGAGATCAACCACGACCAGTGATCCAGTTCAGGCAAAAATGGACACCCAAAACAAGTGCCACTAGCCTGTGTATTTGACTGTGATGTGTCTACATGGGTATAAAGATTAATCCACCAATTAGTTCAGATATATTGTCTTGAATTATTGGTGAAAGATTGTGTTCATATGGTAAATGAACACAAACCAAAAAGTCAAAGGCAAGAAGATCGTTATACCTACATACACATACGCTTTAGATGGGATAAATGGTATTCGTCCTCCAGAAACATATCATGTCAGTATCAAATGAGAGTCTATGTCTAAATATAAGCGTCCAAGACATCACTGGCCATGCATTAATACAGGGGTCTATCAGAAGGCTGGAGTAGCCATATAATCTAAAAATAGCAGCAGATGTGATCTATTAGCTACAGAGATTATAAAAAATATAAAAAAGTATAAGGCATAGTCTAAGACACCTAAAGCTGATGGTGACCAGTTATGGATCATCACCCGCTTTTCGAACCAACAAGAACGATTCAAAAATATCATGCACAAATACTGGCAAGTTTTGGCACTGGATCCAATAGTTGGACCAGTAATGTCGGAGCGTCCAGTATTTACCTTACGCAGAGCAAGGTCTTTGCAAGATAAACTGGTTTCCAGTGTATACAAGGGGGGTACGAAGGACCCCTGTAAGAGGCTCGGTACCTTCAAATGTGGAGGAGGTGGCTATTGCTAATACATGGACACTGTTACCCAGAAAATTCTTCCAAAGTCAAATTCACCCCTAGGCATTTTGCAAACTGCAGGGCATGTACCTCTTGCAGTGTGAATGCAAATGCTTTTATGTAGGTAAAACCAAAAACAAATTCTGGCAAAGAACATACTGCCACTTCCTAAGCATGCGATCGTGTAACCCAGACCTACCACTAGGACGTCACGTAACACACTTTCATGGTAGCATTTACCAGGTAAATAGGTGCACCTGGGTATAAGGGGGGTGACTGTAATTGCATTTTATTACAGCGATAGATATTCAAGTTGAATGTAACATTGTTTCCTAGACTCAAATGGTTTTTGGAGGGTTTCATCCCTGGGAGCCCTGAGCTATATTAGCCTTCACCAGCTTGTATATATATTCCCTCCCCCTTCTTACGGCTCCCCTACCTTTCCTTGTTTTCTCCCCTTCTTTCCCCCTCCCCCCATTTTTCCAACGTTCCAACAACTTGGAATATATGATCGATGTAATAAGTTGATATTAAACTCTGTGATTTAATGATTCCCTACACAATGTTCTGAGCCAATATGGCATGAAAAATATTGTACATGTATACACTTATGGTATCCAACATGTTCATACTGATCCCATGTGTGGGACAGAACACAATATAATACCCAGGCATTTTTCCGGCTGTTAATATATATGTACCATTCATTGAATCTCTAGCGCCTCTGATTTCCACATTGCCTTCCTTAGTCTTTCTAACATTTTTATAATTTTTTCCCTTTCCCCAAGCTCTCATTTTACTTTCCACACAGGATATCTCACACTTTTCAGTTCAGTGTTTGATGCTCCACCAGAGCTACACATGCCATGTGGCTGGAGGTGATCGGCCTCACTTTGAATACATTTTTGTCCAACATTTGCAGGTTCTAAACTGTGTTTTCCTGTGAGGCTATTTATACTCCCAGTGATACATTTTTGGGGTTTTCAGCAGTTGCTATGGAGCCACCCTATAACCAGCACTGAGTCTATTTAGTTACTTATGACGCACCACATGACGCCCTAGCGTCGTTATGCCATTGGGCCGCCTGGCACCGCATGTTGACATCAGAACTAGATGCCGACCACAATGTGCTTACTTCCTGGTTATGCACACTGGGGGGGGGGGGGGGGGGTGCCACACCTAGGATCTGATGTTCCATTCCAGGTGTCTACAATCATCCCCTTTTTGCGTAACATGTGTATATATAGTGCCTGGCCTTTTCCGTCAGTCTCTCTTCCACCTCTCAGTCTCTCTTCCACCTGGCAGATGGAAAGAGCCACACCGGTTCATCTCAAACACAAGGAAAGTCCCCCATGCGGCTGGGATGCTGCAACTCTGGATACTTCTGTTTGTGGTAATTTCACCGCTAGTCTAGCAGTGGCTAGGACTATGCCTTATACTTTTTTATATTTTTTATAATCTCTGTAGCTGATAGATCTCTTCTGCTGCTATTTTTAGATTATATGGCTACTCCAGCCTGCTGATAGACCCCTGTACTAATGTATGGCCGGGATGTCTTGCACACTTATATTTAAACATTGACTCTATTTGATACCATCATGATAGGTTTCTGGAGGACAAATACCATTTATCCCGTCTAAAGCATATGTGAATTTAGGTATAACGATCTTCTGGCCTTTGACTTTTTGGTTTGTGTTCATTTACCATATGAACACAATCTTTCACCAATAATTAAACACAATATATCTGAACTAATTGGTGGATTCATCTTTATACCCATCTAGACACATCATAGTCAAATACACAGGCTAGTGGCACTTGTTTTGGGTGTCCATTTTTGTCTGACCTGGATCACTGGTTGTCGTTGATCTCCTGGCCTGATGCTCATGCGTGGCTCTGACAGACCAATCTCTTTCTCTATTTGTTGAGTTATGACTTTCTGTTGTTTGGGTGGAGCATTAACACTTGGGGTCAGTATGTTCAGCTATCATTTTATTGGCTTTGTTACAATATGTATGTATGATTTTCATGTATGTAATGTAAGATGGCTTATACACTTATATTTCTGCATTCCTGCATATTTTTTATGACCTGTATTTGGTTATCGTAGATTTAAACAACAGTTTTGGATGTTTCAAGCCCTTTTGTCCCTGAACAAGATCTGCACTGTTTTTTTGAAACCCGCCGGGCGCTCTCTCTGACAGTTTTGGGCTTTTGGTCTCAGCTGTTTCCATCTCTGCCCCCAACACATGTGTTTGTTTTTATTTTCACCTGAATGTTGTTCATTGTTATGCATGTTAATAAATGTGTACTTTTTTACTTTTACTGTTTTTGGTCCGTAGCTTTTTACTATATGTACTAGGGATGTGGTCCGCAAACAGTACAGCCAGCTAGCTGTGGCAAACTTTTTTTCTATAGTGACATTTCATTAGGTTCCATTGGCTGCAGCACTATGCAATATGATGGATTGTGTCTCACCAAGTTGCACTAAACAAAAGTTTTCCATGTTGTAGTTTTGTTTAGCGCACACCATCAGAGTTCAACTTATGCCGCGTACACGCGACCGGATTTTTCGGCGGACTTGGTCCATCGCACAATCTGATGGACTTTGCAGCTGAGGTCCGCCGGACTTTCAAGCGAATGGACTTGGCCACACACGATCACTCCAAAAGTCAGATGGATTCGAACATGGAGACGTAGAATAAGGAAGTTCATAGCCAGTAGCCAATAGCTGCCCTAGCATTGGTTTTAGTCCGTTGGACTAGCACACAGACGAACGGATTGTCCGCTAAAAGCCGAATCCGGTGGACAAATTTGAAGCCAGTCTTATTTCTAGGTCCGCCGGACTTTTGGGAAGAAAAAGTCCGCTGGGGCCCACACACGATCGAATTGTCCGATGCACTCTGGTCCTCCACAAAGTCCGATCTTGTGTACGCGGCATTAGAGAAAGAACTGGAGTAAGAGCTAAATCTGTATATAAAAAGGTTCTAAGAATATAAAAGAGAAAACAAGAAAACCATTAGGGTAGGTTCACCCTACCCACAGAGAAAAACATTTTGCAGAAAAATGCATCTCTCCACAGAAGTGTGAACCGGCCACTAGTCACATGAAAAAATGATTTGCAGGTAAATGTTAAACCAATGAGCCACAATGTGTACTGACTGAAATGCTGTGTAATTTCCTTTGCAATGAATGAGCTATAAAGAAAACCTGTGCTTTGCCATATTAAATATGAATAACAAGAACGAGGTCTATGTAATAAGTATATACAATGCTGTATTATTTATTAATGCAATCAGTTATAAGTACATACAAATAAAAATGTATATTACAATAGCATGTGTATATACAGTACATGAACATTTAATAATCCAACCTAAGGAAATACTCATTACTGAAAGTAATTTTACTTACAAAGAACTGATGCAGAGGACATGATTGCACTTCTTTCAGTAATTAAATACATCTTAATAAATATGCTATATACATTATACAATAAAAATGCTTATATGCAAAATGCCTGTGTTTTGTTACCAGTATACAGCGACAGCCATATTTTGGATGGAACATTACAATGCATTCTTTGCATTCAAAGAAAGCTAATGACATCACACAGGCACTACATGAGGCACACACGCAAATAAATACTAACACCCTGTGAGGTTATTGACTAAGGTGGTGGTGCTCATCCCCAGTCATCCAGGCCCACAGTGTGTTTTTCAGTTATCTTCACAGGGGGTATAGGTATTGCCATTATTTTTGGCTTTTGCTTGGGTGCTTCTTTTTCCAGTTTTGATAGATCTGCTCTATGTTGGCTGATCACACCTTTCAGTAAATAAGATATCATTGCAAATATGTAAAATGAGTCTAATATTTATACTATGGTTGCCAATTATAGATCAACACTAGCAGGTAGGACAAGGTGCTCTATGTTTGCAAATGCAGGACAAAGTTAATTAACATTTAGTTAGCTACCTCACCAACAACTATTTCTAAACTTAATTTTTTTCTGCTGGGGAAAGAACTACCTGCGTAAGCCCCACGATGGCTTCCTGATGCTTACAAAGGGCTATGGTCCCCTTCCCTGCTCCCATGGCATGACATTGGGCCACCAAGAGACATGAGAAGGAGAATAAGTTACATGCTTAGCCATAACATGAAATGGTAAATCCTGTCAACCTATATAGGGCCAGCATTGTCAAGAAAAGATGAATACATGCTACTGGGAAGGGGAAAAAACGTGGCCATTTTCTTTGACTTTGCGTTGGCCAAAGAAAGGTTTTGTCACTTTGACAATTTCTGGCAGTAGAAAAAACACACACTGTGTCAGTTGGTGGTAGTGTGCCTTGAGGACAAGTGTCAAGCACATCAACCATAATGGTATTGAACAAAGCACAATAACCTACTCTACAGTAATTAGCAACCAGTCAGAAATCAAACTGATTACCAATTCGTTGCTATAGTTTACACACGTTAATATAGTTATAGTTCCTTGCACTTTGTTCAATAAATGTAAAGTAAATTAATAAGTGAAATGCTAATCGAGGCTGCAGTAGCAGATGGCTCATAACCATGGGGCAATTTGAATTTTCACAAAAAAGCCAACAATCACAGCCCCTATTTTTCTCTAAGTACAGCCCTGAGGACAGGGTTGATGACCACTGAGGTATGTGACTTCAGCTTGCCCCAAATCCCATATGGCTGTTTTTTACTTTTATACCCTTCTTGTTAAAAGGGAAAATTTGAATTGTTTGTTGTGGAGCAGGAAGGGTAACACCAGTGTGTCTTACATACAAATACTGCTTAATATTGCATTTTGTTTGCTCTGTTGTCTGTCAGTGGAGAGTACATTTTAGCAAGGTCACGTTTTTTTCTAGAAATGATAGACAAAAAGCTTCATAAAATATACCATTACTTCCACAATATGTTTTGTGCCTTCTTAGACTGTCTGGGAAGACCCTAGAGCAGCCTTAATCAACCTTTTTTTAATATGGATGAACCAATTAAATAACTTTCTCAAACTTTTTATCAGTGAGGGGCCTTTGAAATAACTGCTCAGGGAACCCCTGTTAAAATCTATGCTAATACTATATCTACAGCTCACAGTGCATTACTGGGATGGTCACTTTGAAGAATGGTCCTTACATTTTACAGATAGCTTACAAGATCATTGTGGTCAGTGGTTACCCATCTGAGAGGCAGAAGTTGCTTATTGCTCAAGGAACACAGCATCCTCTGGAGGAACCCTAAATTAGAAAGACTGCCTTAGAAAGTCCATCAGCTGATACCTCTATTTGCAGTGGCTGCCAGCCATTGTGGTGAGACAATCCAGAGTAAAATGGATCTACAACACACTGAATGCTTTACCATAGCTGCCTGGGGCTGCTGGTACAGTTTAGGCTGCAGGTGGGGGCAGATTAAAGGATCTTGTACTGTAAAAGAACAATAGTCTACTGGAAGCTGTTGACCTGGTTTCTATATATTTACTGGGTATCAAGGTGTTCCATTGGCTTCAGTACATTCTACTGTATATC
Organism: Lithobates pipiens; assembly: GCF_037356315.1. Lineage (NCBI taxonomy): Eukaryota > Metazoa > Chordata > Amphibia > Anura > Ranidae > Lithobates > Lithobates pipiens. The sequence continues at coordinate 181,637,028 of NW_027507787.1, forward strand.
ATTGAATTGGAATGCATACGTGGATCAGGAGTTCTGACTTCCCAACTGTCAGGCTTCTTCAAGGTCAGTGACTCAAAGTATTGAAGCCAGTACATCCAGGCACCTGGTATTCTTAGAACAAAGTCATCAATGGCAGCGTTATGTATTTCTTTTATTACAGATTTCTATTAAGATAAATGTATGGTAACAGGCTTTCTTGGAAAAAAAGGAAGACTAATAGGCTGAAAAATGTACCAATCCAAAAGAAACTACTGCTATAGGCAGCATTTTGTGATGTGATTTTATTTGAAGGGGCTTGAGGGCTGATGCTGATTGGCCATCTCATTCTGACCATTGCTCTATTATGCTTCTTCAGCCAAGATCACATAATTGAGCCAGCATCTGATTCAGTATTTGATAATGTGAGGAGCCACCAAGGAGCCTGAAACAGCAGTTTCTATAGGAAGGGTAAATGCTGTTTTTCAGGCTTTCTATTACACTTTCTGAATTTCTCCCAGAAAAAAACAGCAAACATTAAATTTCTTTTGTAATGTTGTGCTAGCTGTACTTGAATGGACAATGTTACAATTTGTGTTGTCGCTGTGTCCTTGCTATAGAGTGAACAATGATATGAAAGCAGCTGCATGAATGTCAATATCAAGGAAACTAGCATTTGGCATAATCAATTAGTCCTAATCAGGAAAATTCCTAACGGAATGTTTAGGGTAAATGAACTGCATACTGACTTCATAAAAAACATTTGTGCCTTTCTTGGACCCACGTCCTAAACGTTGCACAGATCCTGATTGAGCATATAATGTAGTAGTAAGCGTCACTGTAAAGTTGTGTCCTTCCCTGCTGTTTATCCTTAGAAAACTAGGGTGGACCATGCACAGAAGAAAGATAACTTAAGATATTTTTATAAAAATGTGTTTAGAAATACATTTTATTCTTTACCTTCAAATAGAGACTTCTGTGAATCAGAGATTAAAATAATGAAATCAAAATCTTCATTAGGATTGTGTTGTGCCTACTCCTGGGTATTATTGCTGGCATACATGGCACTGCTGGTGTTGTCTACTAGTTAATGGGGGCCCAGGGGCATCACAGATCCGTAATCTACTTAGCTGCCTTCCACTGTCTTACAAAAAAGGTATCATTTAAAAGAAAACTATACTGAATTGTGGCCTGTTTTCACTATCTACTGTATATACAATCTTTGTTTAATAAATAAACATTTAATAAATGACAAGGGATTCCCAGGGTACTATGGGATAGCTACATAGACACCTCAGCAGTAGCTGCCTGTCATTTTACAATTGAAACTTTGAACTGAGCCATTCAATAAGAGATGAGTCAATGTTGAAGAGTCTCAAGCACCTGTGTCAAAATAACAGGCTTTACAGCAAAGTGAGAGCCTAGGTAAATGTGAAAACGAGCCCTAAGCACCATCTGCTTACTTAAAAGCAGAATGCAAAAATTAAAGTGCAATAATCTATATTTACCGGACTTATAAAATATATATACTGTATATATATTTTTAAACATATATTTATTTATCCCTGACTATAATAAATAAAGAGAGAAAGAATTTATATACAAAACCATCATACATTCCCTTGAAAAAAAAATGAGCAGATCAGATGGACCACTTAGTATTGGTGGTGTGAAATGGTCCTTTCAGACAGGCGTCCATTCTGATCAGCAGGGGATCTATGTACAAATTCTCTGCTGAAACACTGCAGAACAGAATGGATGTCACTTTTGTTTATTTTTTTAACTTGCTCTTGTAATAGAGTTCAAAATGGAGCTTGATGGACCCATCTTAGATCTATGGGGAGGCAGATGTAAAAGAATGCACATTTATTTATATTCTTTTACCTCCAATCGGTCATGTTTAAATGCTAAAAAATGGAAAAGGTTACAAAACTTTTCCGTGTTTTTTTTTTTTCTTTTTATTTGGACCTAGATAGACTCAAAGCTAATTTGATATACATAGACTAGCATAGATTGTCCATTAAATAACACTAAACTTATGTTCAGATCTGCCATGAAAACGTACAGGTGGACTTGATCGGAACAGCCATGTGAAAGGGGCCTAATGCGGTTATTTCTAATAATAATCTGGTAATCCCTTATGTCTACATTTTTGTTTGCCAGTGATTACAAAACCCTAAAAATAACAAGCCTTCTGCACAGGGTGACAGGATCAGAGAAGGGTACAAAGTCATGTCAAAACAAAAGAATGATCTGGTATGTCAAGGATTTCCCCAAATACATTGAATGTTCAGAGCTCAGCAACTTAGTGGACACTTTATTAGTGAAAGCATCACCTATCTTACCTGCTTCAAGTTCACATGGCTTCACGATGCTTTGGGGCCTTGGCACAATTTCTGCACTTCAATAAGGCCATCCCCATTGATTTAAATAAGCCAAAACAGTTTAGAAATATAGATAGTACACCCAGTAAAAAGCATTTACTATTATAAAGCTCAGAGGAAAGGAGAGTCTGGAATAATTGTCTATCTGATGTGGGTTTTCAACTTGGAAACAATAGAAAATACACAGGATTCTCTTCAAAGTGGACATGGCGAGGTGGCTGCCCTTGCTCCTCTTTTTTCTGTTGCTGTCGACTTCGGTTTGGACATTTTCTCTGCTAGAAACTGCTGCAATGGTTCCATTCATATCTATCTCCTCTTCTTCTGGATCATTCTGTAAAATATAAATCAGATGGTATTAAACGTCACTTGGGGTGGGTGCTGTGTGCCTCCCGCACAGTATACACCCGAAGATACCCTTTATTGTGGTGTTCTATAATACGGGCATCTGCAGCAGTTAAAGTGGGTTTTGTGTGCCTCCAGCACAGTATACACCTGAAGCTACCCTTTATTACTAGTGTTCTGTAATACAGGCATCTCCAGCAGTTAAAGTGGGTGTTGTGTGCCTCCAGCACAGTATACACCTGAAGATACCCCTTATTGCTGGTGTTCTGTAATACAGGCACCTGCAGCAATTAAAGTGGATGTTGTGTGCCTCCAGCACAGTATACACCTGAAGATACCCCTTATTGCTGGTGTTCTGTAATACAGGCACCTGCAGCAGTTAAACTGGGTGTTGTGTGCCTCCAGCACAGTATACACATGAAGCTACCCTTTATTACTGGTGTTCTGTAATAGAGGCATCTGCAGCATTTACAGTGGGTGTTGTGTGCCTCCTGCACAGTATACACCTGAAGCTACCCCTTATTGCTGGTGTTGTTCTGTTTCTGTAACACAGGCAGGCAGCTGCAGTAATTACAGTCGGTGTACTATGTCATCTGCTCAGTTTGCACCTAAAGCTACCCAATTGCTGGTTTTCCCATCTCCCTGCAGGCCATTACTATGTCTGGAAGGCCAACAAGGAGAGGCAGACAGTCACGAGCCAATAAAAGAGGGCAAGCAGGCTCTGTGTCTAGGGACAACAGTGCTGGTCGTGGACGCAGTGCAACATCATCAGCACGTGCCCATGGGACACGCTTGTCCTTATTTTTGGCAGCTGGACGTGTTGAGCCGCATCATGCCGAAGACTTGGTAAAGTGGATGACCAAGCCCTCCTCATCCTCCTCATCCTCTCTCACCCAAGCTCAGTGTACTAGCAAAGCAGCTGCCAATGCATCCTCTTCCCTCGTCTCAATGTCATCAGTCACTCCTTCCCTAGACCCACCATGTCCTCCTGAGGAGTCCTCCGAACTATTTGACCACAGTGTTGGGTACATGCTCCAAGAGGATACCCGGTGTTTTAAAGGCTCTAATGATGATACCCAGCTAGAGGAAGGCAGTAGTGTGAGCGCAGAGAGAGGGGATGCTCAAAAAGGACAGCAATCTGGCAGTCATGTTCCATCAGCTGCAGCATACTACCAGGTTTGCTCCAGTGATGAAGAGGGAGGGGATGATGAGGTCACTGACTCCACATGGGTGCCTGATAGGAGAGAGGTGGAGGAGGCACATCTCCAACAAGGCAGGTAGCTTAGGGGCAGCACACCGACTGAATCACACAGCAGAGCTCCGCCTGTGCAGGGCGCTGCCTCTGCGCGTTATTCCAAAAGTTCTTTGGTGTGGGCCTTTTTTGAGACGAGTGCATCAGATCGCACCGCTGCTATCTGCAACATATATCTCAAGCGTATCTCACATGGCCAAAACATCAGCCGCTTGGGCACCACATGCTTGACCAGACATATGTTGACCTGCCATGCAGCTTCTTGGCAAGCGTACCTTAAAGACCCACACCAAAGAACAAAGCGGACCTCTCCTTTCTCCTCATCAGCTGGGATCTCCAACCCCACTAGACCTTCAGTCCTCTCTGAAACCTGCACTAAGAGGAATGAAGGTGTAGAATTAGGTGTGTCACAGCCAAGTACTTGTAGGCACTCTGATAGCAGTACACCGGCGTCCCATTGTACCAGGCAAATTTCCCTGCCCCAGCTGCTGGAACGTCGAAAGAAGTTCACTCCCAGCCATCCACACGCCCAGCGGTTGAATGCTAGCTTGGCTAAATTGCTAGCACTTCAGCTGCTGCCTTTTCAGTTGGTAGACTCTGCCCCCTTCTGTGAGTTTGTGAAATGTGCGGTGCCTCAGTGGCAGGTCCCCAAACGCCACTTTTTCTCACCGAAGGCGATTCTGGCTTGCTACCAGCATGTGGAAGGCAAGGTGCATATTACCGCTGACTCATGGTCGAGCAGGCATGCACAGGGACATTACCTATCTTTCACAGCCCATTGGGTCACTCTTCTGGCAGCTGAGAAGGATGCAGGACAAGGTGCAGTAGTGTTGGAGGTTGTTCCGCCACCACGCCTCCAAAATGCTACTACTGGTTGTGACACACCTTTCTCCTCCATCCCCTCCTCTTCTTTTTCCTCCATGGCCTCTTCCAGTGCTTTGTCCTCGGAACCAGCGGTGCTCCGTAGGTGTTCAAGGGGCTACGCAAGTACGCAGGCAAAAATATGCCATGCCGTGCTTGCACTGGTTTGTTTGGGGGACAGGAGCCACACTGGGGCAGATATTTTGTCAGCTCTGCAGGGGCAGGCCGAGAGGTGGTTGACGCCATGCCAGCTTAAGCCAGGAATAGTGGTTTGCGACAACCTCCTCTCCGCCCTCCGACAGGGATAACTGACCCATGTGCCCTGTGTGGCTCACGTCCTTAACCTGGTGGTGCAGCGGTTCTTGGGCAGGTACCTGGGCTACCTGAGGCAGGCCAGGAAAGTCTGTGCATTTTTCGCCAATCATTTAATGCCAGTGATCGGCTGGCTGAGCTCCAAAAGGAGTTGAACCTGCCCAAGAACCGCCTTATATGTGACATGCTCACCAGGTGGAACTCAACGTTGGCCATGCTGCAGTGGCTTCACACGCAGCAGAGAGCCATCAATGAGTACCTGTGCGACTACGGCACCAGAACAGGGTCAGGGGAGCTCGTTTTTTTTTCACCACGCCAGTGGGGCATGATCAGGGATGCATGCACTATCCTGTCACCATTTGAGGAGGCCACGAGGATGGTGAGCAGTGACAGTGCATGCATCAGTGACACTGTACCTCTTGTCCACCTGTTGGAGCATACGCTGCGTGGAATAATGGACAGGGCACTTGAGGCAGAATAGAGGCAGGAAGAGTAGGACTTCCTTGCCTCTCAAGGCCCCCTTTATCCAGACAGTGTTCCTTCTGTCATACCCATCCCATATGAAGAGGAGGAGGAGGAGGAGAAGGCTTGTGTCAGCATGGAGGTGGAGCCTGGCACTCAGCATCAGCAGCAGCAGTCTTTTAGGGATGATTTACAGTCCCAAGAAACCCGTGGACTTGTACGTGGCTGGGATGAGGTGGCTGCGGATCACGTTGTCCTTAGTGACCCAGAGGACTCCGGACTGAATGCCTCAGCTAACCTACACTGCATGGCCTCCCTGATCCTGCAAAGCCTGCGGAAGGATCCTCGTATTCTTCGAATCAAGGAGAGGGACCATTACTAGCTGGCCGCTCTCCTTGATCCATAGTACAAGAGTAAGGTTGTGGACCTTATCTTGCCGTCACAGAGGGAGCAAAGAATGAGACATCTCCGGGAGGCCTTGCAGAAAGGTTTGTCTAACGCGTTCCCAGAGACTGGGAGGTTGCAAACTCCTGGTCCTGGACAACGTGTTGCTAAGGCTTCAGACAGTCACAGAAGGAGCAGTGGAGAAGGTGGCCATCTGACCGATGCGTTCAGACAATTTTATAGTCTGCAGCCCCAAGGTATGATCAGTTTCAGCAACCATCGCCAGCGTCTGATTTACATGGTGCAGGCATACCTAGGGGCAAGGTCAGACTTTGACACATTTCCCACTGAAAATCCTCTGGCTTACTGGGTCTTGAGGATGGCTCACTGGCCAGAGCTTGCACAGTATGCAATTGAGCTACTGGCCTGTCCTGCATCCAGCATTGTTTCGGAATGTTTTCGGAGCCTTTAGTGTTGCTGGAGGCTTTGTAACCGATCACAGGGTGCGCCTGTCCACTGACTCGGTTGATCGACTGACCTTCATAAAGATGAATCAGTCTTGGATCACCACCAGCTACCAAGCACCTGAAGCTGATGTAACCAAATAATTTTTTTTGAAATGTCACATCCCTTCAATACTGCGTATGCTTATGCTGAGTGTCTGTCCTGTTATGTTGACTGACTATCCTATTCCTCCTCAATGATCCTGCTGATAGCTTGGAAGAATATTTTTGGTTCTGGGTGACGCCACCAGTGGCTAAGGCCCAATTTTTCAGCCCCTGTTTAACAGGGGCATGTAATTACAATTTTTGATGCAATGCTTTGCAGCAGGGTTAATTCCTGCACTAAAACTAGAATATCTGGGAGAGGTTGCAGTGTCGTGGCACCAGCACCAGTGCCTAAGGCCCAATTTTGCAGCCCCTGTAGGGGCATTTAATTAGAATTCTTGATATAATATTTCACAGCAGGGCCTGTTCCAAGAGTAACTGTGAGGACTTATAGTGTTATGGCACCAGCACCACCACCACCACAACCACCAAAGGCCCAATTTTTCTACCACTGTTCAACAATGGCATGTAATTACAATTCTTGATATAATCGTTCACAGCAGGGTGCTCCAGCGCCCACCAAAAGTCACTTTAAATTCTTACACCTTAGGCCCACATTTCTGCAGAGCATATAGGGCAGGCCCCTACTTTCAAACTTACAAACGTCTCCTACTTGCAAACGGAAGGAGACAACAGGAAGTGAGATGAAAAAAGACAGACGGCCCAAAAGATTATACAGGGGTGATAACCCTTCCTTATGTTTTCCAAAAAGCTTAAAAATAGATTTTTTGACTGGAGCTACACTTTAAAAATGTACCAATTACAAGCAGATTCTACTTAACACCACAAACCTACACAGTCCCTGTCTTGTTTTCACTGCCTGTATACTGCTGTTCTGAGTATATAGGGCCTGGAGGCCCCACACCTTTCCTTTTTTTAATTTGGGTATGGGGTAGACCCAAAGGGGCAGGGGGGGCTACCCATGCCATTTTTTTCTCAATGATTTTCATCCGTATTGCCGGAACCAGATATTACATTAAACCCGCAAGCAGTTTTAAATTACTTTTTTTCCATTAAATGTCATTTTGTGCAGGGACTGTTCTAAACACGGCAAACACGTGCCACTTCACAGGCATACTATAGACACCCCCAGGCATGATATTTAAAGGAATATTTAACTTTTTTTCCCTCACTTTAATCGTCATTAAAATCAATGCTCCCAAAAAACAACCGTTTTAAAAAAAAAAATTGCCATTGACCTATGTCCCCTGGGGCAGGAGCCCGGGTCCACAAACCCTTTTTAGGTCAATATCTTGCATATTAGCCATTAAAATGAGCGCTTTTTATTTCGAACGTTCAAGTCCCATAGACTTCAATGGGGTTCTAAAGTTTGATGGAATTTTTCGGTCCGTTCGAAAGTTCTGGTGCGAACCGAACTGGGGTGGGATTGGGATTGTTCGGCTCATCCCTAGTCGAGATGTATTTGGAAACACACTCCTCCCACTTTTCGTCCTCTAGAGTGTGTATGTCAGTCTTCCATTTGTCAAAGGATTGGGTCAGCTTGATATCATGAGCTACAGTCACATAGACATAGAGGGAAGAGAGGGGTCGTCCCATTGTTCTGAAGGTCAGGAGTCTCTCCACTGAGTCTGACTCCAGTGTCATTTCCTCTGGGAACTGGGCCCTAAAAGCGTGGCCCAGTTGCCAGTATCGAAATGTCAATTTGGCTGGTAGTGAGTAAAGGGATCTGGAAAGACATAAGTTTACCGTTTTTGATTATGTGTTTTAGAGTCTTTATCCCCTTTTTTGCCCATACTGAGGGATCTGGCAAGGAGTTGAAATGAGGCAGGAGAGGGTTGCCCACATGGGCATGTGAGAGGATATGTGAAAGGGTTTTGCATATATCGCCCCAGCTTCCTGCCAGGCCCTTATTGTGGTTGTCATGGGGGTCGTCACTGAGGGGTCAGCCGTTTTTAACCTAAATGCAAGTTTACTAAGAGCTGCATATGATCCCATTATGGCTGCTTCTAATGTAACCACTGGATTTTGTCTGGGCTGGGAGAACCACCACCGAATTGTGACCAATACGGCTGCCCAATAATACATTTGAAAATTGGGAAGCACTAGTCCACCGCTGGAAAGGGGTAGTTGTAGTATTTGTTTCGCCACTCTGGGAGGTCTCACCCAGACAAAGGTCCCCAGCTGCCCCACCAGTCTCCTGAAAAAAGCCCTGGAGATATGAATCAGGGTGTTTCTGAAAAAATACAGGAACTTGGGCAGGAGCACCATTTTCAGCAGGTGTCAGGGGAAGCGAGTGCCAAGCTGTGCATTTGGTGCTGACTTGCTGCATAAGGGGCTGGAGGTTCAGGGTTGTATATTCCCCTAAGTCTGCTGTGATCTTTATCCCCAGGTATTTCATTTCCTCCGCCCATTTAAGCTGCGTCTGGAAATTTGGTTTGGTTGTGGAGGGATGGAGTGAGAATGTTTCGGACTTATCCTAGTTAATATTATAAAATATATAAAAAGTTTTAATCGGCCTCTCCGCCGCTCTTCATCTGAAGGATAAAAATACTTCCGCTTTGCTTTTATCTAGAAGGTAGGCTGTACGGGGGGGCCCGAGATTTCCAACAGCAGCCCTGCAAGTTGCGTCCATGGATCACCCGGTACCTACATAGAAGAAGCAGATATACTGGACCCCCATATTAGCAGCAGAGACATCTAGCGGCCAAGGAGGAGTTGGTTTTGGTATTGTGAAGGCTCAGATTTTCAGTGATTTGGTGAGTGTACCCCCAAAAGGGGTTTCGTTTGGAACACAAGAGGTGGATCGTGGGGTGGAAGCTGCTCTGTATCCCTTCTTTTCACAAATAGAACTGTTTCCGATCACCATCATTTCTTGGGCACTGTAAGAAGTCACTTTGAATGAAAGTGTATAATTATGCACTGCTATATATAGAGAGTGGACTCTTGCTGTCAGGATTAAAACTTTTTATATATTTTATAATATTGTTTTGAAAGAAAGCAGCAGCTGTGGTTTATATTTACATTTATATTCTTGCAACTTTTTTATTGACATATTTTATATATCAATTTAAAGTTAGCCCATCCTGATGCCCTGGGTAGTGTGCTAATAGGTCAGGTTTTATATAATTTTCAGCATGCTGGTTTTAGTTATCCCAGTTAATACATATACATATAATTCACTAAAACGGTTAAACAGGGTCAGAACTTTCTGAAGGTAGGTGGATGAGTCAGCCAAATACAGTAGGGCGTCATCTACATATAGAGACTTTTTTTCTTGAATAGTCCCGACTTGAATACCCCGTACCTCAGCATCCGCTCTGATGAGGGTGGCCAGAGGCTCTATGGCCAGGGCGAACAGGCCCGGGGGCCAGGGGGCAGCCCTGCCCCGTGCCTTGATGCAGCGGGAATGGCTCAGAGAGACAAGCATTGGTATACACCCTAACCTGGGGAGCGGTGTACAGCAATTTAACCCACAAGATTTATTTACAACCAAAACTGAAGTTAGTCTGGCGATATCTCCACTCAACGGAGTCAAAGGCCTTTTTCGGCATTGAGGGAGGCTACCAGTCCCTCCCCCTCTGCGTCTGCCCTGGCTATGTGGGTAAATAGTCTCCTGAGATTTATATCAGTGCCCCTGCCTGGCATAAATCCCGTTTGGTTGGGGTGCACCAATGCTGTGATAACCGTATTCAATCTGTTTGCCAATATCTTAGCCAATATTTTAGCATCGACATGTAACAGCAAAATTGACCTATAGGAGTGGCAGAGAGAAGGTTCTTTTCCGAGCTTCGGAATTAGGCTCCATGCACACTGGAGCTCAAAAAAGCTTTTTCTGGACGCCAGATTGCTGGCAGAAAACGCTGGTTGAAAAAACTTGCTTTTAATAGCGTTTTGTACTAGCGTTTATGAGCGTTTATTAGCGTTAGCGTTTATGGGCATTTTCAATAAAAATACACAGAGGACACTCCAAAAATCCCACAGTGCATTCCAAACTCCCACAATGCATTGAAAAAATAGAATGTTAATGAGCGTTTATAAGCGTTTATGAGCGTTTATCGGCGTTTGTCGTTTTTTGGCGGTGAAAAACAGCACTTTGAATGCAAATTTCTGGCGTTCAGAAAAAAGCCAATAAACTCCACTGCTCATTAAAGCTAAAAAACTTCCATGTGTGCATGGACACATAGCCTAACATAGAGTGGAGTTTATGGGCTTTTACAAAAAACGCCCAAACTCCAATAAACTGCAGTTTATCAGCTCCAGTGTGCATGGAGCCTAACGGTTGTGACTGTTTCCCCCATGGAGTGTGGGAGTGACTGTGTGTCTTCTGCTGCGGTCAGCATGGCATAAAGTCTATTGGCCAAGATGTCAGGGTATTGTTGTATAGCTCTACTGGTATCCCATCAGGTCCAGGGGTTTTCCCCGGTTGCATAGATTTAAGTGCTTTAAGTGTCTCGTGTAGGGTGATAGGCTTGTCTAGTCCCTTCCTATACTTGTCAGTGAGGACGGGAATGTCAACCTCGGAATTCCAAGTAGGTTGCCAAGTCTTCATCATTGAATGTCACCTGTGATGTATAGAGTGTTTGGTAGTACGTGGCAAAGCGATAAATTGTTCTTACTTGTAGAAAGTTCTAAGTAAGATTTTGTACATGTAAGTGTAACTAGTAAATAGTTAAATTCCGAATACTTGCATCTAACCCCCCTTCCTCTTCCTTCTCTCCTGTGAAGCCAGAAAGCACAGCCCTTGGTAGCTGATAGCTGAGAGACTTCAGATGATATTCACTAACAAGCTTTTTAGAGGCCTACACGATGTCTATGTAATTGTTGAAATATATATATGCTGTAACTGCCCATATGGGCACACTTAGCATGCTGGTGCTAGTCAGGCTGAGTGTCTTTCACTAGCGGAATAAAAAGTTTGTTTTCCAGAAAGTCATTTGTTCTGGAGTTATCACTAGTTTCCCAGAATTTATAGAGTTTTCTGCTGCATCTGCAATTGTCAGCCTTCTTAGTGGTCCACCAAGTATGGAATATTCATACTTTTATTGATCCAAGCTGGTCCAAGCATGCAATAAAGATTATACCTAGAGTTCAGATTTTGTACCTCAAGCAAGATTTTTTTTTTCTTTTTACCAACTTTCCTCTTTAATCTGTAACTGGAATGATTTTACTGCCCTATTTTCCACAAACCATTCTCTTGTCTCCCATATATCACAGCTTATCTCTCTATTGTCCCTTTGTGCACACTTGCCAGTTATGGTTACAGTTCAAGTCAAAGTCAGTTTTTTTTTTCCAAGGTAGAGGCAACAGACATACAATAAACCTTCACTAATGACTACACTCATACAATAAGGTGATTTTGGAAAGTGTAGGGTTTGGATAGCTTATGGAAAAAAAAAATGAATCAAAGTAGAGTTTTCAATAATGTTGTACATGAATCACTGAACATCACCGTTGCTCATTTTACCAAATTCTATTAAAGAAAACGTAACATGTCATTCAATGCGTCATCCAGTGTACATCCATGATCCTTGCAAAAAGTTACCACATTCTAGCATGTTAAAAAAGGTCATTTCAACTGGAAAGTCATAATTGGTTTAGTATTTAACTTGAAGGAATAGCTTCTAAAGGAAAAAAAGACAATTTTGTTCACTGACAAGCAAAGTACAAAGCCGGCTGCGGTTTGCACAGAGCAGTTATTGTTCTGAGAGGCAGAAAATGAGCAATTATTTTTAGGAGGCTCCTACTAAGATGTTGATCTTTACACTTGTTCTTGGCTGTATTAATTAAGATTATAAAATATATAGAAGGGTAATAAAGCGTAGAAGTAAACCAATGTGCAGCGGTGAGGAACAATTCACACAGCTGCCAGTAGATTATGTTTTATAGTTTGAGACAAGTATACATTTAATTGCTTACTAGCATTTTTAAAGTATTTTACTTCCATAAAATTAAAGGTCTGTATCAACAGATATTGAAGAAGAATTTTATCCATGCCACAGGATGTAATGATGTGAGTGTTTCATATATTGGCTACATAGAATCTGCAGTAGAGTGTAGAATGTATAGTAGAGATTAGGGATGAGCTTTCTGTTCGGGCCGAACACGAGTTTGACTGGAACACTGGTACACTGCACAAATCTGGCCTTTATGGAAGAGTGGCAAGAAGAAAGCCATTTCTCAAAGATATCCATAAAAAGTCTTGTCTAAAGTTTGCCACAAGCCACCTGGGAGACACACCAAACATGTGGAAGAAGGTGCTCTGGTCAGATGAAACCAAAATCGAACTTTTTGCCCACAATGCAAAACGATATGTTTGGCGTAAAAGCAACACAGCTCATCACCCTCAACACACCATCCCCACTGTCAAACATGGTGGTGGCAGCATCATGGTTTCGGCCTGCTTTTCTTCAGCAGGGACAGGGAAGATGGTTAAAATTGAGGGGAAGATGGATGCAGCCAAATACAGGACCATTCTGGATGAAAACCTGTTGGAGTCTGCAAAAGACCTGAAACTGGGACGGAGATTTATCTTCCAACAAGACAATGATCCCAAACATACAGCAAAATCTACAAAGGAATGGTTCACAAATAAACGTATCCAGGTGTTAGAATGGCCAAGTCAAAGTCCAGACCTGAATCCAATCGAGAATCTGTGGAAAGAGCTGAAAACTGCTGTTCACAAACGCTCTCCATCCAACCTTACTGAGCTCGAGCTGTTTTGCAAGGAAGAATAGGCAAGAATTTCAGTCTCTCGATGTGCAAAACTGATAGAGACATACCCCAAACAACTTGCAGCTGTAATCGCAGCAAAAGGTGGCTCTACAAAGTATTAACGCAAGGCGGCCGAATAATTTTGCACGCCCCACTTTTCATTTTTTTATTAGTTAAAAAAGTTTCAAAAATCCAATAGATTTCGTTCCACTTCACAATTGTGCCCCTTGTTGGTGATTCTTCACAAAAAATAAAAATGTTATATCTTTATGTTTGAAGCCTGAAATGTGGCAAAAGGTTGAAAAGTTCAAGGGGGCCGAAAACGTTCGCAAGGCACTGTATATATATATATATATAGATATATCTATATATATCTATATATATAGATATATATATATATATATATATATATATATATATATATATCCCCTGCATACAGTTTAGCTATATCTCACTGCAGGCGGTTCAGTTAACTGCAGTGCATTTAATATATATACAGATAATCTCATATATATATATATATATATATATATATATATATATATAGCCACTGCATACCGTTTAGCTATATCTCAGTGCAGGCTGTTCCTGGTGTACTGTTTCTAATATACTTAGAATATACTTAGAGTATACTAATATACATAGTATACAGTACTGTGCACCCATAGTGCAGTTGCTGCTACTTTTCTGGTAGTGTACACAATACAGTACACCCATAGTTGCTATTATACTTCTGTTGGTGTACATAGTACCATGCACCCCTAGTGCAGTTGTTACTACTTCCCTGGTGGTGTACACAATACATATAGTGTACTCATAGTTGTTATTATACTTCTGTTGGTGGTGTACACAAAACATACAGTGCACCCATGGTTATTACACTTCTGCTGGTGTACACAGTACCGTGCACCCCTAGTGCAGTTGCTACTACTTTCCTGGTGGTGTACACAATACATGCAGTGCACCCATAGTTTTTATTAAACTTCTGTTGGTGTACACAGTACCGTGCACCCCTAGTGCAGTTGCTACTACTTTCCTGGTGGTGTACACATTACATACAGTGCACCCATAGTTGTTATTACACTTCTGTTGGTGTACACAGTATCGTGCACCCCTAGTACAGTTGCTACTGCTTTCCTGGTGGTGTACACAATACATACAGTGCAGCCATAGTTGTTATTACACTTCTGTTGGTGTACACAGTACCATGCACCCCTAATGCAGTTGCTGCTACTTTTCTGGTGGTGTACACAATACATATAGTGCACCCATAGTTATTACACTTCTGCTGGTGTACACAGTACCGTGCACCCCTAGTGCAGTTGCTACTACTTTCCTGGTGGTGTACACAATACATGGAGTGCACCCATAGTTGTTATTAAACTTCTGTTGGTGTACACAGTACCGTGCACCCCTAGTGCAGATGCTACTACTTTCCTGGTGGTGTACACAATACATACAGTGCACCCATAGTTGTTATTACACTTCTGTTGGTGTACGCAGTATCGTGCACCCCTAGTACAGTTGCTACTGCTTTCCTGGTGGTGTACACAATACATACAGTGCACCCATAGTTGTTATTACACTTCTGTTGGTGCACACAGTACCGTGCACCCCTAGTGCAGTTGCTACTACTTTCCTGGTGGTGTACACAGTACACAATACAGTGTAGTGTGGTTTTTCTAAACAAAATTTACAGCATGTCCGGAAAGCCACCAAGGAGAGGTAGGCGCTTACAGGCCACTAAAAGAGGGCAAGCAGGCTCTGTGTCTACAGTCGACAGTGCTGGTCATGGACACGGTGCATCCTCAGCGCGTGGCCGTGGGGCACACTTGTCCTTTTTTTCTGCAGCTGGCCGTGGTATTGAGCCACAACATGCAGAAGGGTTGGTGGAATGGATAACAAAGCCCTCTTTGTCCTCCTCATTCTCTGTCACCCAGGCTCAGAGTAGTTTGTCTGAAAATGCAGCTGCCAAAGTGGCCTATTCCATCAGCTCCATGTCAACAGTCACTCCTTCCCTAGCCCCACCATCATGCATGGAGGAGTCCCCCGAAATATTCGACCACAGTGTCGGGTACATGCTGCAGGAGGATGCACAGTGATTTGAAGGCTCTGATGATGGTAACCAGGTTGAGAAAGGGAGTAACGTGAGCCTAGAGAGAGGGGGTGCCCAAAAAGGTAAAGAAACAGCAGTCATGTTCCCTGAGCTGCAGCATATTGCCAAGTTTTCTCCAGTGATGAGGATGGAGGGGATGATGAGGTCACGGACTGTATTTGGGTGTCTGAGAGGAGGAGGAGGAGCACATCTTCAACGAGGCAGAATGCCCTCCAGGGGGCATCTTAAGGGCGGCCATCCTATTGCATCACACCACAGAGCTAAGCAGGTGCAGGGCACAGCTGACTCCCCACATATTTTGAAAAGTTCTTTGGCGTGGGCCTTTCTTGACGTGTGCAGCAGATCGCCCCATTGTTGTTTGCAACATATGTCTGAAGCATATCAAGCATGGTCAAAACATGCTTGATCAGACATATGGCCACCTCCCATGCAGTCCATTGGCAACAGCACTTAAAAGACCCACTTCAAAGAACAAGGTGGACCTCTCCTTGCTCCTCATCAGCTTGGATCTCCAACCCCACTGCACCTCCAGTCCTCTCAGAAACCTGCACTGAGAGAAATGAAGGTATAGAAATAGGTGTCCTAAGTACTTGCGGCCAATCTGCTAGCGCTACACTTATACCCTACCCCAGTTGCTAAACCGTCAAAAGAAATTCGGTCCCAGCCATCTACACGCTCAGCGTCTGAATGCTAGCTTTGACAAATTGCTAGCACTGCAACTGCTGCCTTTTCAGCTGGTAGACTCTGCCCCCTTTTGCTATTGTGTGGAATGTGCGGTACTTCAGTGGCAGGTTCCCAAATGCCATTTTTTTTCACGGAAGGCCATTCCAGCTCTCTACCAGCATCTGGAAGGCAATGTCTTGGCCTCGTTGGACAGGGGAGTCAGCAGTAAGGTGCATATTACTGCTGACTCATGGACAGGGATGTTACCTTTCTTTCACGGCATACTGGGTAACTCTCCTGGCAGCTGGGAAAGATGCAGGACAGGGTTCAGTGTTGTTGGAGCTTGTTCCGCCACCACACCTCCAAATTGCCAGTAGTGGTGATTCTGCCACAGCTCTCTCCTCCACCCCCTCCCCTTCTTCTTCCTCTATAGCCTCTTCCTATTCAGATTTCTCCTCTGAACCAGCGGTGCTCCGAATGCGTTCAAGGGGCTACGCAAGCACTCAGGCAAAAAGATGCCATGCGTTGCTTGAGCTGGTCTGCTTAGGGGACAGGAGCCATACTGGGGCAGAAATTCTGCATGGCAGGCTCAGAGGTGCTTTTTGACGCCTTCTCTGCCCTTCAACAGGGACACTTGACCCATGTTCCCTGTTTGGCTCACATCCTGAATTTGGTGGGGCAGAGGTTCTTGAGCAGGGAGCTGGGCTTACAGGATCTCCTGAGGCAAGCCAGGAAAGTCTGTGGTAATTTCCGCTGGTCATATAATGCCAGTGCTCGGCTGGCTGACATTCAAATAGAATGCAACCTGCCCAAGAATCGCCTCATTTGTGACATGGCCACCAGGTGGAACTTAACGTTAGCAATGCTGCAGGTACCTGTGTGAGTATGGCACCAGGACAGGGTCAGGGGAGCTTGTTTTTTTTTCGCCCACACCAGTGGCTACTGATCAAGGATGCATGCACCGTCCTGTCACCATTTGAGGAGGCCATGAGGATGGTGAGCAGTGACAGTGCATGCATCAGTGATACTGTCTCTCTTGTCTTCCTGTTGGAGCACACACTTCGTGGAATAATGGACAGGGCACTTGAGGCAGAACAGTGGGAAGAAGAGGAGGACTTCCTTACCTTGCAAGGCCTCCTTTACCGAAATACTAGTATTCCTGCAGGCCAGCCGATCACAAAATAAGAAGAAAAGGAGGAGGGGGAGGATTGTGTCAGCATGGAGATGGAGGATAACACTCAGAATCAGCAGCAGTCTCAAGGGATCGTTTTTAGTCTCCAGAAACCCATGGAGTTGTATGTGGCTGGGAGGAGGTAGTTGAGGATCATGTGATCCTTAGTGACCCAGAGGACTCAGGATCGAAGGCCTCTACAAACCCCCCTGATCCTGCAAAAGGACCCTAGGATTCGTAGTATCAAGGAGTGGGATCATTACTGGCTGGCAACCCTTCTTGATCCATGTTAAGGGTAAGGTTGCAGAACTTATCCAGGGAGCAGAGGATGAAACATCTTCAGGAGGCCTTGCAAAAAGGTTTGTGCAATGCGTTTCCAGAGCCTGGGAGGTTACAATTTCCTGGTGCTGAGGCTTCATGCAGCCATAGAAAGAGTGGTGGAGAAGGTGGCCGGCTGACCGATGCCTTCAAACAATTCTTCAGTCCTCAGCACCCAGGTCTGATCAGTTCCAGCGACCATCGCCAGCCTTTGAATTACATGGTGCAGAAATATATAGGGGCAAAATCAGACTTGGAGACCTTTCCAACAGAGCATCCACTGGGTTACTCGGTCTTGAGGATGGACCACTGGCCAGAGCTTGCTCAATATGCAATTGATCTACTGGCCTGTCCTGCATCCAGCGTTCTTTCTGAATGCACATTCAGTGCTGCTGGAGGCTTTGTAACCAATCACAGATTGCGCCGGTCCACAGACTCTGTTGATCGGCTCACATTCATAAAAATGAATCAGTCTTGTTTCACCAGCTACCAAGCACCTGATGCTGATGTAACCAATGGATTTTTCTATGGATGTGGTATCCCTTGAAGACTGCATATGTGAGTGACTATCTTATTATGCTGGGTGACTATCCTATTCCTCCTCAATCTTAATTATGATAGCTTCTAGGCATATTTTCGGTTCAGGGCACCACTACCCTGCCTAAGGCCCAATTTTTCTGCCCCTGTTTAACAGGGGCGCATAAATTACAATTTTTGATCAAATATTTAACAGCAGGGCTTGTTCCTGCGCTCAACAATAGTATCTGTGAGGGGTTACAGTGTTGTGGCACCACCACCACTGCCTAAGGCCCAATTTTTCTGCCCCTATTTAACAGGGGCGCGTAATTAAAATTTTTAATCTAATATTTCACAGCAGGACCTATTCCTACACTCAAGAAAAGAATCTGTGAGGCTTTACAGTGTTGTGACACCGCCACCGCCTAAGTCCCAATTTTTATGCCCCTGTTTAACAGGGGCACGTAATTACAATTCTTGATATAATATTTTACAGCAGGGCCCGTTCCAGTGCCCACCAAGAGTAACTGTGAGGGCTTACAGTGTTCTGGTACCACCAACACCTAAGGCCCAGTTTTATGCCGAGTGTATAGGGCAGGTCGTATAGTATATACAGGCGATCCCCTATTTTCAAACATCTTAGAAACGACTCCTAATTACAAACGGAGGGAGACAACAGGAAGCGAAAGGAAATCTACCCCTAGGAAGGAAAATTCTCTTCTGTAACAGTTAATATGGGAAAAAGGTGTCTCCACTGATGCTTTATCACCCATCCTTGTTTCTACAACAATACAACATTTTCAAAATCCAATTCTCATTGGGACATAAAGTGAGATGAAATCTTCTGAACAGGGGCACAGACAGCAAAACAAATGTTACAGGGGTGATAACCCTTCCCTTTGTTATCCAAAAAGCTTAAAAATAGATTTTTTTTTTTCTGGAGCTAAACTTACAAAATGAACCTGTCCCAAATTACAAACAGATTCAACTTAAGAACAAACCTACAGTCCCTATCTTGTTTTTAACCTGGGGACCACCTGTATACTGCTGCTGTTCAGAGGATATAGGTCCTGGGGGCCCCACACCTTTTTTTTTAAATTTGGGTGCAGGATTCACCTTAATATCCATACCAGACCCAAAGGATCTGGTAATGGGCAGTGGATAGGGGGGGGGGCAACGTTACATTACAGCCGCAAGCAGTTTTAAATTAATTTTATTCCTTTAGAAATGTCATTTTGTGCAGGGACTGTTCTAAACACAGGAAAAATGCGCCACTTTACAGGCATACTATAGACACCCCCCCAGTCAAGATATTTAAAGGAATATTTCACTTTTATTGTTTCACTTTAATCATTATTAAAATCACTGCTCACAAAAAAACGATAATTTTTAATACTTATTCTTGCAGTGATTCATGTCCCTTGGGGCAGGACCCGGGTCCCCAAACACGTTTTATGACAATAACTTGCAATGTTAGCCTTTAAAATTAGCACTTTTGATTTTTCACATTCGAGTCCCATATGCTTTAACTGAGTTTGTATATTCACACAAATTTCCCAATTGATGCATCCGGCCCCTAATCTACATGTATGATGCCGGACGCATGGATTTCAATGGATTTTTTTGGAAGCACATGAATAGAGCATGAGGCGAGAGGAGAAGCGATCGAATAGGCTGCCGAGGGAAGGAGAGAGAAGCCATGAGGAGGAATCTGTTGTGAAGTTGGAGACGCAAGGTGAAGCCATTGAGGAGGGGGAGATGCAAGAAGGAGCCATAGCTGTGCGCGAACCTAGATGGAATAAGGTGGGGGGACGAAATAGAGACGGGGTGGGGGGTTTGACCAAGCGACCGACCGGCGGCAGGGTGTGGCGGCAGGTGTCTTGTTTGCTGCCCCTCCCCCCAAATATACAGCACTAGCTGCCACAGGATATATCCATGGGTTTCATTCTATAGAACTTTACCCAAGTTATATTGGAAACACTAACCACATTCTACTTTTCAATCTTACTTGTACCAGCAACACAGTTAGCAGAGTTTATAAACACAGACCTATTCAAAACCATTTCTTTGCTGCTATCATATAATCAAGGACTGCTGTTTGACATTAGCAGGCTGCATACTACCACGGGTATGGCACAGTATGTAAGACTAATACTGAACCTGGACTGGGACTCAAAAAGTGAGGAATTGCTATCTTATAGGTAATATATTGAAAGGTTAATTTTACTTAAGCAGTACTCTGAAAAACGTAGATTTTATCCTACATTCCTAAAACAAAATATTTTTTTAATATGCAAGTGTCAGGGATCTCGTGCAGCAGGTGCTCATTCCCGCTCAGTAAATTCAAATTCCTGTTCAGCAGCTGCTAATTCCTATTCAGCAAGTGCTAATTCTAATGCACATTTGCAGAGTCCAAAGACGAGCAAGGAAACGTATTGGCGCATACGTGCGTACCAATTAGCGTGCGCACGTACCCACAGATTCTGGCGCCCCGCAGCCTATTTAAACTGGGAGTCTGCCTGCCTTCAGTGCTGGAATGTCTTCAGCTTTGGTTAATGTGTCCCTGATTCTATTTATGTCTGATAACCTTATTCCTGACCTGGCTATGTCTGACACCTCTGCCTGTTATATCTGCTTCCTGCTTATATTACTGACCCCAGCTATGACCACGTCTCTGTCTCCTGATTTGGCACGTTACCGACTTCTGCCTGTTCCCGACCTTGAAATTGATCCTGATTCTGCACCTGTCTGCCTGGCTCCCACTGAACAAGGCTTGTGATTCCACACCCCCACTGGAAGGACACCTGTGTCTTCAAGCTACAGCTCACTCCTACGGCTGCCAGGCACCTGCACCTTTCCACTGCCCTAGCAGTCCCACTATCAGGGGTGCTTGGATGGGAATTGTGCAAGAGGCTACCCTCATCATCTCGGGCTCCACAGTCAGGTACGTGACAGCAAGTGTGTCTAGGCACTCCTGTTCTACAGCCTCATAGCGGTTTATCTACAGTTTGAGATCATCCAAGGCACTATGCTTCTGACTGACAGTCTAGAATGGTTTCTTGATGTCACTAGTATGCTGTTCTCCTGAGACCTTGCTGGAGAGGAAGCTATACCTTAAGACCCGAAGTGCATTCATCTTCCTACTTATGCTTCATTAACGTAATTTTAAAGGAAAAAATGTTATTTAAAAAAAATAAACATGTCATACTTACCTGCTCTGTGCAGTGGTTTTGCACAGAGCAGCCCCAATCCTTCTCGTGTCCCCTACCAGCGCTCTGGGCCCACCCCCCTTGCTGAGTTCCCCCATAGCAAGCTGCTTGCTGTAGGGGCACAAGTGTGTGCTCGCTCCCAAGTGAGCTCTACTGTGTCCATAAGACACAGAAAGCACGGCTCAGCCCCGCCTCCTGCTCCCATCTTACTGGCTGTGATTGACAGCAGTGGGAGACAATGGCTCCCATTGCTGCATCTCAGCCAATTATGAGAGAGAGACCTGGGAGAGCCTCGGGTCTCATGCACAAAGCTAGATAGAGATCAGGCTTAGTATTAGGGGGGCTGAAGGGGTAGCTGCACACTGATGGTTTTTACCTTTACAACTATTTTAATTCTGTGGATCTGTTCTTACTACATCTCTCCTGCTGTTTCTTGACCATTACCCCACCAGTCATCAGATCACTAGTCATCAGGCGGACAACTGTAAAGTTAGGAAGCACAGCCCTGCTCCTCTGCAAAGATTGCTACTGCCACACAGAGACACAGTGTTAGGCATGAGAAGGCAATAACCGAAAAAAAGATCAGCTGGGGGCAGCCTTTAAGCAATGCTAGTGACTAGTCGTTTGCCTTTTTTGGGCAGAGGTCATTTTTTAGAGTTAGTTATAGGAAACTGATAAAGACTGTTGCCAAAAAATAATAAACTGCTGCAATGTTATAACACTACACATGAAGGTCCAACACTATGAAGATCCTCTGCTGGTCTCTATACATTGCTGCTTGAACTGTTGCTTTTCCCACGGTCTTTGACTATATACATTGGAATGTTTCCAATCGTTCTGTAAAACATGTTTTTTTGCTTGCATACATTTGCAGACACATTATATGGCCAAAAGCATGTGAAAATCCCTCCCTATGAGGGAGGTCATGTGTTTTCTAGTGAAGGGTACTGTTAATGCTACAGCATACAGTGCAAGGTATGGGCAATACATTTTCTGGTACAGCATGACTTTGCTCCTGGGCACATAGCTAGCCAGGTCCATAAAGTCAGAGTGGGGTAGATTTACTAAGGCTGGTGCATTCAGAATCTGGTGCAGCTGTGCATGCATACCAATCAGCTTCTAACCTCAGCTTGTTCATTTAAGCTTTGAAAATAAAATCTGGAAGCTGATTGGTTTCTTTGCAGAAGTGAGCCTGATTTTGCACTCTCCAGTTTTAGTAAATAAACTCCAGTTTGACCAGTATGTTTGTTGTTGAGAACTGAACAGAGCGTAGACTTATGGGTGACTTAACAGCTTTGGAATGAACTAGAATGCAGATTGAGAGCCACGCTGTCTTGTCCAACTTAAGTACTTGGCCTTACAAATGTATTTTTTTGGTCGAATGGGCACAAATTCCCAGAGACATGCACCAAAATCTTATGGAAAGCCTTCCCGGAAGATTGGAGGTTGTTACAGTCACAAAGCTGTGGGTGGGCTTCATATTATTGGTATAATTTTGAAATGGGATGTCCAATAAGCTCATAACTAGTGGTAATGTGTCCACAAACTTTTGGCCAAATCTATTACATCATGAAAGTATTGTATACCATACACTACCTGGACAGATTTTTTTAGATCTGGGCGATGAAGAGTACAAAAATGGGCAATGGCATACTCCAGAAGTGCACCAAATATAAAGCTGAAGCAAATGCCAAGGTAGACGTCAATGGCTTTTATGAAACAGTTGGCATTGGGGAGGGAAGTCCTGGCACCCATCATGAGTGTGGTCATTGTAAGAACAGTAGTCACTCCTAGAGGAATCATAAAACATAAGTGTTTCACATCAAATTTACACATATACATTATTATACATGAGCCAATAAAAGCTGAACTTTGAATAAAGATTTAAAAATTATTTTAAGTATATTAATACAGTTATGTATTTAAATGCAGTTAGAAAAAAACATTGAATTTGACCTCAGTCTTATGTAATCCTCTGTGAAACAGCACTCAGCCTGGGAGAGGTAGGGGCAACATTCTGAGCCAATCAAGTGTCCAGCATTCACATCAGCAGATAAGAAGCATGCTTACAAAATGAGACGTGACCTTATCGGTCTGTTGTTGCTTTGTGTTGCTAACTGTGGCAGAGTTATTTCAGATTTATAATGTACTATCTACATTTTATCAGGTCTATGTTAAAATGGACAAATACAATTTCTGAAGGGTTACACAATTCCCATATGAGTATTTCAACTGTGGTGGTTTGCCATTCGTTCACTATGTAATACACACTGCTGCTGCCTGCCTATGTCTGGGAGATTCTCAATGGCAGATAATAATAACATTACATTTCGATAGGCAGAGGTACTAGCATGAGCAGTAATGGCAGAAGATCCCAACCTATAGATCTGGATCCACTGCTCAAGGTATTCGCTATTCTTTTACACTGATGGATTCCCTTTTAAGCCCCAAACATCAGTACTGTTCAGTCCCTACTGGTAAATGCAATCCTAAAGAGCAACAGCTCCAACAACCATTTACAAAGCATTTAGCAGAGCTTGACAATTTTTTGAAACTCTAAAGCAGAGGTGTCCAAACTTTTCAAACAAAGGGCCAGTTTACTGCCCTACAGATTTTAGGGGTGCTGGTTTGTGCCCAGTGGGGTAGAAAATGTCCCATGCCCAGTATCTGTGAGAATAAACATGGCCGCGGGGTTGATGGTAAGCAGGAAGAAGTAGTGCCCCATCATTGGTGTTAGTTGGAGGAATAGTACACCATACTTAGTATCAGTGGAACAAATAGTACCCCATACTAGGTGGAGTGAGGAATATTGCCTCATATTATTGGGAGGAATAGCACCTCAAGGGCCAGATAAAATCTAGCAAATGGCCGCATGCAGCCCTCGGGCCACAGTTTAGAGACCCCTGATCTAAAGCCATTATGTTGCTACCTTAAAAAAATACCAGCAACCAGCGGAGCCCACTAAAAAAGAAGATTTATATTTAGTGAAACTAAACCTAGCAATTCTATAATATGCAAACTGGCTACTTTTTAGGGCAGAAGAGACATGCTATATCATCTCTGCAATAAGATACACTTGCCTGCCTGCTCACAGTCCTCTAATGAATGTACATTCATATGCAGCTCAGCATGCATTCCTTGCATGCTCTGACTGTATTGCAGGGCTCAAGTCCTGCGGAAACGCATGGGAACGGAGTTCCTGTACTTTTTCCACAACATGAACTCAGTTCCCATTAACAGCTGCATCCTGCAAGACTTTGAAGTATGAGAGCTGTGTGACAGGTGCTACACCAGTAGCCACCGACACAGCTCGCAATAGTAAGTGCTGCACACCAGGGGTGGACTGACCATTCAGGCATTGCCAGTAGGGGGCCCCATGACAGCTTCCTCTTCGATCTACCTGTCAATCCCAGCTAGCTGACGGGTAGATCAGGTCCTTGCTGCTAAGAGATTGTGTTTAGTCAGACCTCTTGTGATGCGCTCCTCCCCGTCGGCCCCTCCTTATTTTCTGTCTCCTCATCCCCCCCCCCCCCCCCCCAGTTTCCTGCATACTTTCTCTGTGTGTCCCGCTAAATGAGAGAACCCAGAGGAGGAACACAGCTATTCTGCTCACAGGACATGCAGGGAGAGAGGTGAGCTGAGGGAGGAACATTAGTTTGGGGTGGTAAGCTGAGCACAATACCTCGCAAAGTTTAATGCCAGGAGGGAAGTTTATGTGGAAATATGTGAAGGGTTGGAATAGCAGCGAGTGTGTGTTGGAGCCCTGCAGAGATTGCAGCCCCCCAAGCTAACATACATCTCCTAAGCAGGAACACATCACTATCTCCCCAAGCATTCTGTCCAGATAATGTGCAGTTCATTTATGACCTTTCCATTTAACCCTGTGTTTTCCAAACTCTGTTCAATGAAAAGTGTAAACTCGCCACATAAACACTCTATATACAAAATAACATTCCCCAATAAAGATCAGAACATGATGTTCACATTTGCATGGAAGCACAATTGAATGAATGCTGATTATTCAGAAAATGACCGTATTTATGTTTTTTTTATGTACTAACAGTTAAGCTTCATACACACAATATGAAAATTGGATGATAAATACCACTTTTGAAGTGTCCGTGCATATGAGCGTATGGAGCGTATCATTTTTTTTGGTGGGGGAGTGGATCTTGGGTGGGAGTTCCCGCACTTTTTTCCTCAGGACTTGACCCCTGCTGTATTGTAAATGACTGACTCCCATGCATGGCATGATTTAAATCCCTGCTGCCTAATCAAGGGGCTAAAAACCAAGGGAGAAGCTGCCTGAAAGTGATGTAATCAGAAAGTAGAAGTGTGTATTTCACATAGTTTAGTCGTGGGCCATGGGCCATTGTTTATCAACACTTCTGGGTCACATAGCGATACCTATGGTGGGAACTGTGGCTCATCCCACTGGCCGCTGTGTTACTATGGGACACACAGGCAGTGCCTAAAGCTTGCTAACACCTTCCAAAAGTGTATTTTAAAAGACACTGTCACAAGTTTATGTAGTCATTGCCCTTCCCATGTAACCTGTGTCTATGCCTGGTCATTGGAAACTCAGCCCTGAGCACTGTCAACAAGGAGGAGCTCCCATACTCTGCCATACTCAGAAGCCCAGCTTCATTAGAGCAACAGAGCAAGGGAGCACATCGATGAAACACATCTTCATAAGCCGGGATAGAAGACTATAACCTGCTGCGACTTTTCCCTTTTCCCTGAATGACAGCCAGCACTCCCAATAGAAGCTGTGTCCAACCCCTCCAGGCTGGCGCTAAACGGTGCTTTAAGGGTGTTAAGAAAGCTGCTCAAACCTAAAGGCTTGATAAAACCGATGTAGTTTAAATGAGCTTTTCCAACCTAAGATTACATTATTCCTATATGTTTAGGGCTTAAGAAGCCTGGATCGTCACATCAGTGCTGCAGTGATTAATATAAAGATGTTTGCATGCTGACATCATCCACTGACACAAAAGTAATAGCTTTGCAGGTGATGGTTAGTATTCTTGATCCTTCTTCAAGAACCTTCAGTCACAGTAAACCATTATGGAGAATGCAGCAAGCAAGAGAAATGTTACCTATGCAAATTCTTGCAGGTACAGATGATTGGCTGATCCAAAATGATACCCATGAGAGTACAACCAGAAGGATTGATGGCACATAGGTCTCCAGAATGAAATACAGGATGTTTCTTTTCAAATCAAAATGAAATACCAGCTTCGGGTATCGCCCTGTGTAGGAAAATCAAGAGAAAATTAGATTTGCTGTGATCTACCCTGGCTGTGACATTCCCTGGCATACACAGAGAAACAGTTAAAAAAGAAATGAGAATGTGCAGTAAGCCGCAAGAACCGCATCTGAGTTTCCTGCAGTCAGTTCAGCAGAAGGTGTATTCTCATTGCTAAAGGGCACTGCACTTTGTATATCGCCTTATTGAATAAATCCACATACCCAGAGTACAGTGTTTATCCAGCAATGGGTTCATTATGGCTTGGAGAAGAAATTGGCATTCAGAATTTTCAAGAAAGCATAAGCATCTATGTCTGTATTATTGGTATAAAAAAAAGCACTTGTGGTCGCCCGTCTCTTCTGCCGAAGCAATGTATCGTAGCTGCTACAGTCACAATCGTCAAGCGGCTACAAGTCACGTGATCGGCCTGAAGACAGCTCAAATTAGGTATTTACAGTGCTCTTTTTTTTAACTAGTGACACAGTGTGCTACGCCATTTTACAGGAATAGCGTGTGGGGGAGGCGGGGCCAGCCAGGGACAGACACAGAAGGGGGTGGCAGGCAGGAAGGAGGGGGAGAGAGGAGAGCAGAGAGCAGGCAGCCTATAATGGAGGGAGGCACTTTGACCACAGTGATCAGGGCAGAGCAGTCCTGGTTATCGTGGTCTATTTAGAGAGGCCACACAGGCTCAGGGTTTTTTTTTTTACAGTTCAGAGGGGGGCATGGCAGGGGCATGCCCTATGCCTACATACGATTGCTAGTAGTTGTCCCTCGTTCCCATCTTAAAATGTTGGGAGGTATGGTTTAGAGGCAACAGTGTCTAGAGGCAGAAAAAAAAGCACCACTTGCACATTCAGGAGAGGAGCATAGAGCCATAAAAAAAACACCCGATTCACCAAAACACACGTATGGGTGTTGGTGTCACGGCATCCAGGGCCGCTATAATCCGTTTGATGAGAGTTTGTACACTGCAACTTATGTGAGTCTTTTTAACCCTTTTTAATAAACCTATTTTCAGTGGATTTACACTATTGCTGACTTTTCTTTGTTATAAATTCAATACTTTTTGAGATTCTGTAAAATTTCCCCCCCGAAAGCCTTTTTTTCACATCACATTGCTTTTTATACCTATAGTATATGTTTTCACCTTTGAGGATTTCTTAGTGGCGTCACATTATCTGTGCTGATACACAATATATATATATATATATATATATATATATATATATATATATATATATATATATTGTAGCAGCACGCAGGTAAAATCCCCTGGTTGTATCCAGGATGGAAAATATGTATGCCCTAGATTCAGGCTTTATGCGGACTTGTACAACTAGAGGGGAGTCCTGGGAGTCCTATAGGGGAAGAGTTAATGAGCCCAGCTGAAGTAAGTGGGCTCATTAAGACCTCTACAAAAAACCCCAGCATGCTTAGGGAGATGCTCCATCCTGGAACCAGTTTTGTGTTTGTATAGACTGGGGAGTGTGACACCTGTTCTGTGCGGTGAGTTAACGCCTGTGTGGCAAACCTCTACAACAGAGACAGAGACAGGGACTGGTGCAGCACAAGGCTGCACTCAGTTGTTAGACAGGGAATCTATGTGTGTAATTGGAGGTCAAGTTGACCAGGATTTATTTTCATGTTTTTCTTTTGTTTGGCTGTTATATTTTTCAGTGCATGTGTCATAAATAAACCGCACCTTTTGTTTTTTCCACCTACAACGCTGTCTGCTGTGCCTGATTTTGTGTTGTGAACCCATCCAGGGGGTCACACACACCCGCTGCCGAGCAAACCCCTCACAATATAGATATAGATATAGAGAGAGATATATATACTTTTTTTTAAGCAGTAGTAAATTCACCCTGCAAGGCAATGTCATAATGTGCTAGTATGCATCGCATACTAGCACATTATGAGAGACTTACCTTAAAATGTAGCCCTCCAGCGGTGCACTGCCACTGCTGACTGGGCTTCATCTTCACCCAATCTTCCTTGCAGGTTCGCAGGTTCCGGCCATCTGACTGAGTCAAGGTTTCCGCCACAGATCTCTGAAGGAGCGGTGCAGCGTACCGTTCCTTCAGAGAGCATGCATCGGTGACGTTACAGGCTGCTGTTTCTCCATGGAATATCCCCTAAACATGCATGTTTAGGAGATATTCATTTTACCTACAGGTAAGGTTAACTGTAGGTAAAAGTATCAGAAAACACTGCCACTTTAATCTCTTGTACACACGGTCGGACATTTCGACAGAAAATGCCCGATTGGACTGTGTTGTCGGATAATCCGACCGTGTGTGGGCTCCATCAGACTGTTTTCGTCGGAATATCCAACCAACAAAGTTTTAGAGTTGGGCTTTTAAATTTTCCGACATGATCCGATCAGACTTTGTCCAATTGTTTGTAGAGAATTCCGATCGGACAAAATGCCATGCATGCTCAGATCAAGTTCCTAGACCAAAGCTATTGGCTACTAGCCTGAACGTAGTCCCGTCAAATCTAAATTACGTCATCACGTTACGAACAATCGGATTTTCCGACAACTTTGTCTGACGGTGTGTATACAACACCAGTTTCGGACAAAATCCGTCAAACAAAATTTGACGGATTTTGTTGTCGGAATGTCTGACCGTGTGTACAAGGGCTAAGACATACACCAAACATTTTCTGCAGGTAAATCTTCCTGCAGTATGTGTTTTAAAACTTTGACAGCCACCGAGGTATAACATATGTTGGTTGGCAGCAGTGGGCGGGTTCTTCTGAAGACTGCACATGCCACCTACAGCTCCCTGAGTGTGGAAAATGCTGCGATTTTTTGAATTTTTTCATCCTCAATCTATCTATGTAATTTTAAACATGCTTGAGATTAACACTGAACTATACTCGAACAAAAAGGTTAAAAAAAAAAAGAAAATTGAAAAAGGGGCTTTCTCATTGGACCATTTTCCTGCCATTACTCAACATTTTCTTTAAAAAAAGTTTCTCCATAGCTCAATCACCAGGTATTATTTTACTGAAATGTTAACAAAGACTGAATTTTATTTTTATTTTTTACATTACATTAGCACGTCAGGCTGGGTTCACGTTTGAGCGATGCCGGACATTGCACGTGATTTGCGTCACATTTCAGTGCACATCACATGCAATGTCTGCGTAATGCAAATTCAGCCATACAAAGTGTATGGCTGAAATCACATTGCATTTGCACCAAAATGGTGCAGGACCCTTTTTTTTTGCCCACATTGGAATCGGATCGCATGGGTGTACACAACTATTGAACCGATTCCTGCACCATTTCACAGCTTGCACTGTGATCTGCGAACTGATCTGGCGGTGTCATTAACTTTCTATTGACACCGGCGGAGGTTCACAGAGGACAGTGTGAACTGCCTGCGAAGCTTATGTGATGCGGGCACCCGCACAGGAATCGCACTGGTTCCCGCATCGCATATATGTGAACCAGGAAGACGCATATGACATTTTTGTGTTTTGCGTTTGGTTCTATTTTCGATTGAAACTGAGGCTGATTCTTTAAAGCAGAGTTACAGTCATTTGTTGGTTTATTAACAGTCAGCAGTTACAAAAATGTTAGCTGCTGACTTTTAATAAAGACACACTGACCTGTCCCACGACCCAGTGCCGTACTCACTGCAGCCATCTTCTCCCCGTGTCCTCCTTCAGCGGCACAGAAATCTCTATTATGGGCACGAGCTGTGACAGCTTGCGACTTCACAGCCGGGTGCCCACTGCACATGCGTGAGCAGCGCTGAGCACTGTGACTGGTCCCCAAGTCTTCTAGGACCTGTCATGTGTCCCAGAAGATTTCCGGAGGGACAGTTTCAGCTTCCAATTGCCTAAGGGGACTGGATCAGAAGTGGGAGCAGGTACCTGTCAAAATCGGGTACCTGCTCCCGCCTCCTCCCCAAAAGCTCAGTTTCACAAACAGGAGTGGAATTTCACTTTTTTAGAACATGGAAATAGAAAATGAGACATAAGTTTTGTTTGGGCACTATGGCTAACAACTCAATTATGTGTTCTTTTTCTTTTATGATTTATTTATATAGCGCTGCAAATTTAAACCATGCTTTACATATTGTACTTTTATATGAGTCCTTGCTCTCAAGGAGCCCGTTCTTACATTTATGCATACACACATACACTAGGGCTAATTTGTAAAGAAGCCAATTAAAATGCTAGCATATTGAAGTGTGGTTGGAAACTGGAGTACCTAGAGGAAGTCCATAGAAGCACAGGGAGAACATGCAAACTTAATGCAGATAGTATTTTGGTTGAATTTCAAAACGATGACCCTAGTGCTTTAAGGCAGAGAGGCCAGCCACTAAGCCACTGTGCTACCCCTTTTCTCCAATTGTAGGGCTTGTGTCAATGGGAATTGGGCTTATAGCGATGCCATCAATTTGAGAGAATTCTGAGATCATTCAGAATTCATTGACAATTGTATTTGACTGACAAACGCTCTTCTAACCTGCTTTTCATCTGCTTCAAGTGGATTTTGCATTCCGAAAGACCTGTATAGGAGTGCTAAACCCATCAGATGTTGGCATCAGCCTTAATGTATCTAGAGTATGCAAAGTGGAGAAAATGAAATTGTACGTATTGACATTAGCAGCTAATCACTACAGGTAGGAAATGAGAGCAAGCTTCTGATCGCTGGCTGTTGGTAGCATCTTCTTTTCATACACCAGGCCCCATGTTTTTATTTAAATAATGTACATTTAGTCAGTCAGTTCTGAATCAAACTCTGAATATTAGTCGGTTAGGTTTCATATTCCTACAGACAGATCATTGAAAGCTACATTTTAATTGGCAGTCGTGAGTTATTGGTCATTGGTTTTCGCCTTACTAAATTGGAAACTCTGATGTCTTTTTTTTTTTAAGTTAAGGTTATGAAGTCTTACTTATAATTACTATTGCCCCCTCTGAGCAATGATTTTATTTTTAAACTAGGTATCATAATAAATAGAAAAACTGACACGTTTGGGCTTTTTGGAATGCTTCTTTTTCTGGCTTTCTGATCTGACAGCAGCTCCTGACCTGAACAAAGCCTCAGAATATGTAAACTGATTGCACTCAGGTTTGGATCGCTTAAGCACCACATATACAGTATCTCACAAAGTAGTGAATGTACAACTTACCCAATCAGTGTACAACAGTGTACATTTTCTGTCCCCTCAACTCAACACACAGCCGTTAATGTCTAAACCGCCGGCAACAAAAGTGAGTGAGTACACCCCTAAGTGAAAATGTCCAAATTGGGGCCAATTAGTCATTTTCCCTCCCCAGTGTCATGTGACTTGTTAGTGTTACAATTAGCCACTGAGTAACAAGAGTAATAGCAGTATAAATGTTTATTAAAATTAATGCACATACATGGATAATATAGCATATTCACTCAGCCAATGAATTTGCACATAATGCAGAAAATAAAGTTTATACAAACATTCTACAATGTAGTATATACAAATGCACGCATCAGAAAACCTGATTCGCGTTTTTCAAGATCATTGCTCGCTCATCAAGGGTGGATGTGGATGAGATGTATCTAAATAGACAAAAAGATGCATCACAGTGGTAAAGGAACGAAACCAGAGTTTCCATCGCTGAACCCCCAAATGGACGACAACAGCCCATGTTCGTCTTCTCCCCCTCAGCTCCCATGCCATACTCTGGCTGGGGGTTTAGCGATATATATAGTATATACTGCATTGTATAATGTTTGTATCAACTTTATTTTTATCTTTTTCTTTATAAACTTTATTTGTTTTCTTCATTATGTGCAAATTCATTGGCTGAGCGAATATGCTATATTATCCATGTATGCACATTCATTTTAATAAACATTTATACAGCTACTACTCTTGTTACTCAGTAGCTAACTGTGACCACCTCATTTAAAGTCCCAGGGCGACCCTCTCTTTTTTTGTATATGTATATAGGGATGGAGGTGTATCACTGGTGACTGCAGACCTTTTATCTTGCTTCGTTAGTGTTACAAGGTTTCATGTGTGAATGGGGAGCAAGTGTGTTACATTTGGTGTCATCGCTCTCACTCTCTCATACTGGTCACTGAAAGTTCAACATGGCACCTCATGGCAAAGAACTCTCTGAGGATCTGAAAAAAAGAATTGTTGCTCTACATAAAGATGGCCTAGGCTATAAGAAGATTGCCAAGACCATGGCACTGCGCTGCAACACAGTGGCCAAGACCATACAGTGGTTTAACAGGACAGGTTCCACTCAGAACAGGCCTTGCCATAGTCGACCAAAGTAGTTGAGTGTACATGCTCAGCGTCATATCCAGAGGTTGTCTCTGGGAAATAGACATATGACTGCTACCAGCATTGTTGCAGTGGTTGAAGGGGTGTGGGGTCAGCCTGTCAGTGCTCAGACCATACGCCGCACACTGTATCAAATTGGTCTGCATGGCTGTCATCCCAGAAGGAAGCCTCTTCTAAAGATGATGCACAAGAAAGCCTGCAAACAGTTTGCTGAAGACAAGCAGACTAAGGATATGGACTAATGGAATCATGTCCTGTGGTCTGATGAGACCAAGATAAACTTATTTGGTTCAGATGGTGTCAAGCGTGTGGGGTGGCAACCAGGTGAGGAGTACAAATACAAATGTGTCTTGCCTACAGTCAAGCATAGTAGTGGGAGTGTCATAGTCTGGGGCTGCATGAGGGCTACTGGCACTGGGGAGCTACAGTTCATTTAGGGAACCATGAATGCCAACATGTACTGTGACGCACTTAAGCAGAGCATGATCCCCTCCCTATGGAGACTGGGTCACAGGGCAGTATACCCACATGATAACTACCCCAAACACACCTCCAAGACAACCACTGCCATGCTAAACAAGCTGTGGGTAAAGGTGATGGGGTGGCCAAGCATGTCTCCAGACCTAAATCCTATTGAGCATCTGTGGGGGCATCCTCAAACAGAAGGTGGAGGAGCACAAACTCTCATCCACCTGCTCTGTGATGTTGTCCCGAAGGAGTGGAAGAGGACTCCAGTGGCAACCTGTGAAGCTCTGGTGAACTCCATGCCCAAGAGGGTTAAGGCAGTGCTGGAAAATAACGATGGCCACACAAAATATTTACACTTCAGGCCCAATGTGGACATTTTCACTTAGGGGTGTACTCACTTTTGTGTGTTGTGTTGAGTTATTTTGAGGGGACAGCAAATTTACACTGTTATACAAGCTGTACACTCACTACTTTACATTGTAACAAAGTGTAATTTCTTCAGTGTTGTCACATTAAAAGATATAATAAAATATTTCCAAAAATGTGAGAGGTTTACTCACTTTTGTGAGATACCGTACCTTTGCAGTTTATAAATAAATTATTGCCTAGAGGGGCATTAGTAATTACAAATATAGCTCTCTCACTTTAACCTATTAATGAAATACTAAATATTAGGGTGACAGGCCATGCATACATTGAAACTCACACTGTAGATGAGTCCATCATGATAAAACTCCATGCACACTGGGCTTAAAAAAAAACCTCACTCATATAGAGCATTTTTGTACACAGTTTAGGTGAGTTTAGCATTTTTTTCTGCCAGAAAACACCAATCAGAAACGCAAACCAGAAGAGTTTTTTTCTGCCTCCAAATGCTGAGCTCAAAATATGCCTCTAATCGTTCCGAATGTGAATGGACACATAGGATAACATTAATCTGCTCCCACAAGTAAAACACAAGCCCCTGTAGAAGCAGTGATTTTTAAGCCAGTGCGCACAAAGCCTAACTGTATAATGGATAAAAAAGGATGCACTAAGTATGCAGTGTTAGTTTAGTATTCAGCCCAGGCCCCTTATATGTTGTTGGAGCACCAGGCTTGGCTGAGATCCTTAATGATGTCAAACAAATGACAACAAGGTGATCCTTGCTCTGTCTCTTTCTTAAAATATTCCTTCAAGTCCAACAGTTAGCCTTCAAAGTGGAATTAAAGCCATCAATTTAACTGTTTCCCAAAACAATTACATTCAAGACATACAGTGAATAACTATCACTTCAATACACAACCAAGGCAGCGCTAAAACAATGGAACACATATATCATTAATGCAGTGCAATCATCAATAGGTGTTTAAAAAAGCAGGTGATTAGTCACACAGTCAAATATAAAGTGGATGGGTTACGTCCAGCTACAGATGTCTCCCAATCCATTATCCACGGAAATACACCACCAACACTTCCACTCGGGGGGGGGGGGGGGGGGGGTGAGCCTCCCCTATAATAAATTTTCTTACCAAATTGCATTGGATAATACGCTTCAAAAGGGGACCACTGATATTTCTTTGTAAACAATGTCCTCACTGACGCTCTCGTACATGGGGGGCTGGATATCACACTATTGCTCTCAAGCAAAAGAAATATAATCCATAGCATGATATCATTTTAAAATGCTTTAATCCAAAAATGAGCCCCCATTTTAAGAAAAGCACTTACAATGTGAAAACAATAATATAGGCATTTTGACATCCATAGACGGGAACAGTTACCAGGTGGCGTATACTACTTCGCTCTATACTCAACACATGTGGGTTCCTGCTTCCGACTTCGATAGGTGCGATGATGTCACTTTACTGGCAGTCGCTAGGTTCAACCCTGACGTGTTTCGTCATACTGACATCATCCGAGGGTGTGGCCTAACAACGCGACGTGTGAAGATTATAAACAGTTCCTCCCCTCAATATCAACCAATGACAGCGAAGTAGGTGGACGGTCGCCTAGGTAACTCCCATTCGGCTCACAGCTTCCAGATAGCAGCCATGACAAACTCTTATGGTGGGCTCAAATGTAAAAACAAATAAACCAACTCATGCCACACTATCCAATGTTTATACATTAAAATGCTTAAAAAAACAAAGGATAGCAATGTTTGCTCTTCCCTTCCCATGATCCGTCTGGCTCAATATATGTAAGTATATTAAAATATATATGTATATATAGTTCAGGCACCTGGTAATTGCAGGTTAGAGGTATCAATCAGATCTAAAGGACAAACAGCTCCACGGACTGGATGCAGCAGTCACCGGATAGGCCCCTCTCACTTGACCTAGCATCCGATGATATGACAAACAAAGTCTCTGCCACAGAATTGCTAATTGAACTTAGTGGTTCTTGAAAGTAGATGCGCAACAATGTCTCTGCCACAGACTTGTTAATTAAACTTAGAGATTCTTGAGAGTTTTTAGGAAGAACTACCATACAGTACCAGATTCTTTCAGCCGACCCGGCAATATGATGTCAATACGACGAAACGCGTCAGTGTGGAACCATACGAGTTGAACACAGCAGGACTGATAGGAGAGACAGAGGAGAAGGGTCCGATCTGGGAAATATCAGCGGAGAGCGATCTATTGCTGAGGGCGGTAGGACTATCCTTTAACATAGTCGATCCAACAAGCTGTGCTTTGAACCAATGCTTTGAAAGATTTGTTGTTTGTGAGTGCAATATTTGATGGCTTTTAATTGAATAAAGTACCTTTTTGGTGTGATGGAATTACACTATATGCGTTTTTTGTGATTATCCCCCTTTCTGAGATCGAGTGGTGTGATATATGAAGGTGAAGGAAACCTGAATTAACATCCAACAGGAACCCTTGATAAGGCCTGTGAAACCAGCCTAGTCTGGTATGAGGAATACCAAAGGGGGACTTGTCACCAGCACAGATTTTTTTCGGTGTTTGTATACGTGCACGCGTGGAGGTGTTTTCCGGGCAATGGTGCAATATATGTCAAGAGTTTAACGAACTATGTTAAATTGCTGTAAGATTTGAAATCTTACCATCAAGTGCTAATAACTTAAAATTGGAGATGGACAAAATGAGATACAGCGTTTGAATCCACTGACTACATATATATTGTGAATTTACACAATTTTAATGAGGAGTATCTTATCATTTATTGCACTCTAATGCTATTGTTTGTAAACGTAAATATAATATTATGCGCTGTTTTTACTCTGTTTTGATGGATGAATTTATCGTTAGATGTGTTGATTCATTTCTATAGAGTTTTTTTTTGCAATACTGTAAGGATATTGATCCGGGATGCGTCCTCAAACTGTGTTTCCAGGCTCCTCCAGAGACACCAGCCTTGCGCTCGGTCCTCCACTGGAAAAGTCCTCCCCTGGATCCTTCAGCTCTCCTCGGCTTCTCCCCGCAGGTGAGACAGCACAGGACCACCCTAGATCAGTAGGCCCCAAGACATTCCTGGGCCTACACTCTCAGTTGTAGAGCCTCAGGTCAGTGGGCCCTGAGGCGCAGGACCATGCGTCCAGACCCCAGGCCAGGAGGGCCCTGGGGTTGGAATCACGGACTCCAGAAAGCAAAATGAACGACCCAGAAAAATGGCGTCAGTACCTTAACCACTTTCAGACCGGACCATTTTGCTGGTCAATGACCAGAGGTCTTTTTACAATTTGGCACTGCGCTGCTTTAACTGGTAATTGCGCGGTCATGCAATGTTGTACCCAAACAAAATTTGCGTCCTTTTCTTCCCACAAATAGAGTTTTCTTTTGATGGTATTTGATTGCCTCTGCGATTTTTATTTTTTGCGATATAAATGTAAAAAGACCGCAAATTTTGAAAAAAAATGATATTTTCTACTTTTTGTTATTAGAAAAATCCAATAAACTCAATTTTAGTCATACATTTAGGCCAAAATGTATTCAGCCACATGTCTTTGGTAAAAAAAAAGTCAATAACTGTATATTTATTGGTTTGCGCAAAAGTTGTCACATCTACAAACTAAGGTACGTTTTCTGGAATTTACGCAGCTTTTAGTTTACGACTGCCTATCTCATTTCTTGAGGTGCTAAAATGGCAGGGCAGTACAAACCCCCCCAAATGACCCCATTTTGGAAAGTAGACCCCCTAAGGAAATTGATAAGTGGCATGTTGAGCCCATTGAATATTTTATTTTTTTGCCTCAAGCGATTGAATAATGAGAAAAAAATTTTTATTTTTATTTTTTTTACACAAAGTTGTCACTAAATGATATATTGCTCACACATGCTATGGGCATATGTGAAATGACACCCCAAAATAAATTCTGCTGCTTCTCCTGAGTACGGGGATACCACATATGTGGTACTTTTTGGGAGCCTAGCCGCGTACGGGGCCCCGAAAACCAAGCACCGCCTTCAGGCCTTTTAAGGGCGTACATTTTTGATTTCACTTCTCACTACCTATTACAGTTTTGAAGGCCATAAAATGCCAAGATGGCACAAAACCCCCACAAATGACCCCATTTTAGAAAGTAGACACCCCAAGCTATTTGCTGAGAGGCATGTTGAGTCCATGGAATATTTTATATTTTGCCACAAGTTGCGGGAAAATTACAAACTTTTTATTTTTATTTTTATTTTTTCACAAAGTTGTCACTAAATGATATATTGCTCACGCATGCCATGGGCATATGTGAAATGACACCCCAAAATAAATTCTGCTGCTTCTCCTGAGTACGGGGATACCACATATGTGGGACTTTTTGGGAGCCTAGCCGCGTACGGGGCCCCGAAAACCAAGCACCGCCTTCAGGCTTTCTAAGGGCGTTACAGTTTTGAAGGCCATAAAATGCCAAGATGGCACAACCCCCCCCCCCCCCCAAATTACCCTATTTTTGAAAGTAGACACCCCTAAATTTAGGGGTACACTAGTGAGACTAGGTAATAAATGGCGGGTGCCCTGAAACTATAAAAAAATAACTAACCAACCAGCGTCACCTGTAACAGTTATATGGTGATCACTGGTGAAAGGGTTAACTAGGGGGCAATCAGGGGGCTTTATGCGGTAGTATATGGGGGTCCCTGGTGCTATAAAAAGCTGCGGCGAACCTAAATACCTACCTGCCTAACTAGCGTCACCTGTGACACTAATACAGCGATCAGAAAAATGATTGCTTATTAGGCTGGGTTCACACTGGAGCGATGCGGGAACGCCACGAATCCGCGGCTGGTTCCCGCATCGCATGCCTCCCGGCGGCAGTTCACACTGCCCTATGCGAACTGCTGGGAGTGTCAGTGAAATGTTAATGACACCCCCAGATCAGTTCGCATATCGCAGTGCGATCTGCAAACTCGGATCGCATGGTGTGAACACCCATGCGATCCGATTCTGCTGCGGACCAAAAAAAGGGTCCCGTGCGAGTTTGCGGCGGGTGCGGCGCGAATTCAGCCATACTATCTGTATGGCTGAACTCGAATCGCACAGAGATCGGATGTGATTTGCACTGCAGTGCGGTGCGAATCACATCCGTTCTCATAAACCGCTGCAATGTGAACCCAGCCTTAGTGACACTGGCGACGGGGGGTGATCACGGGGTTAAACCTTTATTGGGGGGGTTAGGGGGGTACCTTAGAACTAAAGGGGGCTAACCCTAACTGCCCTAACAGTTATTACAGTCACAAATGACACCCGCCGGGTGATCAGGGGGTTAAACCTTTATTAGGTAATAAATGGCGGGTGCCCTGAAACTATAAAAAAATAACTAACCAACCAGCGTCACCTGTAACAGTTATATGGTGATCACTGGTGAAAGGGTTAACTAGGGGGCAATCAGGGGGCTTTATGCGGTAGTATATGGGGGTCCCTGGCGCTATAAAAAGCTGCGGCGAACCTAAATACCTACCTGCCTAACTAGCGTCACCTGTGACACTAATACAGCGATCAGAAAAACGATTGCTTATTAGGCTGGGTTCACACTGGAGCGATGCGGGAACGCCACGAATCCGCGGCGGGTTCCCGCATCGCATGCCTCCCGGCGGCAGTTCACACTGCCCTATGCGAACTGCTGGGAGTGTCAGTGAAATGTTAATGACACCCCCAGATCAGTTCGCATATCGCAGTGCGATCTGCAAACTCGGATCGCATGGTGTGAACACCCATGCGATCCGATTCTGCTGCGGACCAATAAAAGGGTCCCGTGCGAATTTGCGGCGGGTGCGGCGGGTGCGGCGGGTGCGGCGGGTGCGGCGAATGGCTGAACTCGAATCGCAAAGAGATCGGATGTGATTTGCACTGCAGTGCGGTGCGAATCACATCCGTTCTCATAAACCGCTGCAATGTGAACCCAGCCTTAGTGACACTGGCGACGGGGGGTGATCACGGGGTTAAACCTTTATTGGGGGGTTAGGGGGGTACATTAGAACTAAAGGGGGCTAACCCTAACTGCCCTAACAGTTATTACAGTCACAAATGACACCAATGCAAAAAAAAAAAAATGCAATTGGTGTCACTGTGACTGGGGGGGCAGGGGTAATTGGGGGGTGATCGGGGGGTAAAGGGGGGGTGTGAGTGTGCCTGGCATGTTCTACTGTGAAGTGTCGTGTTGGTGCAACTCACCGATTCTCTCTCCTCGGTGCCGGAACGAAAAATACAGACACGGAGGAGAGATTACATCACTTCCTCTCCTGTGTTTACATTACAGGAGAGGAAGTGATGCAATGCTTCACTCCCATTCGTCAGGAGCGATCGCGAGGGGGTGGCCATGAATGAATGGCCGCCCCCTCATCCCGGATCGCTCCTGCACGGATACCGACCGCTGCTGGCACCGGGGGGGGGCCTGATCGGGCCCCCCACCCGCGGGAAGGCAGGGACGTACATGTACGCCCATATGCCTGCCCGTGCCATTCTGTCGACGTACATCGTCGTGCGGCAGTCGGCAAGTGGTTAAATACCCTCTCCTAGAATGCACAGCAGGGAAACCACACCCACTGAACCATATCTGAGCATTCAATACATTCAATACATCCAGCCTGCTGCTGTTCCACACCCACTGACGGTGACAGTGACACCTTACGGTCAGGTAGGAATCAGTAACCCAAGTGCAACCCAACTGGACTGGTACAGAAACCAGACCTTTAGAGAAATTAGTCTGAGCCAAACTACAGCTTCAGATAATTAAATAATAAAAAAAAAAACAATAGTGTCTGCCCATCAGGAGCAGGGTGCTACATATATATATATACATACATGTATGCACAAGCAGGGATAACTATCACTGTTGCTTGTGCTCTCAACCAAACTGTCAAGCCATCAAATGGCTGATGTCATAACTGATCACATGTGCAGCACCATGGCAACTACAGGCCAAACGGAAGCTAAAATGGCACCTGTCTTGACAGTAAACGATAGGAGGGTTTAGTTCCGCTATGATATAAGCTCTCCTTATCCTGAACAAATCTGCCAGAAAAGGATATAAAAGTATCTCTTATAGAGCCAAGACTAAACAATTACTTTTATGTCTCCATGCAAAATTCACCTGGCGTTCCCAGCCACATCAAAGCTACAGCACTCTCAGCATCTTGTCACTCCTCCAAGGAACTTCTACAAACCAAACCTACTTTTCACCTCTGGCAGAGAAAATAGACATGCCCTTCTTTGAAACCCCACAGCCACCTCTGGTAGATAAAAGATACGCCTTCTACTTGTACAGTATTCAATAAGCTTATGAAGGAATGAATGAAATACTTGTATAGCGCACAATGCAAACTGAATCGCCTCTAGGCGCTGTGGCGAGCTTTGAACATCTGCTATAAGAGGAAGGTCTTGAGTTTTTTTCCTAAAAGCCAGGTGATTTTATTCCAGGCGGACGTTGATTGGTAGAGCATTCCATAGCCGAGGACCTTGGACAGCGAATCTCCGATCCCCCTTGGATTTATACCGGGCTTTGGGCACGAGGAGGAGGTTTTTGTTGGCTGATTGAAGACTGCGGTTTGGTGTGTAATGATTTATTTTCTCCATTAGGTATTGCGGAGCTTCTCTATGCACGCATTTGTGGGTGAGGCAAAGGGTCTTGAACGTGATCCGATTTTTTACGGTTAGCAAATGTAAGCTCCTCAGCGAAGGAGAGATGGATTCCCAGGGTTTTTTTCTTATTATCAGCCTTGCCGCCGTGTTTTGGATCAGTTGTAATCGCGCAAGTTGATATTGTGGTAATCCTAAGTAAAGCGAGTTTGCGTAGTCCAGTCGTGAATTAATGATTGTTCCAACTACCACTGCTTTGTCATTCTTTGGGATAAAAGGGATGAGTCTGCGAAGCATGCGCAGCAAATGGTGAGATCCACTGACTACAGATCCTATTTGCGCATCCATTGACATTTGTGCGTCTAAAATAACCCCGAGACTCTTCGCTTTGGTCTTTGGGGAGATAGTCTGCCCAAAGACGGTTGGTGGAGACCAGGAGGTTTTGGTTGCATGGTGGAACCAGCAAATTAGAAACAGTCTCTCATTAATGTTTACTCTCTAGAGGTTGGCACTCTTATGCAATTTATAATAGGTTAACAATCTCTCCTGCTTTATCACACCACTGTCCAGCTCACTCACTACCCAACCCATTTCAAAATAAGCCACTCTCCATCAAGGGTTGATCCAGGTGAACTTTGCAAGGAGGACTGAAAGTAACTGTTTAATCTTTTGGATATTCAATGATGTTCCGTGTACACTTGGTGATGTATTGTATTTTATGAGACAGGGCCAGCACCTATTTATTACACTGGTCACCAGAGCATGTAGACATTCTGTAGATACTTCCAATTGTTGTTTAAAGCCCTGGGGCCAGATGCAGCCCTTTTCTTGTGTAGCGCTGGCTCCTGATGAGCAGGCACTATATGTTTTTCAAAGTTAATTTTCCTGAAACCCCAGTTGGGTTTTGGGGCTAACTTTCAAAATTTCTGGTTTCAGTACCAGTCCAGCTGGGTTGCACTGGGTTCTCCTTGACCACAGGTGTTGCTGTCACCGCTGGCAAGAGTAAGAATGCAGTTTAGCTGGGTGTGTTGAATGCCACTGTTCTTTCGGAACTCGCCCAGTGGGAGTGTTCTCCTGCTGTGTATTCTGGGAGGTGGTATTTAAGGTACAGACATCACATGCTTTGGGTGTTCTGTTCTGTTCGGAAGAAGATTTTCTGCCTGTTCGGTTCGGGTGGTCCTCCTGACTCAGCCCCATGGCCCTCCTGGCCTGGGTGCGGAACCATGCATTTTGAGTCTCGGGCTGGCTAGCCCAAGGCAACATAATTGCAGGGACAGGCCTGAATGGATTTCGGGGCCTATTGATCCAAAGGTGGTCCGGTGCCGTCTCATCCAAGGGAGAGGCCCAGGAACTGG
Organism: Lithobates pipiens; assembly: GCF_037356315.1. Lineage (NCBI taxonomy): Eukaryota > Metazoa > Chordata > Amphibia > Anura > Ranidae > Lithobates > Lithobates pipiens. The sequence goes on from NW_027507787.1 coordinate 181,679,663, forward strand.
AGAAACCCCAGGGGAGGACTCTTCAGGAGAAGGCCGTGCATAAGACTGGCTTCTCTGAAGTAGCCTGGAGGCTTAGTTGGACACTACATGGATCTACACTCATACGGTATCGCCAGATCGGCTGAGAGATACTGGTACCGTATGATGGCTCTCTAAATTTGTCTACGTCTCTTAGTAACGACCAAGTCTGTGGCAGAGACTTTCTCAAATATCCTACGCTCAAGTCTGTGGCAGAGACTTTGCTTAACACCTTACCTGCTGCTAGGCCTAGTGAGAGGAGGTCTATCCGTGGGTTGTGAAATCCAGTTGTGAAAAGGTTGCTATTTTAGCCGGATTTTTTCTAAAAACTGAAAAAAAATATTTTCTTCAGACTCCACTCACATTCATTCTGCACTGTTCTTTTTTCTGTTTTTTGTTTTTAGATGCCACCATAATTTGCCATCATATTTGGAAGTATTTTATTTTATGTGTCACATTTTTTTAAAATGTACATTTCTGATGTATTTGTCCCGTGACACAACATGATTTGTGATGAAGAAATGATAAGAAGTAGCAGTTTTTCTGTCTCTCCAGCAGCCAGGTAATATAACTGTCAGGTTTTCTGTTAAGGACAATGTCCTGCTATGTCCACACTGTAAAAAAAGGTCAATGGACAGAGATCTGTAAAATCCTGTTTCTGATGTACCTTACATTTCAAACTTAATACTTGGCCAGTGAACTTGTCTCATTACCCTGCACCGTCAGACAGACCAGCTAAAAAGTATTATTCTGTCTGAGTGCCTTTGATGCCGTCTAGCATGCTGGGGGCAAAAGGAGAGAAGCAGATGCAGGTTACATAAGTCACAGTATAGTTTAGAGCTGAGGAAGCCAGGTCTACAGTGTGCTACATCTCTTTTTTCCTTTAACTGAACTGCGCAGGCACAAATAAAACAACACTTGCAACATGTCTTTTACTTTCTTTTTAAAGTGACCCTGTATCAAAATAAATAAATACATATAAAATACAAAAACACTACATAGTAGGCACCATTAGATGTTAGCTCTTACCTGTGCCTTACTATCCTAACATTAGAATGCCCCATTGGAGACCCTCAATTTCCAGAGCAGGTTTTGACCACAAAAAGTTGAAACTTGAAGGGTGGGAGTGCATGGACGATTTTTAGTAATGTGATCAGTGCTACGGCTCTTGAACAAAATGGCTACCTATGCAGTAAAGTACTTGTAGTAAGTAGTAGAATGTAGTAGTAATTAATTGCGTGTTTAGAGTATTGTGCTATCATTAGTGATTAATTGCTACAGTATACTACTTGTGTTCCCACTCCATAAGAAGCCATTTGTTACAAATATTTAGCAATCATTTGCTCTAGTTAGCAATCAATTACTAGCGATTTTAGTAGTGTGATCATTCTACCAATAATTGCATGTTTGATCTCAGCTGGGCCAAACTCAGCAAGCTCCTCTGCACCCCCCCACCCCCGACAGTTCTCAGGCCCGAAAGTTGGCCATTCAGGCACTAAGCATTGCTGTATATATGAGCACCTTGCTATGATATACAAGGGATTTGTTGAAGAAAATTCTTGTAGCAAGGCAGGAAGGCAGTGGAAAAAGCACCCACTTTTTTTATCTTGCTTGCATTCCAGGCCTTTATACTTGAGTGCATACTGCCCTAAATATAAGTCATCTGTCTATAAACATAGATGCACCATCCAAGCGCAGCAGCTGTCAGTCTCTCAAAGAGTTTGACAAGCTGCCCGGAGTGGGGCTTGATAATGCACTGGTATCCACTGCCTGCAAATAAATGCCTGATTCCCATGCACTGGGGGCTAAACACCAAGTGGGAATTAAATTAATATACATTTTTTTTTCTTTTTCTAAATAACAAGCATGTTATACCTACCTGCTCTGTTTTCATCAGTTTTGCGCAGAGCAGCACACATCCTCTTCTCGGGTCCCTCGACACTCTTGGCCCCTACCTCCTGCTAAGTGCCCCTACAGCAAGCAGCTTGCAATGGGGGCACCCAAGCAAACTTGTTACCAGGCCACTGCTCTGTGTCCATTCACACACAGATACGTAGATATTCACCAGAACACCAAGGCTCACAAATTTCATCCAAATGTTTTTTTATTTAAGAAAGATCACATTACAAAGCAGTGTAGCGCAATGTTTCAGAGCCACGCAGGATCCCTTCGTCAGGCATTTGATGAGCAAAACCTGATTATACTATCAATCATATATAGTGTCCAAAAGCTGGCAGTTAGTTCACCTCTCATCAAGGAAACATACAAAAGATAGATTGGTGTTTAGTCCCGTGCCAAGGGTATGAATGCAGGAAGCCTCACATTGCAAGAGTCACGGCCATGGTCTCTTCCTCTAATTGGTTGTTGAACATGTTCAATAGCCATGCCCCTCAGTTTGTGTGTCCGATGTTTGTGGTCCACAAAGTGCACAGCAACTGGTTTATTCTATTTATCTGCCTGTCTGTTGTTCTTAGCTTTTGTAAGTGCCACCCTGATGTCTCCCCTGGGTTTTTTAAATCTTCTTTTAAAGGGATCAATGGTTTTGCCCACATATGTGAGTGCACAAGGGCATTTGAGAATATAAACACAATACTCAGTGTTGCGGTTAAGATATTCTCGTATACGGTATTGTTTACCCTTGTGTGGATGTGTGAAACGTTCCCCACAGATAAGTGAGTTCCCAACATCGAATTTATGGCATTTGTAGCAGTCTTCTTTTTAAAGAGATTGTCACGTACCTGGTTGGTGAGCCTGACGCGTAGAGGAAGGCCTCTCGTACAGCTCCGTCTCGAGGTCTACTGCTAGTGAGACAGCAGCCATTGGAGCACGGCGGGGTAAGAGTGCCTAGGATCTGTCCAGAAGTCTGTGCAGGTAGTAGCCAGAAACTCACAGGCAGGAAGCCGGACTTGGCTGGTAGCAGGCAGATGAGGCAGCAGACCGGCTGGCAGACTTGGCTGGTGACAGACTGTGGATGCACAACAGGATACAGGAACCTGGAGGTGCTGAGCTGGACTGAAGGAGGCTGGAGGAGCTGGAAGCAGGGTCAGGTGAGCCGGGTCAGTAACAGACAGGCAGATCAGACATAAACGGCGGGTAATAGGCAGGGTTGGCAAAAGATGCAGGGTAAACAGGAGCAGCAGGCAGGCAGAGTCTGCAGTTTAGCCAGGGGTTGGAGCAGGAAGCAGACAGGGGTAGTTGAGAGCAAGCCAGATCAGTATCCAAAGTCAACACAGGAATCAGGATTCACATAAACACTGTAGACCAGGCAGCTATTAGACAGGGCTGAAGCTCCGTTTTTTTAGGCTGTTTGGCACCAGTCCTGGTGACAGGTGCACGTACGCCAAAGTGTGGCTGCGTTCGCACATGCGCATTCGCACATGTGCCCTTGGCTGTTCTGCTCATTCTTTGTTGGTGCCTGCACACATGTGTGTGTCTGGGAATGGCAGCTGTGTGATGCAGACGTCTTTCCTGACAGAGATTCTGGGTGGAGACTCTTCTTACAGATCCCTACAGATCCTGCACCTCTGTCCTGCCGCAGTACCCTCTTGTCTCTGTCTCCCCTGGTCTCAGCATTCAGCAGACTCCGGGAGCTGCCTCCAGCCCTGCTCTGGTCCTCCTCCAGACCCTGCACTTTCTGCTTCCCAGCTTCTTCCCTGCAGCAGCACAAGGTAAGGGGGGTGCACTGAGATGAAAGGGAGGGCAGGGGACTTTTGATTCCTGATGGTGGGGGGACTCTTAACATATGATGTAAGGGGGCTGGGGTGTTCTGGACATCTAGTCTTGAAAATACAACTGGCCCTTTGAGGGCAACCATTATTCTGATGTGGCCCACAATGAAATTGAGTTTGATACCCCTGCCTTAACCTGTTAAACACATACAGTATACAGAAATGTCAAATTGCTTATGCCGTGTACACACAGTCAGACTTTCCGGCACAAAAAGTCAGACGGAATCTTTTCATCCCATATTCCGATCGTGTGTGGGCCTCATCAGACTTCTTTTTTTTTTGAAAATTCTGATGGACCTAGAAATAGAACATGTTTTAAATCTTTCAGACGGAATCAATTCCTATCAGGAAACCATTCACCTGTATGCTTTTCAGATGGACTCCGTTGGAAAAACCGTTTAAAAAACAGTTTACTCTGATGGAAAAAACAGTCATGTGTACGCGGCATTAGTGTGGTCTCCTCCTTATTCTTGGCAGGTCGTAGCTGGGAAATGTCGAAACTGGTTAAATGTCTCCTCCTGTAGAAACTTTCCCTGCTGTGTTACTGTATGAGTGGTATTTTTTAGCATGCTGTCAGAGCATCTGGCACGAGATTTGCATATGATTTCTTCCCATTGAAAGGAAAGTAAGTACTAGGTGTAAAGAGACTCCATTCTGGGCAAAGTAATGCCACGTACACACGACCGGACTTTTTGTCAGCAAAGGTCCAACAGAGCAAATCCGTTGGACAATTTGATTGTGTGTGGGCTCCATCGGACCTTTGCTGTCCACAAATCTGACGGACTTTAGAAATAGAACATTTCAAATTTTTTCGCCGTAACTCCGCCGGACCCAGTTCCTATGGAGAAATCCGCTCTTATGTATGCTAGTCTGACGGATGAAAACCGACGTTAGGGCAGCTATTGGCTACTGGCTATGAACTTTCTTATTCTAGTCCGGTTGTACGTCATCACATTTGAATCTGTCGGACTTTGGTGTGATTGTGGGTGGCCAAGTCCGTTCATTCGGAAAAGTCCATCGAAACTCTGCCGAAAGTCCGTCTAGAAGACCGTCGGACCTAGTCCGTCAAAAACGTGTACGCGGCATTAGTCTCTTTGAAGTAGAACTATAGGGAAAACTTTTTTTTTTTTCATTTTGGATAGGGTAAGGGAGGGTTATAAACCTGTCACATTTTTTTCGCCATCTGTGTCCCTTTGAAGAGATTTCCTTTTCACTTCTTGTCCCATAGCCAAACAGAAAGTGAGAGAAAATCCTTACAAATGAAGGGAAATCCCCATTGGAAGATTTCCCCTCTATTACTTTTCTGGGAACAACCTAAAATTTGGGATTTTCTTTTACTTTCACTTTCAATAATAATGGTAAACAGAACAAGTAGAGAGGGTTAATCTCCTTAATGGGGGGGGGGCACATACAGCAATAAAAACTGACAGGGGGTTCTAATCCCTCTCCACTTTATCCAAAACTGTTTTGTCTTTAGTTATAATTTAAAGCCTACCTCCTAATAGGCAAAGCGACTCTCTTTAATTGGCTATAGTTACAGCTTCTCAGTTTCTAGAATCCCGAATTTAATGAATCTTTTACAATGACAGTGGCACATAATTTTGGCAGCAGGCACAGTATGAGTTGTGAAAATGAGAAAGATTTGCATCTTGCAAGTAAATCTTGATGATGTTTTCTCCATTCCACCTTGCCCGTTGTATATTAGAGTATCTGCCTGACAGGTGCAGCTGGCCAGGGATGCCCCAGGCTGTGACAACTTTGTGAGGGAATTCTCATCACAGTTTGATCTAAAAGAGTTTGATGTGGTATGAATGACACTGCTGATCCTACCAGTTTCATACACGGCCTCCGATACCGAGGTGTAGTGATCTTCTACGGTATACTGCGCCAGACGAAGCGTGTTCAGACCTCGCACCGAGTCGTTTCCTCGCGTCCAGTAGAACATGACGTCATTGATGTTGTATCCCCCTGTGGAAAGAAGATATGTTATGTAGAAGCAACAATAGCTACATTTAGGCATTCAAGAAAGTGAACTGAGGGCTAACGATCAATAAAATTGAGGGCTCCTCCAGCACTACAAGGGTTAAATACTTTTTTCATCTCGGGGGGGTGGATACGATAAAAAGCAACTGTATTTATCCTACTTACATATAAAAGACTCAAATAAATTATGTCTGCACTCGCATTGGTGAACATATTATAGAAACAGAAAAAGAGAAAAAATCTGCGCTTAGTAAGAAAACAATAAAAAATCAGCAGCTGAACACCATAACCAGGATACTGGGCACAAAGAAAATAAAAGAAAAAAAGTGCAGCGCTTGGACACTAAATGTGAAAGTGACCTAAAAAAATTTGCAAAAAAATTATATCAGAAAAAAGCTGTGAAACCGAATACACAAATGCTGTGAAAAAAATATTCTGGAAAAAATTTTTTTGAAACTATATCACACGATTTGGCGCTTTTCTGTTTTTTTTTATGGTGACACATCGTTTGGAGGCGTGCTGAGAGCATCCGTGCGGATCCGAAGATCATGGGACATCCGAACAATAGGGATAATCTCCAGCATCTGGTTATCGGGACGTCTATGTGATCTGTGATCGAATTCGCGCAGTTTGACCTCCCCTAACAGGGGGGTCACTGGGGATCTGGTAAGCCTCCATCTATCAGTGGTGTTTAGAGGTGACGGGTCCACGTGGTCAAGTACTATTTCATTGAATAAACAAGTTTCAGTTATCTCTACACTTACTTTATATATACACTGGACATTACTTATATTTTGTATTAATTTACATATGGACATTTGAACTCACAATGTGTTTTTTATATTAATTCATTGGACACTTGAGTTAAAAAAAAAAAAATTCCATAACATTTTTTTCACAGCATTTGTGTATTCGGTTTCACGGCTTTTTTCTGATATCATTTTTTTGCACATTTTTTTAGGTCACTTTCACATTTAGTGGCCAAGCGCTGCACTTTTTTTCTTTTATATTATAGAAACAGTTACTTTGTATCTGATAGCAAATAAAACACTCAATGACTGAATTAAAATACAAAAACCTATTCATATTTCCAAAATGTGCCTGCTGTACCATGTAATTGTATGAGAAAGTATCCTGTTATCTTTGTATTGCTTCCTTTGTGTGAAATCCCTGGTGTTCCTGTTAGTCCCCTTGCTTTCCTATTAAAAACTGACCACACTAAACAGGAGAGCAGAGCGTGGTCAGTTCTTTAGCTGTGCTAGGAATTCTGCTTGCTCTTCTCCAATGATCAGACTTATCCTGACACACACCTTTTGCACAGCCAACACACAGGGATGCTCAGTGTACAGTTGCTGCTCCTCTCCCAGCTTATATGCAGCTGAGAACTAAGGGAATGTGATCACTTATAAAATAAAAAGGGAAAAAAAGGTATTTATATATTTTTTTTCTTTTTATATCTATACAAAAGTGTTTTGCCTTTTCTATTTCTATCTTTGTTTCTATTTTAAACTGAATAGGTTGTTTTTAAAAGTTTTTAAACTTTAAAATAGACAAATCTGTCTCATTTCACAGTGTGGTTGGGAATACAAGAGGTTTGTAAAACATAGTTTGGATGTTGCTAGCAGGACTCCTGCAGGAGCGAGGGATAAGGTATTTTATAGTTGCTTTTTATGGTACTCCTAAACAAAATACATTTTTTACCTCTGACATACTTAAAGTGATACTAAAGGATAATTTTTTATTTTTTTTAAATAACAAACGTCATACTTTCCTCCACTGTGCAGCTCATTTTGCACAGAGTAGTCCCGAACATCCATTTCTGGGGTCCCTTGGTGGCTCTTGCAGCTCCACCCTGCATTAGATAACCCCCTTGGGGAAGTGCTCTCCCGAGGGGGTTACCTTGCGGGCACCCTCCCGAGTCCAGCATTTGCGTCCACAAACACGAATGCCGGACTCCTCCCCCCTCCGCACCCGTGTCATTGGATTTGATTGACAGCAGTGGGAGCCAATGGCTACATTGCTATTAATCTTTCCAGTCAAGAGCCGGGAACCCCTGGAGAGGGACATTGGGGATGTGCCAATGGAAATTTGGGGCTCAGATAAGTAAAACGGTGGGCTAGGGGGCTGGTGACTGCCAGCTGTTTCTTTCACCTTAATGCATAGGATGCATTAAGGTGAAAAAACATGAGCCTTTACAACCCCTTTAATTTCAGCTTTAAGGGAGCAGTAAGCTCTAACTGATTTTTGAGGGTTACAAATGCTCTTTTAAATTATCCTGACAAAAAGAAAAGTGGTGGATATAAAGGAAAAAGAGATTTTCCCCAGCGTTATTTTTAATGCACTGTTACAATGTAATTGAGATAATATATATTACGCTTTGACATATGTTAAAAACTATTTTATTGATACATCATCAAAAATCATCTTAAAACTAGCATACATGGTATGGTACATAAGAACACAAATACTGTCTACATGTTACATACGATACAGTTTATCTTTGGTCCCCTGACACGTTTCATTCATCAGGGTTGTGTACAAGATCGCATCTAATTAGTTGAACAGTGGATAGGATATCACTGTACCAATTTAAAAACATGCAATGGTCTTCCTTCCTGCCTTGTGGTCCAAATATTTCTTAGACCTCCTTATTCTCAAAGGAGGTGAAGGTGTTATATGTAGAGGGGTGAGTGGGAGGAGAGGCCAAGATCACAGTGACTGCGGAGGCCCAGATTGCCGAATCCTCCTAGTTGGAAATATGTAGCTTGCAAGGGGGGATCCTCTATCCAACTATGTAGAATGTCCACACATCTGTTATTTAACCAAGACTTGTCCATAAGGAGATGTCTCATGCACATGCATGCTGGCAAGAGATGACCTGACCTCTTCATGCTTAAATGTGTGTACAAAAACGCACTATATGAGTGTTTTTTTTTCTGCAATGGGAACTGGCTTATTTTTAAGCCTAGTGTACATGGATCTTAAGTCCTCATTTGGACCTGTGGTTGGAGGGCAGCAAAAATAAACAGTGTTTGTGACTGCCAAATGCCCCTCCTTAATTTGTAATAGGCAGTTGGTGGGAGAGTTTACATCCTGCAGCTGTGAAGCTTTGCTTAGTGCCTGCGGAAAAGTTGGCCCGACTTGCAACAATCGGCAGGCAGCTAGCCCGCTGAACATTAATGGGGAAGTGCCACAAATACACTGCAACCACATACAGCACATGCAGTTGTGGCATATTTTTGGGCAAAAATGGGGTTAAAACAGGCAGTGAGGAAGTGTAGCTTCAAGCAGATCGAGTAGACCGGGCTTCAGAGGCAAGTTTAATGCCATATAGTTCTGTGCATTGCTGCAAGTTTAACACCATATATTTATTTGTATTACTGCAAGTTTAACACCATATAGTTTTGTGCATTACTGCAAGCTTAACACAATATAGTTCTGTGCGTTTCTGCAAGTTTAACACTGTATATTTCATTGTGTTATTGCAAGTTTAACGCAATATATTTCATTGCGTTACTGCAAGTTTAACGCCATACAGTTCTTTGCATTGCGGCAAGTTTAATGCGGTATTGTCTTGGATATGCAGTGACCTTCCTCTGGTTGCTTACCTCCCCTCATGTGTTCTGACTAAGAGGCCAGCCACTTTCACCTGGTGGTTTTTATAACCTCTCCTCTAAGCATGGCTCCACCCTAGCTCCTATCAGACAACTCTATATTAACCTGTGCACTGCAGGCCAGCCCTGCTGATCAACCTTTGTGTGTTAGCTTCCTGTTACCTGCCATGTGCTCTGCTGTTATTCCATTACCGACTTTGGCGTGTCCTTGACCATCCCTGTTTGCCTGTGATCCTGACCTTTTGGCGTGTCCCTGACTATTCCTGTCTGCTTGTGGCCCCGACCTTGGCTTTGTCCCTCACCATCCCTATCCTCCTGTTGCCTACTGTGGGTGTGAGCTGGGGGACCCTGGGGGTCGCGACCTGGAGCCAGTTGCAGCCAAGTCCATCCTCACCACTCAAGGCTCTGGTGAACACCTGCTGGCTCTTAGACTCCGCGCCCCAGGGGATCTTATGCTCTAACCCCGGTGGGATCCATCTTGGTGTTCTGGCGGCCCTGCCTTCCTATCACCTTGACCCCCGTCCGCAGCAGTCAGCCGTAGGGTCCACAACCTTGCGGTGCACTCCTAATCCCTACGGTGTGCATCTGTCACCTGGCCTCAAGGTGACCTGACAGGTATATTTCATTGCATTACTGCAAGTTTAACTCCATATATTTCATTACGTTACTGCAAGTTTAACATCATATATTTAATTGCATTACTGCAAGTTTAACGCTGTGTATTTATTGTGTTACTGTAAGTTTAAGGCTATACAGTTCTATGCACTACTGCAAGTTTAACGCTGTATATTTCATTGTGTTACTGCAAGTTTAACACCATATAGTTCTGTGTGTGTTACTGCAAGTTTAATTGCATATATTTGATTACGTTACTGCAAGTTTAACGCCATATATTTCATTGCATTACTGCAAGTTTAATGCCATATAGTTTTGTGCATTACTGAAAGTTTAACGCTAAATAGTTCTGTGCGTTACTGCAAGTTTAACGCTGTATATTTTATTGCGTTACTGAAAGTTTAATGCCATATATTTCATTGCGTTACTTCAAGTTTAACGCCATATAGTTCTGTGCATTACATCAAGTTTAACGCTATATAGTTCTGTTCGTTACTGCAAGTTTAATGCTTTTTATTTCATTGTGTTACTGCAAGTTTAATGCCATATATTTTATTGCGTTATTGCAAGTTTAACGCCATATACTTCTGTGCGTTACTGCAAGTTTAACGCCATACTATCCTGTGCGTTACTGCGAGTTTAACGTCATAATGTTCTGTGCGTAACTGCAAGTTTAACGCCATATAGTTCTGTTCGTTACTGCAATATTATAGTGTATCTGTGGACTGTGTATGTGTCGTGAATACTCAAATTAAAGTGCACTAAACACCACTTTTCATTGATTAAAGTGCATCTACGTACACATATACACATCGTTATTACATTTTGTTAATAAGCACCCCCATCACGTCTGGGAGGACAGCAAGGAGAGTGTCAGGTACTGACCAAAGCCAAAGTGCTGAGAGCGGCTTCCCTTGCAGCTGGGTGCACAGTACCCCTGAGGATGGAACAGTGGGTACAGGGCACAGAGAGGCACGGGTTGCCAGCAGGTGACTGGAATGCAGAAGGTCTACTGAAGGAAGAGATGCCCGTGCCGAAGATCTTGGAACTGGTAGAGGTAAACGCCTGCCAGGGGTTCCAACACCTGGAGTGAAGGCCGAGGGTCAAACACAGGTACAGTCCGTGAGACAAAGGATATTCCAGAGGCAGGCCGAGGGTCAAGCACAGGTATCAGTCCATGAGATAAAGGATATTCCAGAGGCAGGCCGAGGGTCAAGCACAGGTATCAGTCCGTGAGATAAAGGATATTCCAGAGGCAGGCCGAGGGTCAAGCACAGGTATCAGTCCGTGAGCCAGCAAGGCTAAGTGCAGAAAGTCCGTTTAAACAAGCCAGGGGTCAGATCAGGAGAGAAGCAGAGTGGTCTTCAAACAAGCCGGGTCACAACAGGAAGTGGTCAACAGGAACAGGAAACAGGAAACAGGAACACAGGTGAGCTGAGGAGACAAACCAGCAAAGACACAGAGCACATTGATGCCTTTTATAGGACTGTCAGGCCAATCAGGTAAGGCCCATAGCCGTGTGCATAGGCTTGCACATGCATGTACGACATTGTATCGTACGACGCATATGCATGCGTCATTGTGCAGCTCTTCCCCGCAGGCGCACAGGGGAAGTGCCGACGTTGAAGTCTGGTGATTCTCTGACAGTGCCCCCCCCAAGGGGCAGCCTCAGGATGCCCAATCTGGCTGGTAGCTTGGGGTGTCTCCGGTAAAAATACCGTATCAGGCGAGGAGCGTGGATGTTACTGGAGGGTTCCCAAGAACTGTCTTCAGGGGGATACCCTTTCCATTTTACCAGGTATTGGGTCTGTCTTCCCCTTTTTCGACAGTCCATTATGGCTTCAACCTCGAATTCTTCCTCACCTTCGACTTGGACGGGTGGAGGTGGTGCCACTTGTCTTCCGGTGAAGGAGCTTGGAATCACTGGTTTTAATAGGGATGCATGGAACACCGGGTGAATTTTGTATGAACTAGGTAGCGCCAGTTCAAAAGCTACTGGGTTTACCACCCCTTTGATTCCAAAGGGGCCAATGAACTTGGGACCGAGCTTCCGTGACGGGTATGGCAATCTCAGGTTGGCAGAAGATAACCAAACCTTATCCCCGATCTTGAAACTTGGGCAACTTCTTCTTCCTCTATTGTAGTACACCTCATAGTCTCTTTGAGCCTTCTTCATGGCCTCCTGAATCTGTAGGAAATTGTCCTGAATTGACTTTACCCGTTCTTGGACTGCAGGAGCGGAGACTTCAGGGACGGAATCTGGCAAGAAAGAAGGGTGGTAGCCATAGTTCGCCCAAAATGGAGTTTGGTTGGTGGCGGAATGTACAGAGTTATTATACGCAAATTCCGCGCAGGGCAGGAGAGAGGACCAATTGTCTTGAGAGCAGGAGCAGAAGCAATGAAGGTATTGTTCTAGTGTCTGATTTGTTCTTTCTGTTTGCCCGTTGCTTTGCGGGTGGTATGCGGAGGATAGTGAGGTCTTGATTTCTAGTGCTTTGCAGAGGTCTTTCCAGAATTTGGAGGTGAATTGGATTCCCCTATCAGACACGATGTTGGAAGGGACGCCATGTAGCCTCACGACTTCCTTGATAAAGATACTTGCTGTAGCTGAAGCAGAAGGGGTGCCATACATAGGTAGAAAATGTGCCATCTTCGAGAGACGATCTACCACTACTAGGATTGTAGTGAACTGGTCAGAAGGTGGTAAGTCAACAATAAAATCCATAGAGATCTCTCTCCAATTGCGTTCGGGAACAGGTAAGGACCTCAAAAGTCCCCAGGCCTTGGTGTTTGCCCCCTTGTTACGCTGGCAAGTGATCCCTTCTCCAACCCGGCCACCAGTACGAACGACTGATTAAATCGGCAGTCTTCTGGATCCCAAAATGTCCTGCCATCTTGTGGTCATGAAAGGTTTGCAAAATCTGAGGTCTTACTGAAGGAGGAATGAATACCTTCATCAGTAGGGTAAAACTAACCTGTCTCACGACGGTCTAAACAGTACCCCTGAGGATGGAACAGTGGGTACAGGGCACATATGGGCACATGTGCCCATAGCAAACCGTGTTTCCTTTCCAGGGAGGATGCTGTAGTTTTGGAGAGTTGGTTAGTGGCTTGTTTGATGGCAGTTTCTAGATCGGGCTGGATAATTTGGAGGAAGTTGTGTGGAGACAGAATAGTTGTGGGTTCAGGTGGTTCTTCGGCTTCTGGAAACATTCGGGAGAGTGCGTCTGCTTTCCCATTCTTGGAACCGGGACGGAAGGTGATATGGAAATTGAACCTGGAGAAAAAGAGAGCCCAGCGTGCTTGTCGGGGTCGGAGGCGTTTAGCAGCTCTGAGGTACTCCAGGTTCCTGTGATCTGTAAAGATCATGATGGGTTGAGACGCACCCTCCAGCAGGTACCTCCATTCTTCCAGTGCAAACTTTATAGCGAGAAGTTCTCGATCTCCGACATCGTAATTCCTCTCCGGAGGACTGAGTTTCTGAGAGGCGAAGGCAACTGGATGAAGGAGAGCCTTCGGCCCACTTCTTTGGGAGAGGATAGCACCTAATGCGAATTCAGAGGCGTCCACCTCCAACACATAGGGAAGGCTTGGATCTGGATGTAGGAGGATAGGAGCTGATATAAAGAGTCTCTTTAATTCATCGAAGGCTTCCTGTGCTTGTGGAGACCATCGAAATTTGACCTGCTGGCGGGTTAGTTGGGTGATGGGGGAAATAATCGTGGAGAAGCCCTGGATGAACCTGCGATAAAAATTGGCAAAGCCAACGAATCGCTGTACAGACCTTTTGTCTGAAGGTGCCGGCCATTCTTGAATGGCTTTGATCTTCTTTGGATCCATTGAGATTCCTCCTGTGGAGATGATAAATCCAAGGAACTGGATGGTGTCTCTCTCAAATTCACACTTTTCTCCCTTTAGGTAGAGCCCATGTTCTCTGAGGACAAGGAGGACCTTCCTGACGCGAGTACGGTGCAGTTCTAAGGAATTGGAAAAAATCTGAATATCGTCAAGATATACTATCACGAAGTTGTCTAGATACTCACGGAATATATCATTGACCAGATGCTGGAATGTGGCCGGGGCATTGCAGAGCCCCGAAGGGCATCACTAGATATTAAAAATGCCCGAATCTAGACCTGAAAGCCGTCTTCCACTCATCCCCATCACGGATTCGGACTAAGTTATATGCTCCCCGAAGATCTAGTTTAGTAAATATCTTGGCAGTTCTTAGGCGTTGAAAAAGTTCAGGGATGAGTGGAAGCGGGTACCTGTTCTTAATGGTAATTTTATTAAGTTCCCTGTAGTCCACGCAAGGCCTGAGAGAACCGTCCTTTTTTTCGACAAAAAAGATGCCTGCACCAGCTGGAGAAGAGGATGGTCGGATGAATCCCTTTTCCAGGTTTTCATCTATGTAAGAGCGTAGGGCTTCTAGTTCAGTCTCTGATAATGGAAAGATCCGACCAAACGGAATTTCGGAACCGGGTAGCAAGTCTATCGGGCAATCATAGGGCCGATGGGGTGGCAGAGTATCAGCCTTCTTCTTGTCAAAGATGTCCAAAAAATTATGATAGGCTGAAGGGACATGTTGCAGGTTATCAGGAATGGTCTGTATGGTTAGGCAGGAGGTGGACTTGTGGGAGGTCGGCAGGTGACAGTGCTGTGAACAGCAGGCAGATGAAAAGAGTACTTCTTTCTTGTTCCAGTTGATCTGTGGGTCGTGGGCTTGTAACCAAGGGAAACCCAGAATGATTGGGAACATAGGAGAGTGGATAACGTCAAAGCGAAGAAATTCGCAGTGACCAGAGTCTGTGGATGTCAAGATTGGTACTGTTTCCTGGGTCACAGGACCGGAGCAGGGTAGGGAGCCATCGGCCAGATGAATCTGAAGGTGTTGTTTTTTAGAGCAGAGGGGAACGTGCAGGCTCCGAGCTAGGGTTATGTCCATAAAGCAACTGCAGGCCCCGGAGTCAATGATGGCTCCCAGCCGAACCTCCTCTTCCGCCACCTGTAATGAAACTGGGAGGACAAGGTGAGACTGGGTGGAAACCGCAATCTGGGAATTCACAGCAACACGAGGTTGGCACTTACTGGGTCTCACAGGGCAGCTGCGTAGGAAATGGCCCGCTTCACCACAATATAGACAAAGGTTGGCTTGACGCCGACGGAGTCTCTCGTCAGGGGTGAGTGGAGCCCGGACCAAGCCCAGCTGCATGGGTTCACCATCTGTAGAGGAGGTAGGAGCTGGAACAGGTGCGGGTACTGGGGGTACCCGGGGTAGCATCCACATGGGTCTAGGTGACTGGAGGCGTTCGGAGCGACGCTCCCGTAGACGTCGATCAAGTTTGGTAGCCAACTGGACCAGATCTTCCAGGGATGTAGGGGTGTCTACTCGGGCTAGTTCATCTTTTAAGGTCTCAGACAGGCCCAGACGGAACTGATACTTAAGGGCAGCCTCATTCCAGTTAGTGTCCCCAGACCATTTCCGAAATTCCACAATGTAATCCTCTACTGGTCTCTTTCCCTGGGTTAGGGAATGCAGGATGGCTTCAGCTGTAGCGGTGCGCTGGGGATCGTCATATAGTTATGACATAGCTTCAAAAAAAGTCTCTACTGAATCAAGAAGGGGGCTCTTCTGTTCTAGGAGGTTATGGGCCCAGGACTGTGGTTCATCGGATAGCAGGGAAATGATGAAACCCACCTTTACCGACTCAGAATGGAAGGTCCTGGGCTGCAAAGCCAAATACAGGAGGCATGCGTTTTTAAATGATCTAAACTTCTTCCGGCTGCCCGAAAAATGCTCAGGAGTAGGGACCCTGGGTTCCGGAAGGGTCATAACTACCGCAGGTGTAGCATCGCCTTGGGCTTGCGAAGCAGAAGGGCTGCTGGCTGTGGACGATGAAGAATCTGGTAGACTGGGAGCGACTGCCAAGTGCTGAAGGCGACCCTCAATCTGGAAGTAGCCATCTTGGAGTCTCTGTACGGCCTGGGTGAGGGCTGCAACCTGCTGGCAGAGAGCCTCCAAAGGTGAGCCAGCCCTGTCGGCTTCTGACATGGCTGGTTTGTACTGTCAGGTACTCACCAAAGCCGAAGTGCTGAGAGCGGCTTCCCTTGCAGCTGGGTGCACAGTACCCCTGAGGATGGAACAGTGGGTACAGGGCACAGAGAGGCACAGGTTGCCAGCAGGTGACTGGAATGCAGCAGCTCTACTGAAGGAAGAGATGCCCGTGCCAAAGATCTTGGAACTGGTAGAGGTAAACGCCTGCCAGGGGTTCCAACACCTGGAGTGAAGGCCGAGGGTCAAACACAGGTACAGTCCGTGAGACAAAGGATATTCCAGAGGCAGGCCAAGGGTCAAGCACAGGTATCAGTCCGTGAGATAAAGGATATTCCAGAGGCGGGCCGAGGGTCAAGCACAGGTATCAGTCCGTGAGATAAAGGATATTCCAGAGGCAGGCCGAGGGTCAAGCACAGGTTTCAGTCCATGAGCCAGCAAGGCTAAGTGCAGAAAGTCCGTTTAAACAAGCCAGGGGTCAGATCAGGAGAGAAGCAGAGTGGTCTTCAAACAAGCTGGGTCACAACAGGAAGTGGTCAACAGGAACAGGAAACAGGAAACAGGAAACAGGAAACAGGAACACAGGTGAGCTGAGGAGACAAACCAGCAAAGACACAGAGCACATTGATGCCTTTTATAGGACTGTCAGGCCAATCAGGTAAGGCCCATAGCCGTGTGCATAGGCTTGCACATGCGTGTACGACATTGTATCGTACGACGCATATGCATGCGTCGTTGTGCAGCTCTTCCCCGCAGGCGCACGGGGAAGTGCCGACGTTGAAGTCTGGTGATTCTCTGACAGAGAGACAGGAGTTCTCATGGCACTTTAAGGGGGGCATTAGTGTATGTGTCCACAGGCAATGGTGAAATGGTCAGTCCTCAGGCAGGGCATAATTTCTTCTGTTTAGTAATGTTGCCCATGCTATCCAGCCACAGCATGCAGAGAAGGTGGTGGACTGGCTTACTAAACCGTCCGTATCCTCCTCATCCTCCATCACCCAAGCAGAGACTAGTGTGCAGTCCCCTGCAGCTGCCAGAATGGCAAAACCTGCCTCTTTGTCTACAGCTATTCCTGCCATAGCCCCAGAATCAGGCATGGAGGAGTCAGCAGAGTTATTTGAACACAGCATAAGCCACTTGCTCCTTACTGATGCACAGTCATCACTCGATTCAGATATTCAGATATTGGTTCTGACTCTGAGGTTAAGGAAGGCAGGAACATGAGCAAATAGAGAGGGGCAAACACCGGTACACAAATTGGCAGTAATTTTCCCCCAGCCGCAGCGTATTGTTAAGTTGTCTCCAGTGTTAATGAAGATGGAGGAGATGATGATGATGATGAGGTCACTGACTCGACTTGGTCGCCAGATAAAGTAGAGGATGAAAGTGAGGGTGAGGCACAATCCCAACGAGGCAGCCATCATGGAAGAGAAGAGAGCATCTTATTTGATCACATTGTGGAGCTGTTATCTCCCGGCCCACTTCCCACAGCTCAGCTGTCTAGGCCTTTTTTAGCACATGTGCAGCCGATCGCAATGTTGCTATTTGCAAACTTTGTCTCAAGTGCATCAAGAATGGCAAAAACACTAACCATTTAGGTGCCACATGCTTGACAAGGCATTTAACCTCCCACCACTCAGACCATTGGCAAAAGCCACACAAAAGGGGCACAGATCTGTCTCTTCTCCTTACTAACCTCAGTCTGTCCCTGCTATACCTCATAGCAGCCTCCGCTGGTAGGAATAATGGTATGGCACAGGGTGTCCCAGGTCCTTGTAGCACATCGGTCAGCTGTAGACTATAGCCAAATCTCTGCCCCTGTCAGGAGCTGGCCTTGACCCTAGGACCTCAGCTGTGTCTGGCAATAAATCTTCTCACTGAGCTATCTGAGATGCTGGACAGAGCCTTGTCGGATCCTTTGGACAACCCTGCCTTGTGCCTTGATTTCTGCTGAACCTAGAACTCTTTGCTCCTCCCATAAACTTCCTGATATAAGCCATGTCTCTGCAATTCCTTCTTGCCAGAATATTGTGCTATCTCCAGCCTGTATCTCGCTCCTGTCTCCCCTGCTTCCATCCATATTTGCTGCTGCTCGTTATCGACCCTTGGCTTGTTCCTCGACTATGCTTCTGCCTGATCTATCTGCCTCATTCCTTTAAACCCGAACACATATTAATTACACAGGTTCTGTGGCTGATTAAGGTGGTAATTAAACTCACTTGGTGCCTTATCTGCATTTAATTAGACTCAGAAGCGGTGTTAATCAAAGGTGTTCGGATTTAAAGGGATGAGGTGGCGACTCTAGCCTGATCCCAACCAGCAACTACTCGGTACCAACCTTTTGGCTTGTTTACTGACCATGCTTCTGTTTGATCCTTACCTGCTTATCCACTACTGAACCCTGGCTTGCTCACCTCCTGGTGGGGCGATCTTGAGGACCGCGACCTGGTACTAACATGCAACAAAATCCATCTCCACCATCAGGAGCTCTGGTGAAGGCCAGTTAGTACTTAGGCCGCGTACACACGGGCGGACTGTCTGCCCAACTTAGTCCGCTGAACAGTGTTTCAGCGGACAATCCGCTCGTGTGTGGGCTTCAGCGGACTTTTTCAGCGGACAGTCTGACGAACAAAGTCTTACGGAATTTCCGTAAGACAGTCCGTTCAAACTTGGTTTTGTCCGTCCAAACTTGGTTTCAGCGGACAGTCCGCTCGTGTGTAGGCAAGTTGGACGGACTAAGTATGGCGCATGCTCAGAAAGGGTTTACAGGGCCGAAGGTTGCATTGCAGTGTATAGGACGTCGTTTTTCTAGTCCCGTCGTACGTGCTGTACACGTCATCACGCACGCTTTCAGCGGACTGTCTGCTCATCGTGTGTGGTCAAGTCCGTTCATGCTAATTTTGAACGGACTGTCTGTCGGATTGTCTGCCGAACTTAGTTGGGCAGACAATCCGCCCGTGTGTACGCGGCCTTAGGCTCTGCACCTCAGGTGAACCTGCCAGGGTGACTGCCTGTGTACCTATCCTGCTGGTTGGTGGTAGTCCTGCAACTGCTATAGCAATTGGTCTTTGAGTCTGACCCCTGATCGCGACAGCTACATGGAAAAAACAATATCATGTCTCTGCCACCCACACGCCCAGTGTCTAAATGCAAGCTGTTGGCTTTACAACTTCTGTATTTCCGCTTGGTGAATTCTGCCCCCTTCCAAGAATTTGCAGAATGTGCTGTACCGCAATGGCAGGTTCCCAGTCGATATTTCTTTTCACATAAGGCCATGCAATCTCTCTACCATCACGTGGAAGGAAAAGCAGATTCATCAGCTCTACCCCCTCCTCCTTCTCCCTCATGCCCTCCTCTTCTGAATTGTCCTATAAACCTCAAGTACCCCTTAAGCATTCAAATAGCTATTCAACGAGTCAGGCTAAAAGGTGCCATGCAGTGCTGGTGTGTCTAGGGGACAGGAACCACGCTGGAGCAGAGATTCTTGCACCTCAGCAGGGAAAGGTCCAAAGGTGGTTCATGCCACACCAGCTGGAGCAAGGAATGGTGAACGGTGTGTGATAATGGCACAAACCTCCTGTCCACCCTTAGACAGGGAAAGTTGACACATGAGTCATGCCTGGCACATGTCCTCAATTTGGGGGTGCAGCATTTCCTAAATAGGGTTGTAAGATCTGTTAAAGCAGACCAGAAGAGCCATTTTAGGTGGTCATAAACAGCCAGTGCTCGGTTAGCTGAAATTCAGCGGGAATTCCACCTGCCCTTAAAGAACCTGATTTGTTACATGCCCACCAGGTGGAACTCGACTTTGGCAATACTACAGCGTCTGCACATGCAGCAGAGGTTTGTCAACGAGTACCTGTGTAAGTATGGCACAACGTCAGGCTCAGGCTGGCTTGGCTTTTTTTCTCCATGTCAATGGCTGCTCATAAAGGATGCATGCACTGCACTGTCACCATTTGAGGAGGCCACCAAGATGGTGAGCCATGACAATGCTTGCATCAGTGACACAAATCCTGTTGTGTTCCTGCTGGAGCAGACTCTGCGTGGCATTATGGACAAGGCACTCGAGGCAGAGCAGTGGGAGGAAGAGGAGGACTTCCTTCCCTCTGAAGGCCCACTTTATGCAAACACCATTGTTCCTATGCCACAGAACACACAAGAGGAGAGAGGAGAAGGAGGATTCTGTCAGTTTCTGAGGCATTGAAGAAGAGTAAGACATAAGTCAAACAATAAGAGATGGTTTTTCATCCTCAGAACCCTTGGGAGTAGTACGTGGCTGGGAGCAGGCAGTTCCAGATACTCTAATCTTCAGTGACCCCAAGGAATCTGCTTCTCATGCCTCCACAAATTTGCAGTGCATGAGCTCCCTCATGCTTCAAAGTCTTTGAAAGGACCCAAGAATATCTGCCATAAAAGGAGAAGGATCACTATTGGTTGGTAACCCTCCTTGACTACTGTTATAAGGGGAAAGTCTCAGAACTCATCCCATCCCTACAGAGAGTGCAGAAGGTGAAATCTCTTGAGGACAACTTAAAAAGAAGTTTATCAAATGCTTTTGCCGACTCTGGTAGGTTACAGTGTCATGGAAAATGCAGTTTTGAGGCTTCTGTTGGTCAATAGAGGAGCGGTGGAGAAGGTGGCCACCTAAGTGATGAATTTCTCAATTTTTTTTAGTGCTCAACACCCAGAGCTGTCAGCTTCCATATCCTATCGGTAGCATCTGCATCACATGGTGGACAATTATCTAGGGGTGAAAACAGAGATGGAGAGCTTTCCAGTTGACGATCCACTGACTTACTGGGTGATGAGAATAGACCACTGGCCAGAACTTGCCCAGTGTGCTATTGAACTGCTGCGGTGTGCTTTCCGAATGGGCATTCAGTGCTGCTGGAGGTTTTGTTATTGATCATAGAATGCATCTGTCCACAGATTTGGTGGACCGTCTGACTTTTATCAAAACGAATCAGTCCTGGATTACCAGCTATGAAGCCCCTAATGCCGATGTCACAGATTAAGTGTTTTTGGATGGGGAATCTCTGCAGGACTTCTAGGCTGTAAGGTGTTGTGTGTGTTGATTTCATCTGGAAGAATGTTTTTGGTGTAGGTTTTATGGGCACAATTAACACCCAAAGATCAATTTTTACACACCTGTTTGGCAGATGCATATCATTACAATTTTTGACAGCAAGGCCAATTCTTACTTTCATCAAGAGTACCTCTATAGGGTTACGGTGTGAAGGCGCCACCGACACTGAAAGAACAATTTTTCTGCACCCGTTACAGAAGTAGAAATCCAAAGTCTATGGTAGAGACACCAGAATGTATCCAAAAAATCTCTAATCTTGTTCCCCATGCACTATATTGTGGCCTCATCATACAGATTGGCTCCCCAAGCCGTTGCTTACAAAATAAAGAAAGCTTGCAGGGAAAATGTCATTTTGTGGGCTTTATAAATGCAATTATTGCTGCAGCAGCTTCTATACACAGTACAGATGTGCCACCTTACAGGCACTATACTGAAAGGAATTTTTCATTTTTATACTTTCACTTTAAGCATCAATAAATCACTGCTCATTTAAAATTATATTTTTTACGAACTTTTTTCATCGATACATGTCCTCCCAGTGCAGAACCCAGACCCCCATAACCATTGTATGTCCAATTACTTGCATATAAGGACCAGGCCTCTTTTTCAGACTTGGTGTTTACATGTTTAAAACAGTTTTTTTTGCTAGAAAATTACTTAGAACCCCCAAACATTTTATATTGTTTTTTTATAACACCCTAGAGAATAAAATGGCGGTCATTGAAATACTTTTTTTCACACCGTATTTGCGCAGCGGTCTTACAAGCGCACTATTTTTGGAAAAAATTCACTTTTTTGAATAAAAAAATAAGACAACAGTAACATTAGCCCAATTTTTTTTATATTGTGAAATATAATGGTACGCCGAGTAAATTGATACCCAACATGTCACGCTTCAAAATTGCGCCCGCTCGTGGAATGGCGTCAAACTTTTAGCCTCAAAAATCTCCATAAGCGACATCTAAAAAATTCTACAGGTTGCATTTTTTGCGTTACAGAGGAGGTCTAGGGCTAGAATTATTGCTCTTGCTCTACCGATCGTGGCGATACCTCACATGTGTGGTTTGACCACCGTTTTCATATGCGGGCGCTACTCACGTATGCGCTCGCTTCTGTGCGCAAGCTCGTCGTGACGGGGTGTTTTAAAAAAAATTTTTTTTTTCTTATTAATTTTAATTGATTTTATTTATTTTTACACTGTTTAAAAAAAAATGGATCACTTTTATTCCTATTACAAGGAATGTAAACATCCCTTGTAATAGAAAAAAAGCATGACAGGTCCTCTTAAATATGAGATCTGGGGTCAAAAAGTCCTCAGATCTCATATTTGGGCTAAAATGCAACAAAAAAAAAAAAAGAAAAAAGAAAATCTGACATTTAAAAAAAATATACCTTTAAGAGGTATGGGCGGAAGTGACGTTTTGACGTCGCTTCCGCCCTCCTATGGTATAGAGACGAGTGGGGGCCATCTTAGCCTCACTTGTCTCTATGCCCAGCAGATGAAAGGACCCGATCGCCTCCGCTGCTACCGACGGCTCCGGTAAGCGGCGGAAGGTGCGGGAGGGCGGCGGGAGGGGGGGTGGCACCTCTCCCGCCGCCGATAGCGGTGATCTCGCGGCGAATCCGCTGCGGAGACCACCGTTATCGTACAGCCGACCGCCGCCTGAAGAGATGGATATCTCGGTTGTGGCAGCAGCTGCTGCCGTTACCGAGATACCCCTCTTCAAAAATAGGACGTACATCGTCGTGCGGCGGTCGGCAAGTGGTTAATCTACATGCAGGGCGCAGGATGCATTGATTGCAATGGGGTTTTTGTTTATTTTTAGAAGCACATGATTAAAGCCAGAGGCTCTAATTGGTTTCAAAAAGGGTAGGCTCGGGGCACAGAGCACTGCTCCTGGAGCCCACTCAGTTGTGTGACATTAGCGAATTAATATTCGCTAATGTCTTCCTGTTTCTCCTCCCGACCAATCAAGAAGCGGGAGCCCTAAGATCCAATTGGCTGTGGGTCCTAAGTCCTGATTGGCCAGGAGGTGAAGTGACTGCCGGGACTTAGAAGGAGACACAGGAGAGGCCGCAACCTAGATGGGGTAAGTGCAGGCGCTGGCCGGGGGCCTGGCGTGTAATGGGCAAATGATGCGTGATCAAGCAACAAGGGAGGGAGCGGCGATCGAGCGAGCACCGGGAAGGGGGGGGGGGTGTCTGGCTGGCCGGGGAGGCCGCCCCCAAGAAAATTAAGCACCAACCCGCCAGTGCCTCTGGCCATCAATTGTTTAGGTATTTTTTATTACAGATTAGTACAGAATATACTGTATACAACCTTATAAATTCAATGTTTGAGTCAAAAGAAAAATCTCATAAAAAAATAAGTTAAGTATTCTGATGGGTCATTTGACCTAAATAACTCATTCATTTTTGTCATAATGAATGGTACTTTTTTCACAAAGAAAAATTCATCTTCAAATTAAGTGTGTATTGTAAATATTTTATGACTTTGTCAGTTGTGGATGCTCAGGGCTTGAAATCAGTCTTTATGTCAAATAACTATTAGACATTATTAATTATATATAGATGTGTGAACTTTATATAGCCACGCTTTTTACGTATTCCTCTCTGAAATGTGGCTGAGGGAAAGGCAGCAGTTCACAGACTGTAGAGGCTAATCCATGAGAGATGGCTGATTGCTGCGGCTGTGATGATCAAATCAATTTAAAGATGCAGTCCAGTCACATACAGTATATAAGACACAAATTAATGTAGCTATGCATTCATCAATATATCTGTAGCACCCTCTAGTGTGTGCTAGAAGTAGTGTTATGCCGCGTACACACAATCAAACAATCTGGTGGAAAAGTCCGGCGGACTCAAGTCCGCTGGACAATCCCCCCATGTGTGGGCTCCGGCAGACTTTTTTTCCCAAAAGTCCGGCGGACTAAGAAAGTAGTTTTGCATCAAAATATGGCCGTGTGTGTGCTAGTCCGCCGTACTTTTGAAATGAACGGACTTTTCCCGCACGGAGAAAAGTCAGTTCATTTTGAGCGTGGCTCCAGGTAGCCGGGACCAGCGAAGGAAGCGTCGCTGGCCCTGTCACCTGGTATGTAGTTAAAGGGAAAGCCCTACGCCGATAAAATGGTGTGGGGGTCCCCCCCTAGGTCCATATAAGACCCTTATCCGAGCACGCAACCCGGCCGGTCAGGAAAGGGGGTGGGGACGAGCGAGCGCCCCCCCTCCTGAGCTGTACCAGGCCGCGTGCCCTCAACATGGGGGGTGCTTTGGGGAAGGGGGGAGCCGCACGGCCCCCCCACCCCAAAGCACCTCGTCCCCATGTTGATGAGGACAAAGGCCTCTTCCCGACAACCCTGGCCGTTGGTTGTCGGGGTCTGCGGGCGGGGGGCTTATCGGAATCCGTGAACCCCCTTTAATAAGGGGGCTCCGGATCGCGGCTCCCCACCCTATGTGAATGAGTATGGGGTACAATGTACCTCTACCCATTCACCTGTGAAAAAAATGTAAAAAAAAACACAACACACAAGGGTTAAAATAGTTTATTGCACAGCTCCGGGGGTCTTCTTCCGTCTTTGGGGGTCTTTTCGCCGGACTCATCCACTATCTCCCTCTTCGGTTCTTCTTTCTGGGCCTCCGCAGGGACTGTGACATCATAATGGGCGGGGACATTATCCGGCGATGTCCCTATATAAGTCACCACACGCTGCATGCCTGTCATTGTGGCCAGAGGCAGCGACGAGGCAACAGCTCAAGAAGAGAAGAAGAAATGAAGAGAAGAACAGAAGGCGGTGGCGATAGAAGCCCGGACCACGGCTTGTAAAAGAGCTAGAAGAAGGCATCGAGGCCCGGCAAGAAGAACCCGAAGAGGGGGACAAGACCCCCAAAGAGGGAGACAAGACCCCCGAAGTCGGAAAAGGAGAGGGCGGTGATGAAGAAGAAAGCCGGGCTCCTCCGCTAGTAAAAGAGCTAGCAAAAGAGCAGACGATAGCAGAGGAGTCTGGCGAGAAGACCCCCGGAGATGGAAGAAGACCCCCGGAGCTGTGCAATAAACTATTTTAACCCTTGTGTGTTGTGTTTTTTTTTTTAAAAATAAGCCCCTCGACTGCAGACCCCTGCAGACCTCGACAAAAAATAAGCCCCTCGCCTGCAGACCCCGACAACCAACGGCCAGGGTTGTCGGGAAGAGGCCCTTGTCCTCATCAACATGGGGACAAGGTGCTGTGGTGTGGGGGGGGCTGCGCGGCCCCCCTACCCCAAAGCACCCCCCATGTTGAGGGCACGCGGTCTGGTACGTCTCAGAAGGGAGGGGTGCTCACTCATCCCCACCCCCTTTCCTGACTGACCGGGTTGCGTGCTGAGATAAGGGTCTGATATGGACCTAGGGGGGACCCCCACACCGTTTTTTCTGCATAGGGCTTCCCCTTTAACTCCATACCAGGTGACGGGGCCAGCGACGCTTCCTTCGCTGGTCCCGGCTACCTGGAGCCATGCTCAAAATGAACGGACTTTCCTCCGTGTGGCAAGTCCGTTCATTTCAAAAGTATGGCGGATAAAAGTTACGTGTGTGGGCAGGTCCGCTCGTTCGGACAGTCCGGCGGACTTTATGGCGGTTTGTCCGCCAGACTAAGTCCGCCGGATAGTCTGAGCAGGATCTATTACTGAGGTAGGCTCATGGTGTTCAGGTGCAGCTCAGCTTGTCTGAATGTTTCACAATAGGGGGCATATTGGACAGTGGGAGGAAACCTGACAAGTGAGGGCAAAGGCATTGCTACAGCCCTGGCTATTGGCAGAGGAAAGTGCCCTGTTGCATGCTGGATGACTGTATGAACGCCAAGGGCACATGTGCTGGGGGTCTTCGAATAGAGACTGTAGAAGTTGCCATGCGGCCTTGGGTAGTCAACTTGAGGGCTTGAAAGTCAGAAAGAAGCTGAACCCATAGGTCCTGCAGAGCTGACTGGAAGGGAGACACCAGGAAGGATCTGATTCTGCCTACTGAGTACAGACCTGGTCATGGGGCCTGTCCTGTGAGAGCCATCTCTTCAGTTGGAAGAGTCAGTGGACAGGTGTCAGTCAAGGAGATGCTAGATAGTGTCCTGAAGAGAAAGTAGTTACATCAAGTCTGCTGCTAGAGAGAGCAAGAAGACTTAAAGTGGTTGTAGACGCATAATGAGCTAGTATATAGCATAGCATACTAGCTTATAATGAAATACTCACCTTAGATTGAAGCCGCCGCAGCGGTCCCTTCACACTGCTCTGGCCAGAGACATTGCTCCTGGAGTAATTTCAGAGTATATCGGGCTCCGGCGTTGTGATTGGCCATGCACGCGGGAGCCACCGGTAATTGCAGGTCAGCTGAAGCAAGGGCGCGAACGTACCGTTGCTTCAGTGCACATGCGCCGATGACTTCGACATATGCTGATACAGGGGTTATCTCCTAAACCGTGCAGGTTTGGGCGCTATCCACGGTAGCTACAGGTAAGCCTTATTATAGATTTACCTGTAGTAAAAAGTGCATTGTAAGGGTTTACAACCACTTTAATTCTTTCATTCATGTGGCAGTATGATAAAACCAGTGTGTCTGCTTCCACGAGTATTCTGATGAGGCCAAGAGGAAGTTGCCCTTTTCTGCTGTGAATAGTTCCAGTTGGAGTACCCCACTATTCCCTTCTCCCATCCAAGTTCCACATTAAATATATAAAAAAAGAAAATATCCTGGACTGTTTATTGAGTAGCGAGCAAACCGGAGTAAGGGGGGAAATGTGAAAACCCCCCAGCAACTGTCTGCAGTTAAGCAGAGGGGGGCCTAAGAAGTCAACACAAGCCCTACGAGGACAATGATGCATATAGAATAAGTAAGTTCTAGTTTAGCTCAGGGCTAAGCCTAAGTTTTGAATATGGGATAGAGTTCAATGGTTCAGGGCTAGTTGACTCTTTCTGACAGCTCATCTAGTGCCTCCCCCTGCTTCTGGGACATTGGAGAATGTTCTAGCGCTAGTGGGTAGAAGTTAGTAGGAGCTGCCTGGAATATTTATAAGGCCTTGGCCAATCCCCAGTAGTGGGCTGGCAGGGGGCAGAGCTTACCTCATAAATAGACATGAACCAAGCCAGCATGGGGATGCGGTGTTAAGGAGGCTGTCGGTGTGCCTAAAGGGCCACCCTCTAGTCTGGGTGGGCCGTGTGCAAGCTCAGTCGCTGGAAGGATCCTGCCATAACACAAAGGAGGAAGCTCTTCCTGGAGGCATGGGAGCAAGAGAGAGGACAACATGTGTAGATCAGTACTGCTGAGGACCAATAGGTGGGGGGGGGGACTGCTACATGTAGCCATTCTCCCTGAAGACAGCATTGTGCTTAAGTCTTCCTGAGAGTCAGCTGGCTGGGCTGGTGAGAGTAAGCTGGATGGGCTGGTGAAGAGTCAGTTTGGAGGACTGGTGTGGAGAGAGTTAGCCTGGAAGCAAGCTGTTGTAAATACCTAGATTTAACTTGCTTCCAGCTTCTTGCAATCCTTGTACAGCAGACAACAGCTCAGACTAGGAGAGGGAGAATCAGCATAAAGAGCCATTCAGGTGTACAGCATTGCTAAATGCTTTCTAACCCTTTAAAATGTCTGACTTGCGCCCCCTCCTTCCTTCATGGTCGATCCAACAACAGCAAATAGGGAGACGATTGATTCATAGTTGCAGTTTATCTCAGCTGTAAGTACTTTCTGACACAAGCCATGGTAAAAAGAATATAGCAGCTGACACTTCCCCCTTCCCTCTGCATTTCTTCTACTGTTGCTTGTCTGGGGAAAGCGCTCACAGATGAGTCAAGCTGAAGCTACAAATCAGCCGTCTCCTTCATAGCTGTTGTTGGATTGGCTGTGGCAGGAGGGGGGCAGGTTGGACCTCATACCTAGAGTTAGAAAGCACTTATGCCACGTACACACGATAGGAATTCTCGTCGGAAAAAGCTCTGATGGTTTTCCCGATGGAGTTCCGACGGAATTCGGCTCAAACTGTCTTGCCTACACACGGTCACATCAAATTCCGATTGTTTATAACGTGGTAACGTACAACAAGTACGACGGGACTAGAAAAAGGAAGTTTAATAGCCAGTAGCCAATAGCTTCCGTCTCATAGTTGAATCTGAGCATGCGTGATTTTTGGCGTGTCGGAATTGCATACACACGATCGGAATTACCGATAGAAAGTTTTTCCGTCTGGAAAATTGAGAACATGCTATCAGTTTTTGGCTGGTGGAAATTCGGACAGCTAAATTCCAATGGAGCATACACACGGTCGCATTTTCCGATGAAAAGCTCTCATCGCTCTTTTTCTGGCCGGAAATTCCGATCGTGTGTACGCGGCATTAGAAACATGGAACAAATGTACTGCATGTACATAGGAATTCACAGCTGTGCTGTCATGTAAAAAAGGAGGGTAGGAGCACGCTATATTTCTGGCATGGTAACAGTACTTTTCTGAATGTACAGCATGTTTAAAGAGGTAAAACATGGTGAAATGTGCATGTATTGCAGAGCTATACTAAATGTTTTTTTTTTTTACCTAGGCATCTGCCTTAAAGTGCATCTAAATATCTAGATGGGGAAATTAATCAATCCTGTCGCATGGAAATGCAATGCTAAACAAAAGCAACGAGACCCACTGTGAGACAGATTTATTACAAGCTTAAAGCCTGAGTCATAAATTCTTCCTTTGGCTGAGATCCACTTTGAGACCAGGCCCTTTCTTACACTTTTTGTTTACATTTAAAAAGCATTTATGCTAGAAAATGATTAAAAACCCAAAACATTTCATATTTTTTTAAGCCAAAACCCTAGAGAATTCAATGGTGTTGCAATTTTTTATGTATGTCACACGGTATTTGCGCATCGGTTTTTCAAACTCAAATTTTTGAGGAAAAAAGATACTTTATTTAATTTTAGTGCACAAAAACACAATATACCGTATTTATGGGCGTATAACACGCACAGGTATATAACACGCACACTCATTTTAAGAGGGAAGTTTCAGGCAAAAACTTACATTTTTGTATTGGCGTATAACACGCACACGCTATTTGCACTCGATTTTCATGGCGAAAAAGTGAGTGTTATACGCCAATAAATACTGTAATACCCAATTGTTTGATAAAAAAATGAAAGATGATGTTACAGCAAGTAAATAAGTACCTAACATGTCACACTTTAAAATTGTGCATGCCCCCGAAATGGCAACAAACTATGATAATTAAAAAGCCCCATGGGTGACGCTTTAAAAGCCTTTACAGGTAACCAGTTTAAAGTAAAGCTGTATACACATGATCGGATTTTCCGACAGAAATTGTGTGATGACAGGCTGTTGGTGGAAAATCTAACAGTTTGTACGCTCCATCGGACAATTGTTGTTGGATTTTGCACGGACAAATGTTGGATGGCAGGATTTAAAATTTTCCGTGGACAAATGTCTGTCCGTATTTTTCGAGAGTGTGTACACAAGTCCGTCGGACAAAAGTCCAAAGTACAAACATGCATGCTCAGAAGCAAGGACGAGCCAGAAGCGGTCAGTCTTGTAAACTAGAGTTCATAATGCAGAATTAACATTTGTGACGTGGCAAATTATGAAATCTCCAAATGCAGCGCATATTCTCTTCTTCTTTAATGGTATAATAATAAAGCTGATTTGCTGGTGATACTTATGGAGTTATTGCAAACTAATTTTCAAAGGCTTTCTTTTTCTAAAGATATCAAGAATAATATTATTATGCTTGTTTTTGTTTTTTTGGGGTTTTTTTTTTTTGGTGCAAGTTACCACAACACCATTATCCTGTATTTTTTAAGATCAAAAACTATGTTGGTGCCCCTTGTTAATTTTACAGTGTATTTTATTTAAAATGTAGCGGCCTACTCCCAAAATTTCATTTGAAGTAAAACACAAACAGCATTAATGGTAGAAATGACTAAGTTTGGCGATTTTAATTTTAAGATTAATTTTGAAAAGTCTGTAATTCTACCATGTCATGTGCCTTCCAACATGACCAGGACTTTGCAAAACTCCTACCCTTTTGTATGGAATAAAAAGCCTCTGATGTATTTGGGAATACATATCTCAGCAGATCTTAAAGCGGGAGTCCACCGGGACTCCGCGTTTTTTTTTTTTTTTTAAAAGCCAGCAGCTACAAATACTGCAGCTGCTGACTTTTAAATAGTGACACTTACCTGTCCAGCGCGCCCGCGATGTCGGCACCCGAAGCCGATCGCTCGCTCGTGCCGCCACCATCTTGGGTATGGGAATCAGGAAATGGAGCCTTTCGGCTTCATTTCCCGGTTCCCTACTGCGCATGCGCGAGCCGCGCGGCGCAATCCGGACGGTCCCCGCTGCCTCTGGGAGCTGTGTGTTTCCCAGCAGGCAGCGGGGCACTTGCTGAAGGGGGCGGGCGCTTGCGGAAAAGGGCGTAACGTACGCCCCTTTCCGCAGAGAGCTAGCCCGGAAGTGGGTGCAGTTACCTGGATTATCCAGGTAACTGCACCCCCCTCCCCCCTGAAAGGTGCCGATTGTGGCGCCGGAGGGGGGGGGGGATTCCGATGAGCGGAGGTCCATTTTAGGGTGGACCTCCGCTTTAAGCTCTTGCATGATTTGAACTACAACACCTTAATGAATGGGGTAATAGAGGAACTGAATAGATGGAGAGGGCAGTTTCTGACTTGGTTCGGAAGGGTGAACGCAGTAAAAATGAATATACTATAATAATTTATACTTTATATACAGTGCCAATTCAACTCCCAGAGTTTCTTTAAAGCGGGGTTCCACCCTAAAGTCGAACTTCCGCTGATCGGAACCCTCCCCCCCTCCGGTGTCACAATTGCCACCTTTCAGGGGGGAGGGGGGTGAAGATACCTGTCAAAGACAGGTATTTACACCCACTTCTGGGCATAGACTCCCGTGGGAGTCTATGCCTCTTCCTGTCCTGCCGCGCTGTCTGCTGGGACACACACGGGTCCCAGAGACAGCGCGGACAATTCCTATTGCGCTGCGCGACTCGAGCATGCGCAGTAGGGAACCGGGAAGTGAAGCCGATTCGCTTCACTTCCTGATTCCCTCACCTAGAATGGTGGTGGCAGCAGCCGAGAGCCGAGCGATCGATCGGCCTCTGCTGCCTGCATCACTGGCCCCCGGGACAGGTGAGTGTCCATTTATTAAAAGTCAGCAGCTGTAGTATTTATAGCTGCTGGCTTTTAATATTTTTTTTTCCCAGTACAGTCCCGCTTTAAAAATATAAGGAGGGCCTTTGTTTCTTTTGTATGGAATAATAAACGACCAAGACTTGCATATCAAATTATATGCAAAGGGAGGTTGGAAGGTGGTATGGGACTACCTGATATCAGGTCATACTACAGGGCAATGGCAGTAGTTCGTATTTTATATATGCATCATGATCAACCTAATAAAATTTGGATAACATTAGAACAAAAAATGTCAGGAAGGAAATTGACAGGTTTACCCTGGATTCCAAAGTTAAATTGAGGGCTTTCAAAATGGACGTCACCATTAACTCAGAATACATAAAAAATTTGGGATAAACTTAACCAATCAGGAGAATACGCACCGTGGGTATCCCCCCTGGCTCCGTTGGAAGGGTTCCCATGGCTTATGCCCGGGGAAGATGACGGATCAATGGGCCCATGGGGGAAAGATGGAGATACGTCATGGGGAAAATTTGCCCCATATGGAACATTACTGCCATTAGAAGCACTAGTACAGAAGTTAGGATCAAGACCAATGGCTGAATGGAAGTATTATCAACTGGTATGTTTCTATAATAAAATAAAAGCCATGATAAGGCCTACAAACACACTGACTATATTTGAATCAAGCTGTGTGAAGACAGTCAGGGCCGGCCATTTACTATCACAAATGCATACACTAGTACTTGGGACCAAGAAAAACCTAAAACTATATTATATTAGAGAGTGGGAAAATGAATTAAATTGCAGTTTCACTCCGAGCCAAGTCAGAAATCTTATTGAATCCACTTATAAGACATCTATAAGCACACAAATTCAAGAAATGTAACATACATTTTTGACCAGGTGGTATCAAACTCCAAGGAAAATGGCACAGATCTATCCAACAGTAGATGCTAACTGTTGGAGAGGGTGTGGGCAGAGGGGCCCCCCTCTTCATATTTGGGGGTTATGCCCTCTGATTAAGGGTTTCTGGCAGGAAATTGCCCCATGGATAGAGAAGGCATCCTCTGGAAGAATTGAACGAACGCCCTTAAACTTTCTATTCCATGGGACAATGACATCAGCCAGAACATACAAAGAGAGTATAAGACCACATTTATTAAAACTACTAATACCCAGACTATGGAGACAGACTATATGACCAACTTTGACAGAATGGAAGAAAGAAGTGGATAGGATAAAGGAGGCTGAAATATGGCGATATATGGTACAAAATAGAAAGGAGGAATATATGGGAAAATGGACAAAATGGGAGCTTTATGCATCAGAGATTGCTTAAAGTGAATCTTTCCCTTTTTTGGAGGGGGGACGGAGGGGGATGTGACAGGAATGAAGGAGAGGAATATTTCTTAATTTTCTTTCTTTTTTTTTTTGGTTTTGGGGAAGATAAGATACGATACATGTAAATGAGAAGCTGGAAATGATATACTGTTTTAAACTGCTTTGTTTGTTATAAAAATCAATAAAAATGTGGATTATAAAATAAAAAAATGAAGTAAAACACATAGCCAAGTATTATTCTCCACATTTTTTTTATTGTGCATTAAAAAAAGAAAACAAATAAAATTATACATGATATCTGCCAATAGAACTTAACCAAAAAGTGCATTCTATGCATCTTAAAATATAGAAAATATACCAAATCAAATCATTATTCAACCAAAAAGTAAAATAAAAGCCTCATGCATGTGTCCTGCTTCTTAATATAGGTGGTCAACAATGCCAAGAGTTGGTGAAAGCAGGGGTCCGTCATCCAGAGATAATTCCAAAAATCATCTGGATTATTCTCCTAGAATTCCCGCAGCAAAGACATATGACATAATAAGTCACGATTAATAAAGCAACCAATTTTTGGTCCAAGAAACCCTCCTCCTCCTGTTCCTGGACTGGACTTTTGTCAAAGCAATAACTCCAAGGCCAATAATAAATAACACATTATCTCCACCGATTCCGTAACATGGCTGGTTGGCGAACGGCCGTTCAGAAACAAACTGAAAAGTGCAAAATGAAAAGTGTGAAATGAAAAGCGCGAATCAATACTCACCAATCTTCTACTAACACAAAAATAGCAGAAGGGGCCCAAAGGGTGGTGCCTGACAATTGAACGTCCTCTTTTCCGGCTCGTAGTACGTCTAGTAAGTCACTACGTTCGTGTTTGTTGGCCTACAATTGTGTACCGTTTGTATGCAAGACAAAATCCAGGTACAAAAGTCTGAGGTTTTGTCTGCGGAAAATCCGATCATGTGTACAAGGCTTTACACAGGAGGTCTGGTGCCAGAATCATTGCTCTTGCTATAGCGTTTGCGACAATACCTCACATGTGTGGTGCAACACTGTTAACACTGTGGTTAACACTGTTAACATATGAGTATGTGACCTACTTATGCATTCGCCTGTGCACGTAAGCACGACTGAAGGAGGCACTTTTAAAAAAATTACAATTATTTATTTTATTATATTTTTCTTATTTTTCCATTGTCCCTTTAATTTTGTTTTGGTTACTTTTATTGCTATTACAAGGACTGTAAATATCCCTTATAATGTCAATGGGCAGTGACAGGTCCTCTTTACTGAGACCCCAGTCTGTCTTTAAAGCATCTGATCAAACTAAGATCAGTTTGATTAGATGCTTTTTACAAGTCAAAAATGCCTTGTTTACATCCCGCAGAAATCTGAAGTGACAAAATACTTGTCACTTCTGGGTCCACATACCTTAGAGATGATCAGCTCTATGGTAAGCCTGCTTCATTCCGGGCTTGCCGGTGGGATGGTAGAGCCCAGAGAGAAACTGGAGGGCAGCAGGAGGAGGGGGAGACCCCTCCCGCCACCTGTAAAAGCAATTCAGTGGCTAATTGGCCGCTAGGATGACTTTTACAGAAAACAAAAACACAAGCACTAAAAAAATAATAGTTGGATGATGCCTGTAGTTGTAGACATCATCCTGTATAGCCACTTAAAGTGCCAACGTATATTTACATTAGGCGGTCTGCAAATAGATAAACCTGACCCTGATCACTTCCTAATTGTGCTTCCCTTCTTCTTAAAGCAGAACTTTAGCCAAATAAACTTGATAAAAAATAATGTTCTTTACCAAGGAACATACATTCCACATTAATAATAATGCTACCAAAATTAGTGTACGCTGTAAACCACCTCCAGCATTGTTCCTGTTTCTTCTTGCTGGAGGCTGTCATTTTGTTGAAGCCCAGAGCAGTCACTTCCTTATTGAGAACTCCCTCCCTCCCCTTAGTCTCAAAAACAATATTTTACTTTCTGTAATTAAAACAATATTAAAGTGTAGCTCCACCCAAAAATGGAACTTCCGCTTTAAGGGAAGGTGACCTCCTGACATGCCACATTTGGCATGTCATTTTTTGGGGGGGAGAGCAGAAAACCTATTTTTAGAGGGTTCCAGCTCCCACTTCCTCCCGGCGCATCGCAGCGCCGGAAGCAAGTTAATCTCTCCCCCCTCCCTCTCGGCAATCATCTGTAACATGTCACAGGTCCCAGATGTTTGCCCAGCCAGGCACGGCATGTCGCAAGGCTCTCACATGCACAGTGCTTGCTTAGCTGTGAAGCCACAGCCGGGCGCCCACAGTGACAATGCCGGCACCACAGAGAGGAGGGGGATACGAGCAGGGCTTCGTTCCCTGCATGGCTGGACACTGGGACAGGTAAGTGTCTGGTTATTATAAGTCAGTAGCTGCAGTATTTGTAGCTGCTGACTTTCATTTTTTTTTTAAGCGGAACTCCGCTTTAAATGTAAAAGCAACCATTTATTATATTGCAGCGTACCAATTCTTAGATTTGATGGCTGCACTTGTTTCTTTTTAGGCTTTCTTTCTTCTATTTTCATCTGGTGATCCAGCTAGCAAGTATGTTGTTTTTCAGAAAGCTTACGTTCTCCAGCAGAATGTATCTGTTTACATGGATGAGACAAGCCACATAACACTGGCAGAGCTGATTAAAATTATCAGCTTTTATTTATTCATGTGAAACCTTTATCCCAAAAGGCAACCTGTCCATTACAATCTATCCATGAATCATGGCAAGCAAAAGGTAGATGACATCCCTTCCTTGCCAACCCTGGGATTTTTTTTTAATATTGTCTTCAATAGTATAGTTCTCTCTAATGAACTGAAAAGTGGGCTGTCAACCCTTGGCTTCTTATACATCTAGGATTCTCCAACAGTGAGATCTCCTAGCCATGATTCCCAATTCTGCTCCTGTTGACCTGAGACTTTTCGGTTTTACTGCCTACCAGCTTCACATTATTTTCACATGCACTCTTGTCTTGCTGCACTTGGGTTCTTGGTCTAAATCCTAAGCAGAACCCTACCTGCATGGAGTTTGCATATTCTCCCTGCTTTTCCCTCCCACACTCGAAAGACATGCTGGTAGAAATAACTGCCTCCTGCCAAAACTGGCACTAGTGTGCATGTCAGATAGGGACCTTAGTATGTAAACTAATCAAGGGCAGAGACTAATATGAATGTTCAGTTTGTAAAGAATTGTGTAAATTGTTTGTGATATATAATTGCTTCTAATCAATAAATAAATAATTTAGCCACTTGTACTGGGGGTAACAGCCACTGTAGGTAAAGTGATGTACCTTTACGTTGCTGCCCACTTCTGGGTTTAGAGCGTGCACACGTGTGCCCCCGCCTGGCCCCAGCTGTTGTTGAACACAGTGGGAGCCTGTCAGCAAGTCCCATTCATGACCGGGACCTGCTGATTGACTGTGCACTACCATAGTACTTATATAATTTAAAACGCTATCTCTTTATTAAAATTCATTGAAAATCGGTACTCACATTTACCTGGTGCTTGCAGCGCACCAGGCTATAACAGGCCAAAAATACAGTCTGTGATCCTGTAACTCTATACTGTAGCAGTAACCACTGGCGCCCTGTGGACTCCCAGCACCACGTTGGATTTAGGTGCTATTTCTGGAATAGAAATCTCCCTGAGGAAGACAGATGACCCTGTGTCGACACGTGTTGGGAAGGATCAAGAACGGAAAGCGTGGCGCTAGGAGTCCACAGGGCCCCAGTGGTTACTGCTACAGTACGGAGATACCGGATCGCAGACTGTATTTTTGGCCTGTTATAGCATGATGTGCTGCAAGCACCAGGTAAACATAAGTACCGATTTTAAAAGGAAGAGATAGCATTTTAAACCATATAAGCACTATTGAAAAGAAGGGGAGTAGTGTTGCGCTTCCAAAGGAGGTGGAGCACTCAATCAGAACTCAAGGAGACTTATTTCGTCAAAAGGGGGTGTAACTACCTTAGACAGCTTGGAACCACCCCGAAAAAATAAAATCGAATACAAAAATGGAAATACCCAAACACAACGTGGGAAATAGTATAGCCCCTAATTGAAGTGCTCATATGCATCAAGCTGTGTATAAACAATAAACATAAGATTGGATATCAAAGTGCTAAGTGCATCTTGTACCTGTAAAACACATTTTGTATCAAAAGTGCTAAGTGCATATATAAAAGAAAAATTGCAACACACTCAATAATCTAACTGTGAAACGAATTTGCATAAAAAGTGCTAAGTGCATATAATAAACGCAAAGTAATTGGGCCACACACAATGAGCTAACTGAGTGAACAGTGAAAATATCAAATATAAGTATAAAGTGACTCCGTGCTTATAAAGTACATAACGAATCTTCTTCCACACAGGTGAATCCACGTATAAGTGTACACACTGGGTAATTACCTCCCCGCTATATAAAATATAGCGTATATGTAGCCTCCTCAAAGATACACCAGGAGTCAGAGGGGGGGGGGGAAGGGGGTACTTCAGGGAAGCACTCTCAGATCTCCGTCCATGTGAATTCCATCAATATACTCCAGTATGGCTTAAAGAACAAATATAAGGGCAACCATAGTGTAGCAAGTTTAAAAACCGTCACTATTTTATTTAAAGGTTATAATACTCACAAACAAATGGGGTGAGTCAGGCAATACTAGCAGCAAAACAATAAAAGTGAACCGCTCAGGTGCAAGCGTCACTTCCGGTCTCCGTATCCTACGCGTTACGTCACTTCCTGTGACTTCAACTGGGATATGGGAGTCTAGAACGGAAGCGCAGTTAAGAGGACTGGGCGGGGACAACTCCGCCCGATATTCAAATGAGGATGCTCCTTGTCTGTATATGACAATGAAACGCCGGCGAAGTACTAACGAAAACTAACTAGCACATGAAGGGATTATGGTGAATAGGCAGCCCTTCCTTACACATCCCCTGCTGGGATGTATCTCCAGACCAAACCTTTTGTCTACATGCCATGACCCAACATAATTAAACACAGCAACAAGAGGGGGGGGGGGGGAGAAGGGATGTAGCATTACATTATCTCAATGCCACTTTGTCTGCAAGTCTTGTAGCCCCATGCTTTGGGAATACCACCATCTTGTATATGTCTTTATCAGCTAAAAGTACATTGTGGAATAAAAGTATATATTTAGCCCAGCCGGGCCAATAGGTTTAGGTAGCCAGGAACGACTCCACAAGCCCAGCCACAGATACCGCATTCACCCGGTTCCGATGAACTGGTGACTCTGGACACAAATGTCTGGAGGTGGCATCTTCTCCAGGTGGTGGGAGATGGCAAGTAGCCCTCCAAATCTCTTGTTCTCTGCTGGGCCATGGACTGTGGGTAGGAGGCGAGCCCACAGCCCCCTCCAAAACACACAGTGACAGTGGGTTTTGTCACAGAAGCATTTTAATGTGAATGTGAATCCGGATGGTGGGATTTACCATGTAAAATATCATACGGACTGCACTTTTGATTATACAGTAATTTTGTATACATTAATATACACACTGGTATTGCATGTTTTTTTTTTTCAATATTAAGGATCACGTTGGCACATTGTGTTTGGGAGTATCATGTTTACTCACGTTTGAGTTTTTCATTTATGTTTAATTTTTTTGCAATGCAACTTTCCACTTTTTAAACATTTATTTTATGTGTGATTTTGAATCAATTACACAGCATGGCACATAATAAATTGTTGTTATTAGTGTCAGCAGCGATTCTAGTTATTTTGTGAATATGCATGGCAGCTCACAAGATTTTTTTTAATCAAAGTTTTTTTTCAATTTTTTTTTACCTTTTTTTGTTATATAAAAAAACAAAAAAAAAACACTGGTGATCAATACCACCAAAAGAAAGCTTTTTACCACTACTATTTCTTTATATTAGCTTTTAAAATTTATATTAGCAATTTAGAAATTGGATGAAATGTTTAGCACTAGGAAAAACTTTTTGTAATTGTGAAATTCCATTTTTTTTCAAACTTTTTTTTTTTTTTTGTTATATATATCTCAAAAAATAAAAAAACGCACTGGTAATCAAATACCACCAAAAGAAAGCTCTATTTGTGTGAAAAAATGTTGTTTGGGTACAGTGTTGTGTGACTGCGCAATTACTAGTTAAAGTAGCGCAGTGCTGAATAGCAAAAAAATGGTCTGGTGATGAAGAAGGTCTTTCGGAGCTGAAGTGGCTAAAAGGAATATTACAGCAGATCAGGCCCCCACTCATAATGTCTGCCACAGAGGGGTAGACCCAGAAACTCAAGTGTACACCTATTTAAAAAACAACTACCAAAAACTGAAATCTCAGTTATAGGTAGACTGAACTTAGAAATACTGCATTTTGCTGCGTTATTATAGTATTTTCCACAGGGCATAAGCATTTTTACCAGAGTTTTAGGACATGCAGCTTTACAAAAAGTGCATACCTCCCAAATTTTTGAGATGGGAACTAGGGACACATCTTAGTGAAAGTATTTAGGTATAGAAGATGCCCCCTTAAAGTAGAATTAAACAAAAAAAAAATGTTAAACCCACAAGTGATTTTTTTTTTTTTTACCACTAATATTCCTTTACAGATGCAAGTTGGCCTGATACCTTTGCACATACCCCACTATTATGTTTACCATCTTAAATAACCAGACGACACCCTTTTGGAGTAAACTTGGCCATACTGGTCATTTTATTAACAATAAACCATAAACCTATTATTTACAAACAATCCTTTTTCAGATCAATCGTAGCCATATTGTAGATCTTTGAAGGCACGGAAAAGACCCCAAATTTATATTGTATCAGCGTGACACACCTGGTCCCCAGTCGCAGGACATCGACTCGGTGACAATACCAACTCTTCAACTTCCAAAACTGTTACCCATATCCAAATGCCCAGTTAAACCTCAGTTAACTGGCATCTTCCTGAGGATCCCATACCAAGTTGGTTCCCCACTATGCCATACTGATCTTAATTCAGAAGGCCTACAAAGATCTCAACCACTATAATTTACAACAATAAACACTATAGAAGTTTAGCTGCTTATTTGTTTATATCAGCACTTTAACATGCACTTTATTCATAAGCACTTTATTTTTGTTATATTTGTCAACACACCTGCTCAGGTAGTGCATTAGTAATTTTTATATATATAAATGCCAAAGGTTCCAGATATAATACAGACAACAGTGTGGGAGCAGTTTCTTAGTCCGGTGACCTCCAACTGACCACCGGACACTGGACCCTCCCTAACTATGCTGCATGCTATTCTGGCCACCCCCTCTACTCTGACCAACTAAAAACTCCCAGTTAACCCTTAATTGGCTAGCTGGCCCTGCTACCCTGTCATGCCAGCCCTACACCTATTCCTGCGTATTTTGCGACGGGCTTCTCTTTTTATATACAACTACTGTATATAAATCAGACCAAAATGAGGGACAAATGAGGAAGAAAAAAGGAAGGAGGGATTTTTTTTCCAAATTGGTGACAGTCCTTTGAAATCAGGGACAGTTGAAAGCATACTAAAGTAAGAAACATACAAAGCACATTAGGCCTTATTCACACATCAGATGAAGCCTCTACACTGTGAATTGGCTATATGTTTGGAGCTGTCAGGCACTGCATGCAGGCAGCCCATGTAAATCTATGTGACGCAGTGACTGTACGGACACAGACACTCATTCTAATTTGATAGGCATGTGGGTGAAGCTGGGTTGCCCCAAACACAGACAATGTGCATTCGGAACCACTTATGCCACGTACACACGATTGGTGGACTTGTTCCGGCAGACTTGGTTCGCTGGACAATCCGCCCGTGTGTGGGCTTCGGCTGACTTTTTGTTCCCAAAAGTCCGGCGGACTTAGAAAGCAGTTTTGACTCAAAATTCTCCGCCGGTAACAATCCGCACATCTGTGTGCTAGTCCGCCGGACTTTTGAAATGAACAGACTTGCCCACACACAGAGCAAAGTCTGTTCATTCTGAACGTGGCTCCAGGTAGATGGGACTAGCTAAGGAAGTGAATGTCACCGCCATCATCGGCGAGATTGACACCTTGCGAGCCCCGTCACCTGGTATGGATTTAAAGGGGAAGCCCTACGCCAAAAAAATGGCAAGGGGGTCCCCCCAAAGACCCTAGCAGACCCTTATCCAAGCAAGCAGCCCGGCCGGTCAGGAAAGGGGGTGGGGACGAGCGAGCACCCCCCCTCCTGAGCTGTACCAGGCCACGTGCCCTCAACATGGGGGGGGTGCTTGTCCCCATGTTGATGAGGACAGGGGCCACTTCCCGACAGCCCTGGCCGTTGGTTGTCGGGGTCTGCGGCAAGGGGGCCTTAACAGAATCCGGGAGCCCCCTTTAATAAGGGGGCCCACAGATCCCAGCCCCCCACCCTATGTGAATAAGTATGAGGTACATGGTACCCCTACCCATTCACCTGGGGGAAAAAAGTGTACATTAAAAAACGGAACACTATTTTTAAAATACTTTATTAGACAGCTCCGGGGGTCTTCTCACCGGACTCCTCCGCTATCTTCTGCTAGCTCTTTTACTAGCAGAGGAGCCCGGCTTTCTCCTTCGTTGCCGCCGCCGCCCGAGGGTCTTCTTCCGACTTTGGGGGTCTTGTCCCGCTCTTCTGTTCTTCTTGCTGGGCCTCCCCTTTCTTCTTCCAGCTCTTTTACTAGCGTTGGCCCGGTCTTCTGTCACTGTCGCCGCCGCCTTCTGCTTCTTCTTCTTCCTTCTTTCGATGTTGAGACAATGCTCTCTTCAGCCTTAATGGCAGGGACACGCTGTGCGGCGACTTATATAGGGACAAGGGGCGGGGTCACCAGGTGATGTCACATGGTGACCCCACCTCTTATGATGTCAAAGCCCGGACGATACTGTGACATCATAAGGCGTAAACCGGCATATGTGACTGAGTATGGGGTACATGGTACCCCTGCCCATTCACCTGGGGGGAAAAAGTGCACATAAAAAAAACACAACACGGGTCTTTAAAATACTTTATTAGACAGCTCCGGGGGTCTTCTCTTCTTCCGTCTTCAGGGGTCTTCTCGCCGGACTCCACCGCTATCTTCTGCTAGCTCTTGTACTAGCAGAGGAGCCCGGCTTTCCCCAAAGCACCCCCCCATGTTGAGGGCACACGGCCTGGTACAGCTCAGGAGGGGGGGTGCACGCTCTTCCCCACCCCCTTTCCTGATCGGCCAGGCTGCGTGCTCGGATAAGGGTCTGCTATGGACTTTGGGGGAACCCCCAAGCTGTTTTTTCTGCGTAGGGCTCCCCTTTAAATCCATACCAGGTGACGGGGCTCGTGAGGTGTCAATCTCGCCGATGAAGGCAGCGACATTCACTTTCTTCGCTAGTTCCATCTACCTGGAGCCACATTCAAAATGAACGGTCTTTACTCCGTGTGTGGGCAAGTCTGTTCATTTCAAAAGTCCGGAAAAGTCCGGTTGTGTGTGGGCAGGTCCGCTCGTTCGGAAACTAAGTCCTCCGGATAGTCCAATCACGTGTACACGGCATTACTCTCACCTGTACGTCTTAGTAAAGGGTTCCTTTTACATAGACACTGTGAACAAAATGTATTTGTGGTAGTCATATGATTATAAGTATAATAAAATAAGCACTTACAGCTTTCAAGTTGCAGAGTGCAGGTCTGTTTATCCATGGGATATTTGGTTAAATCCATGCTGCATGCTACAGTAGTCGTTATCCTGCAAGAAATAAATCACCATGATTGAACTGCACTGGGATGATACACCAAATTAAATTACACTGCTGATGGAAGACTGTGTACTCTCTGTGTCATAAGGAAACATCCCCACAATGTATATTTCTTTATATTTCTCTGTGGTAATAACAGCTGACAGATTTCAGGTGGTGCAAATGAATCTGACAGAATAAAAGAGATCCAGAACATACCAGCGAGATCCCCGAACTCCGTGAGATTGACAGTTGTGTTCCAGCAGCCAGGCAAGAAAAGCTCTGAAAAATGTCAGTTTATTTTATGTATAAACAGTACAGCGTGACAGTATAGGCACTCACAGCAGCCGCTGAAGATCTGGAAATAAATTTTGGGAGGAAATGAAGAACTAAAGTCATATCTGCTCCGGAGCTCCCAGCACGGGGGGCCTGTAAACAAAGAACGTCAGCTATAAAAGACTACCCCTGGCTGGCTGTACAATGATTTGTGCAGACGGCAGCAGAATTTGGGAAATATATAGGATAAAATGAAATGAAACCTGTCAGTATAGAAGCACAGGAGCTGCTATTGCTGACTTTTTTTTTTTTTTAGGTGAACCCATCCTTTGCCTATGCAGGTTAAGCCAAAAGTTTCACATTGAAGCAACCCTGTCAGGAAAAAATGTAAATAGTTTAAAAACTCGGCCTGCAAAAAAAAAATGCATTGGCGGCTTGTTCACACTGACCCATACACAAAAAAGCATTTTATAGCACAGTCTAGCATTCGTTCAGTGTCAGTGGTGGTGGGGGGTGGGGAGCGGTTGTGGCTTATGTTTTTGCAATGCAAGGCGTGATTTACCCTTTTTTTCTGCTTTATAAAAACTTTTTTGAAATTTCGAAATCACATTCCATTCAGGCCCCATTCACAACTGTGTCATGTTTTTTCACGCTTTCTGGAGCGTTTATCATGCAACAGCATAGGGCAGTCCATTCACTTGCATGGGCTGCCCTACATGCAATAGACATGTACACACTGAAATATTTTGTTTCAGAATTTCATTTTCTTCCACAAAATACATTTATTTAGTTACTCCCGAAATTCGTTTCTATTTATTTTGTTTCCTTCAAAAAATGAATTTGTCCGAAAATCCGAAATAATTAAGGTCGAATCTGTCATTGAAGGCATATCGTGTCTGTCGAAAGAGAAGCACGGAATGCAGACTGAAAAGGGTTAATGGAGTGCTGGACATGACAGGGATGACTGAGGGATCCATAGGGTTAAAAGAGGAGCTAGGGGTGGAGCAGACCAGGAAAGGAGGTATGCGATAAGAATTAACTTGCAGAAGAAGGGGAGGAGTCATATAAAGTGAGTGGGAGGAACAGTGAGGAACTCAGAAAAAGGAAGTGTACAGAGGAGGCAATTTTTCCCACCCTCCCTCCCTAGGTAAAGTGTTTTTGATTGGTTGTGGTGTTTTGTTGTTTCTTTTATTCTTTTTCGGGTATCAGTCGCAGGTCGCCACGACAGCAGATTGGTTCCAGAGGGTTGGGGCAGTGTTTCTGGTGGTCTTTGATAGTTGGCGTTTAATCAGAAGTGATCTGAAGGTGTGGGGGGGCTCATCGAAAGATCGGCCCCTCTGGTGTATTCCAGAACGGTGGATGGAATACTGTTCTGTTTCACTGCTGGAAGTAGTCTCTGACCGGTCACAGGTGGAAGCCTGGGAAAAGTTATACATGTGTACCGCAGTGCTTTTTGGTGTTTTGGTATAAGAATTGGTCACCGTCAGAGATCACCAGACTGGGCATGTTATGTTGTTTATTTTATGGGTTGTTTATATATATTTATATTTATTGATATATATATTTTGTTGGAGTAAGTTTAAGTTGTGTTAATAAAGGCTGTTTTGGCCAGTTTA
Organism: Lithobates pipiens; assembly: GCF_037356315.1. Lineage (NCBI taxonomy): Eukaryota > Metazoa > Chordata > Amphibia > Anura > Ranidae > Lithobates > Lithobates pipiens. The sequence continues at coordinate 181,723,914 of NW_027507787.1, forward strand.
TCCCAAATAAAAGGTGTGGTCTCATATTTAAGAGGGAAGATAAAGGGGAAGGGCAATATATTGGTTAAAGGGGTATAAGAGGGAGAAGAACATTCAGGCTACACTGGTCATGTTCTAAGAAGATTCGACGGAGCAGCTAAACTATAGGACGCCACAATCGTACATTTCGAGTCGAATGTTCCACCTACAAGCTATAGTAGAATTCTAATGTTGGATGACACTAGTAATAATTATATTTATTAATTATTACTAGTCAACCAACATTAGAATTCTTCTATTGCCTATTGGCAGAGCATTTGACCATAAATGTCCGCTCGCAGCGACTTCTTCGTTGAATCTTCATGTCAAATCTTTTCTCTCTATGTCGATTAATCTTGGACTAATAGAGTTAGGTTAGGCACATTCAACCTTTTTTGCTATTGTCTCTATAATGTCGAATCTTTTTTCTCTATGTCGAATTGTTTCTCTCTGTGTTGAATCGTTTCTTTCTATGTCAAATCTTTTCTCTCTATGTAGAATTATCTTGGACTAATAGAGCTAAGGTTAAACACATTCGACCACTGTTGTCACAATAAAAACTAGAAAATAACGCATTTGTTTATGTCAGATCTTTCGGTTTTCGGATTCTGCACGTTCGTTATTGTTTGTTAGCGATAACAAAAATACCCGCAATTCGGACGAAAATGCATTCAGACCAAAACAAATGCACATGTCTAATATGCAACAAACATGCCAAAGTAGCTCCTGTACCTTTGTTTTGCAGTGACAGTCAGGCATTTTGTCCTGCCACAAAATGCAAGACTGCTATCTGCATTTGGGGGGTGTGCACTCTGGCATAGTATTTTGCACGTTGACGGAAAAGTGCACAGAAATGTGCATTTCTGCATGCGTTCCTGGAACACCACAGTTTGAATGGGACATCATACTAGAGGCAGCGTTACAGTGTGAACAAGGCACTTAGAATACAACTGTTATCTACTATATGTACCCTTGTGGTAATTGGCACTAATCAAGTGCAGAAACACACCAGTCACCGCACATAGTGTGAACAGGCTCTAAAATGTAAAAGCAAAATCTCATATTTTTTTGATAGCTTAAGGATAAGTTAAAACCTTGTCAATGTCCTGTTTTTAAACACAGCCCATTACTTCCTGTACAGTTTCCTGTTCAGTAGACACAACAGGAAGTTGGAAGAAATATCTCCAATGAGAAAGAAATCATGTTTTATACAGTTGTCTCCATAACAAGTTTTCCCATTGAAAGACTTCTCTATTCCTGATTTGATGACAACTCAAATTTGCTTTAAGGTAGTCTGTTCATTATTGGTGGACTTCCAAAACACCACAAATGGTAAAATAAAAAGTCCAAAATATGTGAATAAAAGAGTTTTTAAAGCACAACACACCACAACGCACTGTATTGTGATACATTGTGCATCGGTCTCTAACATCTAATGCATTGGGTGTTTCACAATGGATGGTACCCCAACGCACCACACACACAGATAATGCATTGCAAAAACATGTTAAATTATAACTAAAGGAGATTCACACTCTCCGTATGTTCTGTTTACCATTATTATTGAAAGTGAAATTAAAAGAAAATCACAAATTTTGGGTTGTCCACAGAAAAGTAATAGGAGGGAAATCTTCCAATGGGGACACTAATTCTGGTAACCTTGGGGTCCCCAAGAAATTCCCTTAATTTGCAGGTATTTCCTCTCACTTCCTGTTTGGCTATGGGACAGGAAGTGAAGGTAAATCTCTGCAATGGGACACAGATGGCAATAGAAAATCTGATAGGGGTTATAACCTTCCCTTGCTCTATATAAAATGAGAAAAAAAAATGAAAATTGTATCATACTTACCGTATCTGGCAGCATACATGTGATACGTGTGATACATGTGATAGTAGCCCTGCCTACTTCCGCCAACAGGACCAGTGCATAGCTATAAAGAGTTAACACAACATCCCATTTCCTGTACATCTCTAGGAATGAACTGGGTGGGTTCAGTATGCTGCCATGGATAGGCACCAGGAAGAAAGAAAATTCTGTATGATACAATTTTCTGTTTTCCTGGTGCCTCTATGGCAGCATACATGCGATAGATCAATAACTAGATACCAGGATGGGAAGCTTCAGCAAATCCTATCATAAGAAAGTGAGTAAGTTACTGGCTTCAAGCTAAAGACAGCTGTAGTGAGGACTACTAAGCCCATCAGTAGTGCTGAAAGAATGCGACCTAATAGAACCGGATTGGTTCTCCTGCCTTTCTTATTGGCTGACATTGATGTCCAGATGCTGCTGGAGGGGCTGTTGTGTGGGTGTTAACTCTTTAACCACTTGTTTACTGGGCACTTAAACCCCCTTCCTGCCCAGACCAATTTTCAACTTTCAGTGCTGTCACTCTTTGAATGTCAATTGCTCGGTCATGCTACAGTTTACGCAAATTACATTTTTATCATTTTTTTTCACACAGATAGAGCTTTCTTTTGGTGGTATTTAATTGCTGCCGTTTTATTTTTTATTTTTTGCTAGATAAAACAAAAAGGGACTGAAATAGAAAAAAAAAACTGTTTCATAGTTTGTTATAAAATTTTGAAAACAACTAATTTTTCTCCTTCACTGATGTGTGCTGATGAGGTTGCACTGATGGGCACTGATAGACTGCACTGATGGGCACTTATAGGTGGCACTGACAGGCACTGATAGGCGCACTGATGGGCACTGATAGGCGCTAATAAGGTGGCACTAATGGGCACTGATAAGCACCGATGAGGTGGCACTGATAGGTGGCACTGGTTGACACTGATGGGCACTGATGGTTGGCACTGAAGGGTACTGATAAGCGGCACTGATAGGTGACACTGATGGCCACTGATGGACACTGGTAGGTGATACTGATAGGCAGCACTGATCTGTGGCAATGATTATTAGACACTGATGGGCATTGATTGGCAGCACTGGTGGGCATTAATGGGTGGCACTGTGGGCACTGGTAGGTGGCACTGGTGGGTACTGATAGGTGGCACTGGTAGGTGACACAGAGGGCAGTGGCAGGTGACACTGTTGGGCACAGCCACGGCTTTCTGAGTGAGGGGCCAATGTCCCTCTGACAGAAGCCGGTGATCAGCTTTTTTTTCGCCTCATGCTGACAGTGTTAGGAAAATAAATACAGATTACTGAGCTTCTGTTTACATCACGTGATCAACTGTCATTGGCTGACAGCTGGTCACGTGGTAAGGGACTGGGATTGGCCCCTTACTCCGATCTGTGATCAGCCAAGTATCATAGACTGTGCTTGCTCGGGAGGACATCCATGGACACCCTCCCGGCAATTAAGGCCCGCGCTGCAACCGTCTTTCGGCTATAGCGTGGGCAGCAAATAGTTAAAGCTATGCACTGTGGGTGGAAGTAGGCAGGGCTTCTATCACATGTATGCTGCCATGGAGACAGAAGGAAAGTTTTGCCTATACAGTAGTTCTACTTTAATGCAAGTGTTTTAGCATGTGTTGCCTCAACGCAAAAGTGTACAGGGGGGAGTTTCTACCCCTTCCCTATGGCTACTTTATCAGGAGACAAGTAAGCACTTTTATATATTTGCTGCTCAGGTGATAATATGAAGAGTGACAAATGTCTTTATAGTAGGATTTTGCTGCGAGAATCATTGACATTACGTACTTTGTCACCTGCAAACTGCTGTAGATAAACCACATCTCAATATATACCGGTAATTGGGCACAATGGATATTCATCATCCTGTGGTGCCATAGCTAAATACAATGTGTAATAAATAATATTTACAGAGCTTATCTCAATTCCCTGTCTCGCCTTATCAAATTTGTCAAATGTCTGGAAATAGGCGGTTATGCTTGATACTGTAAAAAACCTGCCTCCAGTATAATGGTATAAAATGATGCGCCATCAATCTCACTAAAATAACCTACAGTATTAAGTCATTTTCTTCCTTGCCTTGTAGTAAGAGAAAAGATCATACACAAACATGCAGTATACATTCACAAACAACATCTTTTCTACCGCCATTCCACCACGTGCTTTCACTGAAAGCACACCTTGTTTTGGGTTTAGCCCCTTCTGGCTATAACATGCTGAAGCGTGGACACTTACAGCAACAAAACTTAAGATTCATCACAACAGACTTATGTTGTATAGCTATGCAAGATACAATTCATGCTAAACAGAAATATTTAAAAAATTTTTTCTATAATATACTCAACTGACCGTTACTTCATTCTCCAGGCACACTGGAGAATAGCCTTTCTTTACCTTTGAAAAAATTGTCAGGTCTCAAGGAACGTCTGCTAAAATTTGGTCGTCAATGGGACAAAATGCACCCTTAAGGCTCGTACACACTATAAGAAAATCGGGGTGAGAATTTCCATCCAAACAACACAGCTTTCTACAGCTGATTCTGACCTTCTGAATGATAATTTTTGAAGGTTCAAGTCCCAAAATGTTTCTTGTATGGGAACAAAACAAAAGTTTTTTTGCTTAATGTGTACCCTTTTCATATGATTTTCGAACAAGAAAAATCAGAAATGAAAGAATGCACATGATCAGAAACAATAAACAACAACAAAAAAAAGTCTTTGTCGTACCAGAATTTTCATACAAATTTTCTTTCATTGGTTCCAATTTGCTGTGAAGCAATGAGGAAAATCGGACGATCATTCACCCAATTTTTTTATAGTGTGTACCCCACATTAGGGTAATGGTTAGGATGCCACACCTGCAGACAGCTAAAAAGATAATTTGTGTCATGCAGCTGGCGAGTGCTGTTGGACCTGGGATTATTCAGGCATCATTAGATGGGAGGCCAGTCAACCACAAATCAAAGAACCCCTGGAAACTTCTAGAGGAACCCAAGGGTTGCACACAACCCTTTTTGTAGAATATTTTTATGAGTTTCCTATTTATTGTCCTGTATGCTGACCTGTGTAGGCCAGATTACAAATTAATAATGCGAAGTGTGTACCTTAAAGCGTAAAGAACTGTTCCATTGGGGTAAATCCGGATGAGGCGGTTTTCCACAGTGATGTCATGAAGAAATGACTTTTTTGAATCCACTATAAATGTATCAGGGACCCACAATAATTCCACTAGACGGCCATCAAGACTTAGACTCTTGTTGCCTTCAAAGATGAGTCTTTCATCCGTCCAGCGCTGCCTCAAAAAGATGGTTGCAGTATAATCCTGAAGTAAAACAATCTATGGTGAGGCACTGTGCAGTGTAAATGGTAATATAAAATATTCTATAGATAGTACAAAGTAACAAACTAAATATGTGCACTAATAATTTAAGAAATACATATTTTTTATTTGCGTTTGTTATTTTACCAATTTAACAGAATTGACTTAAGTGTTGACTCGAAAATCAGAGTCGGAGCAGTGATTGTTCTCCACCTTTTCAAATGACTATGCCAGAGGATTCAATCACTATCTCTTTGGATAGCTCATAGTCAGTGGCGTAACTAGAACCTTCAGGGCCCCGATGCAAGAAACCATGAAGGGCCCCCCTGAACCCCAGCCAGGGCCCTTCCCTCCGAGTCCGGCGGTGGAACTCCAGGTACCCCTAGCTGCTTATGCTGCTGCCGGCCATATGTAGAGGGGGCTGCATGGGCCCCCTGCAGCACAGGGCCCAGTTGCGGTCGCGACTGCTGCACCCCCTATAGTTACGCCCCTGCTCATAGTCCTCTATGAGAACTTTGTCATGTGATAAATGATTAATTGCAAAAAACAGATTTTATAAAGTGTGTGTGTGTGTGTTTAGATAGATAGATAGATAGATAGATAGATAGATAGATAGATAGATAGACAGATAGATAGAAACATGACACAAGGTGGGAATGCCCAAGTTTGTATATGCACATCTACCAAATACCCAGATAGCAAGCCACAAATGTGGGAAATTAACCTTTAATTTCCATTTTAACCTGTGTATGCCACCTTTTGTGTCTGTACCAAGGCCATACATGCCAAGGTATGTAAACTTTTTATCAGGACCATTTGGGTGATTTCTGTTATCATTATGATGATTTAAAAAGGATAAAAAAAGTAATAAAAAAAGGCATCATGTGATTGCTATCCTTAAATAAAAGAACGTATTTTGGCATGATCAGTCATATTTTCAATATTAATGCCAACATTTCACAATTTCTGCAAGAGTATGCAAACTTCTGATCATTACTGTATATATAATGACAAATCGTAATAAAAAAACACAATTGGCGGTGTCCTGATGACCAGTATTGTTGGTCAATTCAGGTAACAGGTTAGCGGCTCACCTAATATGGTGGTGTTCCTTATCAAAACATGAGAATACTGTAGAAGTGTTAATAGTTTATTTTTTATCAATTAACAAACTGGAAAGTAAATGAAAAAAGAGAAATCAAATCAATATTTGGTGTGACCACCCTTTATCTTCAAAACTGCATCAATTCGCACACTTGCATACAGTTTTTGAAGGAACTCAGCAGGTAGGTTGTTCCAAACATCTTGGAGAACTAACCACGGATCTTCTCTGGATGTAGGCTGCCTCAAATCTTTCTGTTTCATCATGTAATCCCAAACAGACTTGATGATGTTGAGAGCATGGGTCTGTGAGGGCCCAACCATAACATTCAGGACTCCTTGTTCTACCTTACACTGAAGGTAGTTCATAATGACATTAGCTGTTTGTTTGGAGTCATTGTCCTGCTGACGAATACATTTTGTCCAGACTTCTCCAACAGTTCTTCTGCTGATGGCACTGCTGGACATCTTCCTATGTTGAAGAGAAGAAAGCATGATGTGTCTTTCATGTGCTGCTTTGTTACTTGGCTGACCACTGTGTCTACAGTCCTCAACGTTGTTTATTTCTTTGTGCTTCTTCAAAAGCCCTTGAACAGCACATCTTGAAACCCCAGACTGCTTTGAAGTCTTTGCTTGGGAGAGACCTTGTTGATGTGTCTTGTTGCTGTGCTCACCTGTAACATGAAACTGTCTTCCACAACCTCACCTTGGTGGCAGAGTTTGTGTCTCATTCACTCTTAAGCCTCCTACACAACTGTTTCTGTTTCAGTTAATGATTGTGAAATTGATGATCATTAGCACCCACTTGGTATAACTGGTTAATCATACACCTGACTCTAATCCTACAAAATTCCTGACTTTGTGCAATTGTACAAAGTGTGCAAGTGTAGGAATTGATGCTGATTTGAAGCCAATGAATAGTCACACCATATATTGATTTGAATTTGATTTTCCTTCTGTTTGCTCATTTTGCATTTTGTAAATTAATAACAATAAACAATTAAAATATATATATATTTTGAAAGGATTCTTACTTTACAGAATTTCTTCACACCTGCTTAACATTTTTGCTCACTTCTATATATTTACAATATATACTGTATATTTAACCTCAATCTAAAAGTGTCACTTTAAATTCTGTCCTGGATCAGTCAAATGACTCGAGCAGTAGTCAGATCTGGCTAAGATCATACCCATTTGGTCAGCTTACCATGTTAATTTCAGATATTGTATCAATGCTGGCAATATCCAAACTCATTCCGACTGTTACTGGCCCATCTGAAACAAACAAAACACAGTAAGATCGAGGAACATGGGCTATATTCTCTTTATTAGTATTTATCCAGAAACTAAGATTTATCATGAGACACTAACAGTATTTTTTTCCCCTATTACCACAGCCATGAATCTAGTTCCTTATAAAATATGTATAGAAGGGTGACTTTCCTTTGGCTGACCCTAACTGGATTGTCACTGCCAAGTGCATTAAGTTTGCCCTCAGATTGTTCCTAGCTTCACACAACATTAGCATATGCCATCCTGCCAGCAGAGGAGCAGCTGTGACTGTCAGCTGGATCCTCATTAACCGTTTTCCTGACATAAATAATGTGGAATAAAAAAAAAGATATTGAGGATATGCCCAGTTTTAATAAATGCATTGGTACAGTAATCCTTGTGACACTAAGAGGAAGGCACTAATAAATGTGTACTTGGCTGTACTATACCTTTAATACAATAATGCCAATACATGTAAATAGAAGAATGGCAAGAGTATAACTTTTTGTTGTGCTATACTGGCCAAATGTGTTTCAATACAATTGTTCCCTACAACAAGTTCTTCAATGAAGAAACTGGCTCACTAAATGCACAATTTGATCACTAATTGTTTTTGTCAAAAAGGAACAATTGGTCATAAAGAACAATCAAATAAAATTTAGCTAAATTTTTTGGTGTAAAAAAAAATGTTTTCAAGATTAGGATTGTTTAGCTTAGCCTTTCTCAACATTTTTTACTCAAGAAGAATCCTTGAAATAATTTTCAGATCTTTGGGAACAGCTGCTAAAATGAAATTATCAGGGGGTCATTGAAAAGAATGCCCCCCCCCCCCCCACAGACACCAGATGGAAGGTAAGGTAGCCATAGCTCAAGGTTTCCTCCCACACTCCAAAGACATAGTAGGTTAATTGGATCCTGTCTATAAAAAAATTGGCCCTAGTATGTGTATGTGTTTGTAAGCGAGATCCTACGGGGTAAATGACCGCTCTATATCAAGATGCAACTCAACTCAAGGAACCCTTATCAATCTCTAGAGGAACCCTGGTTGAGAATAGTTTGTTTAGATTGATCACTCAAACAATCATTAAATAAAACATACACCAAATTTCCATTTGATTTCCCTGAATGTTGCATTAAATAATTAATGCAGTTATATACTGTATTTATTGGCATATAACACTCACTTTTTCACCATGAAAAGCAGGTGCAAATAGCGTGTGCGTGTTATACACCAATACAAAAATGTAAGTTTTTTCCTGAAACTTCCCTCTTAAAATTAATGTGCGTGTTATACGCCAATAACAATAAAAACTTATATACACATTAATAATAACTAAACCTATTTAAAAAGAGTCTCTATATTATTTAAACCAATTACTCTTAATTATGTAATGATTGATTTATATCTTTGTTGCTTTGGGAGGTAACTCCTGTGTGCGCTGGTGTCAGAATTTAAACAAGGCTGACTAAGCCTCGGCAGTTAGCGGTTTCAATCTTTTAATCCTTAAGGGCTCATTCACACTATGTGCAGCGACTGGGAATATTCGGCACCTGATCACACTGCATGTGGCTAATCATTATGGGCCCTTAAACCAGGAGCTGCTGAAGCCTTTCCAGTGGATACTTTTTTTCAGAATTGATTATTCCAACTGAATCTTCTATTGAAAGTCCTGATGAAGGAGCTACAGTCTTAGACCCCAAAATGCATTGCTTTTTTTATGCTGAATTTCTAGGATGCAATATGACTAGACTTTATCCAAGGTGCTACAAAGAGTTGTCTCATACCTTAGGCTCACCACACACAGTACAATCTGACAGTCCACTCTCTAGAATCAACTTTAGATCTACCAAAACTGTGTACTATGGGGCCTACCCAATCCAATCAATCTATATATATATCCAATCAGGCAAACCCTTGTACTTTATACTTGTTGGTAGATCTAAAGAAGATCGGATTGTTGGCCAACAAAACCATGGAATTTTGTCCGAAGGGTGTTGGCTCAAACTTGTCTTGCATACACATGGTCACACAAATGTTGCCCAACAATTACGAACGTAGTGATGAACTAGAAGTACAACGTGTTTTTTCAGCTCTTTAGCGCTACCCTTTGGGCTCCTTCTACTCATTTTGTGTTAGTAGAAGTTTGGTGAGTGTTGATTTGCACTTTTCTTTTCGCGTTTTTAATTTTGTGCTTTTCAGTTCGTTTCTGAATGGCTGTCCATCAACGAGACATATTGCGGAAATTGGAAGAGATAAAATGTTATTCATTATTGGCCTTGGAGTTATTGCTTTGACATAATTTTTTTGGCTGGATAATGATTTAATTTGGTATATTTTCTATATTTTTGGATGCATAGAAGGCCCTTTTTGGTTAAATTATATTGGCAGATAGCATGTCTAATTTTATTTGTTTTCTTTTTTTAATGAACAATAAAAAAAATTATGTAGAATAATACTTGGCTCTGTGTTTTACTTCAAATGACAGTTTGGGAGTAGCAGTTACATTTAAAAAAATGCGATGTAAAATTGACAAGGGTCACCAACATAGTTGTATCTTTAATCTTAAAAACTACGGGATAATGGTGTTGTAGTAACTTGCCCAAATAAAAAAAAAAAAAAAAAACATAATAATATTATTCTTGATATCACTAGAAATAAAAAGCCTTTGAAAATTTGCATGCAATAACTCCATCAGTATCACCAGCAAAGCAGCTTCATTATTATTCCATTAAAGAAGAAGAGAATGTGCGCTGTATTTAGAGATTTCATAATTTGCCACGTCACGAATGTTTATTTACCAATACAAACGCTAGTTTACAAGATCGACAGCTTCTGGCTCATCCTTGCTTCCGAGCATGCGCGTTTGTACTTTGGACTTTTGTCCGACGAACTTGTGTACACATGTTCGGGAAAATCCAACAATAGACATTTGTCCACTGAAAATTTGAGAACCTGCTAGCCAACATTTCTCCAACAACAATTGTCCGATGGAGCGTACACACGGTCGGATTTACCGACAACAGCTTGTTATCGAACATTTCCTATTGGAAAGTCCGATCGTGTGTACGGGGCTTTAGACTGACTTACACCTGGGGAGCTGCACGTACCACTTACAGCTTTCCATAACCGTGAATGGCTGTACAATACATGACCATACATTTGTAAACCCTAATGCTTCTTTGAATCAGCGTTTAACTGTGCATGTGTATCCAATGTATTTCCCGAATGTGGAAGATCTGCATTCAGGAAATACGTCACATCCGTGGAAGAACGCTGATGCAAAGAAACATTGGAATTTACAAGAGTACAGCAGCCTACAGCCATTTACAAGTATGTCAGGCTGTGCATAGTACATGGAGCTGCCCGGGCACATGAAAGCGCTGCAAAATTAGGCATAAAAAAATGGATATAACTGTCCACATGGATGAATCCTTAAAGTTTCCCCTAGATCTAGAGCCTCCCATTCACATTTCTTTAAGTGTAGATTGTAGTCTGTGGCTCCACTGGAGAGGCAAGAAGTGATCTCCCTAAATGGCACATACAAAAACACATTTTAAGACAACTTGGAAAGGTTATATATATCTGACAATATTTTATTTTTATTTTTAATATTTTATTACTGATGCACCTTCCTGACCTCGTGATAAGTAACCACTGCTCAATTTTTTGTAAATCAGAAAGTTAGAAAAAATAGCCCAATGAGGTCACATACAAGAATTAAGGCCTAAGAGAAACTTTAACTTTTCCCATTCCCTCCAAAATTATATTTCAAATATTTTATTTTTATTTTAGTTATACAAATAGGATTATTGTAAACTTTAAAACCTGCTAGCGTGCCATACATTACATAAACTTAAACAGCATAATAATAAAGGCATGTATTCCCCAGCCCGTGTCCTCTTCTCATAAAAAAAAAAAAAAAAAAAACAATAAAAAACGGACAGATAAAACAATGGAAAGTAAAATGACTGTCATCATTAAAAACAGTTTTCAAATTACTATAGCAGTCCAATGAGAAAAAACACAGTTCCCATTGGTTAAAAGAACTTTTTTTTTTTATCAAACCTTGATTGCAGGAAGTGTCATAACATAACAGATAAATAATCTTAAAAGCATCATTGGCAAAGTCGCTGCGCTATACTTTAGTAATATCAGATCACACCGTGTGCCTTCTGTAGTATAATAGGCATTTTACAGCTGCTTATACAAAACAAAAACATGAATCTACATTAAATTGATTGCAATATTAAAACATTACAACTTGGTAGAAATAAAATTAATATTACATTTTAAAGTACATAAAATGCAGCAAACGTTTTACTGCCAGTGTGTTTATTATGAGTTTACTTAACAATATAAAGAGAATTTATGCTTCTTCTGGGACACATTGCTTCATCTGTCTGGGTATTATCTGTTATTTTACTATCTGTTGTGTCACCTTATAAACCACATTCAAATCGACATTGTAACAATATTCATCAGTCACATATTTTAGCTATGTTTAAATGGGATGTTAAAGTTTTACCATAATGGCTGCCAAACAAATACATGCATGATTGAACTTCCACTTTCTAACATATAATAATAAAAAAATGCAAAGCATTTTTTGGATTCAGAGATTTTTTTGGGGCATTCAGATACTTTTGCCGCCAATAGGGTAAGTCCAGCTTACCTCAAAGCCACCCTTCTCAACCTGTTTAGACCTCATGCACATTGCAGCTACAAAACACCCGTTTTACAGGTGTTCCACATTTTATTTTTCTTCTAAATGCCCCTTTATGTTGGTATAGCACCCTCCTAGCATAGGATGCTAGGCAAATTTAGTTATTGGCTTGTTCTGTAGACAGGGGAGCTGTGGTCTATGGTCTGCCCAGAGCTTCACAGGCTGAGAGTTTGACTGCTTCTGAAAGAAGTTTCCAGAATATGGGGCTGGGAGAGGCAAATGACCAGCCTGAATATTTATCATGCCCAGTCAATCACTGGAGGGGAGTGCACAGGAGGTGGTTGGGGATGTGATAAATAGTTTGAATACCTGGAGAGAGTGTTCCTTTCCTCATCAGGGAGGGATTCAAAGCATCTGGGGCTGCTTCCCCCTGAGGCAGCCTATGTAGCTGTTCTCTGAGGTCTCAGCGCTGGTAGGGCTGAGAACCTGAATCATCCTTTCTGACAAGATGGCTTTGGGACTTCACCTTAGGGCATCTGGTCTGGAGAAGAACTGTCTTCTTCAACTGGAGGAAGCTGGAAAGTTTTAGGGACTTGTGAGTACTGACCTTGAGTTTTGATCCCTGGTGACTGTGTGTGATTTTAGGATGTAAATGCCAGGAGTAGCTATGGACCAAGACAGCTCTCATAATGTCTCAGAGTACTGCAGCAAAATTTCTGAATGGGAGCCTAGGGAAAATGTCCCTCCTGTTACTGTGCAGCATCTTGGAGCACCCCACACCCTCTGTTTTAAAGTTCTTCAAGCAATAAATATAAAAATAAAAAAGCCATCCCCTAGACTAAGTTGTTTGAGCTGGTGTTTGTGGGGACAGCAGCCTCTATACTATTTGGGAAGTAGTTAGTTAGGAAGGGTAGTTAGCGTGCCATAGGTGATACCACAATTTGATGAATCAGGACTAAAGTGTTGCACTGAAAAGTTGCTAAATATTCAGTTTTCTGAAATAAATATACAGTATTATTTCCTTGAATGATGAATGTCATTGGGCTTTAATCTGTATTAGATACAAAACAGGGTCAGTCCATTCAAACCAATGTTTAACGTCCACTGCAGTTCAGACTGTCATAGCGTGTTATGTCAAGCAACCTGCGTCCGTTATCAGTGAAGAGTATTGTATATGATGAGGCTCAGAATAAGCCATGATGAGCATTCTGAAATATTAAACTAATACCTGCCTATAACAAGCAGCCAAACTAACCATGACTCTCTACAGGGTTTTCTACTGTGTGCACTGCTTATGTAGAAAGATAAACGATCATACAGATTTTTGCTAAAAAGAGGACTTTTTCTATGAAGATCTTCTTTATGATGTTCTTATAATGAGATGCATCAGGGTCTTAGAGGTAAAATGCAATCAGTGTGTTACTGCCTAAACAGTCAAATGGATAAACACAACCCACCATCAACCGTTTGTAATGAATCTGTGAAATAATCTCAAATCTAATTGTAGGTTGCCTTGACAAGTGATTGAAATTGTCTGAAAATTACAGTGTATATCCACCACTAAGCTAATGTTACAATCTGATTGCATTTACAATTGCTGTGCAATTACCTTTAAATTCACTAAAACTAGACAATGAAGGGACAGCCTAGACAAGTGGATTTTGATAGAAAGTTAAAATACAATTGGAATTTATGATTGTAAGAAATCAATTGCATCTCATTTTCCATCATATAATCTCATAATCTGATCAATCGAAATACAAAAATGTTCAAACTATTTGGATGCTGCCAATTGATGCACAGTCATCAATGATTTTCTGCTCTGGTCAATTTGTATGCAAATGCTGTTGTTTTAATCAAATCACACATTGATTAGATAATACAATTGATGTATGTGTAGCACCCTCTTGTGTGCTTGAAGGATAGTGTATGGTTTTATTTTGTGAGAGTAGGTAAATTTCCAGGCTTGGCTGGCAGCCAAGCCTGGGTGTGTGTTTTGATCTGGGTTGGGAGTAACTCAGGGCAGGGCTCGGTGACGCACAGACAGCATCACCAACACCTCCCACTTCATTCCAGAATGTTCTGGTGTTTTCTGGAAAGGAAGGTGGAGAGGAAAGGTGGAGCTGCCTGGGGTATTCAGAGGAGCCCTGACCAATCCCCAACTTGGATTGACAGGGGGCAGGCCTCCTTAAATACCCAGGGTCAGCCCATCTGGGGAGGAGTTGTTCGGTGGAAGCTGGAGATGAAGTGCTAGGCTGTTGTGGCCATTGAGTGATCTTCCCAGTCTGGGGGGGTGACCTTGGGCCTGGGCTTGGGTGCGGACGGAACCCTCTAAAAACACGTGGAGGCGTCGTGGACAGGAGGCACACGAGGAGCAGGAGAGGACAACAGGAGAGAGCACTGCCGGGCAAGTCTCCAGGGAGGAACAACAAGTCACAGCCAAGAACGCTGGTGAGTGACACACAATCAGGGGGACTGGGGAGGCACGCTTGAGAGGACTGGGAGAGCACAGTCTGGGATAGGTGCAGAACCAAAGGAGTGGACTGTGGTGGCATGAGCAGTAGAAAGAGGCAGCTGTAACCAGGAGGGCTGGCAGGGCCTGAAGATGTGGTACTGGGCTCCATAGCCACGTGTACAGCTAGCACCAAGGACTACCTTATTTTGCTACACTGTAGGGGCTCAGCATCACACTCAGCATCCCTTACAGGGGTACTGCTACATATGTATGACCTTTATTAAAGGAAAAGTATAGTCAAAGCTATACTTCTCCTATGGTTCACAGTAGTACAGTTCGTTCTGCACTTCTGCAATTTGACCCATTTTCCCTTGGCCTGCTCAGGCTCGGGAAACATTTACCGGCGGGATGCACTCTGATGCCTGGATCGGCATTTGGCTCTGCCTCTCAATGTGTGCTGAAAGCCTGAGCCAGCCACTTCCCGCCGCTTCCCGCCCCCCTCCACAGTCCAGTGCTCCAATAAGCTCTGGAGGGGCAGAGCAGAGAGCCGGTGACTGACAGTAACCACTCTCTGTTCAGAGCGGAGTGTTTGATCACTCAGTTTTCAGGGTAGAGCCGCTGGCATCAACGCTGCAGCCATCTAGGTGAGTGTGATTTTGTTTTTTGTTTCTTTTAGCTATTCTCTTTTCATAATTTATATATCGTATATAGCTCAGGATGTTAAAATATATTTATATATTTGCTTTGTTAGGCTCTTTTGGTTTAGCTTGTAGTACAGCATTCTAAAAACCCAACTCACTCCAAAAGATTTTTTTTATATTTGGGTAGCTTTGAGATAGAACTTCTGGGGAGATTTCACTTCCTATACATGTGTAATCAAAGGAACATGGGGTCATCTGAAAAGAAAGATACAAGAGTCCACAAATACCCAAGCAAGGTTCTAACACTCCCTCAACTAAAAAAGTTTTTGTTGCAATCCCTATTGGAGATGTGTCCCATCTCTGGTCCTGTCATTTAGACAGGAAATGGGGGAAAGTCTTCCCAGTTGGGTTGAAGACAGCAAACAAAAACCTGGCAGAGGTTCTTACGCTTCCCACTGCATTGAAAACTAAAAAACAAAACCGTTTGGCTGGAATTGGGCTTTAAATAGTAACTAAAGGCAACACTTTTAAAAAAAAATTAGATAGAAGGGAGAGTGTCAATTTCTATTTCTGTCTGTGCCCCCATTAAGGAGAGCCCCCCTCTCCATTTGTCCTGTTTACCAATATCATTGAAAGTGAAAGTAAAAGAAAATCTCTCATTTTGGGTTGCCATCAGAACCACTAGGTACCCTAGTGCTAGTGACCCTGGTGAAGACCCGGGATTCCCTTACCTCTCATTTCCTATTTTGGCTATGGAACAGGAACTGAAGGGAATTCTCCTCTATGGGACACACTGACATTGACTCCTCTATGGGACACACTGAATTTCCCTCTATGGGAAACTGACAGGGGTTATAACCCTTCCTTACTCTACCCAAAATAATAAAAAAATGCCTTTGGTTAGACTTTGAAGTGAAACTTTACTCTCTCAGCCCGGGTTCACACTATAACCCACTGCGGAACGCACAGGAACACTGTGCGTCCCTGTTTCAGGGACGAATCAGGGCCGATTCTATACCTGAATTCGGCCCTGGAACGGAGCCAAAGACGCACAAGTTTTTTCTGTAGTGCGCTCCGCAGCCGCCCCGGAAATATGTAAAACGACTCCATAGGGAGCTAGGCACATTCTCCTACTATGCAATTTAGATGTGGGGAAACGCACATCTAATTCGCATACGTGTGAACGTGGCCTTAATGTTAATTATTCTTAATCCTTATGCTGCTAGCATTGGTAAATAGATAGGAAAGTACATCATGTTTAGTGGTTTTAAATTTTTGTTCTTTACATTTCTTCAGTTACTTTCAGTTTCTTGCCTAGGCAAATGATGTCATACATCCCAGGAGTCTTCAGGAGGGGAAGAGAGAAGGAGGGGTTTTCTATATATTTATTTAATATACTATATATATATATATATATATATATATATATATATATATATATATATATATATATATATATAAAATCCTGTGCTTATCCTTCTCAATAAAACCTCTCAATAAAAGTGAATCAATCAATAATTGATTGCAGGTTCTTTAGTGGTTGTATATATACAGCTCTGCTCATAAGTTTACATACCCTGGCAGATTTTATGATTTCTTTCCCATTTTTCAAAGAATATGAATGATAACACAAAAACGTTTCTTTCACTCATGGTTAGTGTTTGGCTGAAGCCATTTATTATCAATCAGCTGTGTTTACTCTTTTTAAATCATAATGACAAAAGAAACTACCCACATAACCCTGATCAAAAGTTTACATACCCCAGTTCCTAATACTGTGTATTGCCCCCTTTAACATCAACGACAGCTTGAATTATTTTGTGGTATTTGTGGATGAGACTCTTTATCTTCACAGATGGTAAAGCTGTCCATTCCTCTTGGCAAAAAGCCTCCAGTTCCTGTGAATTCTTGGGCTGTATTGTATGAACTGCACATGTGACATCTCCCCAGAGTGGCTCAATGATATTGAGGTCAGGAGACTGAGATGGCCACTCCAGAACCTTCACTTTATTCTGCTGTAGCCAATGACAAGTCGACTTGGCCTTGTGTTTTGGATCATTGTCATGTTGGAATGTCCAAGTTCGTCCCATGCACAACTTCCTGGCTGATGAATGCAAATGTTCCTCCAGTATATTTTGATAATATACTGCATTCATCTTGCCATCAATTTTGACCAAATGTCCTGTGCCTTTGTAGCTCACACATCCCCAAAACATCAGGGATCCACCTCTGTGTTTCACAGTAGGAATGGTGTACCTTTCATCATAGGCCTTGTTGACTCCTCTCCAAGTGTAGCATTTATGGTTGTGGCCAAACAGCCCAATTTTGGTCTTATCACTCCAAATGACTTTGAGCCAGAAGGATTGAAGCTTGCCTCTGTGCTGTTTGGCATATTGTAAGTGGGATACTTTGTGGCATTTGAGTAGTAATGGCTTTTTTCTGGCAATTTCGACCATGCAGCCCATATTTCTTCAAGTGCCTCCTCATTGTACATCTTGAAACAGCCACACCACATGTTTTCAGAGAGTCCTGTATTTCACCTGAAGTTATTTGTGGGTATTTCTTTGCATCCCGACCAATTTTCTGCCCAGTTGTGGCAGAAATTTTAGTTGGTCTACCTGACCGTGGTTTGGTTTCAACAGAAAACCTAATTTTCCACTTCTTGATTTGAGTTTTAACACTTCTGATTGGCTTTCTCAATTCCTTGGATATCTTTTTATATCCCCAGAGCCTTTGACAATTCTTTTGCTTTCCCCATGACTCAGAATCCAGAAATGTCAGTGCAGCACTGAATGAAAGATGCAAGGGTCTGTCAGAACTCCAGAAAATCATTGACCTTTTATACACACACACTAATTACAAGAAAACAGATCTCAAGTGAGGGTTGTCACCTTTAATAACCATTCAAACCCCTTTGTGTCAACTTGTGTGCATGTTATCAGGTCAAAATCACCAGGATGTAAACTTTTGATCAGGGTAATTTGGGTAGTTTTTGTTGTCATTATGACTTAAAAAGAGTAAACACAGTTGACTGATAATACATTTCTTCAGCCAAACACTAACCATGAGTGAAATAAATGTTTTGTGTTATCATTCATATTCTCTGAAAAATGGCCAATAAATCATTAATTCTGCCAGGATATGTAAACTTATGAGCAAAACAAACTGTATATACATTTTTATTGATTCATTTACCTGCTCTGTGCAATGGTTATGCACAGAGCAACTCTGATGCTCTTCTCTTTGGGCCCCCCCCACTCGCTCTTCATTGGCTTACTGGCTGTGATTGACAGCAGTGGGAGCCAATGGGCTCCTGAGCTGCTGTCTCAGCCAATAAGGAGAGAGAGTCCCGGGACAGATGAGGCTATTATGAACATCACTGGATTGGAGGAAGCTCAGGTAAGGATTGAGGGGGGTGTCATGGGGGGGGGGGGGGGGGGGGGTTGGGGGGTGCTGCACACAGAAGGTTTTTTACCTTCATGCATATGCATGAAGGTAAAAAACCTTCAGCCTTTAAAACCACTTAAAGTTACTAGCATTTCAGTACTGTGGACAGCATACTAAATGTGCTTGTTGGTGAACATGGCTAAGAATGTTACATTGATTCAAATTTGTAAATCACTATGTTCACATACTGTATATGTAGGTCGGGAACCTGTGCATAGTCGCACAGAAAAATGCTGCTCGTTATTGGAACCCCCACACATCGGCACCCACATGTATTTTTGCATGCATGAGACAGCATGATGCCGCAATACCAGACATTTCCATGCTTAACATTTAAAAAAAAAAGGGTTGGCTACTTCTTCCCCACTCGTAGTTACAGCAGCCCATGTAAATGAATGGGCTGCTGTACCCGAAAAATATGCGTGCAAACCTGCATGCACATATGTGAACCTAGGCTAAATTAAATAAAAACACATTGCAGCAATCATATTCCAAACCTGCAAGATATTATTGGGCTTATTTGATAAAACCGCACAAAATTCATTGGGATTATGCAGTCATTTATAGCAAGCTATGGCAATTATGATGGCTTCTAGACCTGATGCCTGTCATAGCATGGTTCCTGATGCTCTATGCAACTTAGAAAAAAAAAAGCTATTCTAGAAAGAAAATACAGTTAATACGGCAGATGGAGTTGGCCAGTAAACTCACTGGTATTTGTAAGTAAATAAATCTATTACATAAACATTTTTAAAGCTGCATTTTATTATAAAGATTTGTAAATAAGGCATTCAAATATATATGGCTTTGAGTGATGAGATTTGAACACATAACCAGAGGGAAATGGAAATACGCAAATATATAAAATACCAAACTGTCTGATGTGGTTTAGCACGATTTTAGAAAGCCTCTCCAGGGGACAATATCTTGGAATGCTGTGGTGTAGCTCTATTTGATTATTTGCAATCATCACATTTGTTTTATCCTGTGTGCTCAGGCGTGACTCTTTAATGTACAAATCTAAGTGACAACATGTAAATACATGACCGCATTGCATGGAACTTTGCATGTCATTATTATTATTATTATACACAATTTATATAGCGCCAACAGTTTGTGCTTTAAATGTAGAGTGGGGACAGCACAATTACAATACAGTTCAATACAGAAGCGACAGGAGGGCCCTGCATGTGGAGCTTACATACTATATCATAGTAAACTGATAAAGAATGAGTTACCGATCATCAGGGGTGTAGATAAGGGGGGTCAGGGGTGTTCAACCCCCCCCCCCCCCGGAGCAGCCTGGCAAATTGCCCAGACAGTGTCCCTGCTGTTTAGCCTCAGCATCAGCACAGTAGAAGCAATCAGAGTTTCAGAGTGCAGCAACCAGCCCCCCTTCTATTGTGCCCAATAACCTCAGTTTAATAGGTGGTCCCCCTGAAAAGCATGAAATTACTGCGAGGTCTCAGGTGCCGGTGTTGTGACAGATACAGTCTGCCTATCAAAGTGTCCACTCTAAATTGCGCAGGCGCAGCGCTTGCGCAGTACGGAGCAGAAGGAGATTCGGAAAATCTCCGAAGATGAACGGCGCCTGCGCCTTGAGTCCAGGTGCAAGCCCCACCATCCAAGTGGACATAGGGCTGGACATATTAGAGGGCCCCTCGTGGGCTCGCTTCGCTCGCCACGCTTCGCTCGCCACGCTTCGGGCACGGCCTCGCTGCACTCGGCTCTTTTTATTCTAACTCTATGTACACTTGGATGGTGGGGCTTGAACCTTCACGGCGCCATTCATCTTCGGAGATTCTCGGAACCTGACGTAATTCCGAACTCTGCACTCTGTACGTAGTGCAACCCAAATACAACCGACCCTTTGAGGGCAACCACACTGCTGATGCAGCCCTTGACGAAATTGAATTTGACACCCCTGTTCCAATCTTTACTCAGCCTGTACACCTGAGTGATGGGCTGAAAAGAGCCAAGGCTGTCTGCTGCTGTAAACATGTATCCACATGTATCTGCACATCCAGTGGCTACCTGCAGGTAGGGATACATTTTTGCCCTTGGATAAAATATCTCTGCATCCAGGGTCAGAAATTTGTCCCTAACAGCAGGTAACCACTGTGACTCACAGTTTGTTTGTGTGTCGCTCAGGCTTAATCGATATGGGCAGTAATGTAGATGATATGTAATGTGCTGCAGGAGTGCCGACAAGGGATGGAGCTCATCCCAGCTCCTGTAGTCACTAAAGGGAAGAGAGAAAAGAAATACATCCCTGGTACTGCACATCCACGGAGTCCTATGGTAATGTAGTAGTGATGGGAGAGACCTTAGCCTGGGTTCCTGCCAGGCCACACCCCAATGTGTTTTGCTTTATCCCCCAAAGCTTAAACATGGGGACCACTGGATGTGCAGATACATGTTAGCAGCAGTGGCTCTTTTCAGCCCATTCATGGTATATTTGCCATTCCATGGCCATTTAGAACATATGAATGAGATCTAAAGCCTGGTTAACACTGTTTTTGT
Organism: Lithobates pipiens; assembly: GCF_037356315.1. Lineage (NCBI taxonomy): Eukaryota > Metazoa > Chordata > Amphibia > Anura > Ranidae > Lithobates > Lithobates pipiens. The sequence goes on from NW_027507787.1 coordinate 181,745,232, forward strand.
TTTTGTTCAACCCAGCGGGCTGAACGGAAAAAAAACTAGGGATCTTAGGAGGAGCTTGCTGTACTAATGAGTACACTACCGCACCACAACTGCGTGCATTGCGTTCTATTCAGTTGAATGGGGATACATTTTGCTGCGTTGCATTGCAAAGCCTCATGGCCCCATTCTGCTGTCACATGTTTTTACCGTACCTCCCCCAACATAAAAGTGTAAATGATGCCTTTGAGTTTGAAAGACCTTAACCCCCCAGAAAAAAAAACATTATCTACGGCCCTGCCGATCATATCTAATAGGTGATGATACACTTAGGTCCATTAATGAAGCAGCTGTATTCAGTAGCGTAGTGTGGGTTGTCCGTGCCCGGGGCAAGGCAAGTAATTTGCACCCCTTAGCCCCCCAGATACCCCCCCTCTGATCACACCCCCCAGATAGCCCCATTCTGACCACACACCCCAGATTCCCCCTACTCTAATCACACACCCCCAATACTCCCACCCTGATCACACCCCCAGATACCCCCGCTCTGCTCACACCCCCCAGATAGCCCCATCTTGCCTACACACCCCAGATACCCCAACGCTGATCACACACCCCAGATACCCCCCATTTTGATCACACCCCCTAGATACCGCTAACCTGATCACACCTCTCAGATACCCCTATCCTGATCACAACTCACAACTCACACAAAAGAAATCGCACCTCAAACTGCCTCAAAAACGTATCACACTAGTGAGAATCAGGTCTTAGGCCCCATGCACATGAGACGCCGGTGCAAACTCTGCTGAACGCATGTTTTTAAAAGCTGAAACCGGCGTTTAGAAGCGCCCATTTTGCCATGTTTGCATGCCACGTTTAGCCACGTTTTACCGCATTTACGTCCAAAAGCGTTTATAAGATAACCTCATAAAACCCTCCCCAAGCTCAAAAAACGGTATTATTTAACTATTTCAGCCATTTTTTGAGACCAGAGTGATTAGCAGCAGCTGTGAGAGCAGCAGTGTACTTGTATTTAGCATGTCACTTGCCACGTCACCTGCCACAAGTTGGGGATTGTCCATTTGACACGTCACCTGCCACAAGTTGTGGCAGTGACGTGGCAAGTGGACAATCCAAAAGGTGTGGCAGGTGATGTGGCATGTGGATGTGGCAAACTGCCACGTCACCTGCCACATCACTTGCCATGTCACCTGCCACAAGTTCTGGATTGTCCACTTGATATGTCACCTGCCACAAGTTGTGGATTGTCCACTTGCCACATCACCTGCAACAAGTTGTGGATTGTCATTTGCCACATCACTTGCCACGTCACCTGCAACAAGTTGTGGATTGTCCACTTGCTACGTCACCTGCCACAAGTTTCTTGTTCAAATCTAACAACATATGGGTCAAATTCCAATTATATTTTGGATAACAGCATTGCTAGTGGTGTATTGCATTGGATCATGAGCTCATTAGAGTATATAAATGGTCTATGAATGATTGCAAGCAATTACAGGCATACCCCACTTTTAAGTACACAATGGGGTTTATTTACTAAAGCTGGAAAGTGCAATCAGGCTCACTTCTGCATAGAAACCAATGAGCTTCTAACCCCAGCTTGTTCAATTAAGCTTTTGTAATAAAACCTAGAAGCTCATTGGTTTCTATGCAGAAGTGAGCCTGATTTTGCACTTTTTTGAATGCGCGTTTAACAGCATCTCGTGTGCGTGGGGCCTTAAACATTAACATACCTTAATATAGTACATTCATTTTATAAATGATAATATATATATATATATATATATATATATATATATATATATATATAGATATAGATATAGATATAGATATAGATATAGATATAGATATAGATATATGGATATCTGAAGGGAAAAAAATAAACACATTGACAAAAATATATACTGGACATGCATGAACAATTCTAAAGGTGTTTTTTCCAACTCTGTTACAAGTATTTAAAAACGCATTGGCAGACCATTTATTAGATTGTAAGCTCTATCGTGCAGGGCACTCTGATTCCTACTGTATTGTAATTGTACTCTCTGCCCTTATGTTTTAAAGCAATGTGTAAACTGTATAATAATTATCTCTTCTTTGTGAGTGCCAGCAGCTAAGTCTAAAACTGATCAGCGATAATGACGTTTACTAATTTCCTGGTGCAGCTAAAGACAGACTTTCATGTCTGTTAAAATGTTGTGAATGTCTCAGCTTATACTGGAGGGTTTTTTTTTTTTCATATTCCGTAATAACGTCTGACTTCGGTTTGTGAATTTATATTAAATGCCTAAAAATATAAAGTTAGTGATACTTCTGTATTAGTAATATTTTATTGAATTTTTTGTGCTGCAAACAAAATGAAGAAAAAAAAAATACAAAAGTAATCATAAGGAAAGGAACATAATACAATAAAGTCCTTGACAAGTATTAATAGCCTGTCTTTACTTCAAGAAGAAATATGTATCCACATCTGCTTCATAAGACTCACACACATTAAATATTGATTAAATATATTTTTTAATACAAACATCTGCACATGGTAAATTCAAAGTAAATATGAGAAAATTAGTAAAGCCATAGCTCTAATATTCTACATTTAAAGTAATAGGTCTAATAAAAAATGTAAACATTTAAGTAATTGCTCTTTAAAAAGTAAAAGGGGGAAAAATAGAAATTACCCTGAGACACTAATCCTTGAAATGTAATACATTTTTAAGTAATAGATTTTTAATTATTTGCAGAAGGCTTAGGTCGACAATCTCGGTTGCAGCCTCCCCTAAAAATAAAGCTCCCTTAACCGAAACCTTACATAAAAAGGTATACTAAAAATGGGGTCAATGGGCCTATATCTCACTATTATATCCTAGATGTTTCTGGTTAAACCACATGGGGCTATATACTTATAACAGGAAAAAATTAAAAAATATTCAACATGCAGTGAAAAAAACAACAAAAACTTTAGGAAAAAGCATATACACATTTTGAAAAAGTTTTTTGTTTTTTTCACTGGATGTTGAATATTTTTTAATTTATAAAAAAAAAAAAAAAAGTATATAGCCCCATGTGGTTTAACCGGAAACACCTAGGGTATAATAGCAAATATAGGCCCATATAATAGGTAGCGCCATTGACCCCATTTTTAGTATACCATTTTTAAGTAATAGCTCTTTGAAAAGTAAAAGACAACCTCAGTGATCCTCCTCGATGAGTAGACATGTGTTTTGTTACAAATGGAAATTTGGGCAAAATTTTCATTATTCGGATACATCACAAAAACAACAAATTTCAACTAATCTGAATTAAGCTATAATGAAAACAACAAATGAATTTGTATTCATTAGTTTCATTTGGATGACATGATGCGACTTTATTTTATTTCTTGCTTTGCAGGGACACAAAATCCATCCCTTCACCTCTTTCAGAACAGAGATCTGCCTTGTTTACATAGGCAGAGCTCCATTCTGTGTCTCTGCCTGACATCCAGTGCCCGACACATACACAGATTGGCTTCTGCTGTGTATATCACAGCAAAAGTGGGCCACCGGCAACGCGCGTGTGCCCCCTAGGCGGAAGTGTAGAATCGCATAGATATACATGATTCTGCACAGGAAGGACACCCTGTAGCAGTATATCTGCTATGGGGCAGTCCTTAAAGTGTTTGTAAGAGCAGAAGTTTTTTTTTTTTATCTTGATGCATTCTATGCATTAAGATAAAAAGCCTTCTGTGGGCAGCAGCCCACTTCAGTCCCCCTAATACTTACCTGAGCCCCACCTTGATCCAGCGATGCTGCATGAGAGACTTGGCTGTCCGAGACTCTCCCTCCTCACTGGCTGAGACAGCAGCGAAGTGCCATTGGCTCCCTCTGCTGTCAATAAAAGTCAGTGAGCCAATGAGGACAGAGAGGGGGTGGGGCTGGGCTGTGGCTCCATGTCTGCATTGATACACAGAGCTGCGACTCAGCTCGGGTGCCCCCATAGCAAGCTGCTTGCTATGGGGGCACTCGACAAAAAGGAGGGGCCAGGAGTGCCAAAGAGGGGCCCGAGAAGAGGAGGATCCTGGCTTCTGTGTAAAACCACTGCATAGGGCAGGTAAGTATAACATGTTTGTTTTTTTTTTTTTAATGTAGACTTTAGTATTACTTTAACTTTTTCTCATTTCGGTTTGCTAAATGAATAGCGAAGGGTTACAATTTCTATTTGTTTTTGCTATCTGTGTCCCATTGAGAATATTTTCCTTTGTTTCTTGTCCTTTAGGTATAATGAAAAGTGAGAAGTAATTTTTCATTATAGCAAGAGTCCTATTGAAATATTCCCCCCTTTATTGGTGTTCTAGTGACAACTCCACATTTTGGAGTTTCCTTCACTTTCAGTCTCAGTGACAAGGGTCACCAGGACAAATAAAGAGTGTGAATGAGGAGGAGAATGAGCGGCGGGGAGACGGCAGTATCCAAACAATATTATGCCATGTTAGCTCCTTTCTTTTTTGGGCATTACTGAGCTCCCCATTTGGGATCACGAAGTATCATTATTATCTGGAGGGCACTATTATGAGATGAAGAGTTGACCCACTAAAGAGGAGGATATCTTCTGATGGGACCCATTGAGTATATATAAACGCCCTAACTTGCCTATTTTCTGGTAAGCGCATCTAATATACGGTGACGGGCACTTTTATGCGCTTTTGGATCGTGTTGAATCACTGTGGTGTCACAAACGTTTATCCAGATTCACATATGAACTTTTCCTGATTGGACTTTTGTTTATGACACTATTTCTTGATGCATTTCTGTGTTTTATTTTGCACTTAAGGTGTTCTTATTGTTATAATCATTTGTGATAATCACTTACACATTTTGATAATATATTTCATATTTTTTATTTTTATTTTTATTTAAAAAAATTTTATTATATATTTTTTTTTTTTTTTTTTCTTTCATTATTATTAATTTCATTAGTATAGGGTTGGCGCAGTTTTCTATTTTTGCATATCTGTTGGGTGTTATATCACATCTATTTCTGCAGCCTGTTTCACATATAGTTTATTTGTATTTATGTTTTTTTCTTAGCGCGGTATATTTTTTCCAAAGAGTGTGAATGTCCCGAACAGGGACACAGGTAGCAATGAAATTCCTGACAAGGGCTCTAATCCCTTTGAGAAAAATTGGAAGATCCCGATGTTTTTTTTTAGCAGCAAGTATAAGTCAAAAAAGTTTTTTTTAAAACAGAATATACATCGATTTTATTTATCAAAGGACAATTGGACAAATATGGTACAAAAGTTAAAATATGAGCACTGGTGTACACAATGCAAGAAAATTGGGTTTAAAAAAGGGAAATCAAACTGCTGACAATGCCATATAGGTTAATTTGGAAATAAATAATATAATGGAGAAAAATGGCAGTCATAACATATTTACCCTTTCTATGGAAAGGGTAAATATGTTGTGACTGCCATTTTTCTCCATTATATGTTAGTGCATAAAGGAATATGACTGTACATTACTTTACATAATATTAAAATGTGTCTCTCTTGATGTATCTATAGAAATATAAGCACCCCCTGAGGAAGACCAAAAGCTTTAAGGTCGAAATGCATTGGGGCATTTCCTGAACATCAGACAGTACAACCATAACCATTATTGTGGATCAACATCTTCGGATGTGTATTTTTTCCAAATTAAGCTATATAGTATTGTCAACTGTTCGATTTCCCCTTTTTTAAACCCAATTGTCTCGTATTGTGTACACCAGAGCTCATATTTTAACTTTTGAACCATATTGTCCTTTGATAAATAAAATTGATGTGTATTCTGTTTTAAAAAAACTTTTTTGACTCATACTAAAAAACCCCATGGGGATCTTCCACTTTTTCTCAAATACTTGAATCGGGGTTTACAGCCCTATCAGACTCCCTATATGTGTCATCCTATGCTAGGGCTCTAACCCCTTACCAAAGTTCTGGTTTTAGATACACATTAACTCGCAAGGTACAGTATACTTGTGACCCTACCAACAGGAAGAAATATTCCTACACTTTACTCACATTCCACTTGACAATTCTTCAGTTAACGGTGATAGGGTTTTGTGAGGAAATGACAGCTCCACTTTTATGCTTGTTGGAACAAATAGGCCCTGCAGCCTAAAGGAATCTAGTTGCATTATATCCAACTGCATAAATCCTGCCAACCAATAAGTCACACTGTTCACTTCAGAATTGTGATGTAGAATTATGGTAACATAAAGAGTCTTGTAAATATTATTCTGTCCAATGAAATATTAATGCAACCTATCAAAGCATATTTCATTTTTATAGACATTTTCAGTGATCTGTAACGAAAACATACTGTAGAAGTCTATATTTTTAATACATTTCAAGGACCATTTTGCTTTACTTGATGTAAAACAAAAGCTGCCAAGCTTTGTTTTATAATATGAACCTAACTGCTGATCTTTGTATATTTCCTCAGTGTTTTAAGAACAGTGTTGTTGACGAGTATGGTCAGCACTCGACCTGAATGAGTCATGGGGGTCATCTGGCCGCCTGTAGCCTGGTGTGGTCAGTTAACAGTGGAGCATTCATTTCAAGTGGACGTCTGCCTTTAGAAGGTCTTGAAGAATAAATGCCATGATGGAAATATCATTTCACTTGTATGTTTGCCTTTTTTTACACTTTTTCTACATCACTGATTTCCCAATTCTGCCCTCTCCACTGCATAGTCTTGCAATTGTTATGCCGCGTACACACGACCGGTTTTCCCGTCAGAATAAACTCCGAAGGTTTTTCCGACAGAGTTCCGACAGAGTTCTGCTGAAACTGTCGTGCATGCACGCGATCACACCAAAGTCCGATCGTTAAGAACGCGGTGACGTACAGCACGTATGACGGGACTATGAAAAGGAAGTTCAATAGCCAGTAGCCAACAGCCTCCGTCTCGTACTTGCTTCAGAGCATGCGTCGTTTTTGGTCCGTTGGAACGAGCGGTTTTCCCAATAGGAATTGGTTCTATCGGAAAGATTTAAAACATGCTCTATTTCTAGGTCCATCAGAATTTTCGGTTTTTAAGTGCCAAAGATTGTCGCCATGTTGGGTATCAGTTTATTTGGTGTAACATCTTTCACAATATAGAAATAAAAATGAGCTAACTTTACTGTCTTCTTATTTTTTAGTTCAAAAAAGGTGTTCAGTTTTGTGTTTTAGGACCATGGACAGCACTTTTCTGTTATCACAGCAATGTTGCAATCTCACACAATATCAGAGCATATAACCACATCTGATCGCAAGTTGAAAATAAGTTTAATAAATGGGTGAATACACTGAAATGTGTGTGGTGTGATTGTGAGTTTAATGTAATGTAGTAGCAGGACACCTAAAAGTTGGCTTTCATTCAGAAGAAGATGCCACGACTGGTCAACACCCCTACCTTTGGAATCCCTCTGCAGTCTGTGAACACATCTCTGTACACCATACTATGGACAACATGCAATACTCACTGTCAAAGAAAGGGCGCAGGTATTTGTTGTATCCTTTCATTAGTTTCTGAATTGTTGGGGGAAGAATCTCTCCTTCCTTCCCATCACCTTTAACAGAAGAGCTGTACAAGATGCTGGCAGCAATGAGAAAAAAGAAAAGGTGCACGCATTAATTTCTATACAAACATAAACAGACTTATTTACTAAGACACCACAAAGTGCAGTTTCCCATGGTAATCAACAAATCAATTTTCTATATACAAATGTCTGAACTGTTAGAGCCTGTTTAAAAGAGATTTATTTGAGCTCAAATGGGTTTCGTATTCCTGCGGTTGCGTGTGGTGGAAGCGGCAGATGGTAGTGTTGGCGACCCAGGTCAACTTTTGCATCAGGACCCACAAGCTTCAAGCTACACCTCTGAGGTCCACCTGGATGGCACACCTGGTGGTACTAACATGTAGGGCCGTATGAGACCAGGGATTGATGCCTGAAATGTATACTGCTTGCACTCTAGGCATTCTTTGTAAGTAAGACTAGGTGCACAGTCCATCCCCATCTAGACCTGTCCAGCCGCAGCAGTCAGCCTCTCAGAGTTTTACAGGCTACTGGCATCAGGGCCAGACGGTACACCTGTGCCCTCCGCCTGCACCTAAACATCGGAGTCTCCTGCACTTTGGCTAAGCGCTTAGTGTGCATGGGGCCTAATCAGTCAATCATGTGAAAAATCAGATGTTTGTTTATTCATTTCATCTACACATGATTGGATAAGTGAAGTGAATCTTCACTCTTACTTTGTGTGAACATTCTTAATTTATTAATTATTTTGTCTGAGGCTGTCCCTAGAGGTAATCGTTTTAGTCAAACTTAGCAGAGTGCTTCAGGGCAGAAACAACCTTGTAACACTCACAACAGTCATTTATAAACAAATGTCAATTTGTGTCACCATTCACCCTGCAGAGAACATGGAAAAGTGAGTGGTTTACTGAGAATTCATATGGTTAAAGTAGAACTCCAACCAAGATAGAGATGCCCGCCTTCCAACCAGGATTTTTTTCTTTACTTGCTAAACTCATATACTGTACATATCTTATATAACCTCACAGCAGCTTCCACTCTTACCAGCTGTGGTGGAGGGGTGGGCATTCTTCCAGGACTGAGCAGTGCTCACATAATATGTGAGTGACATTCAGCGTTGGAGTACTGTGATCACAGTCTGTGTAATGATGCACCTACTAGTGGGAAGTATATATATGTAGCACTAACCCCCTAAGGAGCTGCTGGTTATTTTTGGGCTTACCGTTACCTTTCGTTCTCCTTGTGACACGTCTAGGGGATGTCCCGTGGTAGATGGCCCAGTAACTTGAGACTGACAATAGATCCAGTTGAATGGATTTTTATTTGCAAACGTCAACCATTGAACAGTCTTTTTACTTGGGATCAGAGGGTTGGAAAGGAAAGTTCAGATACTCTCAATGTGAAAGTCTATAAACGTTAACTAACTTGCTTACTTTGACTACATCCAGAGAATAGCCATTCGCAGCTGGATGACCACTCGGGTTGGACAGTCCCTCTCTCACAAGGCCTAGCAACCAACAAGGTGCTTACTCCGGAACAAAGTCTTTTGTCACTGACGTTGTTGCAGACTATGTAGGGAAACTAATGCCGCGTACACGCGGTCAAACTGTATGACGTACTTAGTCTGGCGGAAAAGTACGCCAGACTGTCCGTCGGAATTTCCGAACGGGCTACTTGCCCACACACGGCACTTTTTGAGCAGACTAATACGGCGTACTAAGTCCGCTGTACTATCCGCCCTACTTTTGAAATGAACGGACTCGCCCACACACACCTGGAAGAAAGTCCGCTCATTTCGAGCGCGTCTCCAGGTAGGCGGGGCCCGCGAAGGAGACGTCGCTGGCCCCACCGCCTGGTATGGACTTAAAGGGGAACCCCAACGCTGAAAAAAATCGGCGTGGGGGTCCCCCCCATGTCCACAACAGACCCTTGTCCGAGCACGCTACCCGGCCGGCCAGGAAAGGGGGGGCGAGCGAGCGCCCCCCCCTCCTGAGCCGTACCAGGCCGCGTGCCCTCAACATGGGGGGGTGCCTTGGGGAAGGGGGGGCCGCGCCGCCCCCCCACCCCAAAGCACCTTGTCCCCATGTTGATGAGGACAAGGGCCTCTTCCCGACAACCCTGGCCGTTGGTTGTCGTAGTCTGCGGGCGGGGGGCTTATCGGAATCCGGGAGCCCCCTTTAATAAGGGGCCCCCCGGATACCGGCCCCCCACCCTATGTGAATGAGTATGGGGTACAATGTACCCCTACCCATTCACCTGTAAAATAAAAGTACAAAAAAAAACACAACACACGAGATAAAATACTTTATTGCACAGCTCCGGGGGTCTTCCGTCTTCGGGGGTCTTCTCGCCGGACTCCTCCGCTATCTTCTTGTAGCTCTTTTGCTAGCGGAGGAGTCCGGCTTTCTTCCTCGCCGCCGGCCTCTTCTCCCGACTTCGGGGGTCTTGTCCCTCTCTTCGGTTCTTCTGCCGGTCTTCTGTCGCCGCCGCCGCCGCCTTCTGTTCTTCTTCTTCTTCTTCTTCTTCTTGTCCTTCTTCTCCAGGAGATGTTGACTCGACGATCTCTCCGGCCACAATGCCAGGGCCGCGCTGCGCGGCCACTTATATAGGGACAAGGGGCGGTGTCACATGGCTTTATGTCACATGGGTTGGTCACATGGGTTGATGTCACATGGGGACTATGACATCGTAAGGGGGTGGGGTCACCATGTGGCCGGGTAGCGTGCTCGGACAAGGGTGCTCGGACAAGGGTCTGTTGTGGACTTGGGGGGGACCCCCACGCCGATTTTTTTCGGCGTTGGGGTTCCCCTTTAAGTCCATACCAGGCGGGGGGCCAGCGACGTCTCCTTCGCAGGCCCCGCCTACCTGGAAACCCGCTCGAAATGAGTGGACTTTTCTCCGGGCAGGAAAAGTCTGCTCATTTCAAAAGTACGACGGACTGGCATACACACGGCCGGATTGTCCGCCGAAATGCGAGTACGACGGACAGAATTTCGAAAAAAACTAAATTCTTAGTACGCCGGACTGCACGCTGAAAAAGTCAGCTGAAGCCCACACACGAGCGGACTGTCCGCTGAAATGTGTTTCGGCGGACTAAGTATGCCATACAGTCCGCCCGTGTGTACGCGGCATAAGCTGTAGAACACTTGTATGATACCTGGATCTTTCTGCCCACTTGGCGATATCCCCAACCAACCTCACGCGTGGTATTCTTCTAAAGAGTCCTCCCCTGGAATGCTCGAAGTACACTGGGTCTCTCCTGGACCGGAGACAGCACCCATCTACCTCAGAATCCTTCCCTAGTTTCCATGCTTTGGGTTAGCCATCAAAATCGGGTGGAACCGCACCCCAGGCCATAGCTTTCCCGGGGGCTGGTCAGGAGGACCAGGACCATACACTCAGCACAGCATACTGGACCGGAACCCCCGAACTACGTGACGTCTGTGTCTTAAATACCCTCTCCCAGAGGGCACAGCGGGAGGGCCACTCCCACTGACCTGACTCCGGGAGGGAATAATTCAAGCGCCTAACCAGACCATAGTTCCACGCCTGCCACCAGAGACTGTGACCAGGCTGAACATCTCACAGTCTAGTCAGACTGACACTGAAGCCAAATTTTGTCAAATAGACTTAGACCAAACTATGGTTTGGGTAAAGCTTTAATTTTGAAAATATAGTGCATGCTCTTCAGGAGCCCGCCGCTAAATGTATGACAGGCTGGGAAATGTGGTTTTGTCCTGAAGATTACCTCCAGCAATGGATCAAGGAGGAAGTCCACAATAGCACTGGAATGAGGAGAAGGGAATTGGAATTGGCAAAGAAAATATAATGTGGAAACCAGACTCAGGCGAACTATATCCCAACTTAGCATATAATAAAAAGCAAGATAACTATACTGATTTCCAGGAAGTGGGGATAGAGGGACCATGTTGTGAACATGAATACAAAGTGCACCATAACTCTTGTAGACATGTTCACTTTAATTTAACAAACATCCTATGCATTTAATGTTACTGTAAACTAAAGGTCCCCAACCCCTGTTAGCCCTCAGAGAAAAAATGTTTCCTTTAAGACACATCAGTAGGGGCACATGGTGAGAACCCTGCACCGGGAACAGAGCACGAATCCCCCATTTATTATAGTGATCTTGGTGCACAGAGGAATGCAATCTGTGCGCCACTGTGGACATGGCGCATGGCATCTTCAATTCAATATTAACAGAAGATGGAGGTGATAATATTATGGGGTGACGTGAGAAAGTTTAGTAACAGCTGTCCAAGTAACAAATATGCCCAAAATAGAATGAGGAAGTAACTTTTTCAGAGAAAGCCTGCTGTGCCCGCAAGTACTTTTAGAACTGCGTGAGATCAATGTAAGCATTGCACATGTGCAAGCAGATCTTGCGCTTGTTCAAATGCATTTGTTCACTGCGCAACCAAAATCTTAGTAAATGTTAACCACTTCCTGCCCGGCCTATAGCAAAATGACGGCCGGGCGGTGGTTCAGTTATCCTGACTGGGCGTCCTATGACGTCCTTCAGGATAACAGCCTCCGCGCACCTGTGGGGGAGTGCATCACGGTGATCGGTGGTGCGGTGTGTCAGTCTGACGGAGGGTCTTTACTATGTGATCAGCCGTGTCCAATCACGGCTAAACACGATGTCAACAAGAATAAACATTGATCGGCTTTTCCTCACTCGTGCCTGACAGACGGCTCTCCTGACGGGGGGGGGGGGGGTCTGAGCTGATTGTTTATCAGCACAGCCCCCCCCCCCACAAAAGGGCACTGACTGGCACCATTATATAACATGTGACATCAGTGATGCCCAGCAATGCCACCTATCAGTGCCACCAATTAGTGTCATTAGTGCCGTCCATCAGTGGTACCCATAAGTACCCATCAGTGCCACCCATAAGTACAGAAACAGAAACAAGGAAAAAAAAATTTTTTTCTTCACCCGCACGTCATTGGGTGGGGTCAGGTGACGGGTGGCCCGCCCCCTCCTCATATAAGAAGTGTCAGGCTGCCAGGATCTCCGCAGTGTCTCCTCCGGTGGAGAGAGAGGATGGATGTGCTGTGCTGGAGCGAGAGATCCCCCATCACTGGATCAGATCAGCCATCGCTGGACCCCGGAGAGATGATCATCTGTCGCTGGATAGCAAGAGTGGATTACCACCGCTGGAATCTTTTTTTATTTTTTTTATTTTTTTTATTTTTAATAAAGGACTTTTGCAACGGTGTGTGTGTCTTTTTTAACTATTTTTTACACTTTCTTTGTGAAATGGTAGGGGTATGGGCTTTTATATAGGGCTTTTGTACCCCTTTACCATTTCAAATGGGGGGGCCGGGATCTGGGGATCCCCTTGTTGAAGGGGGCTTCCAGATTCTGATAAGCACCCCGCCCGCAAACCCCTACAATCACCAGCCAGGGTTGTGGGGATGAGGCCTTTGTCCTCATCAATATGGGGACATGGTGCTTTGGGGGGAACCCCAAAGCATCCTCCCAATGTTGAGGGCATGTGGCCTGGTATGGCTCTCTCGTCCCCCCTCTTTTCCTGCGGCCTGCCAGGTTGCATGCTCGCATAAAGGGTCTGGTATGGATTTTTAGGGGGAGCTCCACGCAATTTTTTTCAAAATTTGGCGTGGAGTTCCCCTTAAAATCCATACCAGACCTGCATTGATACATGTCCCCTGGGGCAGGACCCAGGTCCCCAAACACTTTTTATGACAATTTGCATATAAGCCTTTAAAATGAGCACTTTAGATTTCTCCCATAGACTTGTACAGGGTGTTCCGCAGCTTTTCGAATTTGCCGCAAACACCCCAAATTCGGTGAACAGGCGAACAGGCAATGTTCAACTCGAACTCAAAGCTCATCCCTAGTTGGGAACCACTGCTTTAGAGCACTGAGCTAAATCAAATCTATATTAAGCCAATTCCAATTGTGGGCATTTGAGGGAAACCAAGTGAGTGTTAGAACCCCCTGCTTTTCTTTTTAGGTTTGGCTTTGTGTCCCTTTTCCTAAAATTAGCTTCACTTCCTGTCACATAGCCAAACAGGAAGCAAGGGTAAAGCCCTACCAATGTATTTCCTTGGGGTCACACAGGTCAATCTAACTAGTGTCCCCATTAGGCAAATTGCCCTCTAGCACTTTGTTGAGTACACCTCAAATGCTGTTTTTTTTTATTTTCTTTGCATGTCCCCCTTAGATCTCCAGCACCTGCACTTCCAAGTGCACTTGTAGTGCAAAGTGGATTTGCCTTTTATAAATAAATCCCAAAGTCCAAGATACTATTAATATGGGGTGTACACAGAAAAATGCTAGAGTGCAATTTACAGTACCTAATGTGGAAACTATTTAGATTGACCTGTGTGTCCCCAAGGAAAGACATTGGTAGGGTTTTACCCTCACTTCTTGTTTGGCTATGTGACAGGAAGTGAATACATTTGAAGGATAAACTGGCAACATTTGGGAGGTGTCTTCACCCTATCAGGGGTGAAGACTTCCCCAAAAACTGACAAGACTTCTAATCCCTCTGCACTCTATCCCCAAGCAAATATAAGAAAGGATTTCATTTAGTTTAACTTGCATTCGATTCATGTCAATGGCCCATTAAGACCTTGTTTAATAGAAAACAGCAGTTGCCTTACACTAGAAACATTTGTTAGTCCAGTCCTGGAAATCTACATCTGCTTTACTAATAATTTCCATAAAAAATTGGGTTCCTGTAGCTCAGTTGCCAACCGTCAGTATTTTTACTGGCAGCCAATAAAAAACAGGCTATTTTCTCCTGCCAGTAAAAGTAAAAGGTTGCCAGTAAAAAATATAGCTGTGACACTCGGCTTGGTCCAGACCCAGCTGAGACCATCCGAGTGCCTGCTACAGTGGGATCGGGCAGCTCTGGCGGAGGCGGTGCCTGAGCATGTCATGTGATGTCATGGTGCAATGGAGCCAAGCAGAGCGGCCAGAGCCTCGTATCTGCGGTATGGGAGCAAGGCAGGCTGGGACCAGGACCGCCGTTGATGTTTAGACTGGAGTGGACTGGAGGGACCACTTTGCTTGGATAGAGACTGTCACTGTGACTCAAGAGGGGACATGTTGTGTCGGTGAGATGTCATCATCATCTGTGCTGCTGCACTCTGCTGTCAGTGTCACTGTGAGAGTCAATTTTATATGTGTGTGCTGCCCATTATAAATTCTTGCCCTCCTGAGTCCTGTCCCTGAGCTACTTACTATATCAAAAATAAAATAAGAAATATATTTTTTGCCTTATTATCCACCTTAAATCATATTGCTAATTGCATATTGTATGTTTGTAGCCTAAATACTCAAATTCACACTTTAAATTGTCATTTTGTAACTGGCAGTAAAAACGTGGTCGTGTCAGTAAATTTTGGGTGTTGTCAGTAAATTTCAATTTGGTAGGTTGGCAACACTGCTGCAGCTAGATGTGTCCTCAAAACACTCACCTACTTCCAGTGTTCCAGTGTACAGAATCACTTCCAGGCCAATGTATATTGCTTCCTGCTTCAGTGTGTGTGTGTATATATCTATATATCTATATATCTATATATATATATATATATATATATATATATATAGAGAGAGAGAGAGAGAGAGAGAGAGAGAGAGAGATGTGTAGCGCCGTCTCCTGAAGAGCATGCGCTATTTTTTTTTTAAATTTAATGTTACACCTGAACTGCAGTTTGGTTTGGGTGCCATAGTGGGCACTGTCTCTTCTGACAGGCATGGAAACACAGTCTGGTTGGGTGCTTTAAAGTTACTTTCTCTCGGAGCCCGCCCAGTGGGAGTTTCACTCTTGCTGTGCTTTCTGGGAGAGGGTACTTAAGATGCGGATGTCACATGGTTTTGGGGTTTCGGTCCAGAAGTATGTTTTGACTCCATGGTCCTGGTCCTCCTGACCAGTCCCCAGGAAGGCTATGGCCTGTGGTGCAGATCCACCCGACTTTATGTCTCGGAGCTGGCTAGCCCGAGGCAAGGAAACTAAAGAAAGGGTTCTGAGGTGGTCCGGGGCCATCTCCGGTTGTGGAGAGGCCCAGCAATTTTGTAGCTATCCAGGGGAGGACTCTTCAGAAGAAGGCCACGTAGGGTTGGCTTCTTAGCAAGAGCCTGGTGAGGTTGAGGGACCTAAGTGAATCCAATCTCATGGGTATCACCGAACCGGCCGAAAGATACTGGTACCACATGAGTGTTCTACAAGTCCTAGTTTCCTACATGTTCTACAACAACGTCTGTGGCAGAGACTTATTTCTACATGTTCTACAACAAAGTCTGTGGCAGAGACTTATTCTTGATTTAAGCACCTTGTTGGCTGCTAGGCCTTGTGAGAGAGGGACTATCCAACTTGAGTGAACGTCCAGCTGTGAATGGCTATTCTCTGTATTTAGTCGAAGTAAGCGAGTCCTTTATGATTGACTTTGACATTAAGGCCCCGTACACACGAGCGGACTTTTCAACATCCAAACTCCGACGGACTGAGTCCGTCAGACTATTCGATCGTGTGTGGGCTGCAACGGACTTTTGATTCGCCAAAGTCTGACGGACTTTAGAAATGAAGCATGCTTCAAATTTTCCAGACGGAACTCCGCCGGACCCGGTCCCCTTCGAAAAATCAGCTCGTGTGTATGTTACTCCGACGGACTAAAACCGACGCTAGGGCAGCTATTGGCTACTGGCTATGAACTTCCTTATTCGAATCCAGTCGTACGTCATCACGTTCGACTCCGTCGGAGTTTGGTGTGATGGTGTGTGTCCAAGTCCGTTCGGTCGAAAAGTCCGCCAGAACTCCGCCAGAACTCCGTCGGAACTCCGGCGGAACTCCTTTGGAGGTCTGTCGGACATAAGTCCTCTCGTGTGTACGCGGCATAAGAGTACCTGAACTTTCCTCCTAACCCTCTGATCCTATACTAAGAGACTGTTCGTTAACTATGTTTTTTCAAATAAAAATCCCTTTAAGCAAATCTGTCATCAGTCTCTAAAGTTTCTGGGCCATTTACCAGCAGAAACCCCTAGACACAAATCGAAGTGAAGAAGGTAATGGTAAGCCCAATCAAACCTTTGGGGGTTAGTGCTACATATCTATAGATGTAGGTTCTTGTGTCCATCAGCAGAGAGAAGTTGGGTAGATGCCACACTCCCAATTCTGGAGGCATAATAATGGTCTAGCACAAGGGTCTTCAAACTATGCCCCTCCAGTTGTTCAGGAACTACAATTCCCATCATACCTAATCATGTCCGTGAATGTCAGAGTTTTACAATGCCTCATGGGATGTGTAGTTCCACAACAGCTGGAGAGCCGTAGTTTGAAGATTCCTGATCACTCTAGCATGTCTTGAAAAAAGGTGGATTCTCATGTGCCTTGTATAATGCCCAAGAAATATCATTTGGAAAATACAAGTGGGCCATGACACATCTACATTCCAAATTTGGCACTCAAGATGGTCATGCACTATGCAATCTGACTGGCCAATCTCTGTACAACTCAATATTAAGGCAAAATATGTAATAGGAAGACACACTTGAACAATTCATTCAAATTATAGGAAATCAAACAGGCTCTTGCACTAAATCTAATTTATTTAAGCAGTTTATGGTCACTTTTAAAGATCAAGATCTGAAAATATTAATGTATTGGGTTTAGAAACACGTCTCTGTTCTTTGTAATGTATTTGGGTAAAAAAAGAAAAAAAAAACACATTTCAAAGATATATTAGAAGTGACAGAAAAATGAGATTAGCATCAAAAGGGTTAATTAACTGAGACTACTATTAACTACTAATTGCCTAACAAGACACATCCAATTGGATGAAATTAACCAATTGTATTGGGCGTGCGCTATTATCAATGAGAAAACCGCAGTTACTCTAGCACCAGTTGCAGTTTACATATGCGGGTATTTATTATCGCTATTTGCGCTTCAATGTGCACCAGATCGTACGTTCGATTAATTACTTCTCCAGCGCACCAATTAATGTGTGAACTGGTGCAGCGCCTTCTTCTTAGTAAATGACCCTCACTGTGTATTTCAGTCTGCCACCTGTAACCAGTATCTGTGTGTTTCCTATGAGTTCCAGCCAGCACCTTGCTACTAGCACCTGTGTGAATTTTCCAGCCTGCATCCAGTCTCTCTTCACTTGTGTGTCTACACTTGTCCTCTGGTAAGGATCCCAGTGTTTCAAGAGACTTGTTATTATTACTTCTCTACTTGTTATTAACACTGCAGTACTGCAAGAAACCCATCCTTTTATAGCTGTACTCACTCTGGTAGCTGCCCGCTTAAGTCCATGGGCCACAACCTGGGAGTCATCAGCAGCAAAAGCCATCACCCCTTGCAGGGTCCTCTGGTGGAGGAGATCAGGCGGCTCTGTGGACCCTATGCTCTGTCTCCTCTGTAGCCTATGCTACCACCCAGCCCCAGCTGCTGCCCTTAGTGGGAACAGATTTATCATCAGGTAAATAGCTAGTATAGGTTATTATGCAACAGACATTTATATGCACCAATTTTGAAAGATCTGCCGCTCATAAAATTTCCAAAACAATCCTCCAATTTCTTTAGGAGTACACTGCCGCTAGCATAACAAAAATGTACCTGCACAAGATTGATACGAGTGTTTTGATCTCCAGAAAATCCATTCTTAGGACTGGATATAGAAGCAGAGGTGACAGTATTTCCTACAATGATAAATAAAAGGCATTAATATCTTAGCGTCAGCTCTCTTAGATCCTGACAGCAAGCCACAGTCTGGGTAACAGATTGCACAATGTTTGGAAACAAAAACAGAAAAATAATTCTTATACCTTGTTAAAATTCAGATCTGCCAAATGATTGATACATCTAACCTTTCCACAGACAAAGCCAGTTTAAAGAGATTGTGTCACTATGTAGCTGGCAAGAGCACAAACTTGGACGAGACCGTCCATGACTTCTACAGAGGTGGTGATTTATTAAAATGTACTGTATAGGGACATTTTGGTGCATGACAATCAGGTAGGTACAGTAACCTTTGAGAGGTAGATATCTACCTACACAACGTGAAAAAGATCAATATCGAACACACACACGCACACACACTTTTCTTTTTTTTTTTTTTTTTTTTTTTTTTAGATTACCTAACAAGGAATAACCAAATAGTAAGGAAAACTTAGACAAAAATAACATAACACAGGGGTGTCCAAACTTTTTTCAAAGAGGACCGGGTTTCATCAAGTGAACGTGCGTGAGGGTCGACCATTTTGCCTGACTTTCTTTGAACCATTAAAATGAAATGCAAATTAAATATTTTATGCAAAGTTTATTGCAAACGCCATACTTTTCATTTCATCACATGGGTGACAAATCGAAAACAGGTGTTATATCACTCTGCCTTTCATATCTGAAGGCCAGATGAAAAAAAAATCCAAGAAGCTGAACATTGTAAAGAAAATTACATATTATAATAAGGCTAGGTTCACATTGCTGCGATGCGGGAACGCCGCGAATCCGCGGCGTTTTCCCGCATCGCACACCTCCCGCCGGCAGTTCACACTGCCCTATGCGGACGGCTGGGGGTGTCAATGTTATGTTAATGACACCCCCAGATCCGTCGGCATATCGCAGTGCGATCTGCCGACTCGCACAAGAATCGGATCGCATGGTGTGAACCCCCATGCGATCCGATTCCGTTGCGGACCCAAAAAAGGGTCCCGTGCGAGTTTGCTGCGGGACCGCTGCGAGTTCAGCCATACTATCTGTATGGCTGAACTCGCAGCGCTACGGAGATCGGATGTGATTTGCTGTGCGAATCACATCCGGTTCTCCCCCCGCAGCAGTGTGAACCCAGCCTAAAGGTTGTCTGTCAACTTTTAAGTTGCAAAAATATGAACAGGAACATAACATCAAGTATACATCGTGTGTCCAAATATATTCATAACTGATTTAGACCAACTGACATCAACTGAGATTTTACAATATATTAATCTCAATTCAAAAAAAAAAAGAAAACAGCCTGCACTAATGTGAAGGATGAAACTGAGATCTGGACTGCAGCTCCCGAGCTGGACATATTTATCTGGCTGACCTCCGGCAGGTGGTATCACATGGTCTCAGTATCAGTTCTTATGTGAGTAATTTCAGTTATGGGCATTTATCTGTTCATCATCATCCTTAATTCCTCCACCCCCCCAGTCTTTGGTTATATCAAACTATAATGGTGATTTTTATCCCTTTTTTATTATATGGATGCACTCACTCCTGATGAGTGGATAGAAGTCCATGAAACGTCGTTGAGCTTATTTTGATGCATCTATTTAATTTTTATGATTCTAGATCGTTTTAATGCTTTACCCCCCTGATATAATGTTATGTCTACTCCATTTGGGGGACTGTGATGTACAATATTTACTTTCTGTGTCATGTTGGTGACTATCCTCAATATGTATGTTGATACTGTATTTTATATGCCAATATGCTATTATGCATTTATATGGGTTGATCCATGCCCTATCTTTGGTCTAATAAAGAATATCATTTTTTACATATCTGGTTTTGTCTGGCTCTACCCCACGCACCTCATCTAAAGTCCCACCCTCCCTCCTCTTTTTTGCACAAACAACCAGGGATGGAGGCACAATATTCCCAGTTGCATCTCATTCAAAGTCCCACATATTCCCTTTTTTCTTAGAACAAGTTTTAAATCAATCAATTCCGATCGGGAAAGCCGTTCGTCTGTATGCTATTCTGACGGACCCAAATCGACGCAAGGGCAGCTATTGGCTACTGGCTAGTGAACTTCCTTTTTCTAGTCCTGTCGTACGTCATCACGTTCTAAACGAACAGACTTTGGTATGATCGTGTGTAGGCAAGTCCTTTTCAGCGGAACTCAGTTGGAAAGACCGTCAGAGTTTATTCTGACGGAAAAAAACGGTCGCCTGTATGTGGCATTAGTGTGAAACGCTGCAGTACAGACCCCCGACTGAGCCATCTTACATCGTTGTGATATAAAACATCTTCATATTCAGCCTGGATGTTCAGTAGAAACTGTTTAAACTGGCAGTGGCACAGGGCTTTAGAGCAAATTAAATTAATAGTCTTTACCACCGGTTTCACAACATGGTCATATTTGAGATGTTTAGTACAGAGAACTTGTTGACGAATGATACAATGGAGTTTAATAGCTTTGCCTCCTTCTCCGATCACCTTGTTACAGATTAGCGTTGCTAATTCACTTTGTTCACCAGCCATGGCAGGTGCCCCATCAGTAATAATCCCAGCAAGTTTGTTCCAAGGCAGTTTCATGTCGTCTATGGCAGAACTTACAGAAACAAATAAATGTTTTCCTCTTGTTTGGTTCATAAGGCTCTGGAGGTCAAGTAGCTCTTCAGTCACATTCATTTCATCGTCCACCCCTCTCATAAAAATCAGCAACTGAGCTGTGTCAGATATGGTCCGTGTTTTCATCACAGGCTATTGAAAAGAAGCCCAAATCCACTCCTTTGGATGTCAACTGTCTCTTAAAATCTGATGAAATCTCTTCAATTCTCCGTGCTACAGTGTTACGAGACAGGCAAATGTTGGCAAACCTTTGCTTCTTCTCGGGACAGATATTCTCAACCATTTTCATAACGCATTCTTTGATGAAGTCACCCTCAGCAAAAGATTTGCAATTTTTAGCAAATAACGTTGCCACCTCATAGCTCACCTTTGTGGCATTTTCATTTGACTCACGGGCTCTTGTGAAAAATCGCTGTTGTGACATTAAAACAGCTTCAAGTTGCTTAAATTTTTCACTGCGGTCAGGACCTGTTAGCTTGTCATATGTGCTATGTGACAACTAGTAGTGTCTCTTGACATTAAATTCCTTATAAACAGCCGCAGTCTCTTGGCATATCAGACAAACACAGTGATTTCGTATTTCAGTGAAGAAATATTCCACTTTCCACTTGTCCTGGAAACGGCGGCCCTCACTGTCAACTTTCCTTCTCTTGTTTACAGTCACCATTCAGAAATTGCCAGAGGTTTTGGTCTAAGTGTGTTCATCCGATACACTAATACACTGCCAAACGAGAATTCTCCTACCTTTGCAGCTGTGTGTGGTGAAGAGTTTGAGGATGAGCTGTTATTTGGATATATATATTTCCTCTTTGTCCCCCAACAAATCCCAGAGCTCCTCTCAGGGTAAGGATGAGATCCAAAGGATTTAAACCCCACCTGTTCTAACAAACACATATAGTTCTGCTTCCCTGGTGGCTCTAAGCCTAGGCAGGAGTACACTTTTATATAATCTGAGGCCTTAGCATAAATTTGGCTCCAGGCTGCAGTGAATTGCATCCTCACGGAGGCCAATGCCACATGGGTGTTTAGTGACAAGGGAGTTGCAACAAGGGAGGACTGCTGTCCACTAATCTCTCCACCATTATACTACTACCACTCCTGTCCAAGAGCCAGTTGCTTTTTCCTTTCCCCTACTATTGGCTGTAGGTTAATAAATGGCTGTACCTATCCTGTTCCTCTCCTTTCTCCTCTCCCTTGCTATTGGCTGTAGGCATAGGCGCACGCAGGGGGTGTGCTGGCTGTACCTGAGCGCACCCTAATCGCCCTGGTTGCCAGGGCCAATTATAAGGCAGTACAGCCTGCCCTCCTGTACTGGGCCCATGTCCTATTAGTTAAAAAAGCTGGGCCAGGCATCTGCTGAGCAGGAGGACCAGTTGTACAGCCTTATTGCTGATACTCTTGTTTTTCCCCCTGCAGTGTTTCTGGCTTTTCATCCTCTCCCGCCGGTTGCGCTGCAGGGGGATCAGTTCTAGCACCTGCGCCTTCATGCTGTCCTCTGTCCTGTTCTAAATTTAAGACATTGGGGGTCTGTTTAAAACCCTGATATTTTACCAAAGCCCCCCAAAAGGGCAGTTGCAAAAAATTTAAAAAAGAAATGAAAACAAAATGTTAAAAAAAAAAATTTAATAATGGAGGACTTTGTACTGTAATTTTTGCCATGGCTTCGAAGCATTGCATCATGGCCATGGCATGTACAGCCCTGCCTCTGTTGCTCTGTGTTTGAGCTTTGGGGTGCACACCCTATTGCAATGGGCTGGGCACACCTATGGCTGTAGGTAAATAAATGGCAATACCATTCCTGCATCACTCTTTTCTCCTATCCCCTGCTATTGGCTGTTGGTGGATACATGGCTATTGTAATAAGAAAAGATGCAACTTCCACCTCTACACACACTGCCACTTACCGACTCCTGTTGATCTCCTATTACAGGAGATCACATACGCTTTTGGCTTAATATCCAGCCGGGGTCTTTAAGATATGAAGCAAAGGTCCCAACTTCTTCCCAGATGTTATCCTTCAAAGGTGCATATTGCCAGATGGTTCCCATGAGAAAATAAAAGCTTTTATAGTATAAAATCTTTTGTTAGTTTTAATATATAAAAAGTATTGCACTTACAATTAGACGAACAACATAATACAGTAAAAGTCCGAGCCAGCCGGCTCTCGATTGCAGCCCATTACTCCGGGACTTGCATAACTGTCCACAAACAGTCATGGTGATGCTGCTGTCAAGACAGGTTGACTTGCTGGTGTCCCTTTAAGGAGGCTTGGAAGACGTTGGAACCTTTGCTTCATATCTTAAAGTGGTTGTAAACCCTTACAACACACTTTGACCTACAGGTAAGCCTAGATTAAGGCTTACCTGTAGGTCTAAGAAATATCTCCTAAACCTACATGGTTTAGGAGATATTTGCTGAAAGACAGGCACCGCTGTATACAGCGTATGTGCCATAGACAGCGGCACGCAGGCGCACTGAGCGCGCCGCAGTTAACGGCAATATGCCACGAGTGGCGGCTGCTGTGCGCATGCGCAGGAGTGACATCATCACGGCTCCGACAAATTACAGCGCCGGAGCAGCGAGACCAACCAAGAAGATGGAGGCTCCAGACTACAGGTGACAGCGGTGACTTCGCTGGCTCCTGTGTCAGGTAAGTGACAGATAATGGACTACTATGCGATGCATAGTAGTCCATTATGCTTTACCTTTGCAGGGAATCAAAGTGGAAGTAAACCCATCAGGGTTTACTTCCTCTTTAAAGACCTGGGCTGGGTATTAAGCCAAAAGTGTATGTGATCTCCCGTAATAGGCGATCAACAGGAGTCGGTAAGCAGCGTGTGTAGAGGTGGAAGTTGCATCACAATTCCTGGGTGTATTGTTTGTCAATTTCACATTGGAGATCTATCATTAACTGAATGGACTATTTATAGTGTGCTAATTGATCAATTTTATTTCATGATATTCATTTTACAGGAGTTTATTACAATCCATTTATACTGCATAGATTCACTTTATAAGGAAAATATAGAGCAACTTAATATTGAAATTATTGATTAATGTGCGTATCTCACGGGAAGCTGCAGCTTGTTTTTTTTTCCATATCAATTTACATATTTGGTTTATTCATTTCACTGTTTTTCACTTGATCATTTATAACAGCGCAGTCATTTTTATTTTTTTGGGTTACTGACTACAGTAATTTTGATGTTGTAGCAAGCTAATACCAGGAAATGAACATAAGACTGTTAATGGCAAAGAAACTCAATGTATTAGCAAGGGTTGGTAGGTTTAGACACTGCCTGCTAGACAATGTGGTCCTATGCCAAAGCCACTTAAATTTAAGTTCTGTACCACTAGACTGGAATGAACACATAAACCAACAAAATCAGTAGTGGACATAGAATATGAACATGAATCGTGTTGTGAATGGGGATATTGCAACTACTACTGCAACCAAAGAAAACGACTAAGTCCTGTGTGAAACCCCTGGGTGGGACCTCTGCACTAAGCAATAAGCAAAGGTCTTTATGTGACAACTGTAAATGGGCAGTCCTTAGTCCTAGATCTTCAGCCAGCTAACATTGGGACCCAATTATATCATTCATATTATACCGTGCCCAATTCCAGTAAGGGTTGCAGGAAGTAATAGTCTATAGGATAGTTGTTCCTAAGGTCATAGTCTCTCTATTGGCTATAGGTTATAGCCACAACGCTCTCTCACTATCAGCGGCCCAACATGGAAATCTCACTGTGTGAAAAGGAATCCTCTGCCCCACTTCAGCATGGATCTGGACCTTAGCTCACACTATGGTACCGCTTTAGTGGAGGTGTAAGCTCTTGGTGGTGGTAACACAGTCACAATCTCCACAGTCTCTAATGTTCTTACTCTGCAGTCTCACGGTGGTATGCCTGAGATCTCAGCTCTAGCCAAAAGCAGGTGACTCCGGGGATATGTTCACTCCTGCTTCCATCAGCAAAGCAGCACACGTTTTCAAGAACATCCTGGGAAAATACTGTTTTTCTCTCCTCCCTGGTCCCAACTCCTTGTGGGGGATGTAACCCATTGGGGATTATTGGCCCACAAATATCCTCCCTGTCCAGACTTCAATATCCACTGTGGTCAGCTTCACAGTCCATTGGTTGCTGCGGGCACTCCTGCTCCCCCTGCTGATGGAAGCCAGCAGCACATTGAAGTCCAGCTTGTCTGCTTGCTCCCAGTGAACATGTAGCTACTGATACTGTCAAGACTTAGGCCGCGTACACACGGGCGGACTGTTCGCCCAACTTTGTCCGCTGAACAGTGTTTGGGCGGACAGTCCGCTCGTGTGTGGGCTTTCAGCGGACAGTTTCAGCGGACAGTTTGACGGACAAGGTTTTTCGGAATTTCCGAAAAACTGTCCGCTGAAACCTTGTTTCAGCGAACAGTCCGCTCGTGTGTAGGCTTGTTCGTCAAACAAAGTTGCGCGCATGCTCAGAAAGGATTTTCACGCCGAAAGCTATAATGCAGTGTATAGGACGTCGTATTTTTCGTCCCGTCGTACCGTTCACGTCATCGCACACGGTTTCAGCAAACTGTTCGTCCGTCGTGTGTGGCCATGTCCGTCCATGCTAAGTTTGAGCGGACTGTTTGCCGAAACTGTTTGACGGACAAAGTTGGGCGAACAGTCCGCCCGTGTGTACGCGGCCTTAGTCCTTGCAGCCTAGCACTCGGCTATATTCAGGAGGTGTGTTACTGGCCTGATCACCAGGTGAAAATAGAGGGAAAAAGCCTAAAAAATAAAAGAAAACAAACGCAGCTACCACATCTAAGGATTGATAAACTGCAAGATTTAACTTTTTTGGTTTTAGGTTTAATACTGATTTAAGAATTAGTTAATACCATTTTGTATTCCCCCTTTTTTTTTGTATATTGTGGAGAATGGGCAGCAAGCTCTAATGAACGTAAATCCTAACAATGGACATTTGCCTTTTGGCTTATTTAGTTAACTAAAGGCAAGACTTTTTTTTTGCATGAAGTTGAGAGGGATTATAACATCTGTTAAGTTTTTATTGCCATCTATGTCCCTGTTAGGGACAATCACCCCCTTAATTATCCTGTTTACCATTATCATCAAAAGTGAAAGTAAAAAAAAAATACCAAATTTTGGGTTGTCCCCAGAACAGTAATAGAGGGGAAATCTTCCAATGGGGATATTAGTTCTGGTGATAACAAGGGATTCCCCCACTCTCAAGGGGTTTCCACTCGCTTTTTGTTTTTGTTATCAGCTTTCTGAGCATTTTTTACCACCAAAGGGCCCCGATGCCAATGCGTGCTGCCCCCAGTCACAGCGGGAGCTGATCAGCGAGTCCTGTGGACCCGATGTCCGTTGGCGCCCACTATTAATTTTGTACACAGACAGAACGGTGATCTGTAAACAAGGCAGATTGCTGTTCTGTCAGTACAGAAGGCATGGTACCTGTAAAGCAGGGACACTGATCCATGCCTTCCATTTGTAAAAGCATCCCCCCCACTACACTGAAACACCAGCTAGGCTAACAGTTACACCTGTGATCGCCCCCTAAAGTTAGCCCCTGATCACTGTAATAATGTCATCGGCCCCCAAAAAAGTGTAAAAAAACAATTTGTCTGCAGTCCCGCTATGAGTCGCTGATCCCCTCATTACTAGTAGAAATACATTTAAAAAATTAAAATTCCATAAATATATCATATAGTTTGTAGACACTGTAACTTTTGTGCAAACCAATCAATATACACTTATTGGGAATTCTGTTACCAAACATAAGTAACAAAATACATATTGGCCAAAATTGATGAAGACATTTTATTTTTTTATTGTATATTTATAATAGCAGAAAGTAAAAAAAACAATGTTGCCATTAGTTTCACTTTAAACATACGTACAGCTGAATGAGTTTCATATTATCAGTTAAATAATTTAAAAAATAAAACCCTTGATCCTGCCAGAAAACTTGTAAGCTGGTAACTTATTGCACTTTCTGCCTGTGTTAACTGTTATCAGTTACACTGTTCCCAGCATTTTGTTATGTCAATTCCAAAAGTGCAAAAAAAATTCTTCTAGATCATGTCAGAAACCTAGTATTGTCCCAGTACTGTCCTGTGCTCTGTGCACACTGCAGTGTTATCTCCAACAATGTTATGAAAGAGACTAAGCGTATACAGATCCCCCCATGTTATAGGGAAGAGGAGGAGAGGTTATAGTCCTAACATATCTGGTTATCCTACCCTAGGGTGAGAACTCTACTCCCCTATAGCATATAGACATGTGCACACTGAAATATTTTGTTTCGCAATTTAGTTTTTCGTCCTTAAAATACATTTATTTAGTTACTCCCAAAATTCGTTTTTATTTATTTTGTTTAGTTAAAAATTGCATTCGTCCAAAAATCTGAAATAATTATGGTTGATTGTGTCATTAAAGGTTTATGGTGTCTGTCGAATGTTCTAAGAAGATTCGACAGAGCAGCTAAACTGTACGATGCAGCAATTGTACATTTCCATTCGAATGTTCTGCCTACAAGCTATAGTAGAATTCTATTGTTGTATGACACTAGTAATAATTATATGTATTATTATTACTAGTCAGCCAACATTAGAATTCTTCTATAGCTTATGGGTGGAGCATTTGACCATAAATGTCCACTCGTGGTGACTGCTTCCTCGAATCTTCATGTCGAATCTTTTCTCTCTATGTCGAATAATCTTGGACCAATAGAGGTAGGTTAGGCACATTCGACCTTTTTTGCTATTGTCTCTAAAATGTCGAAGCTCTTCTCTCTATGTCAAATCTTTTCTCTCTATGTAGAATAATCCTGGACTAATAGAGCTAAGGTTAGGCACATTCGACCACAGGTTCGATGGAGACAGATTGCTATTGTCAGAGTCATATCAAATCTCCTATCTATATCAAACTGTTGTCACAACGAAAACGAAAATAAAGCATTTGTTTATGTCGGATCTTTTGGTTTTTGGATTCTGCACGCTTGTTAACATTTGTTAAAACGATAACAAAAGTACCCGAAATTCGGACGAAAACGAATGCACATGTCTAATAGCATACAGGTTCATACAGCGCAAACTTCATTCAACTCCAGTGTAAGGTAAATGAAAGACCGGCTTCAGCTTAAATCCTTGCCCATCCCCAAACATCGGTCGCACCTCTTTGACATGTTCCACCCATGTCCACCCACGTTGGCTTAAAGTTGTTCTAAAGACTCAAGGTTTTTTACTTTCATGCATGAAGGTAAAAAACCTTCTCTATGCAACAGCCCCCCTAATCTTTGGGAGCTTTGGGGACCCTGATGTAATGGAGTGACTTTGGGGACCCTGATGTAAAGATGTATGGGGTGACTCTGCGGAACCTGATGTAAGGGAGAGTGGGCTCCGATGTAGAGGGGGACTATGATGTAAGGGTTACTCAGATGGGGATTTATGAAGTAAGGGGGGACTCTGATGTAAACAGGGGGGTTGGCCCAGACCAATGCACTCTATATGTTGTGTTGTATGTTGCTTACTCCTGACCCCTGCACTCTATACATTAAGTGGTACATTACATTACATCTGACCAAAGTGTTCATTATCCCAACAGCTGCTGATTTTAATGAGTTCTTCTTTAAGGTAGGCTCGGAAAGACACAGTGATCACTTTTTTTGCGTAGAAAAGCATATGTAATGGAAACTGAATTTTTTTTTTACAAATGATTCTTTGTTGTGAGGTTTAGTCTATGTGCAAGACTGTGACCTGTGACATAGTAAGTAGCATTATTTTGTGGGTACAAGGACTGTGGTATATGTGTGCAGTGCATACAGTGACTAGGCATGGATTTTATTTATTAGTTAACCTTTAACCTTCCTAGCGGTAATCCCGAGTCTGGCTCAGGTTGGGATTTTAGTATCATAAGCGGTAACCCCGAGTCAGACTCGGGATCGCATCGCTGGACACAGGAAGTAGTTACTTACCTTGTCCCCTGGATCCAGCAATGTCCTCCGCGCTGTGTGAGCGAGCCTTCCTCCGCTTGATTCACACAGTGCCCGAATGCGCCGAGCTCCGTTCCCTGCGACGATAAGGCGCACGGGAGCGGGGATACACGCAAAATTCAAAAAAGTAAAAACACACAAAACACACACAGTACTGTAATCTTACAGATTACAGTGCTGTATTAAAAAATACACACACCCTTTGTCCCTAGTGGTCTGTGCAATGCCCTGCATGCACTTTTATATTATAAATACTGTTTTTTCTGCCTGGAATTTGGAGATAGTCCATAGCAACCAAAAAGTGTCCCTTTATGTCAAAATTAATTTTAGACCAACTAGAAAACAGCAATTATAAATTATAATCACTTGCAGAATTGAGCAATAGAGATTTGTGGGGAGATCCGTCATCAAACACTAAATCTAATGACAGCGACAATTCTGCAAATGAGCAAATTTCAGTGTTTTAGGATTTGAATACATTACTGAATAATTTTTATTATTATTTATTATATTATAAACTTTATCATACCCGGGATGTCTGCTAGACTCTGGTTTGAACAGATTTAAGAGAGTTATTCCTAAGAATTACAGGACTACAATATAAAACGCCAAATTTCCATGCAAAATAATTGTACCGCTTTCAGCACCTAAAACCAGAACTAATCATACCGCCAGGGAGGTTAAGCCCCTCCCCATTGCCCGCTCTGTTGTTGTGACTGGCAGCTGGCTAGTAGAAATGCTGGTTGCCTGTTACAATAATACATGTCAAAACCAAGAGAAACTTTCTCTAGACTCCTCCTCCACTTTGGCGTTACCATCCATAACAGGAGGAGAGGTAGGAGCCCAGAAGAAGGAATGTCCCTTTGGATGAAGCCGGTCAGCCTGTAATGGAAATGGGTGAAATACTTCTGTCTGGAATGGAGAATTAAAATTGGAGACACAGTGACCTGGGGGGGGGGGGGGGGCAGATGACAAAAATGTGTGCCAGGAAGAGTGATTTGGTGGGGTGGGGGAAGGATTTGTGCTGGAAGGTGTGGGTTGGGAGGAAAGGTGTGTGTTGGGGGGGAGGGTGCTGGAAGGGAGAGAGGATTTGTGTTGGGTGTGGGATTTGTGCTGTGAGGGGAATTGGGGGGGGAGAAGGGCATTTATATTAAAAGTACGATTTGAAGGGGTTGCAGGGGGATTTGTGCTGGGATAGAAGTTTAGGTGCAAAGAGGATTTTTGCAAGACAAGAATTGGGGGGGGGGGGGGGCAGTGCTGTGATGGGGGGTATATTGTGCTAGGAGTTGGTATTTAGGGGGATACATTTTTTTTTTTTTTTTGCTGGGGAGTAAAGATTTGTGCTGGGAGGTGTGAATTGGTTGCAAAAGGATTTGTTCTGGGAGGGGGAATTGGCGTAGGGTGATTTATGTTGGGAGGGGGGATTTGGGGGAAGAATTTGAGCTGGGAGAGGTGACTGTGCAAATTAGTGCCGTATTTTTTTTTCGCCGTTGGTGGGTTTGCTTGCAGGAAATATTTTGCACTCTCACTGTGCTTTACACAACTCTGACTCTTGTACTGTCTTTGTTTTGTACTCCCTAACCCAACACTAACTGTGCCTCTTTGGGCGATATGTACTCCTGACCCTTGCACACTGTGTATTGATTATCCTTGGGTCTGGACCCCTGCACGATGCCTACACTATATACATTATATTGTACATTACATAATTCTCACCAAAGTGTTCATTGTATTAACAGCTGCTTGTTGCTAAGCAGTCCCTGATTACTTTAAAGCGAAGCTTCATTCTTTTTTCTGTTTATTAAAAGTCAGCAGCTACAAAAAGTGTAGTTGTTAACTTGTATAAAACACACACTCACGTGCAGGGCCGGACTTACCATTGGGCTTGACTAGGCTCAAGCCCATGGGCCCCGCCCAATAGGGGGCCCCCGCGGGCCCTGCCGAGATTACTCAGCTCGGCTCCACTCACAGTCACGCCCAGTCCTGCTGTCAGGAAGATCCTCCTCACGGACGTCCGAGTGGCGAAAGTCGCAGAAGATCTCTTGCCCAGTTCCAGGAGCGTTACCGCGATCGGCGGTGCGCGCGGGAGCGCGCACGCGGGTGCGCGCGCGGCCGTTTGACGCAAATTGGCGCCAATAGCGCTATTTAAACTGGATCCATGCCTCACTGCCTTGCTGCCTGATCAACAGCGTTCCTGTGCGTCCTGGTGATCCGTATTTGAATCTGAACCTGAACCTGTACCTGTATCTGTACCTGTACCCTGATCCGTATCGAACCCGGCTTGTTCCCCACTCTGCTGTTTGCTGCCTGCCCCCCGACTTTGGCTTGTACCCGACTACTCTTCTGGATTCCGTTTCTGTACCTGATCTGCCCGCCTGTGCCTGACCTGGACTGTTACACCATCCGTCAACTGTAAGTTGCTTGCTGTTGTACTACAGGACACCTCCCAGTCCTCCGCAATATCTGGCTGTCCTCCTTCTGCGTTTGTAGCCTTCTACCTCTGGCCGCAGACTACTGGACTCTTCCGCTTCCGCTTATCCATTACACCTGCATCCGTTGTTGGACTACAATACCCCTCCGTTGTTTGTCACTTCCTGCAATCACTTGTATGCCGTTGCTGGACTACCGGAACCCTTCTGCTGGCTGCTGGAACTTATCTCACCTTTGCCTGTATTCAGACACCGGACTACAATACACCTCCTCCTTCAACGGTCTTCTGCCACTACCACCTGCTATCCAGTCAGGCACTTGTGCCCCTCTGTGCTCCTGAGCCCCTGTCACCACTACCAGGGTCTCTCGAGTCAGAGGTCTACGAGAGGCCACTCCCTGCACTCCGGGCTCTGCTTAAAGGTACGTGACAGTATCAGGCAGCCATGTCTGAGCCCACGCAGGGAGACTCGGCCATGGATGATTTATGCCGTCATCTTGCTGGACTTACCCAGGCTGTTAAATCTCTACAAGAAGGCTATTCTCGATTGGAAGAGCGTGTCCAGGTCTTATCTACCACAGGCCCTACCGTGTCGGGAACTTCTTCTGCGCCATCAGTGGTTATGTTACCCCCTGAACCCAAGGTCCCAACTCCGGAGAGGTTTTCGGGAAATCGCAGCAAGTATAGAGCTTTTCGCAATGCCTGTGAATTGTTTTTTGCACTTCAACCCAGAACTTTCTCTCTAGAATCCACTAAGGTGGGTTTTGTTATCTCCCTTCTACTGGGTGAGCCCCAGGCTTGGGCCCACCGCCTTTTGGAGCAAAAGGAAGCCTGCCTTAATAATCTGAATACATTTTTTCAAGCCATGGGTTTGCTCTATGAGGATCCTCAACAGGCGGCCACAGCGGAAGCAGCTTTATATTCTCTTCAGCAAGGCCGCAGAGCGGCAGAGGACTATGCGTCTGAATTTCGGCGCTGGAGTTCCGATACTACCTGGAACGATGCTGCTCTGCGATACCAGTTTCGCATGGGACTCTCTGAACCTCTAAAGGATGAATTGGCCCGGGTGGGTGTTCCAGCAACTCTTGAAGCCCTTATCAACCTCTCCATCCAGATAGACAGACGCTTGAGAGAACGGAGAACAGAACGCACTGCCGGGCCGTCCCGACCAGTCTGGATGTTACCCCGTGTACCTAATCCCCCTGCACATCCTGCTGCTGACACGCCTGAACCCATGCAACTGGGCTTACTTAGACCAACGCTCACCACCGAGGAACGACAACGCCGGCAGCTCAACAATCTGTGTCTTTACTGTGGAGAACCCGGACATTACGTGAGATCCTGTCCTGCCAAATTCCGTAAGCATTCTTCTGTATCTTCTCCTGTTTTACCTGCTGTGCCTAGTAATGCTACTCACCTGGCTGTTCCCGTCTCTCTTCAGCTACCCGGAGGGAACATTCAAGTCCCCGCAATAGTTGATTCTGGAGCGTGCAGTGGATTTATGGACTTATCGTTTGCCCAAAAGTTCCAAGTGCCCTTACGGCCCAGGGCGAAAGGGTTGTCTGTACACCTTGCTGATGGGTCAGTTATCAAATCAGGACCAGTGACACAAGAGACATGTCCTTTGACTGCTACTATTTCCGGTAACCATCAGGAACAACTCTGCCTGGACATTATTGAATCTCCCCTTTTCCCTATCATACTGGGTATGCCCTGGCTTCGGGCACACAACCCGCAAATAGACTGGTCCACCGGAAACATTTTCTTTTTCTCCCCCTATTGTCGTCAACACTGCTTTCAAGAATCAACTAAGGTTTCACCCCATTTAATGTGTATGGAGACCGATGTTGAGACTCGCCAGCACGTTCCTGAGACCTACCATGACTTCCTGGACGTGTTCAGCAAGAAAGGGGCAGAAACACTTCCCCCTCATAGACCCTACGATTGCCCAATTGAGATCTTTCCCGGAGCCGAAATCCCTTTCGGGAGAATATTTCCCTTAACAGAAGTGGAATTGGAGACTCTCAGGACTTACATTGATGACAATCTGAAAAAGGGGTTCATACGTCCTTCTACGTCCCCAGCTGGGGCAGGAATCTTTTTTGTAGAAAAGAAGGACCATTCTCTCCGCCCTTGTGTTGACTACCGGGACTTAAATAAAGTTACAGTCAAGAACCGGTACCCACTGCCTTTGGTACCCGAATTATTCCAGCGCCTTGGATCAGCTAGTATCTTCACAAAATTGGATCTTCGCGGAGCCTATAATTTGGTCCGTATCCGAAGCGGGGACGAATGGAAGACTGCCTTCCGCACCCGCTTCGGACATTTTGAATATCTCGTAATGCCCTTTGGGCTATGCAACGCTCCTGCGACTTTCCAGCATTTTGTGAATGATATCTTTAGAGATTTTCTCGACCTGTTTGTTTTAGTATATCTGGACGACATCTTAATTTTCTCCCCCTCTCTACCAGCTCACAGGGAACACGTTAAGAAGGTTCTCACTCGGCTTCGCCAACACGGCTTGTACGCAAAACCTGAGAAGTGCGAGTTTGAACGTCGCAGCATTCAGTTTTTGGAGCTGATTATTTCGGTGGATGGAATCAAGATGGATCCGCAAAAAGTTTCGGCCATCCTGGACTGGCCAGCCCCTACTGATAAAAGAGGAATTCAACGCTTTGTGGGGTTTGTGAATTTTTATCGAAAATTCATCAAGGGATTTTCTACAATCATCGCTCCAATCACCAGATTAACGAGACAAGGTATCAAGTTCCGGTGGACTCCGGAGGCACAGGCCGCATTTTCTTCCCTTAAAGAACAGTTTGTGTCAGCATCTGTCCTGAAGCATCCTAATTCTGCGCTACCCTACATCCTTGAGGTGGATGCATCCGAAGTTGCAGTGGGAGCAGTCCTTTCTCAGAGACAGGGCCCAAAGGCTTTATTGCACCCAGTGGCGTTTTTCTCACGTAAATTGTCTGAAGCGGAAAAGAATTATGATGTCGGGGACAGGGAGTTACTCGCTATCAAAGCCGCACTTGAGGAATGGCGCTATCTCCTGGAGGGAGCAGCCCATCCCATTCTGGTATACACTGACCACAAGAACTTAGAGTATTTAAAGACTGCTAAGAGGCTGAAGCCGCGTCAGGCCAGATGGGCACTGTTCTTTACAAGATTTTCCTTCCACATAACCTATAGGCCCGGATCAAAGAACACCAAACCCGACGCGCTATCCCGGATGTTCAGCGAACCCGAAGTTCTTCAACCCACAGACACCATCCTTGCGCCCGGAAATTTCCTTATGCTCCAGGAAGATCTTCTATCCCAACTTAAGCAGGCTTCATCTTCAGCTCCACATCCCTCAAACACCACTTTACTCTCTAGCAATAACTTGTTATGGCATGAAAACAAGATCTACGTGCCCCAACAACTACGGGTTGCTGTTCTCAAGTCTTGCCACGACCACAAATTGGCCGGTCATTTTGGGGTACACAAGACCGCCGAACTTCTCCAACGCACCTTCTGGTGGCCTCAGCTGCTAAGAGACTGTAAACTTTATGTTGAATCTTGCATTACCTGTACCCAGAACAAGAGTAGCAAGACCAAAGCCTGGGGGTTGCTGAAACCACTCCCCATCCCGGAAAGGCCTTGGAAAATGATTTCCATAGACTTTATTGTAGAATTACCTCCGTCAGAAGGCTTCACCACTATCCTTGTGGTGGTCGACAGATTGTCCAAAATGGCTCACTTTCTGCCCATGAAGGGTACACCCTCTGCCCCTGAGACCGCAAGGATCTTCATTAAGGAGATTGTAAGACTCCACGGTATACCTGCGAACATTGTTTCCGACCGAGGGGTACAATTTACATCAAAATTTTGGAGAGCTTTATGTAAGTCCTTGAAAATTGGTCTTTCATTCTCGTCTGCCTATCATCCCCAGACCAACGGCCAGACCGAACGAACGAACCAGACCCTTGAGCAATATTTGCGGTGTTATTCTTCTTTTTCGCAAGACGATTGGGTATCCCTTTTACCACTTGCCGAGTTTTCCTACAATAACTCTGTTCATTCTGCAACTAATCAATCTCCCTTCTTTGCGAACTATGGTTTTCACCCTCAGTTCCTATCAGCCAATATCCCAGAATGCACGGTTCCAGCAGTTCAAGAAACTTTGGACTTTTTCTGCACCAATAACAAATTGCTTCAAGAAACGATGGCAAGAACTCAAGAACGCAACAAAGCAGTTTTTGACAGAAAGAGGAGAGGGGAGCTCGACCTAAAACCCGGAGATTTGGTTTGGTTATCTACTCTGAATCTAAAATTAACATGCCCATCTAGAAAACTGGGCCCAAAATTTGTGGGTCCTTTCCCAATTTCCAGGAAAATTAACAATGTGGCTTATGAGCTGAAATTACCAGAATCGCTGCGTATTCACCCAGTGTTTCATGTGTCCCTCTTAAGACCTTCAATCCAGGATCCCTTCACCGATCGGAACGTGGGCCCTCCTGAACCTGTGCTTATTAATGGTGAAGAGGAGTTTGAAGTAGAAGCAATTTTGGATTGCAGAAAGAGACGCAACCAGGTACAGTATCTGGTGAAGTGGAAGGGGTATGGTCCAGAAGAGAACTCCTGGGAACCAGAGACTGGCATCCATGCCAAGAGGTTGGTTCTGGCATTTAAAAGATCTCACCCAGGTAAGATGTCCCAGTTGGGCATCCGGAGGCTGCCCATTGGGGGGGGCAATGTCAGGAAGATCCTCCTCACGGATGTCCGAGCGGCGAAAGTCGCAGAAGATCTCTTGCCCAGTTCCAGGAGCGTTACCGCGATCGGCGGTGCGCGCGTGCGCGTGCACGTGCACGTGCGCGCGCGCGCGGGAGCGCGCACGCGGGTGCGCGCGCGGCCGTTTGACGCAAATTGGCGCCAATAGCGCTATTTAAACTGGATCCATGCCTCACTGCCTTGCTGCCTGATCAACAGCGTTCCTGTGCGTCCTGGTGATCCGTATTTGAATCTGAACCTGAACCTGTACCTGTATCTGTACCTGTACCC
Source organism: Lithobates pipiens (assembly GCF_037356315.1). NCBI lineage: Eukaryota > Metazoa > Chordata > Amphibia > Anura > Ranidae > Lithobates > Lithobates pipiens. The sequence continues at coordinate 181,781,574 of NW_027507787.1, forward strand.
TGATCCGTATCGAACCCGGCTTGTTCCCGACTCTGCTGTTTGCTGCCTGCCCCCCGACTTTGGCTTGTACCCGACTACTCTTCTGGATTCCGTTTCTGTACCTGATCTGCCCGCCTGTGCCTGACCTGGACTGTTACACCATCCGTCAACTGTAAGTTGCTTGCTGTTGTACTACAGGACACCTCCCAGTCCTCCGCAATATCTGGCTGTCCTCCTTCTGCGTTTGTAGCCTTCTACCTCTGGCCGCAGACTACTGGACTCTTCCGCTTCCGCTTATCCATTACACCTGCATCCGTTGTTGGACTACAATACCCCTCCGTTGTTTGTCACTTCCTGCAATCACTTGTATGCCGTTGCTGGACTACCGGAACCCTTCTGCTGGCTGCTGGAACTTATCTCACCTTTGCCTGTATTCAGACACCGGACTACAATACACCTCCTCCTTCAACGGTCTTCTGCCACTACCACCTGCTATCCAGTCAGGCACTTATGCCCCTCTGTGCTCCTGAGCCCCTGTCACCACTACCAGGGTCTCTCGAGTCAGAGGTCTACGAGAGGCCACTCCCTGCACTCCGGGCTCTGCTTAAAGGTACGTGACAGTATCAGGCAGCCATGTCTGAGCCCACGCAGGGAGATTCGGCCATGGATGATTTATGCCGTCATCTTGCTGGACTTACCCAGGCTGTTAAATCTCTACAAGAAGGCTATTCTCGATTGGAAGAGCGTGTCCAGGTCTTATCTACCACAGGCCCTACCGTGTCGGGAACTTCTTCTGCGCCATCAGTGGTTATGTTACCCCCTGAACCCAAGGTCCCAACTCCGGAGAGGTTTTCGGGAAATCGCAGCAAGTATAGAGCTTTTCGCAATGCCTGTGAATTGTTTTTTGCACTTCAACCCAGAACTTTCTCTCTAGAATCCACTAAGGTGGGTTTTGTTATCTCCCTTCTACTGGGTGAGCCCCAGGCTTGGGCCCACCGCCTTTTGGAGCAAAAGGAAGCCTGCCTTAATAATCTGAATACATTTTTTCAAGCCATGGGTTTGCTCTATGAGGATCCTCAACAGGCGGCCACAGCGGAAGCAGCTTTATATTCTCTTCAGCAAGGCCGCAGAGCGGCAGAGGACTATGCGTCTGAATTTCGGCGCTGGAGTTCCGATACTACCTGGAACGATGCTGCTCTGCGATACCAGTTTCGCATGGGACTCTCTGAACCTCTAAAGGATGAATTGGCCCGGGTGGGTGTTCCAGCAACTCTTGAAGCCCTTATCAACCTCTCCATCCAGATAGACAGACGCTTGAGAGAACGGAGAACAGAACGCACTGCCGGGCCGTCCCGACCAGTCTGGATGTTACCCCGTGTACCTAATCCCCCTGCACATCCTGCTGCTGACACGCCTGAACCCATGCAACTGGGCTTACTTAGACCAACGCTCACCACCGAGGAACGACAACGCCGGCAGCTCAACAATCTGTGTCTTTACTGTGGAGAACCCGGACATTACGTGAGATCCTGTCCTGCCAAATTCCGTAAGCATTCTTCTGTATCTTCTCCTGTTTTACCTGCTGTGCCTAGTAATGCTACTCACCTGGCTGTTCCCGTCTCTCTTCAGCTACCCGGAGGGAACATTCAAGTCCCCGCAATAGTTGATTCTGGAGCGTGCAGTGGATTTATGGACTTATCGTTTGCCCAAAAGTTCCAAGTGCCCTTACGGCCCAGGGCGAAAGGGTTGTCTGTACACCTTGCTGATGGGTCAGTTATCAAATCAGGACCAGTGACACAAGAGACATGTCCTTTGACTGCTACTATTTCCGGTAACCATCAGGAACAACTCTGCCTGGACATTATTGAATCTCCCCTTTTCCCTATCATACTGGGTATGCCCTGGCTTCGGGCACACAACCCGCAAATAGACTGGTCCACCGGAAACATTTTCTTTTTCTCCCCCTATTGTCGTCAACACTGCTTTCAAGAATCAACTAAGGTTTCACCCCATTTAATGTGTATGGAGACCGATGTTGAGACTCGCCAGCACGTTCCTGAGACCTACCATGACTTCCTGGACGTGTTCAGCAAGAAAGGGGCAGAAACACTTCCCCCTCATAGACCCTACGATTGCCCAATTGAGATCCTTCCCGGAGCCGAAATCCCTTTCGGGAGAATATTTCCCTTAACAGAAGTGGAATTGGAGACTCTCAGGACTTACATTGATGACAATCTGAAAAAGGGGTTCATACGTCCTTCTACGTCCCCAGCTGGGGCAGGAATCTTTTTTGTAGAAAAGAAGGACCATTCTCTCCGCCCTTGTGTTGACTACCGGGACTTAAATAAAGTTACAGTCAAGAACCGGTACCCACTGCCTTTGGTACCCGAATTATTCCAGCGCCTTGGATCAGCTAGTATCTTCACAAAATTGGATCTTCGCGGAGCCTATAATTTGGTCCGTATCCGAAGCGGGGACGAATGGAAGACTGCCTTCCGCACCCGCTTCGGACATTTTGAATATCTCGTAATGCCCTTTGGGCTATGCAACGCTCCTGCGACTTTCCAGCATTTTGTGAATGATATCTTTAGAGATTTTCTCGACCTGTTTGTTTTAGTATATCTGGACGACATCTTAATTTTCTCCCCCTCTCTACCAGCTCACAGGGAACACGTTAAGAAGGTTCTCACTCGGCTTCGCCAACACGGCTTGTACGCAAAACCTGAGAAGTGCGAGTTTGAACGTCGCAGCATTCAGTTTTTGGAGCTGATTATTTCGGTGGATGGAATCAAGATGGATCCGCAAAAAGTTTCGGCCATCCTGGACTGGCCAGCCCCTACTGATAAAAGAGGAATTCAACGCTTTGTGGGGTTTGCGAATTTTTATCGAAAATTCATCAAGGGATTTTCTACAATCATCGCTCCAATCACCAGATTAACGAGACAAGGTATCAAGTTCCGGTGGACTCCGGAGGCACAGGCCGCATTTTCTTCCCTTAAAGAACAGTTTGTGTCAGCATCTGTCCTGAAGCATCCTAATTCTGCGCTACCCTACATCCTTGAGGTGGATGCATCCGAAGTTGCAGTGGGAGCAGTCCTTTCTCAGAGACAGGGCCCAAAGGCTTTATTGCACCCAGTGGCGTTTTTCTCACGTAAATTGTCTGAAGCGGAAAAGAATTATGATGTCGGGGACAGGGAGTTACTCGCTATCAAAGCCGCACTTGAGGAATGGCGCTATCTCCTGGAGGGAGCAGCCCATCCCATTCTGGTATACACTGACCACAAGAACTTAGAGTATTTAAAGACTGCTAAGAGGCTGAAGCCGCGTCAGGCCAGATGGGCACTGTTCTTTACAAGATTTTCCTTCCACATAACCTATAGGCCCGGATCAAAGAACACCAAACCCGACGCGCTATCCCGGATGTTCAGCGAACCCGAAGTTCTTCAACCCACAGACACCATCCTTGCGCCCGGAAATTTCCTTATGCTCCAGGAAGATCTTCTATCCCAACTTAAGCAGGCTTCATCTTCAGCTCCACATCCCTCAAACACCACTTTACTCTCTAGCAATAACTTGTTATGGCATGAAAACAAGATCTACGTGCCCCAACAACTACGGGTTGCTGTTCTCAAGTCTTGCCACGACCACAAATTGGCCGGTCATTTTGGGGTACACAAGACCGCCGAACTTCTCCAACGCACCTTCTGGTGGCCTCAGCTGCTAAGAGACTGTAAACTTTATGTTGAATCTTGCATTACCTGTACCCAGAACAAGAGTAGCAAGACCAAAGCCTGGGGGTTGCTGAAACCACTCCCCATCCCGGAAAGGCCTTGGAAAATGATTTCCATAGACTTTATTGTAGAATTACCTCCGTCAGAAGGCTTCACCACTATCCTTGTGGTGGTCGACAGATTGTCCAAAATGGCTCACTTTCTGCCCATGAAGGGTACACCCTCTGCCCCTGAGACCGCAAGGATCTTCATTAAGGAGATTGTAAGACTCCACGGTATACCTGCGAACATTGTTTCCGACCGAGGGGTACAATTTACATCAAAATTTTGGAGAGCTTTATGTAAGTCCTTGAAAATTGGTCTTTCATTCTCGTCTGCCTATCATCCCCAGACCAACGGCCAGACCGAACGAACGAACCAGACCCTTGAGCAATATTTGCGGTGTTATTCTTCTTTTTCGCAAGACGATTGGGTATCCCTTTTACCACTTGCCGAGTTTTCCTACAATAACTCTGTTCATTCTGCAACTAATCAATCTCCCTTCTTTGCGAACTATGGTTTTCACCCTCAGTTCCTATCAGCCAATATCCCAGAATGCACGGTTCCAGCAGTTCAAGAAACTTTGGACTTTTTCTGCACCAATAACAAATTGCTTCAAGAAACGATGGCAAGAACTCAAGAACGCAACAAAGCAGTTTTTGACAGAAAGAGGAGAGGGGAGCTCGACCTAAAACCCGGAGATTTGGTTTGGTTATCTACTCTGAATCTAAAATTAACATGCCCATCTAGAAAACTGGGCCCAAAATTTGTGGGTCCTTTCCCAATTTCCAGGAAAATTAACAATGTGGCTTATGAGCTGAAATTACCAGAATCGCTGCGTATTCACCCAGTGTTTCATGTGTCCCTCTTAAGACCTTCAATCCAGGATCCCTTCACCGATCGGAACGTGGGCCCTCCTGAACCTGTACTTATTAATGGTGAAGAGGAGTTTGAAGTAGAAGCAATTTTGGATTGCAGAAAGAGACGCAACCAGGTACAGTATCTGGTGAAGTGGAAGGGGTATGGTCCAGAAGAGAACTCCTGGGAACCAGAGACTGGCATCCATGCCAAGAGGTTGGTTCTGGCATTTAAAAGATCTCACCCAGGTAAGATGTCCCAGTTGGGCATCCGGAGGCTGCCCATTGGGGGGGGGCAATGTCAGGAAGATCCTCCTCACGGACGTCCGAGCGGCGAAAGTCGCAGAAGATCTCTTGCCCAGTTCCAGGAGCGTTACCGCGATCGGCGGTGCGCGCGTGCGCGTGCACGTGCACGTGCGCGTGCGCGCGGGAGCGCGCACGCGGGTGCGCGCGCGGCCGTTTGACGCAAATTGGCGCCAATAGCGCTATTTAAACTGGATCCATGCCTCACTGCCTTGCTGCCTGATCAACAGCGTTCCTGTGCGTCCTGGTGATCCGTATTTGAATCTGAACCTGAACCTGTACCTGTATCTGTACCTGTACCCTGATCCGTATCGAACCCGGCTTGTTCCCGACTCTGCTGTTTGCTGCCTGCCCCCCGACTTTGGCTTGTACCCGACTACTCTTCTGGATTCCGTTTCTGTACCTGATCTGCCCGCCTGTGCCTGACCTGGACTGTTACACCATCCGTCAACTTTAAGTTGCTTGCTGTTGTACTACAGGACACCTCCCAGTCCTCCGCAATATCTGGCTGTCCTCCTTCTGCGTTTGTAGCCTTCTACCTCTGGCCGCAGACTACTGGACTCTTCCGCTTCCGCTTATCCATTACACCTGCATCCGTTGTTGGACTACAATACCCCTCCGTTGTTTGTCACTTCCTGCAATCACTTGTATGCCGTTGCTGGACTACCGGAACCCTTCTGCTGACTGCTGGAACTTATCTCACCTTTGCCTGTATTCAGACACCGGACTACAATACACCTCCTCCTTCAACGGTCTTCTGCCACTACCACCTGCTATCCAGTCAGGCACTTGTGCCCCTCTGTGCTCCTGAGCCCCTGTCACCACTACCAGGGTCTCTCGAGTCAGAGGTCTACGAGAGGCCACTCCCTGCACTCCGGGCTCTGCTTAAAGGTACGTGACACCTGCCCTATGATGGACATAACACAGGGATTGGGCATGACTGTGAGCCGAGCTGAGTACACTCGGCTACTCTCGACTCCTCTTGGGACTGCGAGAGGACCCGAGAACCGCCGAGATACACAGGACTCTGTATCTCAGCGGCGCCATTTTTAAACTTCAAGACTGCAATGATAAGGCTGAAAATGACACTGACAAGGCTGCAGATGGATGGGCAAGGCTGCAGATGGACACTGATAAGGCTGCATTGATGGGCATTTAAATGTAAGTTTTTTCCTTAAACTCCCCTCCTAAAAGTTTTTTTCCTTAAAATTCCCTCCAAAAGCTGGAGTGCATGTTAAATGCGGTAATAGAAGGTAGGGCCCGAAAGTGACTCAAGTCCAGGGGCCCCCACCACCCTAAGTCCTGCCCTGCTCACGTGTTCCAGGGTCTAGCGATGTAGTCACCCAAACCATCTCTTCTCTCCCTCTCCTCTCCCCAGTGCCGGCATTTCAACTGTGGGCACCCAGCTGTTACAGCTTGCGGCTTCACAGTCGGGTGCGCACTGTGCATGTGCGAGTCGCCCTGCAGATGCTGAGTGATCCAGCAGTCTTCTGGGACCTGTGACGTGTCCCGCTCAGATTGTCCACCCCAAAAAAAAATTGCATGCCAAATGTGGTTTTGTTTACCATGCCCCTTAAGCCTCACCCACTGTTAGCAATTTGTCCACACACACATCATCCCTCATTTTTAAAGCGCACTGTCACCCAAAAGGGGAAGTTCTGCTTTTCTGCCCCCCTCCTTCTCTACAACTTTTGGGACATTAAATTTTTTTTTGGGGGGGGGCATGTGCCTAATTTTGATAGCCGCTGACTTTTAATTATCTGAAGCTGTAAAGTACAGTATTCTATAAATATATAGAGCAGCAATAGTGTGTTTTTTTTTTTTTTTTTTGTAAAGCTGAACTCACACTTTAAATAAAAATAGAGAAGTAAGAATAAAAAAACAGAATCCACTTCCTTTAAAACAGAACATAATATGTTTAAATCTAAAACAGACAAATGATCTAATAATAGACAAATACTTTATTATAAAGTCTTTTATCATAGAACATTTTTGCCTATGTCAAAATTAAATGTATGCATATTTATAGTCAATATTTTGTATATTTATAGGAGTAGTTCAGTTATTCATGCATTAATAGTGTTTGAATATGTTAAATTTACACAGTAAAATCATTTTTCTGCATACATTGTATTAAAAAAATGGCAATGTGCCTTCCATTGTAAGTAATTGCGCCCTGGGCCCTTCACTACGGCTCGGTGAGCTGGCACTAACCCAACATACAGTATCACTTAGATGTAAATAAACAAAACTATTCAAATTTACTTAATTTCACACCTGACTGAACTTGGATGCTGATTCACAATAGCTCCAGAGAGGAGAAAAGAGAGAATCCATCTAAGAGGGAGGCCAGTGTTGTGTATACTCTCTATATTTCACTGCGAGCAATTAGAGTACAAGACATAAGCCAGTTCTGCCCAAAACCAATATTTCACTCTTCTGTAGCTACTGGCTAATTGAAGTAATCCTGAGAATAAATATGGGCGATGTGTAGTAAGTGCTTGTTCTTTGGCTGTCATGTCTATCATGTGGCTTAGCTACTTAGTGAGCCACTGATTCAAAATAAGAATGTAGCTCAGTTAAACTGAAACAAGGTTGTCCTTCTGCCCATTGGATACTGGTATGTAATGGGGGGTGTCCTGCCAAACACTGGTCATTGCATGTGGGGGCAGGTGGTGCTAACATATACTGGGCAATGAGGAGTCTTGCCACACACTAGGCACTCAGGAGGTCCTGCTGCACACTGGACATGTGTGTGTGTGTGTGTGGGGGGGGGGGGGGGGGGGGGTACTTGCATTACATGACACTGGGGGATCCTGATATGCACTAGGAACTGGGGTCATACTGCACACTGGGAGGGGGTTCCTGCACAATGAAGACTGGTGGGTACTGATGCACATTAGACATGATGGGTCCTTTTCCGCTCTTGGCACTGAGAGGGTCTTGGTGCATACTGCGGAGGTGGGAGGGTCTGCTGGAGGGTCTTGCTGCACATTAGGCACTGGGGAAGGGGGGTCCATTGCAGACTAAATGCACTGGTGATGTCCTGCTTTACACTGGTTACTGTAAAGTTGTAAGTGTAGATGTGCAGCAGCACAATGGCTTCTTTCTATCAAATTAAGTAATTAGGGCAGGGCCGTTTTTAAGGCAGGGCAAAAGGGGCAGCTGCCCTGGGCCCTGTCATTGTTGTGGGGCCCAAAGCAGCTGCCTCATACTTGCCAACTATCCTGGTTTAAATTCCCTCGTCCCCTGAGGTTTTAGTCCTGTGCTGTGTCCCAATATCTCAGTGTGAAGTGCTGCTACTAATGCTGCCCAGCTCTGCCCTATTGTTGTGTAAAGATGGCTCACCTGCAGACCCTGTGTTTACATGTACATTACCAGCATTCATATGTAAATAGGGGCAGCCGGCGGCATTCATATGTATATCATGTCCCCCTGAGGTTATATCCACAGTAATCTCTTGCAACCAATCAACAAGCAGAAATCATGTGCTGTAACCTCTAGCAACTAATCAGTGAGCCCTAATGTGTGCTGTAACCTCTAGCAACCAGTCAGTGGGCGCTAATGATACAATATAACCTCTGGAAACCAATTGCAATAGCTGCCTGATCTTATTCAGTAAACAGATTTTGAGTCTAGCTGATATTTATTGTATGTCTCAGAGCAAGTGGAGAGCAAAACTGCATGGAGGGGGGACCCCAAGAAAAGTTTTGCCCAGGGTCCAATCAATATTAAAGACGGCCCTGAATTAGGGGACCTTGATTTTTAATATTTTTTGCAGATTTTCAGTTGCAGCTAATATGACAGTTTTTTTTTTCATTAACATAAAAAAATTGTGATGAAATGTAAGCTATCTGTAGGCAGGCTATTCAAGCGCCACCTTCTGTGTACTGTATCTGCCCCAAAGCTCACAATGGCCTCCGTGTCTGCACAGACATGCAAGGATGGTATGTTTGATACTAGGGATGAGCTTCGAGTTCGAGTCGAACTCATGTTCTACTCGAACATTGCCTGTTCGCCTGTTCAGCGAACAGTGAACAATTTGGGCTGTTCGCAGCAAATTCGAAAAGCCGGAACACCCTATACAAGTCTATGGGAGAAATCTAAAGTGCTAATTTTAAAGGGTAATATGCAGGTTACTGTCCTAAAAAGTGTTTGGGGACCCGGGTCCTGCCCCAGGGGACATGGATCAATGCAAAAAAAAGTTTTAAAAACGGAAGTTTTTTCAGGAGCAGTGATTTTAATAATGATTAAAGTGAAACAATAAAAGTGTAATATTCCTTTAAATTTCTTGCTGGGGGGTATCTATAGTATGCCTGTGAAGGGGCGCATGTTTCTGGTGCTTAGAACTGTCCCTGCACAAAGTGTCATTTGTGCAGGAAAAAAAGTCTTTTAAAATCACTTGCGGCTATTGTCGGGTCCCGTAATACAGAGAACACTCAATGAGTGTTCTCTGCATTAGCCGACAATTCATTCATTCATTGATAAAAAAAAAAAAAGCGTGGGGGTTCCCCTAAATTCAATTACCAGGCCCTTCAGGTCTGACATGGATATTAAGGGGAACCCCGTGTCAAATTTAAAAAAAAATTGACGTGGGGGTCCCCCTAAATATCCATAACCAGACCCTTCAGGTCTGATATGGATATTAAGGGGAACCCCGCATCAAATTTTAAAAAAAATTTACGTGGGGTCCCCCTAAAAATCCATATCAGACCCTTTATCCAAGCACGCAACCTGGCAGGCCGCAGGAAAAGAGGGGGGGACGAGAGAGCGGCCCCCCTCCCTCCTGAACCGTACCAGGCCACATACCCTCAACATTGGGAGGATGCTTTGGGGGTCTGTGACCCCTCAAAGCAGCTTGTCCCCATGTTGATGAGGACAAGGGCCTCATCCTCACAACCCTGGCCGTTGGTTGTGAGGGTCTGCGGGCGGGGGGCTTATCAGAATCTGGAAGCCCCCTTTAACAAGGGGACCCCCAGATCCCGGCCCCCCCTGTTTGAAATGGTAAGGGGGTACAAAAGTACCCCTACCATTTCACAAAGAAAGTGTCAAAATGGTTAAATAAGACAAACACACTTTTGAAAAATTCCTTTATTAAAAATAAAAAAAATAAAAAAAAGATTCCAGCGGTGCTAATCCACTCTTGCTATCCAGCGACGGGTCTCCGGGGTCCAGCGATGGATGATCATATCCAGCGACGGGGGATCTCTCAGTTCAGCGCTGTCCATACATCCTTCTTCTGTCTCCACTCCGGAGACACTGCAGAGAGCCCAGCGCTGACGTTTCCGTTACATCAGAGGGGGCGGGGTCACCCACACGTCACTGGGGAACCCCTGGCTTCCCTCTCCAGCGTCAGAGGGGCGGGGTCAGGTGACGGGTGGCCCCGCCCTCCTAATATAAGAAACGTCAGCGCTGGGATCTCTGCAGTGTCTCCGGAGTGGAGACAGAAGAAGGATGTATGGACAGCGCTGGACTGAGAGATCCCCCGTCGCTGGATATGATCATCCATCGCTGGACCCCGGAGACCCGTCGCTGGATAGCAAGAGTGGATTAGCACCGCTGGAATCTTTTTTTTATTTTTTTTATTTTTAATAAAGACATTTTTCAAAAGTGTGTTTGTCTTATTTAACCATTTTGACACTTTCTTTGTGAAATGGTAGGGGTACTTTTGTACCCCCTTACCATTTCAAACAGGGGGGGCCAGGATCTGGGGGTCCCCTTGTTAAAGGGGGCTTCCAGATTCTGATAAGCCCCCCGCCCGCAGACCCTCACAACCAACGGCCAGGGTTGTGAGGATGAGGCCCTTGTCCTCATCAACATGGGGACAAGGTGCTTTGAGGGGTCACAGACCCCCAAAGCATCCTCCCAATGTTGAGGGTATGTGGCCTGGTACGGTTCAGGAGGGAGGGGGGGCCGCTCTCTCGCCCCCCCCCCTCTTTTCCTGCGGCCTGCCAGGTTGCGTGCTCGGATAAAGGGTCTGATATGGATTTTTAGGGGGACCCCCACGTCAATTTTTTTTAAAATTTGATGCGGGGTTCCCCTTAATATCCATATCAGACCTGAAGGGTCTGGTTATGGATATTTAGGGGGACCCCCACGTCAATTTTTTTTTTTAATTTGACACGGGGTTCCCCTTAATATCCATGTCAGACCTGAAGGGCCTGGTAATTGAATTTAGGGGAACCCCCACGCTTTTTTTTTTTTTTTTTTTTTTTATCAATGAATGAATGAATTGTCGGCTAATGCAGAGAACACTCATTGAGTTTTCTCTGTATTACGGGACCCGACAATAGCCGCAAGTGATTTTAAAAGACTTTTTTTCCTGCACAAATGACACTTTGTGCAGGGACAGTTCTAAGCACCAGAAACATGCGCCCCTTCACAGGCATACTATAGATACCCCCAGCTACGAAATTTAAAGGAATATTACACTTTTATTGTTTCACTTTAATCATTATTAAAATCACTGCTCCTGAAAAAACTGCAGTTTTTAAAACTTTTTTATGCATTGATCCATGTCCCCTGGGGCAGGACCCGGGTCCCCAAACACTTTTTAGGACAGTAACCTGCATATTACCCTTTAAAATGAGCACTTTAGATTGTGAACGTTCGAGTCCCATAGACTTTAATAGGGTTCTAAAGTTCACACAAAGTTTAGGTCTGTTCGCAGGTTCTGGTGCGAACCGAACAGGGGGGTGTTCGGCTCATCCTTATTTGATACCCATTTCCACTCCACCACCGATCTATATCCATGTTAATGCCTCTTTACGCCTGGAACATGCGCTCTCATGCAGGGCTTTGCATTATACATGTGGTTACCAGCTGGGGCCTTGTAGGTCCAACCAAACACCTGGGGTCTCTCAACATCAGGATAGTGACCCCCTTGCATTGGGCACCACCAGCTTCCAGGCCAATCAGGCTTGTGTTAGTGACATAAAGACACTACACTACAAGACATTTACCCCAGGTATTGGCAACTAGCCACAATTATTCCTGCATAACTGTAACAAGTAACCATGTAGTCATGCCATAAACATCAATTGCTGCAGCTCTCGGTGACTATTACTAATCTCTGTACTGTGCTATTAGCCATGGCTTGGCAGTGCATTTAATGGAGTTCAAATCTTGGTTAAATATTTCTGCATGACAGATCCTATAAATATAATCTGATTTTTTTCTTATATTTATCTGTCTACCATGGTGTGAAAATGAATGAAGCCATCGTGAAATGAGCCCAATAATAGATGCTATATTTTTATGATGCAGTAGAACATTAATATGTTACAGTAACATGAGTATCGTGCCATTTAGTATTCAATTTACTTATATGCAACATATGTGACAGCATGCGACAATGTGCTTCCATTACTGTCTACAGAAAAGCACTTAGGAAGGGGGATTAACAGGCTAACCATGCAGGGCACATCTGGATGGAATGCAGCCAGTCATAGAAGCAGCTGCTTCCTGCAGAATCTCTTCTAATAAAGCCTTATTTTATTGTGTATCATTGTTTATTTCATGTAGTAAATTAAAATAATGTTTTTTAATTGGAGATGGAAGCTCGACAATTAAACCTAAAGGGGTTTTCCGTCTTTGGATTTCTCTAATCCATTGGCTTTTACACACTTTATTCTGAATATGCAGCGTTTTCTTTTCTAATAAAGCCTTTTTTATTGTATAACACTGTTTATTTCATGTAGTAAATTAAAATAATGGATTTTATTAGTAGACGGAAGCTGGGAAATTAAACCTAAAGGGTTTTTCTGCCTTTGGATTTCTCGAATCCGTTGGCTTTCATACACCTTATTCTAAATGTTGCTTTTCCTATTTTTATGTTCTTTAAATGTTTTTGATCAAATTTGTTGGTTTCTTTTGGTCTGTGCTACAGTAAGGTTTGGCTTTGGTCTTTGCACGAGGTTATCTCTAGAGAGTGCTTTATGACATATCCCATGGCATTAAAATAAGTACATATGCCTCAGTAAACCTGTCACAAACCTGGACAATTCAAACTGAGTATATGATAAAAAAAAAAAATGCATTAGAAAAGGTTACCTTCAGTGAAAACCTCATGTCAGAATAATGAGTAAGATCCAGAAAGCAGTGGAATTTATAAGCAATTCTAACCTTTTTCCTGTAAAAGTTCAGCTTGGTCTTTTGCTTTTTTGCTTTGTGAGGCCTCATGATTGGTTAGTGAGGTTGTCTATCTCAATTAAGGTCTAAAAAGTAGACTTAACCTTTCCTTGCACCTGTAGAATTTTGTTCGAAAATTGTTGTTTTCAGAACGTTCATTCAATTATCTGAGAGTTAAGGGGACAGTTTGACAAATCAGTCATAACCAGAGCAGGTAAAAAAAAAAAATCAAAGGACAAGAATGGAAAATGTTGGGGAATCTAAAGGGGACAAGCAAACTTCTGATTGAAAAATTGTAACTAGTCTTATTTGTATGCACTTGTCAAAAGGTAATCTGGAAATATAACATTTGCTGTAAGAAAAATGACACGGTACCTAAAAAAAACGTTGATCACTATTAGTCAAGCCTACAAAAGCACCATTGCCGGATTGGACAAGCAATTCTTAGGCGGCGTACACACGCGGGGACTGTCTGCCGAAACTAAGTTCGTCAAACAGTCCGCTCAAACTTTTGAATGAACGAACACGCCCACACACGGCACTTTTTGAGCGGACAAATACGGCAAACTTTGTTCGTCGTACTAAGTCCGCGCAACTTTTGAAATGAGCGGACTCGCCCACACACGAGGCAACAGTCCGCTCATTTCGAGCGCGTGTGCAGGTAGGCGGGGCCCGCGACGGAGACGTCGCGGGCTCCGCCGCCTGGAATGGACTTAAAGGGGAACCCCAACGCCGAAAAAAAATCGGCGTGGGGGTCCCCCCAAAGTCCACAACAGACCCTTGTCCGAGCACGCTACCCGGCCGGCCTTTCCTGGCCGGCCGGGTAGCGTGCTCGGACAAGGGTCTGTTGTGGACTTTGGGGGGACCCCCACGCCGATTTTTTTCGGCGTTGGGGGTTCCCCTTTAAGTCCATTCCAGGCGGTGGAGTCCGCGACGTCTCCGTCGCGGGCCCCGCCTACCTGCACACGCGCTCGAAATGAGCAGACTTCCCTCCGAGCGGGAACAGTTTGCTCATTTCGAAAGTAGCCTACACACGGGCGGACTGTTCGCTCAAACCAAGTTTCAGCGGACAGTTTTTCGGAATTTCCGAAAAACTTTGTTCGTCAAACTGTCCGCTGAAACTGTCCGCTGAAGCCCCACACACGAGCAGACTGTCCGCTGAAACACTGTTCAGCGGACAAAGTTGAGCCAACAGTCCGCCCGTGTGTACGCGGCCTTATACTTTCTCGCCCTAATCTTCTAATGAAATTCTACAAATATAAGGCCAGCATAAGGAGGTGTAATAATCATCCTGATTGTATAAAAAGGGTCTAAACGTCTAAAGCTTGGTTAGTCTGGGGGGCCTGACTATTGGGGTCTGTGTCCATGACATCAGTTTGATATCAGTTTGAGGTGCTGCTAAAGATGATTCAGAATTCATTACATTTAACCTGCTTAAAGGAGGTTTCGAAACCACATAGACTTGTATGGTAATGCAAAAATAGCTTGTAGTGAACAAAAGGTTATTAGCAAAAGCCCTTACTTGCCTTATTCCTTGGTTCTGCATGCTTCCTTGCCACCGATGCCAGTATTGATGACCAGACCAAAGATGTCTCTGCTCTTTATCAGCTATGCCGCCATCCCCTCCTGGTTCCCATAAAATGAAGGCATTAAGGGACCATCTACATTTCAGGACTGGTGCAGAGAAGAGCACTGGCTTCCGTGAACGGAGGAATAATTAAGGTATTCCTCTCTTTTATATCCCTTAAGACCAGGGGTCACTAAACCTTTTAGTACTAGTGCCACATAATATTTTTTGGTTTGCGCAAAAGTTATAGCGTCTACAAAACAGGAGATAGATTTATAGCATTTTTATTATTATTATATTTTTACTAGTAATGGCGGTGATCTGCGATTTTTTTTATCGGGACTGCGACATTATGGGAGACACATCGGACACTTTTAACATGTTTTTGGGACCATTGGCATTTATACAGCGATCAGTGCTATAAAAATGCACTGATTACTGTAAAAAATGTCACTGGCAGGGAAAGGTTAACACTAGGGGGGCGATCAAGGCGTTAGCTGTGTTCTCTATGTGTGTTTATAACTGTAGGAGGAGGGGACTGACCTAGAGTAAATGACAGATTGTGGTTCCTAGCTAATAGGAAATCACAATCTGTCATGCCTCACAGAACAGGGAACTGTGTGTTTACACACACATGTCCCTGTTCTGCCTCTCGTGCCCACGATCGCATCGGCACCCCCGCTGTGCAGCAGACATGTGCGTGCCAATGCACCACGAGCCGACGTATAGCTACGATGGCTCGTGGGATCGTGCCAACCTGCCGCAGTAAAATGACGGCAGTTGGTCAGCAAGCGGTTAATTTATATTAACAACATTTGTCCTCTTCTGAGTGGAGTCACAAGACTCATCGTAGTTCATGTAGCACACAGTCAACTCTAAACCATCTGAACTGTACAGCTAGATTTTGACTATTGGTGAGGAGTACAAACTGGTGCAAGTTCTCCATACAGCAGACAATGGGGTTGATTTACTAAAGGCAAATTCACTCTGCACTACAAGTGCAGACCAATTTGATGCAGCGTGCAGCGTATGGTCTGAGCACTGACAGGCTGACCCCCCACCCCTTCAACCTCTGCAGCAAATCTGGCAGCATACGTCTATTTCCCAAAGCCAATCTCTGGATATGACGCTGAGCATGTGCACTCAACTTCTTTGGTCGACCATGGCGAGGCCTGTTCTGAGTGGAACTTGTCCGGTTAAACCACTGTACGGCCTTGTCACCGTGCTGCAGCTCAGTTTCAAGGTCTTGGCAGTCTACTTATAGCCTAGGCCATCTTCATGTAGAGCAACAATTCTTTTATTCAGATCCTCAGAGAGTTCTTTTCCATGAGGTGCCGTGTTGAACTTCCAGTGACCAGTATGAGAGAGTGAGAGTAATAACACAAAATTTAACACACCTACTCCCCATTCACATCTGCGACCTTGTAACACTAATGAGTCACATGTCACCGGGGAAGGAAAATGGCTAATTGGGCCCAATTTGGACATTTTCATTTAGGGGTGTACTCACTTTTGTTGCCAGCGGTTTAGACATCAATGGCTGTGTAAGTTATTTTGAGGGGACAGCAAATTTAAATTGTTATACAATCGGTACACTCACTACTTTACATTGTAGCAAAGTGTCATTTCTTCAGTGTTCTCATATGAAAAGATATAATAAAATATTTACAAAAACGTAAGGGGTGTACTCACTTTTGTGAGATACTATACCTGCCAAGGCCTCAGTCTACATGGAAATTATAAACACCCAGGTCCCCCTCATGTACCCTGTAAATAACATGACTTTATTTTATGACAAATTCAGAAAAGGTGATTTATGACTTTCCTTCTTCACTACTACTTCTTTTTTCCATATAGCTATTTCCATTCTTAGGCCTTGTTCACCCCGGAGATTATCACAATGTATGCCCATGTGAAGTTGTGTTTACCTGCATGGTGAAGCATAGGTGTTCAGCGCATCCCTGTGTAGGCAGTCCCATAAATGTAATTTGGGATGCAGAGGCAATACGGACACAGCTGCTTCTCCCATTTTGACGTGTGTGTGTGTGTGTGGGTGTGTGGCTCTAAATGCACACTGTGTGAGATCGAGGACAAGCACCTGTGTCCATACAGCACCTGCATCCCCAACTGACATCAATGGGACTGCCTGCATGGGGATGCACTGATCACCTATGCATTCCCATGCAAGTAAACAGCCCTGCATAAGTGTACACGTTTATACACCCCATGTGAACATGTAGCCTCTTCCATTGTCTTCTATGTCCCTAGAATACCAGGATCTGCAGAGATTCTGCAGCGCCTGTAGTGATATGTCCTTAGCAAAAGATACTTATGAAAGCAGAAGTAATGGTGTGCAGTGGATAATGAGAATTTCAAGTAAACCCAAAAAATGATATAGCTTTCCTTAAGGCTGAAAAGCAGGGGCCTCTGTTACATTGCCCACCATGGTTATGTGCCAGTAGTAGGTTTTGAAGGTGGAAGGAGGCAGCCATGAATGAGCTGCTGTTTGCAAAGTTATTTGTATATTTTTACATATTTGTGTTTGTCTTCTACTCTGATGAAAAGGGGGGGGGGGGTGTTTTGCCCCCAAAATACGTTGGCTTTCTTCATTAAAACTTTGTTGGACTCTTTTATGAATTTGGTTCTTTTAGTCTAAGCTCTGCATAGTTCAGTTAGGCATCCTGGAGCATGTATCAAAACATTACAAAGGTATGCATTGCCGTTCCTTGGCCAGTTTAGTACATTTATAATTACCAGGCCCAGTAAACATCTTTCTCTGTAGTCCAACTGTTATTAGCTACACCAATGGAGGTTAGAAGGAAGCTACATCTATAAAGAGCTGCAGTACCTAAACTAAGGCTGGCCATACATACAGTTTTTAAATTAAATTTCCTTTAGCTTTACCTTCAACTATGTAGTGCAAGGGCCTGCCCGATTGTATACAAATTAAAAGTGTTTAGGTTTGACCTTATATTATGTGGTTTTTGTAAATCTAAAGGAAAGTTGTACAAGAGATTTGTATAATGTATGGCCATGGGGGCTGCCATAGCATATAAGATACAATTGTGTCTAAACCAAGCAGAATGATGCAGCTAAAAATTAACTTTGATCACATTAAAATACATCTAAACGGCATAACCACAAAGATAAAGCAAGGTGCATAGTAAATATTAATCATACAAGATTTATATAGCGCCAACAGGTTACGCAGCACCTTACAATGTAAAAGGGAGACAATACAGTTACAATACAATAAAATACAAGAGGGTTAACAGGGTCCTGCTTAGAAGAGTATGCAATTTAATAGGGTGGGGCAAGTGGTACAAAAGGTTGTACTGTAACTGTGGGGAATGAGCTGATGGAAGTGATAGGATATTATTTGGAGGTGTGAAAGGCATCCCCGAAGGGATGAGTTTTGAGGGATCACCTGGATGCATTTAGAGTAGTATATAACCGGGCAGATTGAGGGAGAGAGTTCCAGAGGATGGGAGAGGTTCTGGAGAAGTCCTGGAGACGAGCATGAGAGGAGGAGTCAAGGGCGCTTGAGAACAGAAAGTCTACAGAGTAGCAGAGAGGACAGTTCGGGTGATATTTGGAGATAAGATTGATGATGTAGCTTGGGGCAGAGTTGTGAATGGCTTTGTATTTTGTAGTTAGTATTTTTAATATAATTTGCTGGATGATGTGAAGCTAGTGTAGGGATTGGTGGAGAGGGATGGCAGACACTGAGAAATTGGTAAGGTCTGGCAGCAGCATTCATGATAGACTGAAGAGGGTATAGCCTATGGAGAGGTAGGCCTATGAGGAGGGAGATGCAATAGTTAAGGCGAGAGATAACAAGGGAGTGAATGAGTAGCTTGATGTTTCAATCATTAAAAAGGGACACATTTTAGAGATTTTACAGAGGTGAAGTCTACACTCTTGACAATGATTCGATTTGGGTCTGGAAGGACAGGTAAGAGTCTAGGATTACACCTAGTACCCTGGCATGAGGGGAGGGATTGATGGTTTCATTACTGACCTTAATGGGAAAGTCATACAGGGGGGCACAGGCGGGGCGGATATTATCAGCTTGGTTTTAGAGAGACTTAACCTAACCACTTCGGTACCGCGCTATTGCCAAATGACGGCATTAGCGCGGACCTACATTTCCGGGACTACGTCTATTGACGTCGTCCCGGTTACGAGCGGCCTGTGCGCCCCCTGAGGGGCGCGCGCGGCGCGCTCTGTGATCGGCGAGTCCATGAGACTCGCCTGATCACCGATCCGTGCAAGGGGTCGATCCCGACCCCTTATCACGTGATCAGCTGTCAGCCAATGACAGCTGATCATGTGATAGAACGGAGCCGGTAATCGGCTATTATTCCTCCTCGCGCTGACAGCGCGAGGAGAAAAAAAAAAAGCCGATCACCGGCGGCTGTGATCGGGACATCAGTCCCGATCACGGCCATCAATACAAGGGACCACCTGCCACCTGCCAGTGCCCACCTGCCTCCCGCAGTGCCATCCTGAAGTAAAATAAAAAGCAAAAGTAAGTGCCCCCCGTCAGTGCCCCCCGTCAGTGCCCATAGTGCCCACAGTGCCACCCACAGTGCCACCCACAGTGCCACCCAATCTGCCTCAAAGGTGCTGCACCCCAGTGCCGCCCATCAGTGCCCAGCAGTGCCGCCCATCAGTGCCCAGCAGTGCCGCCCATCAGTGCCCAGCAGTGCCACCTATCAGAGCCACCTATCAGTGCCACCTATCAGTGCCCATCAGTCCCATCTATCTGTGGTACTATTAACCAACAATACTGCGCAAAACGAGCAAAAGGAAAAAAGAAAAAAAAGGTGATTGTAGACCAAGAGAAATTGTGATAAGCTATGGGCTGCTAACACGCTAAAATTAGGGATTTTTTAGCAAAGAAAATATGTCGAAGGTAAAGTGTAAGCGCTCAACTAGTGTGTCTTTAGTAATCATGCATATTACTATATCTCAAAATACATATAAAGTGATCCCAAAATGAAGGGAAAATATTACAGTAATGTGACAAAGAAAGTGACTGAAAAATAAAAATGTATGTGTGAAAACCACAAAATAAAAACTATGTGGATAAAACTTATCTCAGTGGAACAAAAGCCAAACAATGACTATAATTATATACAAACATTGCTGAAAATATATATTAAAAGTCCATAAACAGGCGTGTAGTCCATATGGGAATGTGCAAAATAACGATCCAAACGTGTTGTGCTGACAACCAAGGTTCAGTGATGTTAAACGGAAAGGGATATTATTTCACCCTGTGACAGTCCCACCACCTTATAAGGTCCAGGCTTACCGGAACTGGATGACCCTAGCAGACATACGTCTCAGGGGTCAATCAGAGCTTATGGTCCTAGCCGAGGATTGGATGTATTAATCGTGCCGTATACGATCACCACAAACGACTAGATGTAATCACAGTTCTTCAAATGTATATGTAAATCCGACAACAACTCAGGCATGGAAGATGAAGAAACAAAGCCAACATGGCATAATAACGTTTTTAAAAAAAGACCTTTAATAAAAAATGTTCTAAAACTCACATTTCCAGAGTAGATAGTAAAACATGTCAGAGAGACAAAAGTGGCAGTAGCGGAGTCCTCCCGACGCGTTTCGACCTACAGGTCATCATCTGGGGTGGGCTCCTGCTACTGTCATACTGCCTTATATAGATACTTGTGCAATAAACCAATACATTTACCCCAAGTGTCATAATCAAGCCCACTTCCGGTTTTCAAAATGGCGGACGGGCGTGCGTTCCACGCCTCTGTTGTTATGCGTTCCACCCATATAGCCAATCTGTTTAAGCCTGGAGGCCATAATTAGAAATAGTAATACGTCTACTTCCGGTTGTGGCGGAAATGACGATGTGGCGTGCGTTCCACGCCTCGACGGGCATGCGTTCCAACCGTTCACAATAAACTGCGATAAAGAAAAAATGCCTATTTAATAAAATGATAAGGCCACTAACTGCAAAGTGGAGCTGTCCCCTTATGTATACATCCGTTTGGGATAGGAGAGCTTGAGAGTTTGTTATACTCATTGTAAATCCCGACACGAAAACCGGAAGTGTGCATGCATGACCACACAGGAACCGGAAGTGAATAAGCATCACTTCCGGTACGGAACGAAAATGAAAACGAGGCTTGGATGTATAAACAACATTATCTCCCTCTGATGCTGCTATAAATGTGCCACAATGACACCTAGTGTTCAAAAAATAGAATAAAACTTAACAATAATTGAAAGATATACTTGACATAAATCCCATTATACACGATGTGTATCGCATGATATGGATATATAATCATGTAGTTTAACCACACTGTCTTAACACAGAAGATGTGCATGTATAAAGCTAGTATAAAACTAGTATAGCCAGAACCCAAAAAGGGGAACAAAAAATGAAATAAAAATAAATATAAAAACAAAAATAATAAAAATAAAACTACATACAGACTGCTTAGTAAAATATACCGGCGAATAGATTTTGTGATACCAGATTACGCATTGTACATGGCATCTATGAGTCATCTATGAAAGCATTAATATCCCACTCTACATTCATTCCGAGTGGGGCGTGGGATTGGAGCTCATAGATCCAAAAAGTTTCTAACCTGGAGACCCCACGTGTAAGGGGACCCCCTCTCCAGGGTGGGGTATACCTGTCTATCACGACAAATTGTGTGCCCCTTAATTCATTATTGTGACATTCTCTATAATGTCTAGGCACAGTATGTTTAGACAATTTGCTTTTGATCAAAGAAATATGTTCACCAACCCTTGTGGAAAAAGGCCTGGTGGTACGGCCGACATATTGTTTCCCACAAGGGCAGGTTATTAAATAGACCACATATTTGGTCTTACAGGTACAAAAACACTTAATTGAGTATCTTCTTCCTGTTACTGTCGATGTAAATTCTGAAATTTTTCGTTGAGTCAATGTATTATGTTGGCATACACTACATTTTTTACACGGGTAGTAACCTATCAAATTGTGAAAAAAAGTAGGCTGGATAGGGGCATTAATGATATTAGGCGCTATCTTACTTTGCAAAGTCGGGGCCCCTCTGAACAAAACATTGGCTTTTTCAGGAAGACTTGGACCAAGTACAGGGTCTTTTCTCAGAATATCCCAATGTTTACTGAAGATCTTTTTCACTTGCCTATGTTGTATGTTAAAGGTGGTTATGAACGACCACCTAAATTTGTCATTGTCATTCCGAGGAGTTTTAACCTGCAGAAGAGTGTCCCTATTTATGCATGCAACCTCTTGTAGTTGTTTTTCCAAGGTAGGACCGTGATATCCCTTATCCAAAAATTGTTCTTTTAGACAGTTCGCCTGTTCAAGGAAAATGCGATCATCCGTACAGTTACGACGTAGTCTAATGAATTGGCTACGGGGTACAGAGGTGAGCCAACTTTTATGATGGCAGCTATCGATGGCAATGTAGCTATTACGATCGGTGGGCTTGAAATGTGTTTTAAAGTTGAAACCCCCTGACGTGATTCCAATCTCTAAGTCAAGAAATTGTATTTTCTCAGTGCTGGTCTGGTAGGTTAATGAAATTCCCCTATCATTGTTGTTTAAACCACTGAAAAATTCACGAAGCGCTTCGGGGGTGCCTCCCCATAGGAGGAGGATGTCGTCTATGTAACGGACCCACAAAATAAGTGATGGGCTCCGCTGAGCATAGACGACATCCTCCTCCCATTTCGCCATGAAAAGATTGGCCAAACTAGGCGCAAATTTGGCCCCCATGGCCACCCCCCTTTTTTGCGAATAGTACTGACCATCAAACCAAAAGTAACTATGGCTGGTGGCGAATTCTAATAATTCTATGATGTACTCACGTTGACAAGGAACTAGTGTGTGTTCTTGATCTAAGAAGAAACGAACTGCTTGGATCCCCTTATCCTGTGGGATACAGGTGTAAAGGGATGCCACATCTGCAGTGGCTATAATGCATTGTCCTTGAAAATATATACTTTCCAATCTTCTAATGGTATCCCCTGTGTCTTGTATGTATGAAGGCATTTTTCTAACGAGTGGTTGGAGGTAAAAATCTATGTACCTGCCTATACGTGCTGTGACAGAAAGAGGAAAAAGAGGAAAGAGGAAAAAGAGGAGGACGTGGGTACCAAAGGGGTTATTCCCATCACAGGAACACTCCTGCCCCTGGTGATTATAATAACTCACCATACTACTCTTTCCCACGAAATATATATCCCCCTTACCATCAGAACTACCCTTCCCCTCGAGAGGTGAACTCCCCTTATTATCACAATCGGGGAATTCAACATTATGAGGACATACCTCCTTCACAGAACAGGTTTGCACCTTTAAGAGACATGAGAAATTCTGACAACACTTATACCAGGCATCCTCCTTCCCCCTACCCATACAATCCTCCTAATACCAATTATGAACAACAGGGTTTTCACGAGGACCCACACCCCAAAAAAAGGGGCCAAGAACGAGGAGAGGTTGTAGAGGGGGAAGGAGATTACAAAGACGGAAAAAGAAGAAGGCTCTGATTGGCCAGGGGGTTTTCAATTTAAGTACCAAGTCTTTCACATCTGAAGAGATGTTAATTTTAGACAAGGGCTTAAAGTTTGCACCCCCTAACAAACTCAACAAATTTTCCACATTTATAGACATACACAAATATACACGGAAGATAAATATCCAGAGATATCTTACATCTAATCCGTACCGTACAGACTATCATGCCAGTACGTCAGGGACTGTTCATTCGGGGTTGTCTAACCCCTCTCTTTTCTCTCCTCCAGTACCCACTGCCCCTGCAGTAAAAATTTTTAGAGATTTAGTGCTCAGCGATCTAGACAAACTACCAGTCAAAAAGCACTATTCGACCTCCTTGCCAAAAGTGGCAATGAGGTCTCTTTGTGATCAGAAACAGGTGATTATACGTCCTGCTGATAAGGGAGGAGGTATAGTTATACTTGATAAGATCCAGTATGAGGAAGAAATGGCGAATATTTTGAGTGAACCAGATACGTATTGCAGGTTACCCAATAATCCCACCAATGTTTACAAAAAACAATTAAAAACCCTCATCGATAAAGGTTTTGAACAAAAAATTTTGAATAAAAAAGAAAGAGCCTTTTTGGTCCCAGTATCCCCTAGAATACCTACCATCTACTATCTGCCCAAAATCCATAAGAGCCTGACCGCCCCCCCTGGTAGACCAATTGTGAGTGGCATTAATTCTGTCACAGCACGTATAGGCAGGTACATAGATTTTTACCTCCAACCACTCGTTAGAAAAATGCCTTCATACATACAAGACACAGGGGATACCATTAGAAGATTGGAAAGTATATATTTTCAAGGACAATGCATTATAGCCACTGCAGATGTGGCATCCCTTTACACCTGTATCCCACAGGATAAGGGGATCCAAGCAGTTCGTTTCTTCTTAGATCAAGAACACACACTAGTTCCTTGTCAACGTGAGTACATCATAGAATTATTAGAATTCGCCACCAGCCATAGTTACTTTTGGTTTGATGGTCAGTACTATTCGCAAAAAAGGGGGGTGGCCATGGGGGCCAAATTTGCGCCTAGTTTGGCCAATCTTTTCATGGCGAAATGGGAGGAGGATGTCGTCTATGCTCAGCGGAGCCCATCACTTATTTTGTGGGTCCGTTACATAGACGACATCCTCCTCCTATGGGGAGGCACCCCCGAAGCGCTTCGTGAATTTTTCAGTGGTTTAAACAACAATGATAGGGGAATTTCATTAACCTACCAGACCAGCACTGAGAAAATACAATTTCTTGACTTAGAGATTGGAATCACGTCAGGGGGTTTCAACTTTAAAACACATTTCAAGCCCACCGATCGTAATAGCTACATTGCCATCGATAGCTGCCATCATAAAAGTTGGCTCACCTCTGTACCCCGTAGCCAATTCATTAGACTACGTCGTAACTGTACGGATGATCGCATTTTCCTTGAACAGGCGAACTGTCTAAAAGAACAATTTTTGGATAAGGGATATCACGGTCCTACCTTGGAAAAACAACTACAAGAGGTTGCATGCATAAATAGGGACACTCTTCTGCAGGTTAAAACTCCTCGGAATGACAATGACAAATTTAGGTGGTCGTTCATAACCACCTTTAACATACAACATAGGCAAGTGAAAAAGATCTTCAGTAAACATTGGGATATTCTGAGAAAAGACCCTGTACTTGGTCCAAGTCTTCCTGAAAAAGCCAATGTTTTGTTCAGAGGGGCCCCGACTTTGCAAAGTAAGATAGCGCCTAATATCATTAATGCCCCTATCCAGCCTACTTTTTTTCACAATTTGATAGGTTACTACCCGTGTAAAAAATGTAGTGTATGCCAACATAATACATTGACTCAACGAAAAATTTCAGAATTTACATCGACAGTAACAGGAAGAAGATACTCAATTAAGTGTTTTTGTACCTGTAAGACCAAATATGTGGTCTATTTAATAACCTGCCCTTGTGGGAAACAATATGTCGGCCGTACCACCAGGCCTTTTTCCACAAGGGTTGGTGAACATATTTCTTTGATCAAAAGCAAATTGTCTAAACATACTGTGCCTAGACATTATAGAGAATGTCACAATAATGAATTAAGGGGCACACAATTTGTCGTGATAGACAGGTATACCCCACCCTGGAGAGGGGGTCCCCTTACACGTGGGGTCTCCAGGTTAGAAACTTTTTGGATCTATGAGCTCCAATCCCACGCCCCACTCGGAATGAATGTAGAGTGGGATATTAATGCTTTCATAGATGACTCATAGATGCCATGTACAATGCGTAATCTGGTATCACAAAATCTATTCGCCGGTATATTTTACTAAGCAGTCTGTATGTAGTTTTATTTTTATTATTTTTGTTTTTATATTTATTTTTATTTCATTTTTTGTTCCCCTTTTTGGGTTCTGGCTATACTAGTTTTATACTAGCTTTATACATGCACATTTTCTGTGTTAAGACAGTGTGGTTAAACTACATGATTATATATCCATATCATGCGATACACATCGTGTATAATGGGATTTATGTCAAGTATATCTTTCAATTATTGTTAAGTTTTATTCTATTTTTTGAACACTAGGTGTCATTGTGGCACATTTATAGCAGCATCAGAGGGAGATAATGTTGTTTATACATCCAAGCCTCGTTTTCATTTTCGTTCCGTACCGGAAGTGATGCTTATTCACTTCCGGTTCCTGTGTGGTCATGCATGCACACTTCCGGTTTTCGTGTCGGGATTTACAATGAGTATAACAAACTCTCAAGCTCTCCTATCCCAAACGGATGTATACATAAGGGGACAGCTCCACTTTGCAGTTAGTGGCCTTATCATTTTATTAAATAGGCATTTTTTCTTTATCGCAGTTTATTGTGAACGGTTGGAACGCATGCCCGTCGAGGCGTGGAACGCACGCCACATCGTCATTTCCGCCACAACCGGAAGTAGACGTATTACTATTTCTAATTATGGCCTCCAGGCTTAAACAGATTGGCTATATGGGTGGAACGCATAACAACAGAGGCGTGGAACGCACGCCCGTCCGCCATTTTGAAAACCGGAAGTGGGCTTGATTATGACACTTGGGGTAAATGTATTGGTTTATTGCACAAGTATCTATATAAGGCAGTATGACAGTAGCAGGAGCCCACCCCAGATGATGACCTGTAGGTCGAAACGCGTCGGGAGGACTCCGCTACTGCCACTTTTGTCTCTCTGACATGTTTTACTATCTACTCTGGAAATGTGAGTTTTAGAACATTTTTTATTAAAGGTCTTTTTTTAAAAACGTTATTATGCCATGTTGGCTTTGTTTCTTCATCTTCCATGCCTGAGTTGTTGTCGGATTTACATATACATTTGAAGAACTGTGATTACATCTAGTCGTTTGTGGTGATCGTATACGGCACGATTGATACATCCAATCCTCGGCTAGGACCATAAGCTCTGATTGACCCCTGAGACGTATGTCTGCTAGGGTCATCCAGTTCCGGTAAGCCTGGACCTTATAAGGTGGTGGGACTGTCACAGGGTGAAATAATATCCCTTTCCGTTTAACATCACTGAACCTTGGTTGTCAGCACAACACGTTTGGATCGTTATTTTGCACATTCCCATATGGACTACACGCCTGTTTATGGACTTTTAATATATATTTTCAGCAATGTTTGTATATAATTATAGTCATTGTTTGGCTTTTGTTCCACTGAGATAAGTTTTATCCACATAGTTTTTATTTTGTGGTTTTCACACATACATTTTTATTTTTCAGTCACTTTCTTTGTCACATTACTGTAATATTTTCCCTTCATTTTGGGATCACTTTATATGTATTTTGAGATATAGTAATATGCATGATTACTAAAGACACACTAGTTGAGCGCTTACACTTTACCTTCGACATACCATCTATCTGTGGTACCTATCAGTGCCCATCCATGCCACCCATCCGTGCCATCTTATCTGTGCCCATCTTTGCCCATCAGTGCCGCCTTATCTGTGCCCATCGGTGCCGCCTTATCTGTGCCTATTAGTGCCGACTTAACTATGCCTATCAGTGCCCACCAGTGCAGCCTATCAGTGCCCACCAATGCAGCCTATCAGTGCCCACCAATGCAGCCCATCAGTGCCCACCAATGCAGCCTATCAGTGCCGCCTAATCAGCGCACTTCAATGAAGGAGAAAAATGACCCGTTTGCAAAATTTTATAACAAACTATTAAAACATGATTTTTTTTTTTTTTGCATCTTTTTTTGTTTGTTTAGCAAAAAATAAAACTCCGAGCTGTAACTAAATACCACCAAAAGAAAGCTCTATTTGTGGGAAAAAAATGATAAAAATTTCATTTGGGTGCAGTGTTGTATGCCCGCGCAATTGTCATTCAAAGTGCATCAGCGCTAAAAGCTGAAAATTGGTCTGGGACTGAGGGGGGTTTAAGTGCCCAGTAAGCAAGTGGTTAAAGAAGTGGTAAGACATCCATGCTGATGTGTCAGTTAATAAGTTAGTGATATGAAAGGAGACTTAAGGAGTGAGGTAAGGAGTAGAGAGATAGATTTGGGTGTCAACAGCATATGGATGGTATTGGAAGCCATGGGAGGTTATTAAGCGGCCAAGAGAAGAGGTATAGAGAAGAGGAGTCCAAGAACAGAGCCTTAGCGTACTCCTAAAGAAATAGGAAATAGAGAGGAGGAGAGAGAGTTGTATGCAACAATAAAGGAGCTCTGTGATAGGTAGGAGGAGAACCAGGGTAGAGCAAAATCTTGGAGGCTAGGGGAACAGAGTTTATTAACAAGGAGCAGATGGTCAACAATATCAAAGGCCGCAGAGAGGTCAAGTAGTTGGAGTATGGAGTTGTGGCTATTGGTTTTATCAGTTAGTAAATCGTTAGTGAGTTTTAGTAAGGCGGATACTGTGGAGTTCTGCAAGCGAATTCCAGACTGTAAGGGGTCAAGTAGGTTATTTTCACTGAGGTAGGAGCTAAGACGGTTGTAGACTAAGCGTTCTAGAAGTTTACAGTTGAATGGGAGCAATGAGATAGGTCTTAAATTAAGTAAGTAATCTGAGGGTTACTACAATTAGGAGGTAATCTGAGTGTTAGTAAACATAGGAAGTATTCTGAGCATTACTACACATAGGTGGGATTCTGAGCAGGACCAGATTTAGCTTGAGGATAGGATCAGCAGTTTGTCGGCAAGGTACAGTGGCTATTGGTTTTTAGGGAGGACAGTGTACAAGGAGTCAGGAGGGCAAAGGATGGAAGGTCAGCAGGGGACGAGCTGAGGACAGGAGTAAGCAGGGTGGAGGACAGGGGTCAAGGCTGGAGAGGCTGATGACAGGGATCACTGCTGGGGAAGGAGGGGACAGGCATACCCATTGGCAGGACAGAGCAGAAGGGCCACTGCTGGGGTCATGGAACACTGCTGGCAGGGAAGAGGACAGGGATCACTGCTGTAGAGGCAGAGGACTGGGATCACAGCTGGAGAGGGAGAGAACAGGACTAACCAGAGGACAGGGAATACCTCTGGAGAGTCAGAAAACAGGAATCACAGCTGGAGATGGAGAAAACAGGGATCACAGCTAGAGAGGCAGAGGGCAGGGTTCACAGCTGGAGAGACAGGGGACAGGAATCATGGCTGAAGAGTCAGAGGACAGGCATCACTGCTGGAGAGAGAGAGGATAGCAATCAATCCTGGAGGGGAAGAGGACTGGGATCCCGACTGGATAGGCAGAGGACAGGCATAACTGCTGGAGAGGCAATGAACAGGGATCATTGGTGGAGAGCCAGAGGACAGGGATCACAGCCTGCGAGCCAGAGGACAAGATCACGGCCTGCGAGCCGGAGGACAGGGATCATAGCTTGCGAGCCGAAGGACAAGGATCACGGCTTGTGAGCCCGAGGACAGGGATCACGGCTTGTGAGCCCAAGGACAGGGATCACGGCTTATGAGCCAGAGGACAGGATCACAGCTTGCGAGCCGGGAGGACAAGGATCATGGCTTGCGGGTCAGAGGACAGGGATCAACGCTGGAGAATCAGAAGACAGGGATCACCACTTTAGAGTCAGAGGACAGGGATTACCACAGCCTCTCCTCCCCACACTACACAGAGCTGAAAGCACATTCTTTTACCTACAGACAGGCTCTTCACATTGTGTAACTGGCTGCTATGTTGTAGTTCTGGCCTGTGGAATTCCCTGCTTGAAACAGCAGTGTATCTGCAGTAGCAAGATACACCCTGTGAAGATTGTGGCTGTAAGTAAAATAATGTACTTTCAGCAGGGTTGGGATGAGTTTCTTAATTTCTTAATTTACAGCATTTTCATACCTGCCTAAAACATTTGCACAGTAGTGTACATCTGAATGAGTCTGTATGCATGAGTCCTAAAAGTGCATCTGTCATAGGTGACAAATGTAAATTCCCAGAGACAGAATTTTCTCTGACTTTTATTATGTTTGAGACTTATGCAGTCAGACACAGCCAGGCAAGTAGTGTTTTCAAAAGAAGGCCAGCAATAGCTAGTGTACTTAAAGCATGCAAACGTCAGCGCCAACTGTACTAACTTCCTTCTGCTTATCTTAAACAAGGCTTTTCACTATAGCCAGTCTAATTTAATTAATGCGCATGATAAATACATTTTTTATATGGCCTGCATTATAGATGTATACATATGTTGACAGAGCATGTGACCTCCATTAAAAAGCCACCAACCTTTTTTATACATACGGTAGTTTTGTAACAGTGATTACGGTTGAAAATGCGTTTCAGGAGCGCATCAAACCTTAAGCTATAGAAAATAAAGGTAATATAGCAGAAACTTGCATTTCTCTACAAAGTCAACTTATTGTCCAACAATCCAATGCAAGGCTACTCAGAACTGTCACCTTTAGACATACAGATGCAGTCTAACTTGGAACAACAGTCTGCACAGCAAACTACAAAATATAAAATATCACATTTTCTCTACAACTATAATATCATTTCTGACTTTTATTTCAATTTTTTTTTTTTTGCAGATCTGTCACATGCTGTAACTTTATTTTTATTTTTTTCCAATAAATATTGGAAAGTGGTCAAAGAACAGTGTGGGGAATTAAACACGTACTGTACCACAAGATGATCACAAGTGAAAAGTATTCCTTAGCTACAATTATTTGCTCCTATATTTGTTAAATGCCTAGGCAAAAATAATAATCAACCACCAAAAAAATCAACAGGAACAAATGTTTTATATTTAGTTGTATAAAGGTCATTTTTTTTTTTCACTATGTACACATTTATATATCCATAATATACAGCAATTATTTTACCTGCTGTCAAATCTGAATAACTTTACTCACAAAATTATATATATATATATATATATATATATATACCTTCTATTTTTCTATATCTATAGCGATATCCTATATATATATATATATATAACATTTATTTTTATTAAACTTAATTATATTATTTTTTATGTTTTATTTATATATATATATATATATATATATATATATATATATATATATATATGTGTGTGTGTGTATATATATATATATATATATGTATAGATCTATATATATATATACTTTTTTTTTAAATACAGATACATGCGCATGCATCATTTTTAAAAGTACAGAAAAAATCATAAGAAAGTGTGTTTTTCTTGAATTTGAGCAACTTTCTAAAGAATTAATTCAATACCTAACAATGCAATTTTTACTTGCATAAATGCAATAAAGGTGCGATTTCTGAAAACTGGAGTAAAGAAGTGTGATGCAGCTACCCATAGCAACTAAACTGACCTAATTTTTGCCACAATATTAAACCAAAGCCTAATAAAGGGTTTCCTTTTGCCCCTTGATCCAGTTTTTCTCCCTTTGTCCTTCGATCCAGTTTTCTTACACTTGCCCTCGAGGTTTACTATCAAATTGTTTTCAATTTTAATTTTGTTTAAATTGAGGACAACCGTTTAATTGCATTTTTTATTTTCTTAAACATGACATTAGACAAATGTATTTCTCCCAGTCCCATAGTTCATTACCCTGACAAACCATCTGCCATCTCCTTGCTCAGATAAGCATGTACAGTATAGACTTATCAGTGGCAATAAAAGTCTGTTAGAAAATAAATCAGACTTCTGAATTCATCCACATTCTGCCTGCTATCCTAAACTGACCTAAATCCCCTGGAAAGGCAGATTTTTCCAGAATATTACAATATAAAAATAGTGTATCAAAGATTAACAGTAAAAAAAAAAAATAATAATAAAAAGAACTGACAATGAACATATAGACATATAGTTACCTAGAAGAAGTTGATTTTGAAGATATCTTCTACATGGCAGATGCAGCGAGATGAGGATGCTTGGGAAGCATATCTTGTAAGAAGTTGTAACATAGAGATCCAGATTCTGGCAGTCTGCTTAGGTTAGTGCAGATCAGTGCATGTTGTTAGTGTGTTGGATGTGTAGAAGAGCCAAGCTCTGGAGGGTTTACAGCTGGAGGAGATAAGGGGGATGGCTTATGTCAGAAGAGATAGTCTGTGCTATAATAGGAGCAATGGAAGTCTACAGGACACACTGGAGGGGTGGTGCTCTAAAACTATGATGGGATAAACCCAGTAGGTAGCTTTTTGCTCCAGGCTTGTGCTTGTGCTTTTGAGAATGCCATACGAAGATGACTGTACTTTCAAAGTATTATAATAAGAATTGGGTTAAGTTTTCCTTTTATTAGATATTTTCTAAAGCTGCAAAGACATATTGTAGAATACATCTCATACCAGCCTACCTACATTTGTGACCACTGGTTGCACTACTGTATAGCTGTAACAGTTCTCTTTTATTAAGCTCGGTTCACATTTATGTGAATCAGATGCATTTTTTGAACCGCATCTGATTTGCATAACGTGAATTGGACCGGCTTTCAATGAAGCAGGTTCATATATGTCTGTGGCGACCGCTGTCTGTTTCTGAAAAGGGTCCTGTGTAATTTTTGGTCTGGTTTAGGTGCAAATTCAAGTAAAAATTTGCACCTGAATTGCACCTGAACCGATGAAGAAAAGTGCACCGGACTTCGGACTGCAAACCACAACCAGAAATGTGAAACCTAGCCTAAAAGTAATAATAAACCCTCATGCCGTGTACACACGACCGGACTTTCCAGCAGACTAGGTCCAACAGAGTTCCAATAGACTTTCCGAGCGGACTTGGCCACAAATGAACAGAGTAAGGCCGCGTACACACGGGCGGATTGTCTGCCCAACTTAGTCCGCTGAACCTTGTTTCAGCGGACAATCCGCTCGTGTGTGGGCTTCAGCGGACTTTTTCAGCGGACAGTCTGACGGACTAAGTCTTTCGGAATTTCCGTAATTTTGTCCGTCCAAACTTGGTTTCAGCGGACAGTCCGCTCGTGTGTAGGCAAGTTGGACGGACTAAGTATGGCACATGCTCAGAAAGGATTTACACGCCGAAGGTTGCATTGCAGTGTATTGGACGTCGAATTTCTGGTCCCGTCGTACGTGCCGTACACGTCATCGCGCAAGCTTTCGGCAGACTGTCTGCTCATCGTGTGTGGTCAAGTCCGTTCATTCAAAAGTTGAACGGACTGTCTGTCGGATTGTCTGACGAACTTAGTTGGGCAGACAATCCGCCCGTGTGTACGCGGCCTTAGTCTGTTCGTAAGTCCGTTCATTTTGAAAGTGATGACGTAAATGGGACTAAACAAGGAAGTTCAATAGCCAGTAGCCAATAGCTTCCCTTGCGTCGTATTTGGTCCGTCGGACCAGCAAACAGACGAACGGTTTCCCTGATTTTAGTCCCTCGGAATTGAGTCCGTCGGATAGATTTTAAACATGTTCTATTTCTAGGTCCGTCAGATTTTTTTTTTCGGAAAACGATCGGACTAGCCCACACATGATCGAATTGTCCAACGGACTAATCCCTTCGGATGCCGAAAAGTCTGGTCGTGTATACGCGGTATCAGAGTTTTTTTAGTTTAACACACTGAGCACAATGAAAAAAAAAATCCCCAGTCAACTATTTGTTAAAGTTCTTACCCCTGCACTTGCAGTTTACAACTTTCAACTCTTCTGGCTCCTACTTTTTTAGTGTTGTTTCCCTGAACTTCAGACTCCAGCCAGTCTGTTTGTAGGGAGGTGCAGTCTGTATTATCCACTGTAGGTGGCGCTCAACTTAAAGCGGAGTTCCACCCTAAAGTGGAAGTTCCGCTCATCGGAACCCTCCCCCCTCCGGTGCCACAATTGGCACCTTTCAGGGGGGTGCAGACACCTGTATAATCCAGGTATCTGCACCCACTTCCGGGACAAGCTATGCCCTGCCCCCCCCCCCCCCGTTGTGTTCTGGGAAACACACAGTTCCCAGGTCACAACAGGGACCAGTGAAGACGGGGCAGGGTGACTCGCGCATGCGCAGTAGGGAACGGGGCAGTGAAGCCGCAACGCTTCACTTCCTGATTCCCTGACAGAGAATGGCGGCGGGGGCAGCCGAGAGACAAGCGATTGCTCGTCACCTGCTGCCGACTCTAGAACAGGTAAGTGTCCATTTATTAAAAGTCAGCAGCTGCAGTATTTGTAACTGCTGACTTTTAATATTTTTATTTTTTGAGGTGCAGCTCCTCTTTAAGCGGCAATGCAGAACGGGAAGGATGTTGTGAGGAACTTGGTTACTCTATGATTTGCTGAGGTCACCAGGGGAACAACTGTCCGATTGGACACTCAGCATAGTTACATAGTTAGGCCTCTTTCACACGGGGCGGATCAGTAATGATCCGCCCCGTGAAGATCCGCTCGCTCAGCGGGGATCGCTCCGTTGTCCCCGCTGAGCCGGCTGCGGACAGGGCGGTCTCCGCACACTGTGCGGGGACCGCCCTGTCAGCTCTCCGCTCTCCTCTATGGGGATCGGACGAGCATGGACCGTGTGTCCGTGTTCATCCGATCCGCTCTGCAGACGGACAGAAAAATAGGATTTTCCTCCGTCTGCAGAATCGGACAGTTGCGGAGGCGGACAATAGCGGGTGTCTGTGGATGCTCATCCGCAGACACCCGCTATCCCATAGGGATGAATGTATGGCCCGTATTTCATCCGCAAACGGATGGATGAAATACGGACATACCATCCGCATGTGTGAAAGGGTGCCTGGGTTCACACTAGCTGCGGTCGCAGCTTGCAGCAGGGCGTCCGGTGCATCCCTGTTCTCCATTTCAGCTGTGAATCGGGTCTGAATTTTTGCCTGACTTTAGATCTGAAATGGAGCCAAAGATGCACAAGACCCCGGAGCGGTGTGAATCGGCTCCATTCAGAGCTGGTTACAGTCTCCTGTCATGCAAATTGAATGTGTGCGAACCCAGCCTAAATGCTTAAGCCTAGTACACATGATAAGAAAATCTTTCCAAAAAATGCCCCTTTCAAAGGGATCATACGATAATATGATTGTTAGTACACAGCTTTTTTTGGCCTGAAATTATCCAAGAGGACAAACATGACATTTTTTCTTGTACGATACCAGATCATACAATTTTTGTTTAATCAGTATCGTTTTCGTCCGAAAATACAATACATATATATTACATAACTTCTGAATTTTTATTCTGTCATACGAGAATTTTCATACTTTAGTAACCTATTAATTTTCAATATAGTTACATAGTCGGTAAGATTGAATAAAGAAGCCAGTCGATCCAGTTCATCCTGTGGTGTGTGTGTGTGTTCATTTCAATAGTGATGTCCATCTAATAGTTTTTTTACGCTCCCTGTTGATACCACTGCTTGTGGAAGAAAACTCCACATCCTTACCACTCTGACAGTAAAGAACCCTCTACGCAGTTTAAGGTTAAACTGCTTTTCTTCCGATTTCAATGAATGGCCACATGCAGGGGCATTGCTAGGTCTACAAAAGATCTGGGGCTAAAACCCATAGCAGTGAAGTAAAGAAAGTCATACGCTTGGGTGGGCATACACATGTATATAATATATATGTGGATCCCATGGTTTGTTATTGATATATAATGATATAATGTATATAAAATTAAATGATATTTATACAATATATCTCACTTCAGTTTTTTAAATTTCTATTAATGAGATCTGTACCCACATATGTGACTGAGGAATATAGAAACCCAACTGTTGGCCACCTTTTACCATATATAAATTAAATAAATTTGATATGCGGTAAGAAAATAAAGCAAGAGTCATGGTACAGGAGGAGATATCAGAGCCTGCAGACATGGTGCAAGAGGAGATGTCAGAGGCTGCAGAAATGGTGCAGGAGAGCAATAACAGGAGGTAATCAGAGGATGCAGAGGGTCTTACGTGGCCGTTATGAGAGGTATGTGCCCCCATCGAGACCTCACTGCTGTTTACATTTAAATATGGCACCGCCCATCCCTGCGAATGCCCTGACCGCTGCACCTTGTAAGAGACTTGGGGCTATGGGCCCCAAATTCGGGGCTATAGCCTCAGAAGCCACCCCCTAGCGACGCCACTGGCCGGATGTCTTTTTAAACTCCCTCTCACTGAATTTTTTTTTCCCTATTCTAGGGTCATCAGTAAGGTATTTATGTATCGCTATCACATCTCCTCTCAAGTGTCTCCTCTGCAGAGAGAATAAGTTCAACGCTTGTAGCCTTTCCCCGTAGCTGAGATCCTCCTGTCCCTTTATTAGCTTTGTTGCCCTTCTCTGGACTGTCTCCAGCACATCCTTCCTGAGGACTGGTGCTCAGAACTGGACGATACTCGATGTGGCCAGACCAGAGTCTTGTAGAGTGGGAGAATTATCATTTTATCTCTGGAGTAAATCCCCTTTTTGATGCATGCCAATATTCTGTTGGCTTTGCTTGCAACAGCTTGGCATTGCATGCCATTGCTGAGTCTGTATCTACTAGGATATGGAAATAGAGACTAGCATGCAAAAAACAAAAAAACAGACGATCATTCATCCGATAATCTCATTATGTTTATTAGGCTACACTCTTGTGTTCTCTGTATTTTTATCAGTTGGCCAACAGAGATCAAGGCAGACAATCTAATTGCATATAGATTAGTGTCAGTGTGTGAAAGCTATTGTATCTGCTATAGATCGGGACAGGTCTCATTGCCAAGAAAGGAGACTTGTGAGGATGTGTGTGTGTTTTTTGATGCTGAGCAGACCAGTCAGTTGATGAGCTACAGGTGGTGACAGTCTACCCTAAATTGTGTGTGTGTGTGTGTGTGTGTGTGTGTCAGGGCAGTAGAAAATGTGACTGTGATAATGTATCAATGTGCTTGCTGATTTTCAATGATCTAAGATAGAGGGTGATAGCTTGCACATCATCCTGCTTCCCTTGTCCCTCTAATATCTGTACCATCGTCCCTGACATTTTTCAGGTGGCAGCAGTGGGATTATTGCTTAGTATGTAAGTGCATGATATAACCCAAGTACTAAGCCTGGAAGCTTGTTGGAAATAACTGACCTACAGAAGTCCACTCCAAATCCAGTTCATCATTTTTGTTTTTGTAAAAGACATTACTGGCAATTTGATCGGCTTGTAGTTTAATATGAGCCAGGTTCTATGCCCCTGGAGCCTACATGTCCACCTGAGGCCCTACGACTCATTTAAGGTAATGTTTGATGACTCTGGGGAGAATCAAAGGGTGAATGACTGTGTACCAGGGCCAGACAGTAATGGGTTTCCAAGGCCAAAACTTGTAATGAAACGTAGCCACTTGAAGATCGCCTAATGTACATTTACGTCAACAGTTTCAAGCGGCATACCACGATGATGCCAACAGCTACAGGCATTAACCCGGTATTGTTTTTTTCTTCAGAAAATTCTCTTTGCTTGTGAAAGCAATCCTAGTGGCTAATTAGCCACTGCATTGCTTTTGCAGACAGTGACGGGAGTCCCCCCCTCCTGCCACCTTCCAGTGCCTCTGCAGTGCAGGCTCTCTCATCCCGGCGGGGAGCTCGGCACTGAAGCCAATGGTCCTATCAGCCTACCATAGAGGTGGTCAGGAGTCGGAATGTCCCCAATCATCTTTATGATATAGTGAACTGGAAGCGGCGAGTATTTTGTCATTTCAAGTTTCGCTGGATGTAAACAGCACCATTTTTTAATTGGGAAAGCATCTGATCACCCCGATCTTGGTGTGATCAGATGCTTTTAAGGGCAGAGGAGACATCTTGGGTCAAATAGACCCCAGATCTCTCCATAAAGAGGACCTGTCACTGTTTACTGTGATAACAAGGGATGTTTACATTCCTTGTGACAGCAATAAAAGTGATCACTTTTTTTTTGAAGAAACAGTGTATAAAAAATGATTAAATAAATTATAAAATGTAAAAGAAATTTGAAAGCACCCCACCCCCACACCCATGTTTGCCCGAAAAGGCGAACGCATGAGTTAGTCCCACGCGCATGCGTAAATGGCGATCACATGACATGTGAGGTATTGCTGCGAACCTCAGAGCAACAGCAATAATTCTAGAACCAGACCTCCTGTGTAACTCTTAACTGATAAACTGTAAAGTGGGTATATGAGGGTTTTGGGACTTTAAATGAGGCACATGACATACTAAAGGAAAAGGTTTGACACTTTGAATGAAGCACGTGACACATAGCTGCTAAAATGGTCAAATGCACAATGGCACATTCATTATTTCATACTATATATATATATATATATACATCTCTCATGATGGCATAATATCTTATAATTCATATATATACACAGATGTCATGAATAACACATTATAGTATAAAGTATAATGCCCTGTACACGCGGTCGCACTTTCCGACAGAAAATGTGCAATCGGATCATGTTGTGGGAAAATCCAATCGTGTGTGGGCTCCATCTGACTTTTTCCGTCTGAATTTCCGACACACAAAATTTGAGATCTGGATCTAAAATTTTCTGACAACAAAATCCGATTGTTTAAATTCCGATCGTGTGTAGACAATTCCGGTGGACAAAGTGCCACGCATGCTCAGAATTAATTTACGAGACAAAAGCTATTGGCTACTGGCCTCTTTATAGTCCTGTCGCACGTCTTCTACGTCACCTTGTTCTGAACGATTGGATTTTTCGACAACTTTTTGCGACCGTGTGTATGCAAGACAAGTTTGGGCCAAAATCCGTTGGAAAAAATCCGACAAATTTTTCGTCGGAATGTCCGACCGTGTGTACAGGGCATAATATTTGTGAGCTGGCTTGTGATCCATATCATAAAATATATATTCAAATAATTAATGTTTTCAGAAAGTCAATAATATTCTACACTGTAAACGCATGATTATAATGCATCTAAAAAAAGCTTGATGCGTGCGTTTCATGGTATTCACTCCACTTCTTCAGGAGCAGATGCAAGGTGTGTATCTGCAAAAAACATAAAGGCTAAAACATAAAAGTGCCACCTATGGAGGATTTTAAATGTCGTAGTTTGGCGCAATTCCATGAGCCAAACAAAAACTAGAGATGGTAGATTACGCAAGTGGTCAAATAAATCAAACAAATATAGTTAAGAAAACCAGCTGCAGGCACACTAAGTGATATCAATTTAGTCACTCAGAACTAAAAATATTGTGACGCGCTAAACTAAATGATTATAGTGCAAAGATTAGTGTAATAAAAAAGAAGCTATTTAATATTTAAAAAAATCTAAGAATCTATTTAACATTAAAATTTACATATCAAAAAAAATGTCACTATATATATTTGTTTTTATGTTAACCACTTCAGCCACAGAAGATTTGGCACTGAATGACCGGGCCATTTTTGGCGATTTGGCACTGCGTTGTTTTAACTGACAACTGCACGGTCGTGCGACGCTACACTCCAACAAAATTGACGTCCTTTAATTTCCACAAATAGAGCTTTCTTTTGGTGGTATTTGATCACCTCTGCGGTTTTTATTTCGTGATATAAACAAAAAAGAGCGACAATATTGAAAAAAAAACACTTTTTTTAACTTTTTGCTATAATAAATATCCCCCAAAAATATATAAAAAAATATATTTTTTTTACTCAGTTTAAGCCAATATGTATTCTTCTACATATTTTTGGTTAAAAAAAAAACACAATAAGAATATATTGATAAGTTTGCGCAAAAGTTATAGCGTCTAAAAAATAGGGTGTAGAATTATAGCATTTTTATTATTTTTTATTTTTTTTACTAGTAATGGCGGCGATCTACAATTTGTATTGTGACTGCGACATTATGGCGGACACATCGAACAATTTTGACACATTTTTGGAACCATTGGCATTAAAACAGCGATCAGTGCGATTAAAAAGGCATTGATTACTGTAAAAATGTCACTGACAGTGAAGGGGTTAACACCAGGGGGCAGTGAAGGGGTTAACTGTGTTCCCTGGGAGGTGATTCTAACTGGGGGGGGGGACTAACTACAGGAAGTGACAGATCGTGCTTCCTAGCTAATAAGAACACACGATCTGTCACTAGTGATGGACGAACGTTTCGCCCGGCGGTCGTTTCGCGGCGAATTTCCGACATTCGCGGTCCGCACGTTCGAACGCCTTTTTCCGTCGTTCGCCGCGGCGGACTTACGTGTTTAATGTATACAAGAACTTTAACCTTTGGTGACACGTTTATCATGTGATACAGGACAGCCAATTGAGACATGACAGCACATGGACACTTGTACATTCCCCCTAACCTATAAATACACCCGATCCGGTGGCCATTTTACATTCTTTCTTCTGTTACGATAGGGACAGGTTCCTGTGTGGAGTAGGGAGAGATAAACCACTAGCTATTTGGTACACAAAAGTTCTTTTCAGGACTGGTATAGGTGTTAGGTGTTGATAGGTTTGCTGTGCTGCTGATTCTTGCAGCAGCCTGAGTGTCTTTTGTTAGTTTAGAGAAAGGGAAAGGACGGTGTATGCTACAGGGACAGCCAGATTAGTCTTTCATCATCATCATCATCATCATCATCATTAGCTGTTACTATCAAGGTCCACAAAAGAGCTGTTCCAGTAACCACTAATCGTTCTCTTTTTTTGCCAATTTGTATAGGGACAGGAAGGAAGCAGTGTTGTCAGGCAGTGAGGGTAATTTTAAAGACTTGCTGTTATTATTAGTTCCACAAAGGTTCTTTTCAGGACTGGTATCAGTGGTACAGTAATAGGCTTGTACATGTATAATATTCTTTCTTCCAAATATAGAAAGGATATTATACTTGACTGCTGCCCTTCTGCTGCAGTCTGCTAAACATTCACAACTCACTTGTTCCACAAAAGTTCTTATAAGGACTGGTAACTTGGTATAGGGTGCTACGGTACATAGGCTTGAGTGCGGTACAGTCTGCTGTTCTGTAAGGACCGCTATCGGTCCACAATAGATAGGGTTGACGTGCACCACTGCTGACCGCTCACCTATACTGCAGCAGTCCTTCAGCGGTATAGGGACTGACGTACAGTCTGCTAATCACTAACACACAACCTGCTTGTTCCACAAAAGTTCTTATAAGGACTGGTAACTTGGTATAGGGTGCTACGGTACATAGGCTTGAGTGCGGTACAGTCTGCTGTTCTGTAAGGACCGCTATCGGTCCACAATAGATAGGGTTGACGTGCACCACTGCTGACCGCTGCCCTATACTGCAGCAGTCCTTCAGCGGTATAGGGACTGACGTACAGTCTGCTAAACACTAATACACAACCTGCTTGGTCCACAAAAGTTCTTATAAGGACTGGTAACTTGGTATAGGGTGCTACGGTACATAGGCTTGAGTGCGGTACAGTCTGCTGTTCTGTAAGGACCGCTATCGGTCCACAATAGATAGGGTTGACGTGCACCACTGCTGACCGCTCACCTATACTGCAGCAGTCCTTCAGCGGTATAGGGACTGACGTACAGTCTGCTAATCACTAACACACAACCTGCTTGTTCCACAAAAGTTCTTATAAGGACTGGTAACTTGGTATAGGGTGCTACGGTACATAGGCTTGAGTGCGGTACAGTCTGCTGTTCTGTAAGGACCGCTATCGGTCCACAATAGATAGGGTTGACGTGCACCACTGCTGACCGCTGCCCTATACTGCAGCAGTCCTTCAGCGGTATAGGGACTGACGTACAGTCTGCTAAACACTAATACACAACCTGCTTGGTCCACAAAAGTTCTTATAAGGACTGGTAACTTGGTATAGGGTGCTACGGTACATAGGCTTGAGTGCGGTACAGTCTGCTGTTCTGTAAGGACCGCTATCGGTCCACAATAGATAGGGTTGACGTGCACCACTGCTGACCGCTGCCCTATACTGCAGCAGTCCTTCAGCGGTATAGGGACTGACGTACAGTCTGCTAAACACTAATACACAACCTGCTTGGTCCACAAAAGTTCTTATAAGGACTGGTAACTTGGTATAGGGTGCTACGGTACATAGGCTTGAGTGCGGTACAGTCTGCTGTTCTGTAAGGACCGCTATCGGTCCACAATAGATAGGGTTGACGTGCACCACTGCTGACCGCTCACCTATACTGCAGCAGTCCTTCAGCGGTATAGGGACTGACGTACAGTCTGCTAATCACTAACACACAACCTGCTTGTTCCACAAAAGTTCTTATAAGGACTGGTAACTTGGTATAGGGTGCTACGGTACATAGGCTTGAGTGCGGTACAGTCTGCTGTTCTGTAAGGACCGCTATCGGTCCACAATAGATAGGGTTGACGTGCACCACTGCTGACCGCTGCCCTATACTGCAGCAGTCCTTCAGCGGTATAGGGACTGACGTACAGTCTGCTAAACACTAATACACAACCTGCTTGGTCCACAAAAGTTCTTATAAGGACTGGTAACTTGGTATAGGGTGCTACGGTACATAGGCTTGAGTGCGGTACAGTCTGCTGTTCTGTAAGGACCGCTATCGGTCCACAATAGATAGGGTTGACGTGCACCACTGCTGACCGCTGCCCTATACTGCAGCAGTCCTTCAGCGGTATAGGGACTGACGTACAGTCTGCTAATCACTAACACACAACCTGCTTGTTCCACAAAAGTTCTTATAAGGACTGGTAACTTGGTATAGGGTGCTACGGTACATAGGCTTGAGTGCGGTACAGTCTGCTGTTCTGTAAGGACCGCTATCGGTCCACAATAGATAGGGTTGACGTGCACCACTGCTGACCGCTGCCCTATACTGCAGCAGTCCTTCAGCGGTATAGGGACTGACGTACAGTCTGCTAATCACTAACACACAACCTGCTTGTTCCACAAAAGTTCTTATAAGGACTGGTAACTTGGTATAGGGTGCTACGGTACATAGGCTTGAGTGCGGTACAGTCTGCTGTTCTGTAAGGACCGCTATCGGTCCACAATAGATAGGGTTGACGTGCACCACTGCTGACCGCTGCCCTATACTGCAGCAGTCCTTCAGCGGTATAGGGACTGACGTACAGTCTGCTAATCACTAACACACAACCTGCTTGTTCCACAAAAGTTCTTATAAGGACTGGTAACTTGGTATAGGGTGCTACGGTACATAGGCTTGAGTGCGGTACAGTCTGCTGTTCTGTAAGGACCGCTATCGGTCCACAATAGATAGGGTTGACGTGCACCACTGCTGACCGCTGCCCTATACTGCAGCAGTCCTTCAGCGGTATAGGGACTGACGTACAGTCTGCTAAACACTAATACACAACCTGCTTGGTCCACAAAAGTTCTTATAAGGACTGGTAACTTGGTATAGGGTGCTACGGTACATAGGCTTGAGTGCGGTACAGTCTGCTGTTCTGTAAGGACCGCTATCGGTCCACAATAGATAGGGTTGACGTGCACCACTGCTGACCGCTGCCCTATACTGCAGCAGTCCTTCATCGGTATAGGGACTAAGAGTTTTGTCACAGGGTCATTTAAAAAATGACAGGCAGAGGAAGAGGCAGGCCCTTCCGCAGGGGTGGTAGGGGTAGGGCAGGAGCAACAGGCTTGAGCCAAAGTGGGAAGTTGCAGAAGGTGCG
Organism: Lithobates pipiens; assembly: GCF_037356315.1. Taxonomy (NCBI): domain Eukaryota; kingdom Metazoa; phylum Chordata; class Amphibia; order Anura; family Ranidae; genus Lithobates; species Lithobates pipiens. The sequence goes on from NW_027507787.1 coordinate 181,824,705, forward strand.
TTCAATTACTTTAAAGGATGCACCAGACTTGGTTGAGTGGCTCGCTCAGCCTTACTCTTCTGCACCCTCCTCATCCTCTCGATCTGCACCCTCTTCTTCACTCTCTGCTATGTGCACCCCCAAAGACACTACCACCAACAACACGACCACCACCACCACCACCACATACCTTCCGCTTGAGTCACTGGAATTATTTTCCGATCCATATCAAGAGGACATTTCTGATGCGCAGCCACTCTTGGTATTGGATCAGGAAGAGGAGGTAGCAACAAGCGCTACTCAGCAGTCTGACGCCAGTACCCAGATCAGCCCAAGGAGGAGGTTGGTCCCCGGTGTTGCTGCCTACTCCGAGATCTCTACTTATAGCGGTGGGGAAGGTGACGTTGATGATGACGTGTCTAGTGATGTCACGTGGGTGCCCACAAGAGAGGAAGAGGAGGGGAGTTCAGAGGGAGATATGGACCAGCAGATAGGGAGGAGAAGCAGCAATGACTTACATTGCACAGCAGGGACAAAGCAGACTGCAAATGTATCAGGAGCGAGTCATCGACCATGTACGGTCACATCTGGCGCTCCCAGGACACCGGCACATGGCTCCGCAGTGTGGGCTTTTTTTAACGTGTCCGCTGCTGACAATAGCGTTGCCATCTGCAATCTTTGCAGTCAACGCGTTAGTCGCGGTAAGCCCAATACTCACCTAGGGACGACCGCCTTAAGAAGGCACATGAGCAGCCATCACCGAGCCCAGTGGGAGCAACGGAACACACAAAGCCACACTGCAGGCTCTCACCGTCCAGCCTCGTCTTCTACTTCTCCTTCTCCTCTCTCCTCACAATTGTCCTCCACTCCACCTTCCATCACGCCAAGCTCACATTTTTCTGCAAAAAGGCAGGCTTCCGTGGGCCTAATGTTTGAGCGTAAAAAAATGATGACGCCGGATAACCCTCTTGCCCAACGGTTGGCGGCTGGCTTGTCAGAACTCATAGCCCGCCAACTACTGCCATATAAACTGGTGGACTCGGAGGCCTTTCGCAAATTTGTGGCCATTGGAACACCACAATGGAAGGTCCCAGGAAGGAAGTATTTCTCAGAGAAGGGCATCCCAGAGCTATATGGCCATGTTCAGCGGCAAGTGAATGTATCTCTGGCACACAGTGTCGGTGCCAAGATACATCTGACCACAGACACGTGGTCTAGCAAACACGGGCAGGGAAGGTATATCAGTTTTACTGCCCACTGGGTGAACCTTCTGACGGCCGTCAAGCATGTAACCCGTGGCACCCGTGTAGATTTGGTTTTACCGCCACGGATTGCATGCAGGCCTGACTCTTCTTCTCCTCCTCCTACTCCATCCTCCTCCCTCTCCTCCTCAGCTGCCTCCTCCTTTTCCGCTGCTAGCGTCTCTTCCACTGCACCGCCCAAGCTCCCCAGAACCTATTCCACATGCCAGGTGAGACGTTGCCATGCCGTGCTGCGTCTGTTGTGCCTGGAAGCAAAGAGCCACACTGGCCCGGCACTCCTTTCAGCTTTGCGTTCACAGGCAGATGAGTGGCTAACACCGCTCAATTTGACAGTTGGTAAAGTGGTGTGTGACAACGGTGCCAATCTGCTTAGCGCATTGAAACAGGGCAAAATCACGCACGTGCCGTGCATGGCACACGTCTTAAACTTGGTCGTGCAGCGATTCCTTGTCAAATACCCTGGGGTCCAGGACATCTTGCGGCAGGCAAGGAAAATCTCGGCCCATTTCAGAAGATCTTACACGGCCATGGCTCGCCTTGCTGACATTCAGCGGCGACACCATCTGCCGGTCAGACGTCTTATTTGCGATTGCCCGACGCGATGGAACTCAACCTTCTATATGCTTGATAGGCTGCTCCAGCAGAAACGTGCAGTTAACGTCTACCTGTATGAACTCTGCGAAAGAAACGGTTCTGGGGAGCTGGGTTTTTTTTCACCGCGCCAGTGGCTGCTCATGCGCGACACATGCAGACTTCTGCGGCCATTTGAGGAGATCACCAAACTGGTCAGTCGCAGCCATGGCGCCATCAGTGACATGGTACCTTATGCCTTCTTTCTGGAGCGTGCATTGCGTCGTGTCATTGATCAGGCTGTGGAGGAGCAGGAGCGGGAAGATGAGGAAGTCGCAATGCTGGATGAATTCCCAGGGGGGGCTACTCTATCTGAGACAAGTCAACAACAGGAGTCTGATGAGGAGTCAGAGGAGGATGGTGCCGGGGCGGATGAGCAGGAGCAAGAAGAGCATGCTTTAAACCTTTCTGGGATCCCTGTTGTGCGAGGATGGGGAGAGGAGAATGAAGAGGACGACATTATCCTGGATGATGAGCAGGAGCCAGGCCACCACACCGCTTCCACTTTAGTGCAAATGGGGGCCTTCATGCTCCAGTGTTTTAATAGGGACCCCCGTATAAAAAGCATGAGGGTCAAGGACCAGTACTGGGTGGCAACGTACTTAGACCCCCGGTACAAACACAAAATGGCGGAAATGTTACCGCCGTCGCAGAGGGCTGTCAGAATGCAGCACTTCCAGGCCTTGCTTCGAGAAATGCTGCATTCTGCTTTTGCGTGCGCTGGCAGAGGAGCAATTCCCACTCCCAGAGAAGGATTTGCGGGTACCAATCCAACAGCGCCTGCAAGAAGAGGCCGGTTTGAAGATGTGTTGGTGACTTCGGATATGAGGTCATTCTTTCAGCCGACCCATCGACAGGTGTCATCCGGATCCAGCATCAGGGAACGCCTAGACCGTCAGGTGTCCGACTACATTGGGTTAACGGCCGATGTGGACGCTCTGAGGAGTGATGAACCCCTAGACTACTGGGTGGGCAGGCTTGACCTCTGGCCAGAGCTTGCCCAATTTGCAATCGAACTGTTGGCTTGCCCCTCATCCAGTGTCCTGTCCGAAAGGACGTTCAGCGCAGCAGGGGGGATTGTGACCGATAAGCGTACTCGCCTAGCTCACCACAGTGTTAACTACCTCACATTTCTAAAAATGAATGAGGCATGGATCTCGGAGGAATTCAACACATGTGACCAGTAGACCATGTATATGTCTATAAACTATTTTTTTAATCAAGCACACAGACCTTCTTAATTCATTTGGCTCACTTCCTTGACCCAAAAAAGCACACCGTACTATATGCCCCTACCCTCCTCTTTGAAGAGGTTGAGCGGTGTCATATTTCTACTGGGGCTGCTTATGATATCCCTGTGCTGTGCTGACTTCCTCCTGGGGGTTCTTATTATGAAGGGATCACACTATCCCTGTGCTGTGCTGACTTCCTCCTGGGGGTTCTTATTATGAGGGGATCACACCATCCCTGTGCTGTGCTGACTTCCTCCTGGGGCTGCTTACGGTGCTGCTGTCAGTGCTGTATGTCACGGTGCTGCTGTCAGCGCTGTATGTCACGGTGCTGCTGTCAGCGCTGTATGTCACGGTGCTGCTGTCAGCGCTGTATGTCACGGTGCTGCTGTCAGCGCTGTATGTCACGGTGCTGCTGTCAGCGCTGTATGTCACGGTGCTGCTGTCAGCGCTGTATGTCACGGTGCTGCTGTCAGCGCTGTATGTCACGGTGCTGCTGTCAGCGCTGTATGTCACGGTGCTGCTGTCAGCGCTGTATGTCACGGTGCTGCTGTCAGCGCTGTATGTCACGGTGCTGCTGTCAGTGCTCTGTATTACGGTGCTGCTGTCAGATGCCTCTATCACGGTGCATGTGTCATTCCGGTATGTCACGCTGCTGGTGATCATCTCCTGCACCCTCTTCTTTGCCTACCCTGGTCCCTGACCTTCCCTCTCCTCCATTGCCTTCATTAGCTCCATAGTCCTGAATTGTTAGAACAATTTCCCAAATAAAATAAAAATGCTTGTAGTTATCGATCCCAAATTCACCTCATACATGTATTATGTCATTGTCCAGATGGTGGGACTACGTTTTACCCCCTAATAATTACCACGTGGCCGCAAATTCGACATGAAGGTTTGCAAAGTTCGCCTCCCATTGAAGTCAATGGGGCCCGCGGCGAACGTTCGGTTTCGCGAACGTTTGGGTCCGTTCGCATTTCGCGTTCGCGAAACGTCCCGTCGGAAGTTCGTCCATCACTATCTGTCACTCCTGCCAGAACAGGGAAGTGTGTGTTTACAAATAATTTATTATTTAAAGTGGCAGTATACAAATAATTTATTATTTTAAAAAAATGCAAACACTAAGTAAACCACCCTTGGAAAAAAAAAGAAAAAAAAGGAACATATTGCCTAAGCAGCTCAGCGAGTGAAACTGAGTTTCTACTTTCATTAAATTTTACTGAAATCATTCTGCTCATCCCTACTAATAATAGTATCAGGTTTCTGGTAACAACAAGATAACAAAGCAGAGATTTTCCAAACGGCTGGTTGCCTTTTTTGTATGTTTTCTTTTTATTACGAGAGCAGGGAAAAGGGAAGAGAGAAAATTGATATATTGCAATAACATTATCTTAAAAGGAGAGGAAACAATATTATAAACAGATTGATAAAATACGGTGATGTCGATGTACTGGAAAGTAAATAACAATACATATGATAGAATTAAATTAACAATGGGTTCCTAAATAAGCTTGATAAAATCTTGTCACTGTGAAATGAATAAACGTAAATATAATGTTCAGTAATACATGTAAGTTAGGAATCAAAGAAGTAGTATCAGCCCTTGTACACACGGTCGGAGATTCCGACGGAATGTGTCTTATCGGACCGTTTTGTCGGATAATCCGACTGTGTGTGGTCTCCATCGGACTGTTTCTGTCGGAGTATCCGACGGAACAAGTTTTCCAACTTGGCCGTAAAATTTTACGAAAAAATGTTTCGATCAGACATACTCCGATCAGGTGTAGCCTACTCCGATGGACAAAGTGCCACACATGCTCAGATCAAATTCCTAGACCAAAGCTATTGGCTACTAGCCTGAACGTAGTCCCGTCGTAACGAAATAACGTCATCACGTTATGTACAATCAGAATTTTCCGACAACTTTGTCCGACCGTGTGTATGCAACAGTTTCGGACAAAATCCGTCGGACAAAATCCAACGGATTTGGTTTTCAGAATGTCCGACCGTGTGTACAAGGGCTCACAAATTCATCTAATAGGTATTTAATTCTATATGTTGATTCATTTATGCCTTTATGTTACAAAGCTTGCATTTTTATCAAATTGAAATAATTGAAAATATGTTGAAATTAGACAATAGTTTTTAACTATATAGAAAGGATAAACCACCATAGAAAGCCATCAATAGTTGCCAACATCCCAAAATTATTGAAAAATTAGGTAGGTAATCCCCAGGTACTCATGGAGCTTTAAAGGCAACTCAAGTCAAAAGGAAAAAAAACATATTGTATAAAACATATAGTTTTAATCCGACGCGTTTCAAAAAGGGTTCAATCCTTTCTTCAGGGGTGTTTTAGAGAAGGTCGCATAATTTTATAACGTTATGTGACCTTCTCTAAAACATCACTGAAGAAAGGATTGAACCCTAATGACATGCTTCAGGTATACAGAGAAGACAGTGTGACTTTATTGCCCACATTCCTCTAAGTCAGCTGTTTCATCCTTGATTACTTTTTTTTATTATATACAGTATCTCACAAAAGTGATTACACCCCTCATTTTTTTCTAAATAAATCATTATATCTTTTCATGTGACAGCACTGAAGAAATGACACTTTGCTACAATGTAAAGTAATAATTATACAACTTGTATAACAGTGTAAATTTGCTGTTCCCTCAAAATAACTCAACACACAGCCATTCATGTCTAAAGCACTAGCAACAAAAGTGAGTACACCCCTAAGTAAAAATGTACAAATTGGGCCCAACGTGTCAATATTTTATGTGGCCACCATTATTTTACCGCACTGCCTTAACCCTCTTGGGCATGGAGGTGACCAGGATGATGGATTTTGTTGTCGGAATATCCTACCGTGTGTATAAAGGCATTAGGCTTGTCTTCAGCAAACTGTTTGCTGGCTTTCTTGTGCATCATCTTTAAAAGAATCTTCCTTCTGGGATGACACAGTCATGCAGACCAATTTGATGCAGTGCGAGGCGTATGGTCTGAGCACTGACAGGCTGACCCCCCACTCCTTCAACCTCTGCAGCAATGCTGAAAGCACTCATACGTTTATTTCCCAAAAACAACCTCTAGATATGATGCTGAGCACATGCACTCAACTTCTTTGGTCTACCATGGTGAGGCCTGTTCTGAGTGGAACCTGTTCTGTTAAACTGTTGTATGGTCTTGGCCACCGTACCGAAACTCAGTTTAAGGGTTTTGGCAATCTTCTTATAACCTAGACCATCTTTATGTAGAGCAACAATTATTTTTTTCAGATCCTCTGGGAGTTCTTTGTCATGAGGTGCCATGTTTAACTTCCAGTGACCAGTATGAGAGAGTGAGATCGATAACACCAAATTTAACACACCTGCTCCCCATTCACACCTGAGACTTTGTAACTCTAACGACTCAAATGGCTAATTGGGCCCAATTTGCACATTTTCACTTAGGGTACTCACTTATGTTGCCAGCGATTTAGACATTAATGGCTGTGTGTTGATTTATTTTGAGGGGACAGCAAACTGACACTGTTATACAAGCTGTACACTCACTACTTTACAGTATAGCAAAGTGTAATTTCTTCAGTGTTGTCACATGAAAATATATAATTAAATATTTACAAAAATGTGAGGGGTGTACTCCCTTTTGTGCGATACTGGTATACTGGTGATGTATACACCTTTTTTATGTATGTACAAATTAAACCTATATGTTTTATACAATACAGTTTATCTACTTTTGACTTCAGTTGCCTTTAAAGTCCCATGAGTATCTAGGGGTTACCTACCTTCCTATTTTCAATCGTTTTTAACTATACTTTATCTGTAATGGTCATTTCTGGAATCAATGCAGTTGTCTTGCCTCATTCTTTGTAAGGTCAGCTTAAGGTTCCATGCACATTGGATGTTAAAATAAAGTTATAAAAACGCCAGTATCTTTGCAGCGAGTCTTTCAAAGTTTTTTAACGTATTTGCAATAGCGGTTTTCCGCATTATCGGTTTTTAACCACTTAAGGACCAGGCCTCTTTTTCAGACTTGGTGTTTACATGTTTAAAACAGTTTTTTTTGCTAGAAAATTACTTAGAACCCCCAAACATTTTATATTGTTTTTTTCCTAACACCATAGAGAATAAAATGGCGGTCATTTTCACACCGTATTTGCGCAGCGGTCTTACAAGCGCACTTTTTTTGAAAAAAAATCACTTTTTTGAATAAAAAAATAAGACAACAGTAAAATTAGCCCAATTTTTTTTATATTGTGAAAGATAATGGTACGCCGAGTAAATTGATACCCAACATGTCACACTTCAAAATTGTGCCCGCTCGTGGAATGGCGTCAAACTTTTAGCCTCAAAAATCTCCATAAGCGACATTTAAAAAATTCTACAGGTTGCATTTTTTGCGTTACAGAGGAGGTCTAGGGCTAGAATTATTGCTCTCGCTCTACCGATCGCGGCGATATCTCACCACCGTTTTCATATGCGGGCGCTACGCACGTATGCGCTCGCTTCTGTGCGCAAGCTCGTCGTGACGGGGTGTTTTTTAAAAAAAAAATGTTTTCTTATTTATTTTAATTGATTTTATTTATTTTTACACTGTTTTAAAAAAAAATAATAAATGGATCACTTTTATTCCTATTACAAGGAATGTAAACATCCCCTGTAATAAAAAAAAAGCATGACAGGTCCTCTTAAATATGAGATCTGGGGTCAAAAAGTCCTCAGATCTCATATTTGGGCTAAAATGCAACAAAAAAAAAGAAGAAAATCTGACATTTAAAAAAAATATACCTTTAAGAGGTATGGGCGGAAGTGAAGTTTTGACGTCGCTTCCGACCTCCTATGGTATAGAGACGAGTGGGGGCCATCTTAGCCTCACTTGTCTCTATGCCCAGCAGATGAAATGACCCGATCGCCTCCGCCGCTACCGACGGCTCCGGTAAGCGGCGGAAGGTGCGGGAGGGCGGCAGGAGGGGGGTGGCACCTCTCCCGCCGCCGATAGCGGTGATCTCGCGGCAAATCCGCCACTGAGACCACCGTTATCGTACAGCCGACCGCCGCCTGAAGAGATGGATATCTCGGTTGTGGCAGCAGCTGCTGGCGTTACCGAGATATCCCTCTTCAAAAATAGGACGTACATCGTCGTGCGACGGTCGGCAAGTGGTTAACTGGGTTTTTTTTCAAAAAAAATTTTTCAATGGATAATGGCTGGTGAGCAGCGTTTTTGAGCGTTTATTGACATTTATCAGCGTTTATGAGCGTTTGGCGTTTTTTGTGGTCAGAAAAATTACTCCTGAATGCGATTTTATGGCGTTCAGAAAACAGCCCATAAACTCCACTGCTGATAAACATCCAAAAACATCCATGTTTGCATGGACACATAGGATAACGTAGAGGGGAGTTTATGGGCTGTTAAAAAAAAAACACCCAAACTCTCAAAAATGGGCATTTATGCGTTTCAGTGTGAATAGAGCCTTAGGCCGCGTACACACGCGCGGACTGTTCGCCCAACCTTGTTCGGCAAACAGTTTGTCAAACAGTCCGCTCAAAATTTGCATGAGCGGACTTGCCCACACACGAGCGGACTGTTTGACGAACAAGGTTGGGCAAACAGTTCGCTCAACTTTTGAAATGAACGGACTCGCCCACGTAAGGAGGAGGCAAATCCGCCCATTTCGAGCGCGTGTACAGGTAGGCGGGGCCCGCGAAGGAGACGTCGCGGGCTCCGCCGCCTGGAATGGGCTTAAAGGGGAACCCCAACGCCGAAAAAAATCGGCGTGGGGTCCCCCCCAAGTCCACACCAGACCCTTGTCCGAGCACGCTACCCGGCCGGCCAGGAAAGGGGGGCGAGCGAGCGCGCCCCCCCTCCTGAGCCGTACCAGGCCGCGTGCCCTCAACATGGGGGGGTGCCTTGGGGAATGGGGGGCCGCGCGGCCCCCCCACCCCAAAGCACCTTGTCCCCATGTTGATGAGGACAAGGGCCTCTTCCCGACAACCCTGGCCGTTGGTTGTCGGGGTCTGCGGGCGGGGGGCTTATCGGAATCCGGGAGCCCCCTTTAAGAAGGGGGCCCCCGGATACCGGCCCCCCACCCTATGTGAATGAGTATGGGGTACAATGTACCCCTACCCATTCACATGTGAAATAAAGTACAAATAAAAACACAACACAGGGGAAAAAAATATTTTATTGCACAGCCGGGGGTCTTCCGTCTTCGGGGGTCTTCTCGCCGGACTCCTCCGCTATGTGTGTGTAGCTCTTTTGCTAGCGGAGGAGTCCGGCTTTCTTCCTCCCCGCCGCCGGCCTCTTCTCCCGACTTCGGGGGTCTTGTCCCCCTCTTCGGTTCTTCTGCCGGGCCACCGCGCCTGGTCCGGTGGCCCGGTCTTCTGTCGCCGTCTTCCGTTCTTCTGTCGCCGCCTTCGGTTCTTCTGCCGGGCCACCGCGCCTTCTTGTAGCTCTTTTACAGGCGGTGGCCCGGTCTTCTGTCGCCGCTGTCGCCTTCCGTTCTTCTTCTTGTTCTTCTCCAGGAGATGTTGACACGTCGCTCCCTCCGGCCGGAATGCCAGAGCCGCCCTGCGCTGTGACTTATATAGTGACAATGGGGCGGGGTCACATGGTATATGTCACATGGGTTGGTCACATGGGTTGATGTCACATGGGGACTATGACATCGTAAGGGGGCGGGGTCACCATGTGACCAACCCATGTGACATATACCATGTGACCCCGCCCCATTGTCACTATATAAGTCACAGCGCAGGGCGGCTCTGGCATTCCGGCCGGAGGGAGCGACGTGTCAACATCTCCTGGAGAAGAACAAGAAGAAGAACGGAAGGCGACAGCGGCGACAGAAGACCGGGCCACCGCCTGTAAAAGAGCTACAAGAAGGCGCGGTGGCCCGGCAGAAGAACCGAAGGCGGCGACGGAAGACGGCGACAGAAGACCGGGCCACCGGACCAGGCGCGGTGGCCCGGCAGAAGAACCGAAGAGGGGGACAAGACCCCCGAAGTCGGGAGAAGAGGCCGGCGGCGGGGAGGAAGAAAGCCGGACTCCTCCGCTGGCAAAAGAGCTACACACACATAGCGGAGGAGTCCGGCGAGAAGACCCCCGAAGACGGAAGACCCCCGGCTGTGCAATAAAATATTTTTTCCCCCTGTGTTGTGTTTTTATTTGTACTTTATTTCACAGGTGAATGGGTAGGGGTACATTGTACCCCATACTCATTCACATAGGGTGGGGGGCCGGTATCCGGGGGCCCCCTTCTTAAAGGGGGCTCCCGGATTCCGATAAGCCCCCCGCCCGCAGACCCCGACAACCAACGGCCAGGGTTGTCGGGAAGAGGCCCTTGTCCTCATCAACATGGGGACAAGGTGCTTTGGGGTGGGGGGGCCGCGCGGCCCCCCCCTTCCCCAAGGCACCCCCCCATGTTGAGGGCACGCGGCCTGGTACGGCTCAGGAGGGGGGGCGCGCTCGCTCGCCCCCCTTTCCTGGCCGGCCGGGTAGCGTGCTCGGACAAGGGTCTGGTGTGGACTTGGGGGGAACCCCCACGCCGATTTTTTTCGGCGTTGGGGTTCCCCTTTAAGCCCATTCCAGGCGGCGGAGCCCGCGACGTCTCCTTCGCGGGCCCCGCCTACCTGTACACGCGCTCGAAATGGGCGGACTTGCCTCCGCCTTACGTGGGCGAGTCCGTTCATTTCAAAAGTTGAGCGAACTGTTTGCCCAACCTTGTTCGTCAAACAGTCCGCTCGTGTGTGGGCAAGTCCGCTCATGCAAATTTTGAGCGGACTGTTTGACAAACTGTTTGCCGAACAAGGTTGGGCAAACAGTCCGCGCGTGTGTACGCGGCCTTAGGGGAAAATAACATAAATCACCATGAGTGATCATTGGTATGCTTTAGGGTTGATTTACTAAGTTAACCACTTCAGTCCCAGACCATTTTGCTGGCCAAAGACCAGACCACTTTTTGCGATTCGGCACTGCGCCACTTTACCTGACAATTGCGCGGTTGTGCGACGTGGCTCCCAAACAAAATTGACGTCCTTTTTTCCCACAAATAGAGCTTTCTTTTGGTGGCATTTGGTCACCCCTGCGGTTTTTATTTTTTGTGCTATAAACAAAAATACGAAAATTTGGAAAAAAACGCATTATTTTTTACTTTATCCCCCAAAAATATATAAAAAAACATTTTTTTCCCTCAGTTTAGGCCGATACGTATTTTTCTACATATTTTTAGTAAAAAAAATCGCAATAAGCGATTATTGATTGGTTTGCGCAAAAGTAATAGCGCTTACAAAATAGGGGATAGTTTTATGACTTTTTTTTTACTAGTAATGGCGGCGATCAGCGATTTTTATTGTGACTGCGACATTATGGTGAACACCTCAGACATTTTTGACACATTTTTGGGACCATTGTCATTTATACAGCAATCACTGCTATACAAATGCAGTGATTCCTGTGTAAATGACACTGGCAGTGAAGGGGTTAACCAGTGGGTGGCAGTGTAGGGGTTAAGTGTTCCTAGGGGTGTGTTACTAACTGTGGGGGGCTGGGCTTTCATTTAGTGAACACTGATCTCTGCTCCAATCACATGGAGCAGAGATCAGCGTCACTTGTTGCTAGGCAGAACGGGGAGATGTTGTTTACAACGGCATCTCCCAGTTCAGTCGCCCCGTGAGACGATCGCGGGTATGCGATCGAGTCCGCGGCACCCGCTTCCGGACTCACTCCCGATCGCAGGGCGGCATTTAAAATTGGATGTACCTGTACGCCAATATGCCTGCCCGTGCCATTCTGCCGACGTACATCGGCGTGCGCCAGTCGGGAAGTGGTTAAAGAAGTCTAGAAAGCTACTCACATAGCAAAGTTAATGTTGGTAAATAGGATGAACCTGCGTGTACTTTGAATATCCAATCATGTGCAGGGGAAATTACAATTTTTTTTTTCAGCACATGATTGGGTATTCAAAATGAACACAAGTTCCCCCGTATTTACTGATATTCACTTATCCAAGGGAACAGTTGCTATTACTTTAACAAATGAACCCCAATATATCAAAAGAGTCAACCCAGACAAATTAGGCTCCATGCACACTGAATGTTAAATTAACATTATAAAAACACCAGTAGCTTTGCAGTGAGTCTTTCCACGTTTTTTAACGTTTTTGCAATAGCGTTTGCGTTTTTAGCATTTTTCCATGTTAGCATTCTTGAGCGTTTTTTTTTTATTTTTTTCAATGGATAAAAAATGTTAAAGAACGCCGGTGAGCCCCGTTTTAGAGCGTTTATCTATGTTTATTAGCGTTTATAAGCATTTGGTGTTTTTTGTGGTCAGAAAAATGACTCCTGAACGCGATTTTATGGCATTCAGAAAACAGCCCATAAACTCCACTGTTGACAAACATCCAAATGCATCCATGTGTGCATAGGATAACATAGAGGGGAGTTTATGGGCTGTTAAAAAAAATGCCAAGACTCCCAAAAACAGCCGTTTAAGAGCTTGAAGCATGAAGCCTTACACATATGCATTGGACACTTCCTCGTGAAAAACATTTATCCTTTTCACTGCAGGAACTGTTTTTTTAATTTATACGTACAAAAAAAGGGTTTTTTTAATTTAATTTAATTTAATTTTATTTAAGTTTTTTCGCACACATATTGAAACCTGTAAAATAAAACAATGGTGCTTGCAAATTTAGGCCTAATTTTTCATAATTTTTGCACACAAACCTATATTTTTTAGTATCAAATAAACTACCATTATGCTTAATGTGCACAAACACAATATAATTGCCATTTTTCAGATAAGACTTGAGAACAAGTATATGTCGATTAAGTAGATATCAAATATGTCAAGCCTTAAAATTGCAAACATACTTAAAATTTACCATAGGCGATGCTTTAAAAACCTTAACAGCTCATCAGTTTAGAGGTAACTATAAATAAAAGAATGATTCCTCTCACTGCTAATGTTTTTACTTAGTCACCTAGGACTTGCATCCTACGTGTGTGTATGTGTAGAGAGGTTTTTGTTTTCTTGTTTATATTATTTTGCTTTTTTTTTTGTTTAGTTTTTTGCTTATTTTTTATTTTAAAAAAAATTTGCGGGGGGGGGGGGTTCAGAAGTCCTGGCTGAAAAACACTGGCCAGGTGATAGATTCTCTTCTCTTTAATGAGACATGCCAGCTTTATCATTGCATCGTGGCGCACATTGGCAACCTGTAGAAGTGATTGAGTGGCTTTAAAGCCACCCAAATTGCTTCAACAACAAGTGCCATGGCCACGGCACCTTTCAGGGGGGAGGGGGGTGCAGTTACCTGGATAATCAGGTATCTGCACCCACTTCCGGGACAGACCGCCGCAGATGCCCCACCCCCCGTTGTGTTCTGGGAAACACACAGTTCCCAGGACACAGCGGGGACCAGCAGAGACACGCAGCGCGACTCGCGCATGCGCAGTAGGGAACCGGGCAGTAAGGCTGCAACGCTTCACTTCCCGATTCCCTGACAGAGGATCTGCCGCCGACATCGCTGGACCCTGGGACAGGTAAGTGTCAATTTATTAAAAGTCAGCAGCTGCAATATTAGTAGTTGCTGGCTTTTAATATTTTTTTTTTTTTAGGTGCAGAACCGCTTTAAATTATAAAACAAATCCAGGACAGCTATTGCAGTCATCAGAATGTTTTACCATTTCAAGGCCACGATGTGTGGGAGACATCATTGCCATGGAAAAAGTTAATAAAACACTCCAACCAAAATTGTAAATTAAGCTATAAAGTACATACAAGGGTCACAGCACATCTCAGTACTCAGTTGCTTCAGTTTTCATCAGTTTGCTCCAGTTCCAGCTCCAAAAAAGTAATACTGATACATTCCTTTTTCGTGCAAGAGAACACCACTACTAAATTTTATTTATTTATCGTGCACAAAGGTGAACGCAGGCATCGATACACCACACATGTGATGTATCACCGCGAATGTCAGATCGAGAGCAATAATTCTAGCACCAGACCTCCTGTGTAAATCTGTAAAGGCTTTTAAAACATTGCGTATGGATAATATAATGTAGTTAGTTTGTTGTCATTGGTATTTATTTACTCGGTGTAACATCATCTTTTGGATTTTACCAAACAATAGGGTATTATTTTGTGTTTTTGTGGATTAAGATTCATTTAAGTGTTTTTTTCCCCAAAAAATTGTATTTGAAAAACTGCTACGCAAATACTGTGTGACATAACAAATTGCAAAACCCACAATTTTATTTTTTAGGGCCTCTGCTTTAAATATATAATGTTTGGGGGTTTTAAATATTTTTTTTTAGCAAACTAGCAAATATTGATTTTTACATGTAAATAAAATGTGTCAGAAAAAGGCCTGGCCTTCAAGTGTTTAAATAGCCCTTGCTGAGGTGATGGATCTACATCTAATGGCCAATCAATAGGCAGGCACATTAGATCCTCATGTGAAACCGAGTCTACAATCAACCCATTGTACTGGGTTTTCTCCTCTTCTCTTGTACCCCTGCACTCACCCTGGGTGGGTCTTTATAGCAGCCATATTCCACTACAGATTACAAGCATGAAGAATTACCTTGTACTGTGCTCCTGAAGAAGCATTTCCAAGAAACATGTTGATAGAGATCTCTACTCCTCCCCTGCTACATTAGCATTTCTAATAACACAGTGATGCATTGAAGAGTAGGACCACTAAAGTAGGCTTACTAATACCAAAACAGCTAATGGGTCCTGAAGGGGAATATGTACAAGTACGAAAACATATTATCCCATCTCTGATGGTTTCTATTGTGACAAAACTCGTAAGGCCGAACCTGCGACATATGACGTCAGCACGCTGGATGCCGCAGAAATCTTTTTGGTTTAAAACAAAGCGTTGTTACTTCATGATACATGTGAGTTGACTACTTTAACCACTTAACAACCGGCCCACAGCCGAATGACGGCTACAGGGCGGTTGTTTAACTCTGAGAGGCCGTCATATGACGTCCTCCCAGAATTCCTCTCTCGCGCGCCCCCTGGGGGCATGCATTCGAGAGCATCCGTGACTGCCGGGTGCCTGGGCCGTTTACCACGTGATCGCTCCGTCAAATGATGAAGTGATCACTTGTAAACAAAGCAGTGTCATGTTATGACGCTGGTTCCTCCCTCCCCTCTCTGTACCGATCGGTACAGCGGAGGGGGAAGAGATCAGTGTCAGCAGCGCTGTGGGCTGCATCTGCAGTGCCCACATCGCTGCTCACCGAATTTAACCCCTCAATTCCCTGCCAATACTTTGCAATTCCCTGCCAATACTCTGCAATTCCCTGCCAATACTTTGCAATACCAGTCAATACTCTGCAATACCAGCTAATACTCTGCAATACTCTGCCAATATTCTGCAATACTCTGCCAATACTCTGCAATACCAGCCAATACTCGGCAATACCCGCCAATACTCTGCAATACCAGCTAATACTCTGCAATACCAGCTAATACTCTGCAATATCCACCAATACTCTGCAATACCAGCTAATACTCTGCAATACCAGCCAATACTCTGCCAATACCCGCCAATACTCTGCAATGCCAGCCAATACTCTGCAATGCCAGCCAATACTCTGCAATACCAGCCAATACTCTGCAATACCAGCCAATACACTGCAATACCCGCCAATACACTGCAATACCCGCCAATACTCTGCAATACCCGCCAATACTCTGCAGTACCCGCCAATACTCTGCAGTACAATTCCAGCCAATACTCTGCAATACCCTGCCAATACTCTGCAATACCCTGCCAATACTCTGCCATAAATTGCCATACCCAGAGATACACAGCCATACTCGGAGATACCCTGCCATACTCGGAGTTACCCTGCAATATCCAGCCATACTCGGTGATACCCTGCAATATCCAGCCATAGACGCCCCCCTCCCGCTGCCCTCCGGTGCTTCTACCGACTCGCCAATACGATCAAAGCCAGAATCTTTTTTATTTTTTTTATTTCAGGCTTCCCAGCTTAGAGGTGAGATGTGGGGTCTTATTGACCCCATATCTCACTGTAAAGAGGACCTGTCATGCCATATTCCTATTACAAGGGATGTTTACATTCCTTGTAATAGGAATAAAAGTGATCAAAAAATTTATTTTTGAGGAAAAAAATGTCAAACTAAAATAAATAAAGTAAAATGAACAATAAAAAAATAAAACATTTTTTAAAGCGCGCCTGTCCCCATGTGCTCGCATGCAGAAGCGAACGCATACGTAAGTCCCGCCTACATATGAAAACTGTGTTCAAACCACACGAGAGGTATCGCTGCGAACGTTAGAGCGAGAGCAATAATTCTGGCCCTAGACCTCCTCTGTAACTCAAAACATGTAACCAGTAAAAAAAATGTAAAGCGTTGCCTATGGGGATTTTTAAGTAGCAACGTTTGGCGCCATTCCACGAGCGTGTGCAATTTTGAAGAGTGACATGTTAGGTATCTATTTACTCGGCATAACTTCATCCTTCACATTATGCAAAAATTGGGCTAACTTTACTGTTTTTTTTTTTTTTTTAAGTACAAAACTGTTTTTTTCCAAAAAAAATGCGTTCGAAAAATTGCTGCGCAAATACCGTGTGAGATAAAAAGTTGAAACGACCACCATTGTATTCTCCAGGGTGTTTTCTAAAAAAACATATATAATGTTTTGGGGTTCTATGTAGTTTTCTAGCAAATAAATGATAATTTTTACATGTAGGAGAGAAATGTCAGAATTGTCCTGGGTGCTCCAGAACGCCTGATGGCGCTCCCTGCATGTTGGGCCTCTGTATGTGGCCACGCTGTGTAAAATTCTCACACATGTGGTATTGCCATACTCGGGAGTAATAGCAGAATGTGTTTTGGGGTGTAATTTGTGGTATGCATATGCTGTGTGTGAGAAATAAACTGATAATAGGACAATTTTGTGAAAAAAAAAAGTAAAAAAAATCTTGATATTGCAAAGAATTGTGGGAAAAAATTACAACTTCAAAAAACTCATCATGCCTCTTACTAAATACCTTGGAATGTCTTATTTCCAAAAAGGGGTCATTTGGGGGGTATTTGTACTTTTATGGCATGTTAGGGTCTCAAGAATTGAAATAGGCCGTCAGTACTTCAGGTGTGATCAATTTTCAGATATTGGCACCATAGCTTGTGGACTCTATAACTTTCACAAAGACCAAATAATATCCACAAATTTGTACTTATTTTTACCAAAGATATGTAGTGGTATAAATTTTGTCCAAAATGTATGAAGAAAAATCACTAATCTGCTAAATTTTATAACAGAAACGAAGAAAAATTCATTTTTTTACAGAATTTTCAGTCTTTTTTCTTTTATAGCACAAAAAATAAAAAACCCAGCGGTGATTAAATACCACCAAAAGAAAGCTCTATTTGTGTGAAAGAAAAGGACAAACATTTCACATGGGTACAGTGTTGCATGACTGAGTAATTGTCATTCAAAATGTGAGAGCACCGAAAGCTGAAAATTGGTCTGGTTATTAAGGGTGTTTAAGTGCCCAGTGGTCAAGTGGTTAATAAATGTTTGATTTTTAAGTGAACTTATTATTCTATGGAGGCTTTTTTAGTTCTATGAGGATATATCCATATGGCCTGGATCTGTGCTGGTTAGTAAGTGATTATTTAACCCTTGGAATACTGGTGCCATTGGAGTGATCAGATGATTTGTATTACCTTGAGCTTTGGTGGCCACTCTATAATTTGAAGGTTCTTGATATCCGGTAAGAGGGTTGAGTGGAACACTTTGGTGCTGAGTGCTGTCTTCCATCACAATTGAAGCTGGGTTCTTCTATTTCATCTTTACATGGATCCAGTAGTTTGAATACTGACAAATTGAAATGTGTATGGACTTTTTATTATAACATTATAAGTCCTGCATATGTCGATTTTTAGTGTTATTTAGGATCCTGATCAAATGGTCTTTGTTTGCTGGCTATTACTATTGATTATGTAATATTTGTGTATTAACATAAAGCAGATACGTCTTTATATACAAGTACGGAGGCTTAATAGGGCAATTTTTTATATTGTGGACAAAAAAAAAACAACAAATTTTTATGTAATAATACCAAAAGCCATTTTTATTCTTTATGCTGTGATGTACCTTAAAAGTCTGTTATGGTGTTTTGGTACTACCGGTTTGGCGGTTTGGATGTAGAACCTCTCTAAAGAACAGCCCACCCCCTGGGTTGCCAGGTTGTCTTTTTAAGATTCATGAAAAACTTCCTTAGTACATTTTTTACACTAATGGCTAGAGAATTAAGTGGTAGAATCTCGACTTCAACACCTTGCATCAAACTGTAGCCAACTGTAATGGCAACAGTGAAAATACATTGGGAACTACAAGTGCAGAATCTTGGCAGTGAAACCTCAAAGTGAAGACAAACTCATTTGTGGACATTGATGTGTCATATTCTGCAGAAGGCTCAGTTTTTAGTTTTGGCTCGATTGAGCCCGTAGTGTTAGGTTCTCTGTGTTAAAACCATACGTTTATTTCTTGAATAATGCAGCTAAAGAAAAATTTGAACATCTTACATTTAGAGACAAACTCTGAATAGTGTTGCTTTACTTGTGTCTAATTAATAACTGATGTTATAGCAATATATTTTAAAATATTTAAATGCAATTAGTGAACAACAAAGAATAACGATATGCAATTATTTCCCTGCTGTGGTTAACGAATGATTCTGCAACATTGCCACTAATCTCTGCTCACACATTAGTATAATTCATACCCACAAGTTCATCTGAGGTCTAAGCGCGTTATACGGGTGCATTACAGGATAGTTTTCATATAATGTCTCCAATTTACACATCTATCAATTTTACAAAACCCGACTGAAGTCATAATTGAAAAGTATTGGCTCTAATTATGAAAGTACAAGAGTAATAAATGAGCAGACTTCTACTTTTTTTTTCCCAAATAAAAAGACTGATGAGTTTATTAACCAGTCAAGCATGAGCTTCATATTAATCATGAATTTTATGTATCGTGACGGCATTATCTTTATTGCCCAGACACACACACACACAGAGTATGATGACTCAATGTGAATGATTTTATTCCTTTATGTGAAAGAATAAAGCCAAAATACAGATTCAAGGAAACCAGAGCACAGATCTTGGTACTATGGCAAATTACTGCTGCAAAGGATTCTGGGTAGCTTTCAAATCATGTTGATCCCTTGTTGTAGAATTAGGGATTTAACGAAACATGAAAGACAACCGTTTTATCGTTATATTTGGTGGGCTAAGAGATACAATTGAAAAGCAAGTTAATTAATATGAGGAATAATTTATATTGAATTTTAAGTGATTGTAAATGGTTTTACAAATGCAGTGTCTGAGATTAAATATTATGTTTTTTATGGATTTCTAGTGACTTGTTGTTCATAGACTTGTCCACCATCATGCAGTTTATACTCTGCATCAACACTTGTATTCCCTGTTGTACAAATAAGCGCTAACACCTTTGTATCGGTAAGTGTTAGTCCCTCTTTTAAATAGTTTCCTATTTAAAGTCTCATTGCAAGTAGAAGAGTTCATACTTGTGTGCAGGGGCGGACTGACAACTCATGGGGCCCCCAGGCAATAGGAGATTATGGGGCCACACAGTATATGCATACACACACAGTATACATACACATCATACATACACACACAATATACATATACAGTATACATACACACAGAACACACATACAGACACACAGTATACATACACACACACACACACACACAGTATACAGACACATACAGACACACAATATACACACACACACATACACACACACACAGTATACACACACAGTATACGCATACATACACAGACAGAATACACATACATATACACACAGTATACACACACAGTATACACATACAGTCACACGCACAGTATACACCTACATGCACACAGTATACACATACATATACACACAGTATACACACACACAGTATAAAAAATACATACACACACAGTATACCCATACATAAACACACAGTACACACACACACAGTATACCCATACATGTACACACATACTATATATATATATATATATATATATATATATATATATATATATATATATATATATACATATATATATATATACATACACATACATATACACACAGTATACACACATACAGGCACACGCACAGTATACACGGACATGCACACAGCATACGCACAATGTCCAATGCAATATTCCCAATGCACACATTCCTGCAGAAATGCCTGTATTTTCAGTTGGGTGCTGAAGTGACTATCGGCTAGAACCACATATAGTCATAGAAAGAGAATGTCACCAGCACACCGGGATCTCCAAAACTGAGCCCAAAATTTTAATCAATGGTCACATAGTTAAAAAAAAAAAGTGATGTTTTGGAGCCACGCAGGACCCCTTCATCAGGTATGTGACACAGTATACACATACACACAGTATACACATAAATACTCACACAGTATATACACAGACACATGCACAGTATACATATACACACAGACACACAGTATACACACAGTATACACATACATATATACACACAGACACACAGTATACACACAGTATACACACAGTATACACATACATATATACACACAGACACACAGTATATACACAGTATACACACACACACACCAGCACTTTCCATCTAGAAATCATCCTGATAGAACACACTGTTCCTGCCCCATCTTCCTGTCATGCTGGTACTTGTAGTGCCCCAGTATCTCACAGACACATTAGTTGATAATGTAGGAGAGGAGGGAACTGTGCCCGTCTGTACTGGTGGGCAGGTAATGAGTAGGGAGATGTAGCAGAGATTGGGGGAGACATTCAGAAAGTCCTTCCTCCAGAAGCAGTGCACTTATTACACAGAAAAACAACCGAATCGTCTCAGAGACAGGAGGAGCCATGCTAGAGAAAACACATCCTCCTCCCCGCTCACCAGGGTAAGCCACTGACAAGAATACATTTAGCTGGGGCAATTAGCTTACCTTCTATCAGGCAGCCATCCGTACCCACACTGCAGGCTGTTTCCCCTACTCTCTCTCCTCCAGCAGTCTGTATCTCCTCTGCTACAGACAAATAAGCCGCCCTGGAGAAGGGGGGCGTATACAGTGTGTTTCTATTGGCTGAGGAAGTACTGGAGAGTAGACATGTGCAAAAGGAAAAAATTTGTTTCGTTTCGTTTCGTTTTAATTCGTTAATTAATTAATTTAGTTTAGTTATATTCGTTAACTTCCTTAAATTCCTTTTCGGATTTCGTTTAGTTTTCTACCGAATTTGAAAAATCAGCCACATTCGAAAATATTTCTACCGGATTCAAAATGATTTCAACATGATTCGACATTATTTCAACCACATTCGAAAATATTTTGTGACCCGAATTTAGGGCCATGTATCTCGGGGTCACTTGGTGCTAGACACAAATTTGGATATGTTGTAGTGCTAGTACTATTGTGGTTGCATACCAAATTTGGGGTTTGGGCACATATCTCGGGGTCACTCATAACTAGAAACCCCAAATTTGGTATGCAAACACAATAGTACTAGCACTACAACATATCCAAATTTGAAGTGTCTAGCACCAAATGACCCCGAGATACATGTCACAAAATATTTTCGAAGTCGGTTGAAATAATGTTGAATCATGTTGAAATTATTTCGAATGCATTTGAAATTATTTCAACATGATTCAACATTATTTCAACTGCATTCGAAATGATTTCAACATGATTCAACATTATTTCAACCGCATTCGAAAATATTTTGTGACCCGAATTTAGGGCCATGTATCTTGGGGTCACTTGGTGCTAGACACTTCAAATTTGGATATGTTGTAGTGCTAGTACTATTGTGTTTGCATACCATTGCATAGCTATAAGTGACCCCGAGATATGTGGCCCCAAAATCGGATCGCAAAATGTTATTAGTTATTAGAGCAGAGAATGACATTTTGCGACCCGATTTTGGGGCCACATATCTCGGGGTCACTTATAGCTAGAAACCCCAAATTTGGTATGCAAACACAATAGTACTAGCACCAAGTTACCCAGAGACACATGGCCCTAAAGTCGGGTCACAAAATATTTTCGAATGCGGTTGAAATAATGTCGAATCATGTTGAAATCATTTCGAATGCAGTTGAAATAATGTCGAATCATGTCGAATTCATTCAAATTCATTCGTTATATTTATTTCGTATTCTTTGTAATTTGTTATTTTTTTATTCGGACATTCGGATGCATCCGAATGTCCGAAAGATGCAAAATTTGGCCGAATTTCGATTCGTTACGAAACTAATTGCACAAGCCTACTGGAGAGGTAGGGCAGCTATAATCTCAGGATTTTCAGGCCAAAAGGATGTCAGTAAAGGGACATTTCAGGGACAGATGTAAAAAAAAAACCACAGATTTTTACATACTGTCCCTGGTTTTACTGAGGCTGGCAACCCTAACGGGGCCCCCTAGTGGTCCGGGGCCCTGAGGCAGTGCACTTCAGACAGTGTCATAACCACTTCAACCCGGGAATATTTGGCTGCTCAATGACCAGGCCGTTTTTTGGGATATGGCACTGTGTCACTTTAACTGACAATTGCGTGGTCATGCAACGCTGTACCCAAACAAAATTGACGTCCTTTTTTCCCCACAAATAGAGCTTTCTTTATTTCATCACCTCTTCGGTTTTTATTTTTTGCTCTATAAACAAAAGAATAGAGACAATTTTGAAAGAAAAAAACAATATTGTTTACTTTTTGCTATAATAAATATCCCACTTTTAAAAACAAAACAATTTTTTTCCTCAGTTTAGGTCGATATGTATTCTACGTATTTTTGGTAAAAAAAATCACAATAAGCATATATTGCAGTGATGGCGAACCTTGGCACCCCAGATGTTTTGGAACTACATTTCCCATGATTCTCATGCACTCTGCAGTGTATTTGAGCATCATGGGAAATGTAGTTCCAAAACATCTGGGGTGCCAAGGCTCGCCATCACTGGTATATTGATTGGTTTGTGCAAAAGGTATAGCTTCTACAAAATAAGGGATAGATTTATGCCTTTTTTATTTATTTATTTACTAGTAACGGCAGTGAGCTGCGGTTTTTATCTGGACTGCAATATTGCGATGGACAAATTGGACACTTTTGACAGATTGACAATTATACAGCGATCAGCTGTAGCCACTGATTACTGTATAAATGTCACTGGCAGGGAAGGGGTTAACACTAGGTGGCGATCGAGGGGTTAACTGTGTTCCCTAGGTGTGTTCTAACTGTAAGATGGATGGGACTGTCTAGGAGGAGAGAGAGATCAGTGTTCATACTTAGTAGAACACAGGATCTGTCTCTACTCCACTGAATGAACCTGGATTTGTCAGATTCCGGCTCTCGCTCTGTCAAGAGCAATCGTGGGTGCCCTGCAGTCATCGCGCCCATTGGGCACTTGCGTTGGCTCTGGGCAAACGCTGTGGGTGCTCACCCCTAGTGGCCAAAAGGCGAAGCGAAATGAGGTAACGTTGTCTTGTGTGTCTCGTGTGTGTGTGTGTGTGAATATGTATGTATGTATGTGTGTGTGTATGTGTGTGTATATATATATATATATATATATATATATACATACAGTTGTGCTCATAAGTTTACATACCCTGGCAGAATTGATGACTTCTTGCCCATTTGTTAGAGAATATGAATGATAAGACAAAAACATTTCGTTCACTCATGGTTAATGTTTGGCGGAAGCCATTTATCATCAATCAACTGTGTTTACTCTTTTTAAATCACAATGACAACAGAAACTACCCAAATGAAGTTTACATACCCTAGTGATTTTGGCCTGATAACATGCACACAAGTTGACACAAAGGGGTTTCATCCAGTGCTGCACTGACATCTGCAGGAAAAGGTAGTTGAACTGTATAAAACAGGAAAGGGTTATAAAAAAAATCTAAGGAATTGAGAATGCCAAAAAGCAGTGTTCAAACTCAAATCAAGAAGTGGAAAATGAGGGGTTCTGTTGAAACCAAACCACAGGCAGCTAGACCAACTAAACTTTAAGCCACAACTGGCAGGAAAATTGTTTGGGATGCAAAGAAAAACCCACAAATAACTTCAGGTGAAATACAGGACTCTATGAAAACATGTGGTGTGGCTGTTTCAAGATGCAGATTAAGGAGGCACTTAAAGAAAGATGGGCTACATGATCGAGTCACCAGAAGAAAGCCATTACTACGCAAATGCCACAAAGTATCCTTTATAATACACCAAACAGCACAGAGACAAGCCTCAAACCTTCTGGCACAAAGCCATTTGAAGTGACCAAAACGTAGCTTTTTGGCCACAATCATAAACGCTACATTTGGAGAGGAGTCAACAAGGCCTATGATGAAAGGTAGGTGGATCGCTGATGTTTTGGGGATGAGCTACAAAGGCACAGAAAATTTGGTAAAAATTGTTATCAAGATGAATGCAGTATGTTATTAAAAAATATTGGAGGAACATTTGCATTCGGTCATCAGCCAGGAAGCTGTGCATGGGACGTACTTGGACTTTCCAACTTGACTGATCCAAAACACATGGCCAAGTCGACCTGTCACTTGGCCATGTGTTTTAGATCACATCAGAATAAAGTGAAGGTTCTGGAGTGGTCATCTCAGTCTCCTAAACTCAGTATAATTGAGCTATGGGGG
Organism: Lithobates pipiens; assembly: GCF_037356315.1. Lineage (NCBI taxonomy): Eukaryota > Metazoa > Chordata > Amphibia > Anura > Ranidae > Lithobates > Lithobates pipiens. Next base: position 181,849,548 of record NW_027507787.1, read on the forward strand.
AGATCTCAAATGTGCAGCTCATGCAAGACAGCCCATGAATTTACAGGAACTGGAAGCTTTTTGCCAAGAGGAATGGCAGCTTTACCATCTGAGAAGATAAAAAGCATTATCCACAAATACCACAAAAGACTTCAAGCTGTCATTGATGTTAAAGGGAGCAATACACGGTATTAAGAACGGGGGTATATAAACTTTTGATCAGGGTCATTTGGGTAGTTTCTGTTGCCATTATGATTTTAAAAAGAGTAAACACAGTTGCTTGATAATAAATGGCTTTAGACAAACACCAAGCATGAGTGAAAAAAAATTTTTTGTGTTATTTATATTCTCTGAAAAATGGCCAAGAAATCATAAATTCTGCCATTGTATGTAAACTTATGAGCACAACTGTATATATATATATATATATATATATATATATATATATATATATATATATTCTGCATCCAGTGTAGCCTATATCTACAGTGCAGTACGTGGTGTTTCTAATACACTTCAGGCAGTGTATACAGTATCTAATACAGTGTTCACAGTGTCTACTACACTTCTGGTGGTGTACACAAAACAGTGCAGCCGTAGTGCGGTTTCTTCTACTTTTCTGGTGGTGTACACAGTGTATACAGTTTCTACTACACTTCTGGTTGTGTACACAGTACACAATACAGTGCAGCCATAGTACAGTGTACAGTGTCTACTACACTGCTGGTGATGTATACAGCATAAAATACAGTGCAGCCATAGTGCACTTGCTAATACAGTGTAGGCAGTGTAAACAGTATCTAATACAGTGTGTAGAGTTTCTACTAAACTTTTAGTGTTGTACACAATACAGTGCAGCCGTAGTGCAGTTTCTACTACTTTTCTGGTGGTATACACAGTATCGAATACAGTGTACAGTGTCTACTACACAACTGGTGATGTATACAGCGTAAAATACAGTGCAGCCATAGTGCACTTGCTAATACAGTGCAGGCGGTGTAAACAGTATCTAATACAGTGTGTAGAGTTTCTACTAAACTTCTAGTGGTGTACACAGTATCTAATACAGTGTAGTGAGGTGTTGCAAAACAAAATATACATCATGTCCGGAAGGCCACCAAGCAGAGGCAGATGCTTATAGGCCACTAAAAGAGGGCAAGCAGCATTTGTGTCTACAGTCAACAGTGCTGGTCGTGGACATGGTGCATCCTCTGCAGGTGACCGTGGGGCACGCTTGTCCTTTTTTTCTGCTGCTGGTAGTGTTATTGAGCCAGAACATGCAGAAGAGTTGGTGGACTGGATAACAAAGCCATCCTCATCCTCTGTTACCAAGGCTCGGAGTAGTTTGCCTTCCAATGCAGCTGCCAAAGTGGCCTATTTCACCGGCTCCTTATCCACAGTCACTCCTTCCATAGCCCCACCATCATGCACGGAAGAGTCCCCAGAACTATTCGACCAGTGTCAGGAGGATGCGCAGTGATTTGAAGGCTCAGAGGTTGAGGAAGGGAGTAATGTGAGCCTAGAGAGAGGAGGTGCCCAAGAAGGACAAGATACTGGCAGTCATGTTCCCCCAGCTGCAGCATATTGCAGCATACTGCCAAGTTTGCTTCAGTGATGAGGAGTAAGGGGATGATGAGGGCACTTACTCTACATGGGTGCCTGAAAGAAGAAAGGAGGAGGCACAACTCCAACGAGGAAGGATGGCCTCTAGGGGGCAGCTTAATGGCAGCCACCCTATTGCATCACACCGCAGAGCTCTGCAGGTGAAGGACGCTGCTGACTCCCTGCTGACTTTTAAAAGTACCTTGGTGGGGGCCTTTTTCGACACGCCTGCAGCAGATCGCATTGTTGCTGTTTGCAACCTATGTCTGAAGCGGATCAAGCATGGCCAGAACAGCAGCTGCTTGGGCACCACATGTTTGACCAGACATATGATGACCTGCCATGCAGTCTGTTGGCAACAGTACTTGGAAGACCCACATCAAAGAAAATAGGTGGACTTCTCTTTGTTCCTCATCTGGGATCTACAACCCCACTATACCTCCAATCCTCTCAAAAACCTACACTGAGAGGAAAGAAGGTATAGCGATAGGTGTCCCAAGTACTCTTGCAGCCAATCTGGTAGCAGTACACCACAATCTGATTTTAGCAGGAAAATTTCCCTACCCCAGTTCCTGAACTGTAAAAAAGAAATTTGGTCCCAGAAATCCACATGCTCAGCGTCTGAATGATAGCTTGGCTAAATTGCTAGCACTGCAACTGCTGCCTTTTCAACTGATAGACTCTGCCCCCTTTGTGAATTTGTGGAATGTGCTGTACCTCAGTGGCAGTTTCCAAAACGCCATTTCTTTTCATGGAAGACCATTCCAGCTCTCTACCGACATGTGGAAGGCAATGTTTTGGCCTCGATGGACAGGGCGGGCAGCATTAAGGTGCATATTACCGCTGACTCATGGTCCAGCAGGCATGGGCAGGGACTTTCCTTCATGGCGTACTAGGTAACTCTGCTGGCAGCTGGGAAGGATGCAGGACAGGGTTCATTATTGTTTGAGCTTGTTCTGCAACCACGCCTCCACAATGCTAGTGGTGATTCTGCCACAGCTCTCTCCTCCACCCCTCCTCTTCTTCTTCCTCTATGGCCTCTTCTGCATATTTGTCCTCTGAACCAGTGGTGCTTCGTAAGCATTCAAGGATCTACGCAAGCTGTCAGGCAAAAAGAGGGGACAGGAGTCACACTGTGGCAGAGATTCTGTCAGCTCTGCAGGTGCGGGCTCAGAGGTGGTTGACGCCATGCCAGCTTCAGCCAGGAATGGTTGTATGCGACAATGGCACCAACCTTCTCTCCGCCCTCCAACAGGAACACTTGACCCATGTTCCATGTTTGGCATACATCTTGAATTTGGTGGTGCAGCGGTTCTTGAGCAGGTACCCAGACTTACAGGATCTCCTGAGGCAGGCCAGAAAAGTCTGTGGCCATTTCCGCCGGTCATACAATGCCAGTGCTTGGCTGGCTGACATTCAAAGGGAATACAACCTGCCCACCAACTGTCTCATTTGTGACATTCCCACCAGGTGGAACTCAATGTTGGCTATGCTGCAGCAGCTGCACATGCAGCAGAAGGCCATCAATGAGTACCTGTGCAAGTATGGCACCAGGACAGGATCAGGGGAGCTTGGCTTCTTTTCCCCACAACAGTGTCTACTAAACAAGGATGCATGCACTGTCACCATTTGAGGGGGCCACAGGGATGGTGAGCAGCGACAATGCATGTATCAGTGACACTGTCCCTCTCATCTATTCTTGGAATAATGGACAGGGCACTTGAGGCAGAACAGGAAGACTTCCTTACCTCTCAAAGCCACCTTTATCCAGATAGCATTCCGCCAAACACACAGGAAGAAGAAGAGGAGGAGGAGGATTGTGCCAGCATGGACGTGGAGGATAACACTCAGCAGCAGTTTTCAAGGGATAGTTTTCAGTCTCCAGAAATCCAAGGGGTTGTACCTGGCTGGGAGGAGGTTGTTACGGATCGTGATCCTTAGTGACCCAGAGGACTCTGAAATGAATGCCTCTGCAAACGTGCATGGCCTCCCTGATTCTGCAAAGTCTGTGAAAGAACCCTAGGATTTGTGGTATCAAGGAGAGGGATCATTACTGGCTGGCAACCCTTCTTGATCCATGTTACAAGGGTAAGGTTGCAGAACTCATCCTGCATTTTCAGAGGGAGCAAAGGATGAAACATCTTCAGGAGGCCTTGATTTGTGCAATGCATTTTCAGACCCTGGGAGGTTACAATTTCCCGATCCTGGTTGCTGAGGATTCGTTCAGTCAGATGAAGAGCAGTGGAGAAGGTGGCCGGCTGACCGATGCCTTTCAACTATTTTTCAGTCCTCAATGAAAGGTCTGATTGGTTCAAGCAACCATTGCCAGCATCTGCATTACATGGTATAGGAATATCTAGGGGCAAGAGCAGACTTGGAGACCTCTCCAACAGAGCATCCACTGGGTTACTGGGTCTTCGGTTTGCAGCCAACATGCAAACAGGCAAAAAATAGCCAACAATGTCCTAGCCACCAGTAACAGGTTTGGGATTGGGCATATAGGTCTGGCAATTTTTTGAATGATTTCCTTAAGTACCCTCGGGTGCAAGCCATCTGGTCCCAGTGATTTATTAATGTTAAGTTTCCCAAGTCTATTTCTAATTCTTGTTTCTGCTCCTGTGTTGGCACATCCTGATTCTATGTTGCCTTTTATCCTAGAAGTTGATGCTTCTGAGACGGAAGTTGGCGCCCTTCTGTCTCAACGTCCTAACTCTGAGAGCGCTATGCATCCTTGTGGCTACTTTTCCAAGAAATTGACACCTGCTGAGTGCAATTATCTGATTAGTGACAGAGAGCTGTTGGCGATCATTTTAGCCCTGAAAGAATGGAGACATCTCCTTGAAGGTACCACTGTGCCCGTTCTTATTCTTACTGACCATAAGAATCTTACATTCTTGTCTGAGGCTAAGTGACTCTCTCCCAGAAGGGCGCGATTTGCTCTTTTCTTGTCGAGCTTTAATTACATTGTCTCATTCTTACCCGGTACTAAGAATGTAAGGGCTGATGCCTTGTCACAACAATTTTCCTCCACTTCCAAGTCGGAGTCATTTCCGGTTCCTATGATTCCTCCTGATAGTATCTTGGCTACGGTTCGCACCAGTCTTACTTCTCCTTTGGGTGACAAAATTCTTGCTGCTCAGGTCCATGCTCCTCCTGATAAACCTTGTGACCACTGCTTTGACCCAGATCTTTCGCTTACATGGGCTACCCAAGGTGATTGTCTCGGATAGGGGCAGTCAGTTTGTCTCCGGTTTCTGGCAAGCGTTTTGTGAACAGTTGGGAATCCAGCTTGCGTTCTCTTCTGCGTATCACCCGCAGTCTAATGGGGCAGCAGAACGAGCCAATCAGTCCTTGGAGCAATTCTTACGTTGCTATATTTCCAACCATCATAACAACTGGCCTGACCTATTACCTTGGGCAGAGTTTGCTCACAACAGTGCCTTGAATTATGCCTCCCGATTGTCTCCATTTATGGCGAATTATGGTTTCCAACCTTCCATGTTGCCTGACTTGTTTGTTCAGCAGATTATTCCTGCATTAGAGGAGCATCTCCATGGTCTTCGTTCCACTTGGGTACAAGTCCAGGAGGCTTTGCGTCATGCTAATGATAGGTACAGACTCCATGCTGACCGCAGACGCCTGCCTGCGCCTTCCTACCAGGTTGGGGACAGGGTCTGGCTGTCATCCACAACCTCCGGCTTCGTGTTCCCTCACTGAAGTTTGCACCTAGTTTTATTGGGCCATTCCGTATCCTTTGCAGGATTAACCCAGTAGCTTACGCGTTGGACCTTCCTCCTAGTATGCGCATCTCTAATGTGTTTCATGTCTCCTTATTGAAACCGTTGGTCTGTAATCGATTTACCACCTCGGTGCCACGTCCTCACCCTATTCTGGTTGAGAACCATGAGGAGTATGAGGTACAATCCATTGTTGACTCCTGTAGGTTCCGTGGGCGCATACAGTACCTGGTGCATTGGAAGGGGTACGGTCCAGAGGAACGCTCCTGGGTTTCATCCTCTGACGTACATGCCCCTGTCCTCCTCCGAGTCCCATAGGTGGTTTACCCTCAAGCCCAGTGGCCCTCCGAGGGAGAGGGGTCATTGAGGAAGGGTACTGTCAGGGCTGGCTTAGCCCTTCCTCCTCTGGGCTGGCCGCTCAGCTATCGGTTAATTGCCTCTCTTCTCTTTCCACAGTTACCAGCTGTTCCCAATGATGCTCGTCTGACCTGCCTATTTAAAGCCTTCCTGCTCACTTTTTCATTTGCCTTCGCGTTGGTCACAACACAGGGAACCATCTCCTGCTGTTTGTTTCAAGACTGGCTTGCTGACATCCCACCTGGCTTCTTATCCTGCTTGCGGTTGCTCTCCTTGGATCCCTGACTTCCGGCCTGGCTGATTACCCCGATCTGGTTAATGAACTTTGGACTGGCTGACTACCCGATCTGGCTACAGGACTCTGGCTATGCTTGACTACGCTTTTTTCTATTTACCTTTTTATTTTTATTAATAAACAAGTGTGATTTGATTGTACTTCTGTCTCACTCTGTTTCATGGTTTCTGACATAAATGCTTTGAACTGTCTGGATTAGACTGTGTTTGACACCCCTACTGGGGACAGGGGGTTTCAATCAAACAGCTGCCTCGTACGTGGCGCACACAACTTCCAGAAAGCTGGTTCACAAATTTTACAACAACAAAATCCGTTGTCGAAAATTCCGATCGTGTGTACACAATTCCGACTCACAAAGTGACACGCATGCTCACAATCAAGTAGAAGAGCAGCACTGGCTATTGAACTTAATTTTTCTCGGCTCGTCGTAGGTGTTGTACGTCACCACGTTCTTGACATTTGGAATTTGCGACCAACTTTGTGGAACGGTGTGTATGCATGACAAGTTTAAGCCAACATCCGTCGGAGAAAAAAAAATGGATTTTGTTGTCGGAAAATCCTATCGTGTCTATAGGGCATTACTGTATATAAGTCATTAGTATATCATCGGATTCTCTGCACACTACTAAGGGAGATTGTATTTTTAAAGAAAAGTTTCAAGGTCACAATGTAGGCCTTCTTAAATGTCGACTGACATTCTCAGAGGGTCAGTAATGGTGGCCCCTGCACTTAATGACAGGCTAACTTTAAAGTATATTTAAATCCAATCACTAAAACCTTATATAAGTTTTAACATAGTTACATGGTTAGATTGAAAAAAAAAAGACACAAGTCCATCTAATTCAACCAATATAAAAAATAAAATAAAAAAAAAAACCTCAATTTACACAATAATATTGTATCCACAGATTATTCAGAGGAAGGCGAAAAAACAAAACAACAATAAGAATCCAATTTGCTTCAGCAGGGGGAAACATGTTAAAGTAATTTTAAAATGTGATTGTTAATATTTAAAAGTTTGAAACTTTTATTAAAGAATTGTCATTGATCTTTGCTTAGTTACATTGAATTTGTACTTTCTTGGTTGTCCATAGTTCCTTGAGAGTATATGATGTTTTAAAGATTCTCCCTCATCTGGCTTTCTCTTTGTCATAAAGCTCGACCTAGACCCTTACCCCTAGTAATTTTTGAGATAACAGGATATCATCTAGATATTGTATTTTCATTCATATAATGGTAAAACTTTTTTACAATAAAGCACAACCCTGGGGGGGGGGGACCACACATTATCTTTTAATAATTTTTGGAATATGTGCCTTGATTATGTGAATTTTACTGCAATCATGTCACAAGCATTGTCTGTATGGGCTATAGATGTTCTTCCATACGACTATCGCATCAAAATCTTGTGATTGTGAGCTCTCATCTATGTAGCCTGATGACACCGAGGACCAGGGGCGGTGTTCATGACTTTGTGGGCCCCACAGGAAGGGGTTGGATGATGTCATTCAACCAGGAAGTGATGCAGTGACCACAGCTTTGGGAGGGTGCTAAGAGCAACACTGTAGCATGGAGAAGGTGTGTAATGCATTTACAACTTGGAAATTGGCCATAATATGTGTATGTCAATGTTGTAAGTGTGTCAGGACCCTACAGGTTAAAAGGACCGCATAAAAAAGCTGCAGATGGATACCGGTGGCAAGAAAGCGCCCTGAGGCGATTCAGTTCACATAGGTAGGTAGCGCTATACAAGTCACTCATTCAGGAGGGCAAAGAAGGAACACAAACAAGGCTGGAGTTGGGCTTACATAGACAGCATTCACGTAAAGTTTAAACTCATTGTTAATTCCTTTGTGTTGGGGATGCATTTTAAACCTTAAAATAGGCAGGTGAGGAAATGGTCAATGTCGTTTATGGTTGAACTACTTTGGTGTTCTAGATAATCAAAGAATACGTGTCTGACCTTAGCAATTGTATCTTTCCCAGTCTCACAGACTCTGCAACTTTCCAAACAAATTCCGCTTTCAAAATAATAAAAAAAAAACAATATCAATTCCCTAAAATCTTTGTGAAAGTAACACTTGTGCTGCATCACAGTTAAGCCATGACTAATACACTGATGAGCTGACGTCTGAGACATCCCTGCAGAGCCCTCCATCTGCTCAAGCTGTTAGAACATGTTACTATCATAAGGTAGAATCCTTTCATTAAACTTTCTGGCTTGCTGACTGATGCCGTAGGTTAAATCTGTACAAATTATAGGATGCTTCCTTAGTCAGGGCAAGTTGACACCCTTTTAGCAAACTAATTGTACTTTGGCGGTTTTCAATCTTTTGCTATTATTATTATCATTAAAAGTTTTAATTAGACCATAGTTTTACGCAAACAAAAATGAGGCTGGTTAAAAGAAAGATATGAAATTGCTAAATGCAGTATTACCAATTAACACTTTTGCCTGCTTTTCATGCAAAGGGTAAGCCGCTAATATGAAGTCTAGCGCTAGCCTTCCTGATGGGTGAGAAGTGCCAGGAGGATTTGATACCAGAGGGATATATTTGTAAGATGTAAGAGGAAAATGGGGTGAACTTCTTTACATTTTCTAAACAGAATAACTCTTGAAAGTGCTAAAGACTTTCTATGACCTATGTCAACAATTGGTGGACTTCTCTGTGAGTAGATCGCTGCATGCAGAGGCTTTCTCCTGGCCAATGAATCAGTCAGTAGCTATATTTTTCTTTTATTTTAAAGTGTATTTCCATTTTTGCAGTAGAATTTGAGTAAAAACCCTACTGTATGCTTGCTATGTGTTCCCATTCACACAGCATATCTGAAAAAAAAGTTTTACAAATATTTCTTACCTATTAGATAATACTTATACCTGTACACACAATCAGACATTTCCGACAACAAAATACTGGGATTTATTTCGGGCGGATGTTGCCTCAAACTTGTCTTGCATAAACACGGTCGCACAAATGTTGTAGGAAATTTCGATTGTCAAGAACGCGCTGACGTACAACACGTACAACGGCACTATAAAGAGGAAGTTCAATAGCCAGTGTGCCACCCTTTGCGCTCCTTCTGCTAATCCCGTGTTAGTAGAAGTTTGGTGAGAGACGATTTGCGCTTTTCAGCCTCGTGCTTTTCAGATCGTTACTGCTCTTCAGTTTATGCTTGTGGGTTTGTATCTGGTTTTCAGTGCATATTTTTATATTACGTATTTGACCTTCCGCTCGTTTCTGATTTTCAGTGCATTTTGTTAGTTCGTTCTGACCAGCCAACGGTTTTTGCGGATACATACTCATCGTAGAGTTCATGCTGTGCAGGGGCTTGGTGTTCTTACTTTGACCCATGCCCAGTCCATAAACAGGGCAGGGAGGAGTTCATGGATGAAGAATTGGTTGCTCCAGTGTGACCAATTCTCTCACATGCCTTTGTTGCGGGAGATCCATGAGAATAATCCTAATGATTTCAGGAATTATCTCCGGGTGACAGACCCTGTTTTTCAACGTCTGTTGGCTTTGCTGTCCCCTTATATTATGAAGCAGGACACCTGCATGCAGCAAGCCATCACTCCTGAACAGAGGCTAGTCACCATGTTGCAGTACTTGGCAATGGGCACATATCTGCAGGACATCAAGTTCCCGACAGGCATCACCCCCCAAGCTCTGGGGATCATTATTACAGAGACCTGTTCTGCCATCATTCAGGTTCAGCAAAAGGACTATATTAAGGTAAGATTTCATGCATATTTGCCCTCACTAACCTCCCCAGCATGCTATCCTAGGCCCATATACACCTAGCCTAGTCACTTAACAATGTATTTTGTCAGCTCCATTGTGCTGCTTTACCCTAAACACCTCTAAAATGTGTACAAATGTTATTTGTGTCCTTAAATTCAGGCAGAGTGCCAGAGGCTTTTCTTTGGGGTCCCAAACTCATTTGGAACCCTCCTCCCAAATGCTAAGTCAATCAATACCAATCCTCTATCTGCTGACTTTGCCAAACCCATACTCACTATGCCTACCTCTTTTGTGTTCATATTTATGGATGAATTCACCAAAGCATGTAGTGAAAGGGCCTGCCTGCATACTTTCAAATGGTACTGTTTAAAGTTGTGTTCTCCTATTATCCTGATAGGTAATTGCAGAATGTAAAAATGTGCTTCAATTTGTACAGTGTGTATTTATATTTTTGGATTATGACACTTCTTATCTGTCCAGTGGGCTGCCAATAGTATAAAGTAAAGAGGGGCTGTCCAAATTATTTATCCATTCAGCTCTCAATGAAGTGGAGAGGGCTACCTGTCCAAAACACCCCCCCCCCCTAAAAAAAATTTACAATGGTCCATCAGAGGGGGTGAGGTATCTGATAAGTGGACCTTAGATTTTTTTTTCTTTAAATACTCCTTCAAATAAATGTTATACTGATGTTGGCCAAGAATGTTTGTGTTTAATCTGCTTGCAATGTTACGTGCAAAAGTACAATTTTTTTTTTCTTGTTTAACTCCACAGTTTCTTTCAACGCCACAGGAATGGCAGACTGTGGCTTCCCAATTTGCCCAGCAGTGGGACTTTCCCAGCTGCAGAGGGGCAATAGATGGGAAACACATCCACATAATCCTACCCCCCAATTTGGGGTCATACTATTACAACTATAAGGGGTTTAATAGTATTGTGATGTTGGCGGTGGTGTCGTCGACATATGAGTTTCTCTATGTGGATGTGGGGAAGAATGGCCAGATGTCGGATGGTGGAGTCATTTCCCAGACCTAGTTCTACGGATGGCTCCAGAGTGGTGGCTTGGGATTGCCACCTCCAGAAGACAACGTGGCTGGTCTGCCGTTCGTCTTTGTCGCTAATGAAGCGCTTGGACTAGGTGATCACCTGATGCGACCGTTCCGGGTGAGGACCCTCACCCCAGACCAGAGGGTTTTTAACTATCGGCTGGCCAGAGCCAGAAGAGTGGTGAACTATGTGGCCTCAGTTGGGCCTGAGGCCGGATTTCAAGACCAAACCCTGACGACGCTTGAAGCTAGCCATCCTGGCTTGCCCATCCCAAAGCGCCCGCGAGGACCGTCTCAAATATATGAAGTGCTTTGCGGGTAGGGGGGCCATTGTTTAAGAAACATTTTGAAAAAACATTTTTATTTTAAACTGAAATAATATTTTGTTTGATTTACTGCTTGTGTTTCTTTTAGCTGTCTCCTAGGTTGTCCAATGGACATTTCTTTTTGGCTTCTTCAATAGTGCAAATGTAATTTCTTTGATACATGAGGTGACAATCTCTTCTTTAGCTAATTATTATGTTGTGGGTCTGCTACACACACACCTTGTTTTTGTTTTTAATGTATGTAATGCGTTACTGATAAAAATATTCATCATTTTCAGCATTATGAATTCATTTTTTGGAGTGAATAAAATGGCCTGATTGTTGCAAATTATAAAGCACTGTGGTTGTTATTTACTAAAGGAAAATCTACTTTGCACTACAAGTGTTCTTGAAAGTGCACTGAAACTGCACTGAAAGTGCACTTGTAGTGCAAAGTGGATTTGCCTTTAGTAAATAACCCCCATTGCCACTGTAAACACCAACTTACTACCAAAAAACTGCTATTGAGCATTGACAGAAGAAGCCACACATTGTTGAATTGATTTTTTTTTTATTCTGTGCACATTCACATGTGCATTGGAAAAGGGTTTTTTAACAAACCAACATATTTTAAAAAAAAAATAAAAAATGTTGACAGTAGAAATATCCTTTTTTGTGATAAATAGGCATGCTTAAAACCATAAAACAATACACAACTCAGGAACTTACAAAGTTCAACTTTGACAAATTGAAGGCAATATCAGACATTAGTATGGCCAAACTGTGCTGATATTTCCTTCATCAGATGGGGTGATGTCACCGCTGTGAAAGCCAAATTTTGAAGATGCACACAAATTTCCCTCCTGATCCCATGCCTAAGGTCAACATGTGCTAGCTCCCATCATGGGGGATCAATGGACGTGTTTCAGGGGTGCAACCCCTTCCTCTCATCTACTTTAGTTCTGAGGAAGGGGTTGCACCCAAAAAATGCATACATTGATATCCCGTAAGGGCAGATAGCACATGTTGACACACTGTGTGCATCTTCAAAATTTGGCTTTCAATTTTTTTTTAAAAAGTTAAAAAATATAGACAATTTGAAAAATATTGGTGTGTTTTAGATTCTGCCTAAAACATCAATGATGCTTTTGAGTATTTTTTCAACATTATTGATGTCTTCCTTGATCTTCTGTAAATCCCTATTGCATACCATGATCTCTCGTCCCCCCCCCCCTCTTTTTCTGTGGCCTGCCAGTTGCATGAGCAGGGTCTGCTATGGATTTTTGGGGGGACTCCCACGCCATTTCAAAAAAAATTGGTGTGGGGTTCCCATTGCGCCTGTGGCGTTACCCTGCCCATCAGCTCAGCCTCACCAATGCCCATCAGTGTCCTACAAGGCAGCCTCATCAGTGCTCATCAATGCGGGCTCACCAGTGCCCATCAATGCGACCTTACCAATGCACATTAATGCAGCATCACCGGTACCCATTAATGTAGCCTTATCAGTGCCCATCAATGCAGTCTCACCAATGACCATCAATGCAGCCTCACCAGTGCCATCAATGCAGCCTGATCAGTGCCCATCAGTGCAGCCCTACCTGTGCACATCAATGCAGCATGATCAGTGCCCTTCAGTTCAGCCTCACCAGTGACCATCATTGCCGCCTGATCAGTGCCCATCAATGCAACCTGATCAGTGTCCATCAATGAAACCTGATCGGTGTCCATCAATGCAGCCTCACCTGTGCTCATCAATGCAGCCTCACCTGTGCCCATCAGCGCAGCCTCGCCAGTGTCCATCAGCGCAGCCTCGCCAATGCCCATCAATGCAGCCTGATCAGTGCCCATCAGTGCAGCCTTACCTGTGCCCATCAATGCAGCCTGATCAGTGACCATCAATACAGCATCATCAGTGTCCATGAATTCAGCCTCCTCAGTTTCCATCAATGCAGCCTCATCAGTACCCATCAATGCAGCCTGATCAGTGCCCATCAATACAGCCTGATCAGTGCCCATCAGTTCAGCCTTACCTGTGTTCATCAATGAAGCTTTGCCAGTCACTAGTGCCCATCAGTGTCACCTCACCAGGCTGCCATGGGGAGATGAGAGCCGCCGCCCGCCAATGTACACAGAGCGAGGATCTTCCACTGCAGTGTCCACTAAGTCCCACCTCCTGAATCGGCAGCTCCTATGATGGACGTCACACCTTCTGGCATTGGATCAGTGTGACGTCCATCATAGGACCTGGTCCACTGAAGGTGGGACTTCATATGTCACTGGGCTGTGCCGGGTAGTCCGGCTCCATATAACCCTGAGTTCCTGGCCAACCCCAGGTTTGGGACTCGGAGCTAATAATTTTAAATGACCAATATCAGACTTTGGGCTTTTTTTGGTGGCCCACTCGGGGCTAGGCTATAGCCCCGGTCAGACCCAACCCCCCCCCCCCCCCCCCCCCCGACTCCACTGCTGCTCTCTAGCTATCAGAAGTGGCTGTTAGATGTCTAACCTACCTCTAGCCTATGCTGGTTATTGAGCCCTGAGCTAAAAAATTCCCAGACCAGAAGGGACAGGGTTATATATGTAACGCTAACCACCGAAGGAGCTGCTGGTTATTTTTGGGCTTACCATCACCTTCCGCTTCTCCTTGTTGAACGTCTAGGGGATGTCCCATGGTAGGTCACCCAGTAACTTGAGACTGACAATAGATCCACTTGAATGGATTTTATTTGCAAACTTCAACCATTGAACAGTCTTTAACTTGGGATCAGAGGGTTGGGAAGGAATTCAGGTACTCTCAATGTCAAAGTCTATAAATGTTAAAGAACTTGCTTACTTTGCCTGCATCCAGAGAATAGACATTCGCAGCTGGATGAACACTCAGGTTGGACAGTCCCTCTCTCAGAAGGCCAGCAGCCAACAAGGTGCTAATTCAGGAACAAAGTCTTTATCACTGATGTTGTTACAGAACACATAGGGAAACTAAACTGTAGAACACTTGTAGGATACCTGGATCTTTCAGCCTGCTTGGCGATATCACACGTGGTATTCTTCTAAAGAGTCCCCCCCTGGAATGTTCGAAGTTCAATGGGTCTCTCCCAAACCGGAGACAGCATCCACCTTGGAATCCTTCCTTAGTTCCCTTGCCGAGGCATTAAAGTCGGGTGGATCCGCACCCCAGGCCATAGCCTTCCTGGGGGCTGGTCAGGAGGACCAGGACCATGTAATCAGCACAGCATACTGGACCGGAGCCCCGAACCACGTGACGTCCGCATCTTGAATACCCTCTCCCAGAGGGCACAGCGAGAGGGCCACTCCCACTGACCTGACTCAGAGAGAGAGTAAATTAAACGCCTAACCAGACCATAGTTCCACACCTGCCATCAGAGACAGCGCCCCCCTGTGGCCAGGCTGAACATCTCACAGCCCAGTCAGACTGACACAGAAGTCAAATTTAGGCAAAGAGACCCAAACCAAACTGTAGTTTGGGCAAAAACAAAAAAAACAAGAAAACACATAGCGCATGCTCTTCAGGAGCCCGCCGCTACATATAGATTACCAGGAGCTGCATATAAACTTTGTCCCAATAAACAGGTTCACCAACTAACATACAACAAAGTTACCACTTCACACACACACAAACATAAACACTAGGGGAGATTTACTAAAACTTGTGCACACAGAATCTGGTGCATAGTAACCAATCACCTTCTAAATTCATATAATATATATATGCATCAGAAGCTAAGGGCAACAATAGTAAAATATTAAACATAGGAGCACCTATTAATTCCTTCTGGTCTGGTTTAGCAGCAGCTTTTCAATATAACAAACATTCAACCTCTCATGCCGTGTACACAAGACCGGTTTTCCCGTCGGAATAAACTCTGAAGGTTTTTTTACGACTGGGTTCGGCTGAAACTGTCTTGCGTACAAACGATCACACCAAAGTCCGATTGTCAAGAACGTGGTGACGTACAACACATACGACGGGACTAGAAAAAGGAAGTTCAATAGCCAGTAGCCAATAGCCTCCGTTTCGTACTTGCTTCAAAGCATGCATCGTTTTTGGTCCGTCGGAACATCATACAGATGAGGGGTTTTCCCGATAGGAATTGATTTCGTCAGAAATATTTAAAGTCCGATGAGGCATACACACGATCAAAATGTACGATCAAAAGCTTCCGTATTACATTTTCTGTCAGACATTCCGCTCGTGTGTATGCGGCATCAGAGACAAAAAGTGCTGATACATAATTATACATAACTCTGTGACATTAGCAGCATAGCCATTTACAGACCATAGAGTGCAACAAATCCCTACAGTAATGGCAGACTACAAGCATTTCTGAATAAGTTCAAAATGAGTCTGCCCCAAAAGAAAGGCATGGACAGACTTTCCTGTTGTTACCATTACAGGAGGCCAGTTGCTATATCATTAACTTTTTGTTCAGACAGTGTTCAAATCCGATTTACAGCAGATAATGAGATCTGCCAGGGAAGTACAAGGTTAATTGTGGCAAACATAATTACCCAGCCCCATCATAAACAAGTATAGTATTTTTCAGTGCTAAAGGTTTAGTTTGGACACTTTAAGGTTTAGTTTGGACAGCAAATAAGCCATTCACTGGGGAATTTACATGAGTGCCAGGTGCCACCTGAGTTATTTATGGGCTCCAATGCCATCTGAAAAGGAAAGGAATAAGTGGTAACAAGATGACAGCATCTTCACATGTTTCAGCCCTCTTTTTTTTTTTCCAAGAAAAGTTTTATTGTAAAAGTTGCATAAAACTTACAGTTCAACACATCAGAGCAGTATATCACAGTGATGTCACAGTCGATTAATCATCAAGGAACATTGAAGGAAACAAAACACATGTCTACAAATTAAGGCAAAAACCTTTAGAGGAGACAAGGGTCATGAACAAACTGCCCCGTATACCTAAAATCTCCTCTAGATCAAGAACCGACACAAGGAAAATTTGAACAATGCGTGTTGATAGAACAAAACAAAACAGGAAAAGTACGTGCTAAGGCATGCGTAACAAACTTAACAATGGGTCATCATGAGTCAAGCATAAAGGTGACTGGAAACTTTAATACCCAGGAGCTTGGGGATTTAATTGGTAGCAATTATGCCGTATTACTATGCCGGGAGAGGTGTGGGGGTGCGGTCACGGACCCCTAGCGACCCCCCTGTGATTGCTACCCGAGAATACACATATAGCTACACAACAGAAAAACCAAAACAAAAACGAAAGAGAAAAAAAAGAAAAAACAACCAACAACAAAACAGGGGAGATGGAGGGGAGCGGGAAGAGAAGGGACATGGAGAGATCCAAGAGTGATGCATACAAACAAAGGGGGTATCCAGACTAGGAAGTAAATGCCCTGCTTACACACATATACGTCAGATGTGGTATCACTGCTAAGGGATGACAGCTGCCCTCAGAGCCAGCCTGAGGGTGGTAGGGGGGGCTATACCGCAATTACCCTAAGCTATCGAAAGCTGGGGATGCATTCTCTCATTGTGAAAGTAGAAGTTTATATTCATCAGATAACTTAAAGTGGTTCCAGCAGGACCATATCTTCGTGAATTTAGACGCTGTGTCTTTAGCTTGGTGTATGAGATCTTCCATTTCCGCAATTCTAGAAATGCGGTTGAACCAATCCGCAATTGTTGGTACTTTCGTGGAGTTCCAAAATGTGGGAATACACATCTTGGCCGCATTGATTAGGTGGAGAGCTAATGAACGATGATAATGATTAAAGGGGATCGAAGAGTGATGTAATAACATTTGCCCAGGAGTGTAATCTAACTGGTAAGTCGTGATCTTGGAAGTCAGTCGGTGTACAGTTTGCCAGAAGGGTTGGAGTTTGGGGCAGGACCACCATATGTGTAGCATGGAGCCTGTATCCTGCGAGCAACGCCAGCATTTGGAAGAGATGGTCGGAGTTTTATACCATTTTGAGAAGATCTTAAAGCCATTCTCTTGGGTTGACACATTAATAGAACCTTTATGAATCAGCGTGTAGATATTTTCCCATTCGTCTGGGGAAAGATTAAGGGCGAGATCTCTTTCCCAGCTTCGAACGGCCACATTAGATTTAGGATCATGGGTCGAAAACAACATTGGGTAGATATTAGAAATTACGTGTCTTTGTTGTTCTGTTTACAAGCACAAATTTTCAAACAAGGTGGGTTGTCTAGAGAAGTCACTGCGCTTATGGGGATCATTTAAGAAGTGTCGCAATTGGAAATAAGTCCACATAGGGCAAGCGCGATCAACATTCCGTGAGGGGATATCAGCCCGGTCTAAAAACGACCCCGCAGAAAAGAAGTGTCTTGCCTGCATCTCATCATGGGGCCAAAATTCCGACAAAAAAGAGGTTGACATGCCCGCAGGGAATGCCGGATTCTGTCTAATTGGGGTTAGGGGACCATTTAACGAGGAAATACGGTGCCCCTTACAGGCCTTCCGGAACATTTGAAGGGTGCAACCGATTAGTGGATGATGTGTACACGAACTAGGTATGTGTTCTGAGGCCAACCATGGCAGTTTCAGCCCTCTTTGCTTCAATTTTGAATAATAGACATTTGAGGAGAAAGCTAAGTAAAGTTTGAGTTCCGCAGTAGCTCCCATGTGTGAGCCTTAGGCTATTCCTGTGGCAAGGTAAGGAGTTATACCGATGAGAGAGAGAGAGAGATGGGTCACATGTAATGCTTACCAAACACATTAAAATCTGACTGTAAAATCCCCTTTAGTTTTACCAAACCACTTTGTAGTATGAGGGCTTGTCTGATACAAAATGGTTTAGGAAGGTCCTAAAATCACATAGCTTTGGTAAATCTAAAGTTAAACTGTTACTAAACCCACAACATTAAAATCAGTCCATATATGCAGTGTTAAGCACGGTTGTTATATTCACTGTGCAACCTAAGGGGTTTATCCTTTACTTTGTGTAAAAAGGCTGTTTGAACCTGTCTCCTCTGATCATCTCCTTCTTCCACTGTCTCGAAAAAATAACCTGATATTAAAGAGCCAGGAGACAGGCTGCACATGCTCAGTTTGGTGTGTATTGCTAGAGAGTTTTTTTTGGGTGGGAGGGTACATGTGATTAGCACAGGCCCTGCATCCTCATTGGACAATGATAGAAGTCACAGGACTGCTATATACTGGTGATGAGAAAAGGTATTTAGCAGTTTGTATTTACTAAAATAATTGCATTTCCATGTTATGTGTACTGTGGGAGACCAGCTATATTGAATGCAGGGTCCTGATTTTAATTGTACAAACATTGTAACATGCATGGAGATCTAAGAAATTTAGGTATTTGACTTGCTGCAACCAAGAATTTGTTAATTACACATGCAACAATTAAAGTGGTATTAAACCCAAAACTAACAATGTATTAAATTTAAGCTTTCCAATTCTTAGATACAGTGGCGGCATTAGTTCTATCTTTTTCGACTTTTTCCTTTATTTTCATCTGGTGATCTGATATTTTTCAACTTAGTTTTACTGCGGCAGGTTGGCTCCGCTGCACAAAATCGCGTTACTGTATGTGATCTCGCGAAGGCTTGGACAGGCGCGCGTGCCCACCCGCGATCTCCATGAGTCCGATCCAACGGACTCGATGTCCGCGGGTATACCCGCGATCGTCTGACGGAGAGGAAGAGCGGCGAAATGATGATGTAAACAAGAATTTCTCCATTATGCCTAGTGAAACTGTCACTGATAATCGCTCCCTGTAATCAGGAGTGGTGATCAGAGTTGTGTCACACACAGCTCCCCCCCCACAGTTAGAATCACTCCCTAGGACACACTTAACCCCTGCAGCACCCCCTCCTGGTTAACCCCTTCACTGCCAGTCACATTTACACAGTAATTAGTGCATTTCACACTGATCACTGTATAAATGTGAATGGTCCCAAAATAGCGGCAAAAGTGTCTGATGTGTCCGCGATAATGTTGCAGTTACGATAAAAATCGCTGCTCGCCGCCATTACTAGTAAAAAATTTATTAATTCATACAAATGCCATAAACCAATCAATTAACGCTTATTGCGATTTTTTTTTTTTACCAAAAATATGTAGAAGAATACGTATCGGCCTAAATGAGGAAAAAAAATTTTTTAAATATATTTCATGGGGATATTTATTATAGCAAAAAGTTAAAAATAAGGCTCTTTTTTTGTTAATAGCGCAAAAAATAAAAACTGCAGAGGTGATCAATACCACCAAAATAAAGCTCTATTTATGGGAAAAAAGGACGTCAATTTTGTTTGGGAGCCAAGGCGCATGACCGCACAAGTGTCATTTAAAGCGACGCAGTGCCAAATTGCAAAAAGTGCTCTGGTCAGCACTTGGTCTGGTCTTTGGCCAGCCAAATGCTCCAGGGCTGAAGTGGTTAACAAATCAAGCTGTCCATGCAAAGTAGAAGTTAGGCTGGATTCACACCTATGCAGTTTTAGTGCTTTTTGCATGTTGCAGATTTGCACTACAGACCATTGAACATTGTTTCATATGGAACTCGATCTGTAGTGCAAATCTGCAAACAACAAAAAGCACAAAAAATGCATAGGTGTGAATCCAGCCTTAGAGAGCTGTGACAAACCATTTAACCCTGACAAGGGGGCTTACAATGGTCAGCTTTTATTAGTTTTTGCAAAACTTTAATCCCAGAAGGAACACATGTTTACTGTAAGAAAAGTAAGAGTAAAGTAGCGCTTGGAATCTGGTAAAGGCAGGTATTAAAAATGTTTTATTTGAAGTCACAGTAATAAATTGAGTAATGAATTTAGGGGTCTGAAGACTGCCCCTTCATCAGGGTTGAAAGTTGTAAAAAAAAATTCTGTTAGAGGTTGCCTTTGGCAGATAGATCGGACTGATTGATGTCCAAACACTGACTGTGCGTTCAAATGTTTTTAATATCTGCCTTTACCGGATACCGGGTGCTCCTTTACTCGAACTTTTCCTCTAAAATATGTGGAGTCAACCTTAAGGCCGTTCCCTAAGGTAGCAGCCCAGACCCCAACAGGGCCCAACACCTCCTTTTCCCCCAACTGAGCACAGATACCTGGGATCCAACTCTTCCCATCTGCCCACATCTACATACCTTACAGCAGTGACTGATCGAGTCAGTCTATCGCAATCTACACCTCCTTTCCTGAACATGTTCACTGTGACTGCTTATAAAGTGTTAGATCGAGTTGAGCTTCAATTTGTTAGTCCATGCACATCTAAATCTATTAGTCTACCACTTCCCTCCCCCAGACTGGCAATGCTCCTGTCCAAAGGCTGTTTTACTACTTCAGCCAAAATGCAGATACCCCAAGACAAGAACTGTGTTGTTGGCTGGATCCCCGGGTGAAATAAGAGAAAAAAAAACGTAGAAACCTAGGAACCTTGGAAATGCAACCACCACCAATGTGGCAATATATTACATTGTTGCTTTTGAGTTTAATATCACTTTAGTTGGGATCTCTCTAGAAGCTGGAGATCCCTGTTGTAGACACGACTTCTCCAGTGATTCCCACTAGCTTCCGTTGCCAAACAGATGACCTCCTGTGTTCAGAATCTAGCAGGGCAGCCGCCTGGCACAGGAATCGAAAGCTAGTGGAGATCACTGGAGTAGCAATTTCCAGTTTCTAGAGGGATTCTACAGGTATAGTATATGCATAGTTACATTGATCCAAGTATGACCAACGTAACTACGTAAAAAAATGCCATACCTGGAATTCTTCTTTAATTAAAGAAATTATAATACAAAGAAACCATAAAATCTGTTCTCCTTAAAAAATAAAAAAGCCTAATATAAAGATGCCACTGCAGCATCTGAAAGCAGCATCCATCTGTGGATAGAAACTTTATTTTCTGTGAGTTGGAAGAGTCACCAAGAAGTGTAACTGTACCAAGACGTACTAGCAGGGCTTTTTTCAGCAACATGGTGGAACAGAGCTCCGCCACCTCCAGCTCTAACCCTCCACTCCCTTCTCACCTCTGTCACTTGTAAACACAGAAGGTGCCATGTGGGATGTGGTCATACATGGTAAGCTGCACTATGAACCCCATTTGTGCCTGGGTGCACAGATGCCAACCAATGATCTACCTGAGAGAGAGAGGAGTTTCCATCTACACTGCTGGTGGGTACTAGAGCTGAGCCGGGTAGATGTATGTAGAGCACCCCTGAACTCTGTATTCGGTACATAGCACTACCTTGAACTCTACACTACGCACATAGTGCACCTCTGAACTCTGCACTATGTATGTAGCACACCCCTGAACACTTCACATAAAGCACTCTTGGTATTTATTGCCGCTTTAATATGCTCCCACAGTTAGTGCAATATGGCCATACCCATCGTTTAATGCGGTTCGTCGAGGGGGGAGTGGTTGAGTTCCTGCATCCGTTCTCTGAGAAAAAAAAAGCCCTGTGTACTAGACAGTGTTGTAGTAAACAGTGTTGTATCTCCACTACCTGGTTCTTGAGACCATGTTATTCCCAATAAACACACTGGAGCGCTAATTCAGGCATAAAGTCAAAAGCAAAGCATATAAGGAAGCTGTCAAAGGATTTGTATTTTTCTTTATCCAATTTTGAGATCTACACAGCTCTACCGCACAGCATAGCCCTGTCTAGCTGGGCAGAAGACCTGGAGGTCAGCTTTAAGGGAAACCTTCTATTAATGATTCTAGTTGCCTGGCTTTGATAGTGTGAATCACTGCCCTGGACCAAGCATGAAGATTAGAACATCAAAGTAAAGTTTGTATAACTGTTCCAGGGCAGTACCTGAGAAAGTATCAAAGGCACTGAATCAACAGTTTTAGAGGGAAAGGTCAGCAATGGAAGTCGCCATATTCTCTCACTTCCAGTTTCCTTTGAGTTTCCCTTTGGGGTTTAACAGGAGAGGCAATATTACTGTAGAAGGGGAGGTTTTGCTGCCTCCCTTTGCTGTCTCTAATGTTATGTGTAGTCTCACTAATCAATAATTAGGTGTAGGAGGCAAATCAAATAGTTGACTTTCTAGCAGCAGTCAGTATTGGCAGATCTGAAGACCCGAATGATGTGAATGTACAGATTTGAACAACCAGAATAAAGATCTGAATGTGCAGCCACCTCTGAGTACAGGCATAAATATTCAGATGGCAGTTTATACAGAAAGAACACGCAACAGGTATATTTAATCAATGTCAAGCTCACACAGTTCTACACCCACCAGCTAATGAATACCACTTCCTGGAAATTAAGTAGCAATTTCGATTAGAATCCATGCGTCTGATTGGAACATTCTCAAGGAATACCTAAAGCAAATGTTTTTAATCTTCTTTTATTGTTTAAGAAGAATAAGTTGTTGTAAGAGCTATTTGGAGAGTGATAATCAGACTCCCTAAATATTCATTCACACTTGTTTGTTACTAAACATTGAAAAATGGCTTTAATTATCTTGAATTAAATTATTTGACATTATGTTACAGGAGAGACAACAATGCAATTTCATACCATTATGTGTTTATTGTCTCTATCCTCTGGTGGGTTATGTTTTTCTGTGCTTTGTATGGATAATATTGTCATCATGCAGTTATATTGCAGTTCATCTGAATTATTATATAAAAGAAATGGTTTGGTAAGGGAGTCTGAAATTAAGTTACTGTAGGTTTTCATATATTGGATAGTTACTTTAATACCTCCTGAATTCATTATAGTGGTATATATATTAATGTCCGAAGGTGGTTTGTAGTGGTCAATGCACAGAACCTTCATCCTCATCTTGGATAGAAAGAAAAATGTTGTACATTTTATAGGCAAAAAGTTGATAAAATATCCTAAGACAACTGAGGTTTGTAGTTCTGAAAAAAACACAAAGAGTTTAGAGAAATTTGGATTTGGGTTATGGGGCAGCATGGTGGCTTTGTGGTTTACACTTCTGCCTTGCATTGCCTTGCCTGGTTTGAATCCTGGCCAGAACACGATGGGGGTTGATTTACTAAAACTGGAAAGTGCGAAATCTGGTGCAGCTGTGCATAGAAACCAATCAGCTT
The DNA here is from genome assembly GCF_037356315.1 of Lithobates pipiens. Taxonomy (NCBI): domain Eukaryota; kingdom Metazoa; phylum Chordata; class Amphibia; order Anura; family Ranidae; genus Lithobates; species Lithobates pipiens. Next base: position 181,872,650 of record NW_027507787.1, read on the forward strand.
CCAGGTTTTATTGTCAAAGCTTAATTGAAAAAGCTGAAGTTAGAAGCTGGTTGGCTACCATGCAACAGCTACAACAGATTTTACACTCTCCAGATTTAGTAAATCAACCTCTATGGAGTATGAATGTTTTCTCCAGATATTCTGGTTTCCTCCCGCAATTCAAAGACATGTTGGATTCTGTCTGAACTGCCATTAGTATGTATGTGAGATTAACCTTAGATTGTAAGCTTCCTGAGGGCAGTGACAATTAGACTACCTCTTTTAGCAACTGATGAAGGTGACTGTGAGCGGAAGAACTTAGAACTTGCAAGACCCTTGAGATACAAGATTTGATAAGCATATATCAGGAGAAGTGGGGTTCCAATATGGCATTTTTCACTGCATTATAACCCCCATCCCACCCCCGAGATACACTACCAGGTGGTGCCAGGTGAGACTGTGTCCTGGCTATTGCTAGTTACCAGGGACATGCAGTCAGGGGAGGCAGGTGAGGCAGAGCCTCACCTGCAATGAACATTAACCACTTCAATGCCAGGCGCATTCACTCCCTTCCTGCTCAGGGCAATTTTCAGCACTGTCGCACTTTGAATGACAATTGCGCTGTCATGTATCACTGTACTCAAACAAAATTTTCATAATTTTCTTCCCACAAATAGAGCTTTCTTTTGGGGGTATTTGTTCATCTCTGGGGGTTTTTTACTTTTTTTTTGCTAAACAAGCTTAAAAAGACCATTTTTTTTTCTTTTTAAGTTTTTCTTTGTTTCTGTTATAAAATTTAGTTTTCTCCTTCATTGACGGGCACTAATGAGGTGGCACTGATGGACACTGATGAGGCGGCACTGATGAGCACTGATGAAGAGGCACTGATATGCAGCACTGATGGACACTGATAGGTGGAACTGATGGGCACTGATTGTGTGCAAAATAATGGTACGGCTTTCGGCACCTAAAATTTGAAATAACCATCCTGCCAGGGAGATTAAAACAGTAAATTACACCCGCTTGCGAACGGCAGTATACAAAGATGACCAAAAATGCAAATGGCTAACCCATCAGTTTAGAGTTGTATTACAAGCCCTAATGCCGCGTACACACGATCAGAATTCTCACTCACTGTCTTGCCTACACACGGTCACACCAAATTCCGACCGCCAAGAACGCGGTTGCGTACAACACATACCACGGGGCTAGAAAAAGGACTAAAAAAACGAAATATAAGGAAGTTCAATACCTAGTAGCCTCAATAGGTGGCACTTGTGGGCATTGATAGGTGGCACTGGTGGGCAATGTGGGCACTGGCAGGTGGCACTGGCAGGAGAACTGGTGGCACAGATGAGGCAGAATTGCCTCTTCCTCTTCGGGGCTGATGTCCCTTGCACATAAGCCGGTGATCTAAGCTAATAGCGTGAGGAGAAAAAAAAGCCGATTACCGAGCTTTTGCTTACATCATGTGAGCTGACAGCTCACATGATAGCTGACAGCCGATCACGTGGTAAGGGGTCAGTGACCGGCCCCTTACTCAGATCTGTGATCATCTGAGTCTCAGAGACTCGGTGATCACAGTGCACGCCCTGCAGGGGGCGCACAGGGTGCGTGCAAAGGGGAGGCTGTCAAATTCAAATTCAGGTCCGCGCTGTGGCCTTCATTGGGCTATAATTAAATTAAATAATTAAATGTCCTGTGTGCATGAGGTCTTTAGAAATACTACATGAGATAATAAGAGAGTTAATTCACCAAAGTAAAATATTGAATGTGAGGTAAATACCATATAGAAATGAGATAAATCATCAGGCAATTCACTGAAGAACACACGTATTTGTTATTTATCACCTGGCAGTAGGCAGTCGGTATTCTAGCAATGTACAAAATAACATTGAGGGGAACTCCGCACTGGCCAGTCGGTTTAGTTGTACAGAGACAACGTATGCTTTGTTTCTTTACTAACATCTAATATAATGAACCAGAACCAGTTAATGCCTAAAGGTCATTTTAAGGCAACACTTAGCTTGCGTTGTCTATAAATTTATGCTGTCACACTTAATGTAAAAAATTATTTTGCCAATCATTTGCTTGGATACTTCCTCTTCAAAGTGTATAAGTGATTGGTTGTGAAATTGTGTAGATTTGACATTCTTGCATATGACATCCCTTGACTTGTCCTGTAATTGATGAACTATGTCTAGCTCTGGATATTGCTTCTGGCTACATACATCTAAATTTAAAGCGCTTTTCTTCTTTCAGCTCTATTCTAAAAGAAAAACGTACTTCTTTCCATAGTCCATCAAGCTAGATGAAAGCTTATGTTTGCATAATCAACATTCAGGCCAAACAGAGTTTGCTTTTGTATTTATTTTTAATTTTAGGTGTATCCTAATTGAGATGAACAAAAGCGGTTTAAAAAATGATGACCATAAAAAATGCACATTTGAAAATGTATGCTTTATATTCATAAATTTATGATATTTAAAAATGTGCAGTTTCATTAAGTAAATAAAATATGGAGACTTAAATGTGGACTCTAGTCATAGTGGAACATAAAATCTTAAGATGCTTACGGGGAGTGCCTTAAAGTGTTACTAAACCCCCAACAGTAAAATCAGTCTGTATATGCAGTAAAGCATGCTTGTTATAATCACTGCTGAACCTAAGGGGTTAATCCTCAGCATTGTGTAAAAAGGCTGTTTGATCCTGTCATCTCTGATCCACCCCTTCTTTTACTGTCCCCAATCCATTTCCTGAAAAAACAGGCCTTTGGGATCACTCTGCATATGCTCAGTTTGATGTGTATTGCTGGAGAGGTTTTTTTTTTCCTTGGGAGGGTGCATTTGATCAGCACAGGGCCAATCAGCACTATCCAGACAGAGGGTCAGGGGTCCTTCAGCCTTATAGGAAAGTTAGAGTAAAATTAAAACTCCTCCTACAAGCTTTAACCAGACACTGATAGAAGTCACAAGACTGCTATAGACTGCTGATGAGTAAAGGTATTTAGCCGTTTACATTTACTAAAGTAATTACATTCCCATGTTCTGTGTACTGTGGGAGACCAGATATAGTGAATGCAGGGTTCTGGGTTTAGTGACACTTTAATGGCGTGTACACACGACTGGACTTTTCGATGGACTAGGTTCGACGGTCTTCCTGACGGACTTTTGGCGGAGGTCCGACGGACTTTCCGAACGAGCTGACATGCGTACACACAAACAGACTTTCTGACAAACTAGGTCTGAAAGACTTCCTGGCGGACTTTCAAAATGAACGGACTTGCCTGTCCATTCATTTTGAAAGTGACTCCAGGTGCAACGGGACTAGAAAGGGAAGTCAATCTCGCAGCTTTCATCGGCGAGATTGACACCTTGCGAGCCCCGTCGCCTGGTATGGATTTTAAGGGGAACCCCTAATGCCAAAAATCCATACCAGACCCTTATCCGAGCATGCAGCCCGGCCCGTCAGGCCGCATGACCTCAACCTTGGGGGGGACTTTGGGGATGGGGGGTGCCCTGCGACCCCCCCACCCCAAAGCACCTTGTCCCCATGTTGAGGAGGACAAGGGCCTCTTCCCGACAACCCTGGCCGTTGGTTGTCGGGGTCTGCAGTTGGGGGGCTTATCAGAATCCGGGAGTCCCCTTTAATAAGGGGGCCCCGAGATCACGATCCACCACCCTAGGTGAATAAGTATGGGGTACATCTTACCCCTACCCATTCACCTGGGGGAAAAAGTTTCAATAAAAAAAACACACTATACAGGTTTTTAAAGTAGTTTATTAGACAGCTCCGGGGTTCTCCTTCTGACTTTGGGGGTCTTCTTCCGACTTCTCCGTCCACCCTTTCCGGTTCTTCTCCCAGGCTCCTCCCCTATCTTCTGCTCTTTTGCCGCTCTTTTGTTAGAGGTGGCCCAGCGTTCTCCTTCGTCATCATCATCGCCATCTTCTTCTTCTTCTGTTCTTCCGATGTTGACACTACGCTCTCTCTCCCACTGTAATGTCATTGACACAGTGTGCGGCGACTTATATGGGCATACTGTGACTCCGTCCCTTATGATACCACAGTCCCAGCATGCCCCGGGACTGTGACGTCATACGGGGTGGGGTCACCGGGTGACATCACCTGGTGACCCTGCCCCTTATGCCTATATAAGTATCTGTGCATCGTGTCCATGGCATTACAGCAGGAGATGGCACTGCTCAAAATTATCATGGAAACATTCCTTGTAGAGGCAGAGCAGCTAATTTTTATTACTGTATATCAGGGCTGAAAATAGGGGGGGGGCAGGGCGGTGCCTGCCCCAGGAGATGCATCTAGAGGGCGCCGCCAGGGGTGCCACCCCCACATGCACTGGGAACTGCTGCTCTAATGCCACGTACACACGGTCGGAGAATCCGTCGGAATGTGTCTTATCGGACCGTGTCATCAGATAATCCGACTGTGTGTGGTATGCATCGGACTGATTCCGTTCGAATCTCCGTCGGACCCAATTTTCCAACATGTTGGAAATAATTCCCGACCAACTGGGCCGGTCAGACCTAATCCGATCATGTGTAGCGAATTTTGATCGGACCAAGTGCCACGCATGCTCAGATCAAATTCCTACATCAAAGCTATTGGCTACTAGCCTGAATGTAGTCCCATCGTAACGAAATTACGTCACCGCGTTCTTGGCAACCGCTAAATCAGACAACTTGGCCCGACCGTGTGTATGCAACAGTTTCGGACACAATCCGTCGGACTAAATCCGACGGACAAAATCCGATGGATTTGCTTGGCAAAATCTCCGACTGTGTGTACGTGGGCTAAGGGTGTCACTGCCACCCAATTAAATGTAATGAACAGGCAGCGCCCACTGAATAGTTTGCCAAATACTGGAGAATAAAATAGGCGGGAGACTGCACAGGTGCACTAGCGCTGAATCACTCCACTCCTCCCGCCCACCCTATAGAAAGGCATTCCAGAGTGATGCTTCTGCTACTATTGCTATGTTGTTAAGCAACAGTAGCTGCAGTGTTTCTCTGGAATGCTTTTCTATAGGATAGCCGGACGGGAGGAGAGGAGTGATTCTGGCCCCAGTGCACCTCTGTGGTCTCCCTCCTATTTGATTCTCCAGTATTTGGCATGCTATGCAGAAAGCGCTGCCTGTCCATTACACTTGAACCGGAGGCAGTGAAACCCCAGAGCAGAGGCACACGGTGCAAGCGGCACCCCTGGTGTTGAGTGCAGAGTGCTGTGAAGTCTCCCTCCTAGTCCTGCCCAGTGCCCAAACAGCCTATGTCCTGCGTGAGGCATCCCAGGGAAGCGGATGCTTCAAAGAAGGCCCTTGGACTGGGGGGGGAGGGGTGCAGAGGAGACCCTGAACTGGGCGGTGCAGTGAAGTCCCTGGGCTGAGGGGGGTGTGCCGAGGAAGCCCTGGACTGGGGGGGTGTAGAAAAGGGGCAAAAAAAAGAGGCTGGAATGGGGGGTGCAGAGAAGGCCTTGGACTAGGAGGGGAGTACACAGGAGGCCTTGGACTGGGGGGGGGGTTGCAGAGGAGGCCCTGGACTGGGGATACAGAGGAAGTGTTGGAGTGGGGGGAGTGCAGAGGAGGCCCTGGACTAGGAAGGGTGCACACTGGACTGGGGGGTGCAGAGGAGGCCCTGGATTGGGGGGGTGCAGAGGAGGCCTTGGACTGGGGGGGGTGCAGAGAAGGTGCTGGAGTGGGGAGGTGCAGAGGAGGCCCTGGACTAGGAGGGGAGTACACCGGAGGCCCTGGACTGGGGGGTGTGCTGTGAGAGCCTGAGCCGGCCACTCCCACCCCTTCCACAGCCCAGTGTTTCGGTGAGAATTGGAGGGGGGCAGAGCCAGAGACTGACAGCCACCAGCTCTCTGCTCAGGGAGCTATGAGAACTAAGTGATTGGCTGTTTCATTACTCGGTTCACAGCCTTAGAGCGGGCAGGGGACAGATACAGCATCTACCCAGGTAAGTATGATGCATAAATAAAATTCCCATGCTACTCTTTTAATTACCCAACATTTCCTCTTTTCTGCTATCTGCCCCACATGACAATTAGGCCTCATTCACATGGCGCATATGCATCCATGCCCAGTGTGATGGCCGCCTACCGTGCGGAGATGTATCCAAACCAACAATGTCTGCATTTGGCTCTTTGCACCCACTATAGGTGAAGCTCTCTGGTGGATGCGGATGCAGCAAAAAGTGGCTCAGCATACAGGACCTGCCTCCGCGCCTGTCTGAATGAGCCCTTAGGGGAATTTATCAAAACTAGAGCAGAGAGAATTTGGAGCAGCTGTGCATGGCAACCAATAAGCTCATAGCTTTTATTTTTAAAGCTGAACAAGCTGAAGATAGAAGCTGATGTGTTTTATGATTCTTATTCCTGATTACTGCATTCAAAGTACAGTACATTCTTTGTTAAAGTGGTTTTAAAGAAACAAGATTCGTACTCTTCGTACATTCTATGCATGAAGGTAAAAAACCTTCTGTGTGCAGCAGCGCCCCACCTAACACTTACCTGAGCCCCCTCTCGATCCACCGATGTCCATGAGAGCCTTGGATGTCTGGGGACTCGCACTCCTAATTGGCTTTTGGCAGCAGTGGGAGCTATTGGCTCACACTGCTGTCAATCACAGCCAGTGAGCCATTCAGAAGAGGGAGGGAGTAGAGTCAAACCGCGGCTCCATGTGTGAATGGACACACAAAGCTGCAGCTCGGGAGCGTGCCTGCATGGGTGGCTCAATAGCAATCTGCTTGCTGTGGGGGCACCAAGAAAGGGGGAGGGGCCAGGGGTGCTTGCGAGGGACCCATGAAGAGGAGGATCCAAGCTGCTCTGTGCAAAACCCCTACACAGAGCAGGTAAGTATGACATGCCACACAAAGTAAGATTGTTTAAAAAAAAAAATATATATATATATATATATATATATATATATATATATATATATATATATATATATATATATATATATATATATATATATATATATAAATTTGCCCGACAGGAGACAATTTTATATAGAAGTTGAAGCCAATAGAAGGTAATACATTAACATGGGATAGTCATTAACAACAACGAAAAAGTACAGCTGTATTGCCTGGCATTTTCTGATTAGTTATAGTCTAGATCAGTGGTCTCCAAACGACAGCCTGGGGCTGAATGTGACCCTTTGTCTGGTTTTATCCAGCCCTTGGAACATTATTCCCCCCACTGTCAACAACAGTGGGGCATAGTTCCTGACACCAACAATTGGGCACTAGTTCACTCACTGACACCATTTATGGGGCACTAGTCCTCTCACTGTCACTAATGATGGGGCACGATTCCTCCCACTGATACCAATGATGGGTCACTATTCTTCCCTTTGACACCAATGAGGAAGAACTGTTCCTCCAACTGACATAATGATGGGGCATTATTGCTCCTATTGATGCCAATGATAGGGCACTATTCCTCCCACTAACCCCCACGATGGGGCATTATTCCTCCTATTCATACCAATGATGGGGCACTATTCCTTCTATTCATACCAATGATGGGGCACTATTCCTCCCATTGATACCAATGATGGGGCACTATTTCTCCCATTGATATCAATGATAGGACACTATTATTCCCCCCAATACCAGTGATGGGGCATTGTTTACTTCCACTGACATTAGGAGATTTTCTTTTCCCACTGGCCCCTAAAGTCTGAATGGCAGTAAACTGGCCCCTTGTTTAGAAAGTTTGGAGACTCCTGGTCTAGATTAACAAAAAAATGTAAAAATGATTATGTAGCGGAATACATATTAGCATAAACTGATGAAGAAATCTGATTTTTAAAAGCATTTTTTGGGGATATTTATTATAGAGAAAAGTAAAAAATATTGTTTTGTTTTTTTCAAAATTGTCGCTCTTTTTTGTTTTTAGCGCAAAAAAAAAACAGATAAAAATACAAAAATAGAAACTGCAGAAGCGATCAAATACACCAAAAGAAAGCTTTATTTGTGGGGAAAAAAAGGATATAAATTTTGTTTGGGTACTGTGTCGCACGACCGCGCAATTGTCAGTTAAAGCGGTGCAGTGCCATATCGCAAAAAATGGCCTGGTCATTAACTACTTCCCACCTGGCCAATGTACATATACGGCCGGGTGGGAGCTCTCTACTTCTGAGTGGACGTTCCTGAACGTCCATCAGAAGTAGGGGGATCGCGCGCGCGCGTGCCTGCGCAACGGCGCGATCCCGATGCGCCCGTGTCACCCGGACACGGCACATCTTGGATCAGCAGGAGGGCTCTGTGATTGGCCCTCCTGATCACATGACGGCTGTGTCCAATCACGTGCTCCTCCTCCCCTCACACAGAAGTCATCGCTGAGGAGAGGAGAGCAGATCGCTGCAGCCGGCTGATGATCAGTGAGTATGAGCTTTTTTTTACAGCTTTTTACTCACTGATCACCAGCCTAGTGTAAACACACAACACACCACACAGTATAAACACAGTCCCCACATATGTCCCCAAAACACACATGTCCCCAAAACATACATGTCCCCAAATAATAAAAACACATGTCCCTAATAATAAAAACATGTCCCCCACATATGTCCCACTAAAATCACATGTCCCAATGATTATCTGTACACATATGTCCGTGATCACCTGCACACATATGTATATGATCATTTGCGTACATATGTCCGTGATCAAACAAACCAATTATTATACACTTAACCAAATTTTTTTTACCAAAGACATGTAGCAGAATACATTTTGGCTTAAATTTATGACAAAATTTGATTTTATTGGATTTCTTTTCAAATAGAAAGAAGAAAATATTGTTTTTATTTTTTCCCAAATTTCCGCTCGTTAATAAATAACACCAAAATAAAGCTCTATTTGTGCAAACAGAATGATAACAATTTAATTGGGTACAGCGTAGCATGACCACGCAATTGTCATTGAAATTGTGAGAACGATGAAAGCTGAAAATTGGGCTAGGAAGGAAGGGGGCGAAAGTGCCCTGTATTGTAGTGGTTAAGCAAGAAAATCTTCTGGGGCTGAAGTGGTTAAGTAGAGCATGATTCCTTTGCATAGTACATTTTCGCCTAGTTTAGTGAATGATGTCAAGCTAAAAAGAAAATTCACTTCGCAAATAATACACAATCATGTTTGGGGAAAAACTAAAAAAACGTGAGTTTTGCTTGCACATAATTGCATGATTCAAGACAGCTTTGCACAGTAAACATGCTCTGCTCCTTTTGTAAATCAACCCCAATTCTTGGCACATGCATATGTTCCTGAAAGATACCTCACTCATAGCCTTTTGCACTGAAAGGGGACCGTTCAATTTGGCTCCTTTTTACTTTTTCTAGTATTTCTTGTATCCAAGCTAATGGATGGAATGTTTTGTGTGTATATATATATATATATATATATATATATATATATATATATATATATATATATATATATATATATATATATATAATCATCTAAGGGGTTTCTGAAATGATAATAAGCTGTAAATTGTAAACTGTAAATTTTTTTCAGACTTTGCTTACGTCCCGAGTCTGAGTGAAGTAAAAGATCTATATGCTGAATTTCAAGAAGATTGGATAATATTTAGAGGTTGCACACTTTTCACTGATCTGTTTTGTAAAAGTAGGCAAGAAATATCATTTTTCAATGTTAATTACTTTCATTGGGAAAACTAGAAATCACAATCACAAAAAAATACTATTAAAACTATACACTAAGGCCGCGTACACACGGGCGGACTGTCTGACGGACTTGGTCCGCTGAAACGTGTTTCAGCGGACAGTCCGCTCGTGTGTGGGCTTCAGCGGACTTTTTCAGCGGACAGTCTGGCGGACTAAGTCTTTCGGAATTTCCGTAATATTGTCCGTCCAACTTTGGTTTCAGCGGACAGTCCGCTCGTGAGTAGGCAAGTTGGACGGACTAAGTATGGCGCATGCTCAGAAAGGATTTACACGGCCGGAGGTTGCATTGCAGTGTATTGGACGTCGTATTTCTAGTCCCGTCGTACGTGCTGTACACGTCATCGCGCAAGCTTTCAGCGGACTGTCTGTTCATCGTGTGTGGTCAAGTCCGTTCATTCAAAAGTAGGACGGACTGTCTCTCGGATTGTCTGACGGACTTAGTTGGCCAGACAGTCCGCCCGTGTGTACGCGGCCTAAGATTAATAAGTAATATGATAAAAGATGTGTTATATTAATCAACTTTGAATATGCAATCCCCTGTACTCTGTCATGTCGTGGATCCCAAACAATTCAAAGAACGTCTTTGTTTTATTAGTAACGAAATGGCTCAGGTCTTTTCCTGCAAAAACCATGTTTTTACCCTCTAATCGTTTCACTTCCTTTTTCTTTGCAGGTTTGGTTTCAAAATTTTTTGTCATATTTTTCTTAACAGCCTGAGTAATACGTTCGTCCAAAAAAGCCAATCCTACATTTGTTTCTGACAGACACCAAAGGTGTCTCTTAGCAACTGTGAGAGCATATTTTTTGACGTCTGCATCTGGGTAATTGCTGTAGCATATCCAAATCATTCTTTGGAGCCCATCGACTTACAATTGCCTCATGCCAAAAGCAAACGTATATGAGGCTGACAAAATGTGTTTCATTCCTTCCAATTGTCGTTGAGGAATATTTAACTTAGTTTAGTGAAAAGGACAATTAAGTGCATATATTGCCTTTGCCATCCACCTTGCTTGATGCAGTGTCCCTGGGATCCTGAAACTGAAGTCGTTTTTAGACCAACCTCCTAGGTACAGGAGTGAGAGGTGTAATAACTCTTTGTGGTCTTCTCTTGGATGACTTCCGTCTTTTAGGACATTTTGGATGTAGTTAACCATTTTCACTTGTCGTTCTTCTAGAAAACCTTGAATGGGACTTTCTTCATCAAGCATTGTTGTATATGACTTATTATAAAGTGAAGCCCACAGATTTTGCTTTGATAAAAGTGATCATTGTTTGCAACCCCTAAATATTATCCAATCTTTGAAATTTGGCATATATATCTTTTACATCACTGAGACTCGGGGCGTAAGCAAAGTCATATGAAAATCACATCTTTGGAAAAACTAAACACCCTAGCCCACATTCTTCCAGTCCCTGCAAATATAGTTGTCAAATAAAAAAAAAAGAAGATATGTATGATATACTGTACATTTTAAATGTAAATTATACAAAATTTCAAATGCCATCACTTTACAAAACATTGCTAGCATTAATCCCTCTTGTTACAGTATTGCGTCAAATTCATGAAGCATATACAACACTTTTGGCTCTGACAGTGACTTGTGCACCAAATTCCTAAATGCACCTCTTTTACATGTGTTCAACTCGAACACCAAGTTCATCCTTAATGAGGACTAATGATATCTCAGGTTCAATTTGTTTAAAAACCTGCTTTGGCTATGTACAAGAACATTATTCTACTTTGTATTTTGTGAATGTATTGTATAATGCAATACTTTGGAATATGCATTGTTTATTGTACTGTTAAAAGTTTTATTCTGATTAAAAAAAATAAAAAAAATTCTTACTGTGTTTATCAGCCTCTTTGTAACATCCTCCTTAAGCTCATTAACTTCTTCTTCTCCCCCTCACTTGTAGTCTTGCAGACTAGACATGTGCAGAATGAAAAAACGTGTTTTGCTTAGTTTTGATTCAGTATTTACCTAAATATGTTTAGTTATATTTGTTCAATTCGTCTAATTGGTTTTCGGGATCTGTTTTGTTTATTCAAATTTAAATTGATTCAAATTTTTTGAATTCAGTCGAATTGAACTCAGTTTGACCAAGTTTGCAAAATTCGAATCAAATTCTATTCAAATTGAATTCTATTCTAAATAGAATTTATTCTATTAGAATTTTGGAAGATGGTTATATTCGTTCTATTCCATTCTATTCTATTCTGTTTTATTTCATTCTAGGACGGGGATAGGGATATAGGTTGGTGACAATGTCAAGAAGGCCCCAACATCCCTGAAATGGCCATATAGACAAGGGAGGTTTTTTGGGGTATTTTTAAGAGTGCCAGCAAGTAGCAAATAAAAATACTAGACTATATTTAAAAAAATGTATCAAAGATTTTATTATTACATACAACACATGGTTAAAAGATTGCATGAAAACATCTTGTCTTCAAAAATGTTGGAGTCTAGTCACTCAAGGTGACAATAGAGTGGTTATCCCGACATGTTTTGCCACCCAGGGCTTCTTCGGGGGATATGTTTAAAGACAAAAGATGTAGCACTGCATAAAACAAAACATAATTAAGAACAAATACAATAACTTATTACAGAACATAATAAATTACAATATCAAAAGCCATACTCCATTTCATTATTGCTCACACTCATAAGGCCCCTTCTGCCTATAGCTGGATGCCAGAAAACAAGACAGCAGTCATTAGGTTGCCCATGTGTAGACCAATCAATGCCCGAACAGACCAGGCTGGGAACTGTATGTATATCAGTGTAATAAGCTTATTCAATTTGGAATAATTATTGACTAAGAATATAGCCAATAAAATGTGTCACAAGCTATAAGGTATGTAAAGAACATGTGAAAAACGTTATTAAATGAATGCAAAAATATATTTAAATATGTAGATATAAACCATATGCAAGTATGGCATACTTACAAAAAAGTGTGGGTGAGCGATAATAAAATGGAGCATGGCTTTTGATATTGTAATTTATTATGTTCTGTAATAAATTCTTGTATTTGTTCTTAATTATGTTTTGTTTTATGCAGTGCTACATCTTTTGTCTTTAAATATATCCCTCGAAGAAGCCCTGGGTGGCGAAACATGTTGGGATAACTACTCTATTGTCACCTTGAGTGGCTAGACTCCAACATTTTTGAAGGCAAGATGTTTCCATGCACTCGTGTACCAAAAGCACAATCATTTTTTAAACGTGTTATATGTAATAATAGAATCTTTGTTATATTTTTTTATATACAGCCTAGTATTTGTATTTACTATTTACTGGCACCCTTAAAAATCCCCCCAAAAAAACTCCCTTGTCTATATTCTATTTTATTACTGTTCTATTTTTTATTCTATTATTTTATTTTCTATTATATTCTATTATTTTATTTTATATTCAAATTTGAAATTATTCTAGTTGAAATTACAATGTACTCTATTCGAAACTCCGATTCATTCTATTCAAAATTATATTATTATAATATTTCTATTCTTTTCTATTGTTTGTTCTATTCTATTATTTTATTTTCTATTTTATGCTTTTCTATTCTATTTGATTTTGAATTTATTCTATTTGAATTTCAGAAGATATTTATATTCTTTCTATTTTATTGTTTTTTTTCCCCCCATTTTATTCTATTCTTTTCTATGCTATCCTATTATTTCTATTCTATTGTGGTTTTTTTTGTTTTGTTTTTATAAATTCTGTTCTTTTACAGTCTTTTTTATTCTATTCCTTTATTTTCTATTCTATTTTACTCTCTTGGGAAATTTGAATTCAAATTGAAAACTATTTATATTCGAAAACTATTTGAATTCAAATTTTATCAGCAATTTTTTTTCGTTATTTCAAATTGGTTTAAATTTTTTACTATTGTAATTCGAATACCGTATATACTCGAGTATAGGCCGACCCGAGTATAAGCCGAGGCCCCCAATTTACCCCCAAAAAACTGGGAAACCTATTGACTCGTGTATAAGCCGAGGGTGAGATATGCCTGTCCATCCCTGTGTGTGTGTCCATCCATCCATCCATCCCTGTATGTGTGTGTGTCCATCCATCCCTGTGTGTGTGTGTGTCCATCCATCCATCCATCCCTGTGTGTGTGTCCATCCATCCATCCATCCCTGTGCGTGTGTGTGTCCATCCATCCATCCATCCATCCCTGTGTGTGTGTGTGTCCATCTGTGTGTGTGTGTGTGTGTGTGTGTGTGTGTGTGGCCTTGTGTGTCCAGCCTACCTGTGTCCCGAGCCTCCGTCCGGTCCCGAGCCTCCGTCCGGTCCCGTCCCGAGCCTCCGTCCGGTCCCGTCCCGTCCCGAGCCTCCGTCCGGTCCCGTCCCGTCCCGAGACTCCGTCCCGTCCCGTCCCGTCCCGAGCCGAGCCTCCGTCCGGTCCCGTCCCAGGATCACCGCTCTTCGTCGGCGCCCATTCCCCTGTTCAAATGCCGCGCCTCCCTGTCTGTGATAGGCGGAACACAATTTCCCAGCAGCCTGTGTTCCGCCTATCACGGACATCGTCTCATCCTCGTCCGTAGTACGAGGATGAGACGATGTCCGTGATAGGCGGAACACAGGCTGCTGGGAAATTCAGTGTTCCGCCTATCACAGGCGAAGGCGGAGCCGGAGGCGCGGCTTTTGAATTATAGAATGGCCGCTGTCTGTCTGCTCGACACGCTGATCGAGCAGGCAGACAGCGATGACTCGAGTATAAGCCGAGGGGGGCACTTTCAGCCTCAAAAAAGAGGCTGAAAATCTCGGCTTATACTCGAGTATATACGGTACATCCGGATTTCCGAATAACAAAAAATGTGTCGGAATTTCAAAAACGACAAATTTCGTAGTCCATAGTCCATATTGTAGTAAAGAAAGAGATGGTGGCTATGCTCCTACATACATTAGGACCATGAAGAAAACATGTGGCCACCTTATAAAAGGAAGTTGGGTTACAGTAGCAAAAAAAAAAGGGAATGTGGAGATTTGGAGGAGGTTGAGAGCAACACATACTTGAATAGAATTTTTTATTTTTTTTATTTTTTTAAACCAGAGTTCAGTGTCACCTTACATAATGCCACTAAGTGGTGAGTGTTGAAGGACCGCTTCATATTTGTTTGAAACTGTTTCTGTTTCTGGTTGTGAAAACCCTTTACTAAAGTGACCCCAGCCCATGTTCTGCTCTTAGGAAAAGCGTACAGTGATTTGTTCCAGCTGAGTTGACAGGGCAAAAGCTTAGCCAATTTTTGAGAAGATTAGGATTTGCTGGCAGACACCAAAATACAGAGCTAGAGTAGCAAAATACAAGCGATACCTACTAAGCATATTTGGGTTATGTCTGTGTTAAATTTAACTAAATATTTTTAATGAGCACCGCTGTTTAGACATTATGATGACTTTAATAGTGTAAGTAAATGACTGCAAAATGTTGCAGTTCATTTGTTTCAATCATTTGCAGTCAGAAATTCTGACTGTAAGATTAAAATACCAAACGTTACAAGGTATTTTACAAATTTTAATTACACGCTTCATTATATCACATTATGCACCTTCAAGCCAGCTAGATAAGAATACAGATATATATTTCCTTTTCAAGGTTCTGTTTTGACATATGCGATATTATGATAATTACCATGGCGGTAAAACTGAGCAAGAAGTGAATAATTATCAGAAACGTGCACAATTACACACTGTGCCCTGCCACAACGCTATCTGTCAAAACACAACAAGATACATAATGAATGTGGGATAATAGAGAATTAGGGGTGGGGTAGCTCTAAGATGATACATTCATAACAATAGCAGGGCCAGATTATAATAGGATGTTTGGCTATTTAGCAAAGAATATAAGAAACAGACATGTCAAACATAAACACAATTCAAACTGCTAAACCGCTGCAACTGTACCGATCAGAAAAGTGAGTTGAATGGTTTAGTGCACACAAGCAACTAAAGTGAAGTGGCCATTCAGTAACACAAAAAATCACTATTAATACTTTTGCATTTCAACAGTATCATACTTAAAAAATGCTTTTCCTTTGATCATTAAAGCTAAACTGCAGAACTCCTGGCTAAAAAACTTTCATATACAGTATATATACAGTATCTCACAAAAGAGTACACCCCTCACATTCCAACATAACGACCCCAAACACACCTCCAAGATGACGACTGCCTTGCTAAAGAAGCTGAGGATAAAGATGATGGACTGGCAAAGTGTCTCCAGACCTAAACCCTATTGAGCATTTGTGGGGCATCCTCAAACAGAAGGTAGAGGAGCGCAAAGTCACTAACATCCACCAGCTCCGTGATGTCGTCATGGAGGAGTGGAAGAGGACTCCAGTGGCAACCTGTGAAATTCTCGTGAACTCCATGCCCAAGAGGGTTAAGGCAGTGACATCACGGAACTTGGGAACCTTGCGCTCCTCCACCTTCTGTTTGAGGATGCCCTACAGATGCTCAAGAGGGTTTAGGTCTGGAGACATTCTTGGCCATCACCTTCAGCTTCTTTAGCAAGGCAGTGGTCGTCTCGGAGGTGTATTTGGGGTCGTTATCATGTTGGAATACTGCCCTGTGGCCCGGTCTCCAAAGGGAGGGGACCATGCTCTGCTTCAGTATGTCACAGTACATGTTGGCATTCATGGTTCCCTCAGTGAACAGTGCCGGCAACTTTCATGCAGCCCCAGACCATGACAATCCCATGACCATGCTGGACTGTAGGCAAGACACACTTGTCTTTGTACTCCTCACCTGATTGCCACCACACACGCTTGACACCATCTGAACCAAATAAGTTTATCTTGCTCTCATCAGACCACAGGACATGGTTCCAGTAATCCATGTCTTTAGTATGTTTGTCTTCAGAAAACTGTTTGCAGGCTTTCTTGCGCATGATCTTTAGAAGAGGCTTCCTTCTGGGATGACATCCATGCAGACCAATTTGATGCAGTGTGCTTATGGTCTGAGCACTGACAGGCTACCCCCCACCCCTTCAACCTCTGCAGCAATGCTTGTAGCACTCATACGTCTATTTCCCAAAGAAAACCTCTGGATATAACGCTGAGCACGTGCACTCAACTTCTTTGGTCGACCATGGCAAGACCTGTTCTGAGTGGAACCTGTCCTGTTAAACCGCTGTACGGTCTTGGCCACCATGCTACAGCTCAGTTCCAGGCTCTTGGCAATCTTTTTATAGCCAAGCCATCTTTATGTAGAGCAATATATATATTTTTTCAGATCCTCAGAAAGTTATTTTCCATGAGGTGCCATGTTGAACTTCCAGTTACCAGTATGAGAAAGTGAGAGCGATAACACCAAATTTAACACACCTGCTCCCCATTCACACCTGAGACTTTGTAACACTAAGGAGTTACATGACCCTGGGGAGGGAAAATGGCTAATTGGGCCCAATTTTGACATTTTCACTTATGGGTATACTCACTTTTGTTGCTAACAGTTTAGACATTAATGGCTGTGACTGTGAGTTATTTTGAGGGGACAGCAATGTACACTGTTCTACAACCTGTAAACTCACTACTTTACACTGTAGCAAAGTGTCATTTCTTCAGTGTTGTCAGATGAAAAGATATAATAAAATATTTACAAAAATGTGAGGGGTGTATATATATATATATATATATATATATATATATATATATATATACTCTGCAGTTAATGTAGACTAGATATTCAGTGTAGACTCTATATTCAGTCAGTGCAGGCAGTGTAGTATAATAACACAGTGTATTGAAGTGGTTAAGGGGAACTCCACGCCAAAATAAAAAAAAAATGGCGTGAGGGTCCCCCCAAAATCCATACCAGGCCCTTCAAGTCTGGTATGGATTTTAAGGGGAACCCCACACCAATGTTTAAAAAAATGGCGTGGGTGTCCCCACAAAATCCATACCAGGCCCTTTAGGTCTGGCATGGATTTTAAGGGGAACCCCGCTCCAAAATTAAAAAAAAAACATGGAGTGGTGACCTCCCAAAATCCATACCAGACCCTTATCCGAGCAAGCAGCCATGGCAGGCCAGGAAAGGGGGGGCAAGCAAGCGCCCCCCCTCCTGAACCAATCCAGGCCACTTTCCCTAAACATCATGGGGAGGGTGCTTTAGGGTACCCCCAAAGCTGGATGGGGACAAAGGCTTCATCCCCACATCCTTGCCCGGTGATTGTGGGGGTTTGCGGGTGGGAAGCTTATCAGAATCTGGAAGCGCCCTTTAACAAGCCCTCAGATCCTGCCCCCCATGTAAATGGATATGTGGTACATTGTACCCCTACCCATTCAGCAAAAAAGTGTCAAAGAAGTAAAAATTACAGGAGACAATTCCTTTCATTTAAAACAAAATGTCCCACGATGTCCATCCATCTTCAATCATTCCACCCGACAACCCGAAAAATAGGGGGAAAAAGCTCCACCTCAATGCGAGGCATCCCGCCGACTTCTGTCTCTTGGCTGTGGCAGCTGTTATATATGCAAGGGAGGGGCCACCTGATGACTAAACCGGGTGACCTGCCCCCTTCTGACAGAAGGGGTGGGTTTATCTGGTTACGCCCTTGCCTATATAACAGATGTCACAGTCAAGAGACAGCAGCCAGTAGAATGCCTTCCATCGAAGCAGAGCTTTTTTTCTATGTTTCCAGTCATCGGGCGTTGTGATTAAAGACATCGTGGGACACTTTTTTTTCTTTTTTTTTAATAAAGGAATTGTCAAAAACTGTCTCTTGTCATTTTTACTTTTTTGACACTTTTTTTGGTGAATGGGTAGGGGTACAATGTACCCCTACCCATTCACATAGGGGGCAGGCTGGGATTTGGGGGCCCCCTTCTTAAAGGGGGCTTCCAGTTTCTAATAAGCCCCCTGCCCACAGACCCCCCCAACCACCAGGCAAGTGTTGTAGGGATGAGGCTCTTGTCCCCATCAATATGGCCCTTAACATGGGGACAAGGTACTCTGGGGGGACCCCAAAGCACCCTCCCCATGTTGAGGGTAAGCAGCCTCGTATGGTTCAGGAGGTGGGGGCGCTCACTCACCCCCCCTTTCCTGGCCTGCCATGGCTGCTTGCTCGGATAAGGATCTGGTATGGATTTTGTCATTTTGCCGTGGTACTGTAATAAACATTGGAAAGATGTGCTACTTTACAGGCAGACTAAGGGGGCCCCCAGGCACGATATTTAAAGGAATATTTCATTTTTACTGTTTAACTTTAACTAAGCATTATTAAAATTACTGCTCCTGAAAAAAACGGTTGTTTAAAACTTTTTTTGTTGCATTGATACATGTCACCTGGGGCAGTACCCGCCTTTACAATGGTCACTTTTGGGTTTTCATATTTGTGTTCCATAGACTTTAGCAGTGTTTGCATGTTCGCACACATTTTTTGTCTGTTTGCATGTTCTGGTGCGAACTGAACTGGGGGTGTTCGGCTCATCCCCACTGACTGGTTTTCAGACCCCCCGACTCCTCCCCCCAATAAAGTAAAACTGCACATTTTAGAGTGGCCTTTTATTATGGACAGCCTAAGGCACACCTGTGCAATAGTCATGGATTTGCCACACCTGTGAGGTGGATGGATTATCTCGGCAAAGGAGAAGTGCTCACTAACACATATTTAGACAGATTTGTGAACAATTTTTGAGAGACATAGGCTTTTATGAGCTCAGCTCATGATAAATAGGGGCAAGCACAAAACTGTTGCGTTTTTAATTTTTCATATATACACGCACTACATTGTTAAAAGTATTGTGACACCTGCCTTTAAATGCACATGAAATTTAATGGCATCCCACTCTTATGCCCTGTACACACGGTTGGAAATTCCGACGGAAAAGGTCTGATCAGATCATATTGTTGGAAAATCCAATTGTATGTGGACTCTATCGGACTTTTTCCGTCGGAATAAAATTGAGAGCAGGATCTCAAATTTTCCGACAACAAAATCCGATCAGACTTTTTCCAATCGTTTGTAGAGAATTCTGATCGGACAAAGTGCCACGCATGCTCAGATCAAAGTACGAGAGCAAAGCTATTGGCTACTAGCCTGAACGTAGTCCCGACGGAACGAACAAACGTCATCACCCCCCGAACAATCAGATTTTCCGACAACTTTGTCCGACCGTGTGTATGCAACACTAGTTTCGGACAAAATCCGTCTGAAAAAATCAGAAGGATTTTGTGGTCGGAATGTCCGACTGTGTGTACAGGGGCTTAGTCTATAGCAGCCCTCAAATTTTCCACACGCCTACTCGCATTTTGCAAATGCAAAATGGGGGCTGACGAGCGTGGGCTGCCTGGGAGCAGGTGGCAAGCACCACCGGTATGTGGGGTTGAATAGGAGCCGTTCTCCCAGGGGAAGAGAGTGTGGAGGAAGAGGAGAGCTGGCCAGATCACAGAGCGAGGATAGCCCGCTGTAACAGCTTACATTAGAATTTCCTACACACGCAGTCACAGCCTAGCCTCCTGACCCAGCGCCTGTGACAGACAGAACGCTGGTCCAATCCCGGTGTGGATGTGTTCTGTCTGTCACAGGTGGAGAAATAAAATATGTATGTGAGCTCCTGGATCTATAGTAAGCTCCATCTGCTTACCTGCCAGTAAGTAGATCTACAAAAGTCTTAATGAAATAGTGGGTGCCTATCCTATCAGAAAAGTATTTTTGTCCTTTCTGGTGAAAAAAACGTTTAAGTGTGTTAGACACTTAACAATTACCAACAGTATAAATATATCACCCTATGAAATTACAAATAAACTCCAAATAAACTTTAAATAAAAATGAAACTTCTTAATTGACCATCAAACAAGCAATAAAACAATAAAATCCCATCCACCCGTGTGAATAATGTGTTTTCAACACAAATGTGTATTCTCTGCTTCTGCTTATTCTTATAGTATTTCACACTTCATGTGGCACTCCAATGCACTTGCCACAATATTTTCACCCCCTTAGCAAAGGTAGGTCATAAGCGCTTAATCCAAAGGCTCAGATATGCTCTCCAAATTTTTATCCATTAACAGACCTGCTTCTTCCCCACTGTTGCTGCTGTAACTCTCAACGGAATAGGTATTGCACACACGAAGAGATAAAGAATCTCATAGTGCAGTATTTATTGACTAGGTAAAAATAGCCACAAAGTATAAAATAATGAACTTGCATTCTTTGCTGGCCAGTTTCTCTGCACCGATACACTCAGCCTTCCTGGTTCTGGGAAACATGTAGCGGCAGTAAAGCGATCGCCATATCCGGTCCCTGCAGTAATGCTACTTCCGGTTTCTGGGTTGGGAATGCACGCTGACTTCCGTGAGCACAGCAAAGACACACATTGCAGGTTGAGTGTACTGGTGCCAAGAAACTAGCTTGGTTGCCAGTGGAAAAAAAATTACCTGTGGTCAGTGAGAGGAGGAATAGTGTCCCATGATTGGTATTAGTGGGAGGAATAGTGCCGCATTGTTGTTATCAGTAGGAGGAACAGTGCCCCATTATTTGTGTCAGCAGGGAGGAACTTTGCGCTAATGTTGGTGTTTGCGGGAGGAATACTGTCACATTGTCAGTATCAGTGGGAGGAATATTGCCCATTCTTGGTGTCAGTGGGAGAAATATTGCCCCATTGTTGGTTTCATTGGGAAGACTATTGCCCCATTGTTGGTGTCAGTGGGAGGGATTCTGATCCATAGTTGATGTCAGTGGGAGGATTATGCCCCACTGTTGGTGTCTGCAGAAAGATTGGTGTCTCATGTGAGGAATAGTACCCTGCGGGCCAGGTATAGACAAGCAAGGGGGCCACAGTTTGGAGACCACTGGTTTAGATTAGAAAGATTATATATGCTGTGCTGTTAGGGCAAAAATATATAGATATTTTGCTTCAAATTTTAGAAAATGAAGCAAGGCATGCTGCAGATGTTGCCACACACCTCCTGGAAAGCATTCCTATTTATCTTTCCTAGAATTATCATTTGTAACATAACGTATGCAAAGGAAGATGAAGAATAATGAAGGAAAATAATATCAGTTTGTTGGCAATGTAATAATTTCTAAATTAATATTAAAAAGTCAAGATTTAAAACCTGATGTTAGGAAAAATAAAAGCAAGCAGATGAATATGTTAAACAGAGGAAGATAAAGGACCTGCAGGCTGATTTAATCTAGCCAGAGTACTGGCAGCATCCTGCATGTATAACGAGGATGGGAATGAGAACTGAAAGACAAATAAATATAGCTGTGTCTTCAATAAGGTCAATTATGTGTTTGTCTGTGATATATTTGTTAAGGATGTCTGCTTCACTGTTCATTCTTCTTACACCATAGAACTTTCGCAGATGTAATCATCTTTTTTTGCATAGAGATGCTGAATTCCAGGTCTGACTTTTTTCTCTTGAACGGTAGGCTTGAAGGGAATTTCCAAGTAAATTAAACTTCCTTTGTTTAAGTATGAAAATGGGTAGACTTTCATCACACATTTCAGATTCCAGGGCCTATAGGGACTAGAAACAGTTTTTCCTACATTTCACTTGCATCACCACTTGCTGAAGAAATGTGATATGACCTGACCATAAAGTTGAGTGAGCTATTGTAATCTGGAAATAATGTTCAAAAGGGAACTGTGCAAATTAGGGACCATTCTGAGTTATTACTCCAAGCCCAAACTGGAAGCTTTGTGATTCTAGACTTAACTGGAAGAGCT
The DNA here is from genome assembly GCF_037356315.1 of Lithobates pipiens. Lineage (NCBI taxonomy): Eukaryota > Metazoa > Chordata > Amphibia > Anura > Ranidae > Lithobates > Lithobates pipiens. Next base: position 181,895,026 of record NW_027507787.1, read on the forward strand.
GGTGTGCTTGGGGATGCTAAAAGCTCTAGCGTCATCCTAGGTTATTAGTAGCCTTGCACTGGTATTATAAAAAGCATGGGGGACAATACCTAAACATTGCAGCTCTTCTGAGCTTAGCAAAATTCCATACATATTTGTGGGGGGTATTTCACCTTTCACATGGGGGTACCTTTCACGTTTACACACTCACCAATGCCCAGGACCAGGCGGGGCCATGTTCATGTGAAAGTCAAACATTATGGTGATACCCCAGCTTAGAGGTCAGTCATACACTGTGTGCAGCAGTAAATGTATAGAGTTCTTTTGTGAAGCATTCTGTCCCATGTTACTATACACCCTTGCTTGATGTATGTTGCATTTAGGAGGGATAATGCTGAGCCCGTTCCCTCTCCACCAGTCCAGTGTAGCTCTGTCACCTCACTCCCAGTGACAGAATGGGGTCCCATCGAGCACCTAGCATGGACCCCAAGCATGCTCTCACCTAACTCCTTCACTCTCCTGTATGATGCAGCTAGGTGCATGAGGTCTCTGCACCGTGGGTTCGTTCCCAGATGCCTTGGGGAACTGACCACTAGAGAGGGAGCCAGATCACCAACCCCCTTGCTTCTTTATTACCTGTCACTTTCGCCAGGTACCACGCTTCATGACCAGCTGCTTTGTGCCTTGCACTAGTTACTGGTTATCCATAGCAACTGCAGTCCTCCTCCAATTTGCTTTGCCAAGTTAATCCCTTGTAGTGGCTTTGCTTCAAACCCCACATGTGCTTTACTCATCCTGTTCTTTCATATGCCAGAAACCATCATGCCCCCCTTGAATGACTCTCAGACTCCCGTACTCCATGAACATGGTGTATTCAATAAAGCTGCTTTGCCACTTTTCCAGATGTAATCCCTCTTGTTTATATATGGCGCCAAACTTATAAAGCATTTGCAAAATTTTTGGTTCTGGCAGCGACTCGTGCACCAAATTCAGGCAATTCAAAAATGCATCACTTTTTCATTGTGTCGCACTGAATGCGTCAAATGTAAAAAGTGGAGATAATTAAGACCAACACTCTTTAATGTACAGAGAGAAATACTGACTCAAAAAAAATTTGCAAACCTGTCCTACATGCATTCTAAAAGTGTCACAGCATGAGTTAACTTTGAGTACAAATTCTAGACAGATGAATTTGGCACATTCTTCACCACTTTTAGAATGTGTAAAAGACATTTTCTCAAAATCTGCCTGTGCCAGTCTTTATGAATTCCAAGTAAGGAAAAAACAGGGAGGGGCAGGTGCCGACCTGAGTGTATTAAAATTATGACTTTAATAGGATACAATTAAAAACACTTACAAGCTGATAGAAGGTGCATGCTCGTCAAAGTAAAATGCAGTCTTGGCATTCCATATGGCTCTGCGGGTCCCACCGCTGTTCCAGATAGCTGGAAAGGTTTAGGTAGCTGGCTGTAATGGATCATGGTGTTTCTCCAGGAGCAAGGAACCAGGAAGCTCCACACTGACCAGCATAGCCCGTGGAACAGGAAGTGATGCCACCGGCATCTGATTGGACCAAGGCAGGGCTGGTAAGTGTGGAGCTTCCTGGAAAACACTGTGATCCATTCCAGTTGCAGAAGTAATAAATATCTCTTAAATGGTACACGTTTAACAGATATTCCTTGTATCTATCTGTAAGCTTTAATATAAGCTTACATGTAGGTACAAGTGAGCAAGCGGTGTTTACTGCCACTTTAATGGCAGAGATGCTGTGTTTTCTAAAAGAAAAGCAATTCCTTGACCTGTAATACCCTTAGAGGTTCCAGTTACCTCTCAACATAACAAGGGGCAGAAAAATTGGGCCTTAGGCACTGGTGCTGGTGCCACGACACTGCAACCTCTCCCATATACTCTAGTTTTATTGCAGGAATTAGCCCTGCTGCAAAGCATTGCATAAAAAATTGTAATTAAACACCCCTGTTAAACAGGGGCAGAAAAATTGGGCTGATGGCATCACCCAGAACCAGAAATGTTCTTCCAAAATATCAGCGGAGGAGGAAGAGGATAGACAATCAACATAACAGGACAGTCACTCAGCATCAGCATAGGCAGTCTTGAAGGGATGTGATATTTCCCAAAAAATTATTCGGTTACATCAGCTTCAGGTGCTTGGTAGCTGTGGGTTATCCAAGACTGATTCATCTTGATGAAGGTCAGTCGATCAACTGATTTGGTGGACAGGCGCACCCTGTGATCGGTAACAAAGCCACCAGCAGCACTGAAGGTGCGTTCCGAAAGAACGCTGGATGCAGGACAGTAGCTCAATTGCATACTGTGCAAGCTCTGGCCAGTGATCCATCCTCAAGACCCAGTAAGCCAGAGGATTTTCGGTGGGAAAGGTGTCCAAGTCTGACCTTGCCCCTAGGTATTCCTGCACCATGTAAATCAGACGCTGGCGATGGTTGCTGGAACCGATCATACCTTGGGGCTGCGGACTAAAAAATTGTCTGAAAGCATCAGTCAGATGGCCACCTTCTGACCGATGCCTCAGCAACACGTTGTCCAGGACCAGGAGTTTGTAACCTCCCAGTCTCTGGGAACGTGTTGCACAGACCTTTCTGCAAGGCCTCCCGGAGATGTCTCATCCTCTGCTCCCTCTGCGATGGCAAGATAAGGTCGGCAACCTTACCTTTGTACCGTGGATCAAGGAGAGTGGCCAGCCAGTAATGGTCCCTCTCCTTGATCCGAAGAATACGAGGATCCTTCCGCAGGCTTTGCAGGATCAGGGAGGCCATGCAGTGTAGGTTAGCTGAGGCATTCGGTCCGGAGTCCTCTGGGTCACTAAGGACAACATGATCCAAAGCTACCTCCTCCCAGCCACGTACAAGTCCACGGGTTTCTTGGGACTGTAAATCATCCCTACAAGACTGCTGCTGCTGATGCTGAGTCCCAGCCTCCACCTCCATGCTGACACAATCATCCTCCTCCTCCTCTTCCTCCTCCTCATCCTCTTCCTGTGTGGTGGATGGCACAGCAGGAACACTGTCTGGATAAAGGGGGCCTTGAGAGGCAAGGAAGTCCTCCTCTTCCTGCCTCTGTTCTGCCTCAAGTGCCCTGTCCATTATTCCATGCAGCGTATGCTCCAAGAGGTGGACAAGAGGTACAGTGTCACTGATGCATGCACTGTCACTGCTCACCATCCTTGTGGCCTCCTCAAATGGTGACAGGACAGTGCATGCATCCCTGATCATGCCCCACTGGCGTGGTGAGAAAAAACCAAGCCCTGTCCTGGTGCCGTAGTCGCACAGGTACTCATTGATGGCCCTCTGCTGCGTGTGCAGCCGCTGCAGCATGGCCAACGTTGAGTTCCACCTGGTGGGCATGTCACATATAAGGCGGTTCTTGGGCAGGTTCAACTCCTTTTGGAGCTCAGCCAGCCGAGCACAGGCATTAAATGATCGGCGGAAATGCACACAGACTTTCCTGGCCTGCTTCAGGACATCCTGTAAGTCCGGGTACCTGCCCAAGAACCGCTGCACCACCAGGTTAAGGACGTGAGCTACACAGGGCACATGGGTCAGTTGTCCCTGTCGGAGGGCGGAGAGGAGGTTGGTGCCATTGTCGGAAAGCACCATTCCTGGCTTAAGCTGGCGTGGCGTCAACCACCTCTCGGCCTGCCCCTGCAGAGCTGACAAAACATCCGCCCCAGTGTGGCTCCTGTCCCCCAAACAAACCAGCGCAAGCACGGCATGGCATCATTTTGCCTGCGTACTTGGAACGCCTACGGACCAGGGCCGTCTTTAGCGCAGGGCAAACGGGGCACCTGCCCTGGGCCCAATGTTTGTATGGGGGCCCGCACTGCTACCCACGAATTGGGGCCCCAATGAAGGTTTTTCAGAGTGCACAGAGGACACGGGAGGCTGTATTCTCGTGCTAGCAAGCTGAGAGGGGGCGGGGCCGGGAGCTCCACTGACGTTCTGACCCCGCCCCCGTGCAGCCTGTATGCTCGGAACAGAGCGGCTGTAGTTAGAGCAGTGATTGGAGTGGGAGCGTCAGTGGAGCTCCCGGCCCCACCCCCGGACCTCTATTCTCCAGCCAGTATAGAGGGGGTGGGGCCGGGAGCTCCACTGACACTCCCACTCCTAACACTGGCTCTCACTACAGTCGCTCTGTTCAGAGCATACAGGCTGCACAGGGGCAGAGTCAGAGCATCAATGGAGCTCCCGGCCCCGCCCCCTCTCAGCTGGCTAGCGCGGGAATACAACCTCCCGTGTCCTCTGTGTACTCTGCAAAACCTTCATCGGAACCCCAATTCACGGGTAACGGGCCCCCCTACAAAGCAATAGTGGAGCTCCCGGCTGTTATAGTGAGATCAGAGAATGGAAGCCCCGCCCACATACCTCTAAATGTATGTAGTGTGTTTGGCTGCTCAGGTATGTCCTTGCACCCATAAAATGCCTGACTGCTTAAACCCTGAGCTGTGTTATTCAACTGTCAAGCTGTGCGTTGCTGAAAGTTTTCTGACCATCACCTGTAGTATGTGCGCAGTCTCTGATTGTCTCCTGCAGTATGTCCGCAGTCTTTGATTGTCTCCTGCAATATGTCCGCAGTCTCTGATTGTATCCTGCAGTATGTCCGCAGTCTCTGATTGTCTCCTGTAGTATGTCCCCAGTCTCTGATTGTCTCCTGCAGTATGTCCGCCGTCTCTGATTGTCTCCTGCAGTGTGTCCGCAGTCTCTGATTGTCTGCTGCAGTATGTCCCCAGTCTCTGATTGTCTCCTGCAGTATGTCCGCAGTCTCTGATTGTCTCCTGCAGTATGTCCCCAGTCTCTGATTGTCTCCTGCAGTATGTCCGCAGTCTCTGATTGTCTCCTGAAATATGTCCCCAGTCTCTGATTGTCTCCTGCAGTATGTCCCCAGTCTCTGATTGTCCAACCAATCGGCAAGCAGAAATTATGTGTTGTAACATCTAGCAACCAGCCAGCAAGCAGTAAGGATAGGCTGTAACCTCTGGCAAACAATTGCAATCACTGCATGATCTGCTGCAGTAAACTGATTTTGAGTCTACCTGCTATTTTTTGTATGTCTCAGAATGGAGGGGGGGGCCCCAAGAAAATGTTTGCCCAGGGCCCAATCAAAATTAAAGACGGCCCTGACTTGGACATATCTTTGACTTGTAATATGGAGTCAAACCGCCGAATATCTCTTATCTTTTGTCAGGGAACTCTCCCACTATTGTCAAGTCTGATTCTTACACAGCAGCATTCAATTACACATTGGTTAGAATAATGACAATTAGCATAATTTATGTCTTCCTTCTCCCCAAGAAATGTATTTATTAGGGAACCAGATACCTTTGAGTCTCTTGTTCTACAAGATACTACACCAGACCATGTTCTCTATGTGGTATATAGGGTTCTTATTATGAAACTCCATCCGCATCTCCTGGAATTTACAAATAAATGGACACTAGATCTGAATGTTAACATTAAAACAGAGGAGTGGGGGAAAGCGTTTACTCTTACTCACTGAATGTCACTAGCAACTAAGGCACATGAGATGAATTTCAGACTTCTCTCTTGGTATAGATGTCCAACGCTGCTACAAAGGATATAACGGAATGTTTTGGATTTATGTTGGTGCTGCCATTCCACCAGTTTTCACTACTGCATATCTGGTGGGAATGTCCGCCTGTCCATGATTTTTGGCATGTGATTTTGCAGCTTTATACCAGTGTAACAGTTTTTTTCCACTTTTAGTGTTATATCTTTTACACCCTCCCAAAAGCTGAGGATTGAGGATGGGGATTAGTAAACCACAGACTACAATCTTGTTGGTAATATGAGGATATGATATGGCAATTTAGTCCAACAATCTCTTAGTCCGGTATATCATTCTATTCTTTTGTTATGGATATGTTCTTTTACCGGTCTACTTTTCCCAATAGCATTTATATTAGTTCATGCCACATGCAGTGCCTTGAAAAAGTATTCACACCCCTTGAAATTTTTCAAAACAGTAAATGTGTATTATTGGAATTTTATTTGATAGACCAACACAAAGTGGCACATAATTGTGAAGTGGAAGGGAAATGATAAATGGTTTTCAAAATGTTTTTCAAATAAATATGTGAAAAGTGTGGGGTGAATTTGTATTCAGTCAATACTTTGAAGAACCACCTTTCACTGTTTCACCCTTATCCGAGCACGCAGCCCGGCCGGTTAGGAAAGGGGGTGGGGACGAGCGAGCGCTCCCGCCCCAAAGCACCTTGTTCCCATGTTGATGAGGACAAGGGCCTCTTTCTGACAACCCTGGCCATTGGTTTTTCGGGGTCTGCGGAATTCGGGAGCCTCCTTTAATAAGGGGGCCCCCAGATCCTGGCCCCCCACCCTATGTGAATAAGTATCGGTTACATTGTAACCTTACCCAATCACCTGGAGGAAAAAAGTGTCAATAAAAAAACACACTAGACAGGTTTTTAAAGTAATTTATTAGGCAGCTCCAGGGGTCTCTTCCGACTCCTCCACTCTCCAGCCTCTTCTCCCGCTCTCCGGCCTTCTCTCCCGGTCTCCAGTTCTTCTCCTGCTCTCCGATTCTTCTCCCTGGCTCCTCCGCTATCTTCTGTTCTTTTGCCGCTCTTTTGCTAGCGGTGGCCTGGTCTTTTCTGTCATCTTCTTCCCTCCGGTCTTCTTCCTATGTTGACATGATACTCTCTCCCGCTGTAATGCTGTGTGCACAGACTATGACACTCCCATCACCATGCTTGACTGTAGGCAAGACACACTTGTCTTTGTACTCCTCACCTGGTTGCCACCACACACACTTGACACCATCTGAACCAGGTAAGTTTATCTTGGTCTCATCAGACCACAGGATATGGTTACAGTAAGCCATGTCCTTAGTCTGCTTGTCTTCAGAAAACTGTTTGCAGGCTTTCTTGTGCATCAACTTTAGAAGAGGCTTCCTTCTGGGAGGACAGCCATGCAGACCAATTTGATGCAGTGTACAGCATAAGGTCTGAGCACTGACAGGCTGACCCCCCACACCTTCAAACTCTGCAGCAATGCTGGCAGCACTTATATGTCTATTTCCCAAAGACAACCTCTGGATATGACACTGAGCACGTGCACTCAACTTCTTTGGTCGACCATGGTGATGCTTAATAGGGTTTAGGTCTGAAGACATCAGTCCATCACCTTTACCTTCAGCTTCTTTAGCAAGACAGTGGTCCTCTTGGAGGTATGTTTGGTATCATTATCATGTTTGAATACTGCTTGGTGGCCCAGTCTCCAAAGGGAGGGGATCATGCTCTGCTCAGAATGTCACAGTACATGTTGGCATTCATAGTTCCCTCAATGAACTGTAGCTCCCCAGTGGCGACAGCACTCATGCAGCCCCAGACCATGACACTCCCACCACCATGCTTGACTGTAGGCAAGACACACTTGTCTTTGTACTCATCCACCCTCTTGTTTGGTTCGCAGCAGAACATGTGAACAGGCAAAAAATTTGGCAGAACACACAAACACTGTTAAAGTATATGGTACACGAACATGAATAATCAAAAGTGCTAATTTTAAAGGCTTATGTTATTGTCATAAAAAGTGTTTGGGGACCCGAGTCCTGCCCCATGGGACATGTATCAATGCAAATTTTTTTTTTAAATGGCCATTTTTTCAAGAGCAGTGATTTTGTTAATGCTTTTTAAAGCGCAACCAACCCGTCTCCATGGGAGGCTCCCGCCGTCTTAAGCGTCTTCGCTGTAACAGCCCTTATATAACTGAGGGCAGGGCCACCCGGTGACGTAACCGGGTGACCCCTCCGCCTCTGATGCCACGGTGCTTCCCTATGGCTATCCCGTGGTGTCAGAGGGGGCGGGTGACCCATTTACATCACTGGGTGGCCCTGCCCCCTCTGGCACCATGGGGGAAGCCATGGGGAAGCTCCCTTGATGTCAGAGGGGGTGGGGTCACCCATTTACTTTGCTGAGTGGCCCCCAGCGAAGAGCTGTCTCAGCGAAGAGCTGTCTCAGCGAAGACGCTTCAGACAGCCCATGGAGGCGGGTCGGTTGCAAACTTAAACCGTGGGACATTTTTATTTTTTTATTTTTTAATAAAGGACTTGTCTCAAGCTGTCTCTTGTCTTTTTTACCATTTTGACACTTTTTTGTGAAATGGTAGGGTACATTTGTACCCTGTTACCAATTCACACAGGGGGTAAGGGCGGGGTCTGGGGGTCCCCTTGTTAAAGGGGGCTTCCAGATTCCGATAAGCCCCTGCCCGCAGACCCCCACAACCACTTAGCAAGGGTTGTGGGGATGAGGCCCTTGTCTCCATCAACATGGGGACAAGATGCTATGAGGGGCTACCCCAAAGCACCCTCCCTATGTTGAGGGCATGTGGCCTGGTACAGCGCTCTCTCATCCCCCCTCTTTTCCTGCGGCCTACCAGGTTGCATGCTTGGATAAGGGTCTGGTATGGATTTTGGGGGGGGGCCTACTCATTTGTCATTTTCATTTTGATGCAGGGTTCCCCTTAAAATCCATACCAGACCTAAAGGGTCTGATATAGATTTTAGGGGGGACCCCTTCACCATTTTTTTAAAATATTTGGTGCAGGGGTCCCTTTAATTTCCATATCAGACCCAAAGGGCTTGGTATTGATTTTAGGGGGACTCATTTGTCATTTTCATTTTGGTGCAGGGTTCCCCTTAAAATCCATACCAGGCCTAAAGGGTCTGATATAGATTTTAGGGGGGACCCCTTCGCCATTTTTTTAAAATATTTGGTGCAGGGGTCCCTTTAATTTCCATATCAGACCCAAAGGGCTTGGTATTGATTTTAGGGGGACCCCCACGCAATTTTTTTCTTTTTTACATTTTTATTCAGGGTTCCCCTTAATATTCATACCAGACCCAAAGGCCCGGTAATGGATGGGGGGGGACCTCACGATTTTTTTTTTTAATTATCTGTATATATATTGCCGAGACCAGTTTTGAATGAAAATTTTTCCTTTAGAAATGTAATTTTGCTGTGGTACTGTTCTAAACACAGGGAAAAATTTGCCACTTTGCAGGCATACTATACACCCCCCCCCCCCCCCCCTCCGCCCGGCACAATATTTAAAGGAATATTTCATTTTTATTGTTTCACAGTGCAATGCTGGCAGCCCTCATATGTCAATTTCCCAAAGACAACCTCTGGATTTGATGCTGAGCACATGCACTCAACTTCTTTGGTCTACCATGGTGAGGCCTGTTCTGAGTGGAACCTGTCCTGTTAAACCCCTGTATGGTCTATGTCACCATGCTGCAGCTCAGTTTCAGGGCCTTGGCAATCTTCTTATAGCATAGGCCATCTTAATGTATAGCAAGAATTATTTTTTTCAGATCCTTAGAGAGTTCTTTGCCATGTGGTTCCATGTTTAACTTCCAGTGATCAGTATGAGGGAGTGAAAGCGATAACACCAAATTTAAAACACCTGCTCCCCATTCACACCTGAGACCTTGTAACACTAACGAGTCACATGACATTGGGGAGTAAAAATGGCTAATTGGGCCCAATTTGGGCATTTTCACTTAGGGGGGTAATCACTTTTGTTGCCAGCAGTTTAGACATTAATGACTGTGAGTTGCTTTATTTTGAGGGGACAGCAAATTTACACTGTTATACAAGCTGTACACTCACTACTTTACATTGTAGCAAAGTGTAATTTCTTCAGTGATGTCACATGAAAAGATATAATAAAATATTTACAAAATTGTGAGGGGTGTACTCATTTTTGTGAGCTACTGTGTGTGTCTATGTATATATATATATATATATATATATATATATATATATATATATATATACAGTATATATATAAAATAAACAAAGTTGCCCTGTGATCTGAAGTTTGTGAGGCCACGTATTTTAAAAAGTATAATTTTGCTTTAAGGCAACTTCAGTATTCAGGAAAATAGGAGATTTTAAAATGAATCCTGTCTAAACGGAGGCATATAAATAAGCAGGCATTCTTTTTACAGCTTGTGAGTGTGTGTATGAGTTGATAAGCGGCACTTTTCCAGATCTTAAAATTTTGTCCGGAGATTATCTTTAACTCTTTTGCCGCCAGAGATTCTTTTGTGTTTTTTTACATACGTTTAGAAAATCCTTTTAGGTCTGAAAATTTGTTAAAACCCCTAAACAGTATATATTTTACAAAAGCGTGGTTCCTAGAGGATACAATAGTGGTAGTTCCAATTATGTTTTGCCACTCAATATTTGTCCAGTGGTTTATGAAGCACAAATGTAATATTAGGGCACACAATATATTGCCCAAATTTTGGTAAAATATAAAATGAGGTGAAATGGCTAATGCTTTAGAGCAGCCCTTCTCAACCTTTTAACCCTAAAGAAACCCCAAAAATAATTTTCAGGACTCGAGGAACCCTTACTAAAACCAATTTATCAGGGGTCAATAGGAACAAAGCCCCTTAAACTGGTGGCCAATTGGAAGAATGTCCCCCTTAAAGTGGTGCTCAGAATGCCACCTTTAAAGACAGCTAAAAAGATATTTAGTGTCATACTGCTGGCTTTGCTAAGTGATGCTGAACCTCGAACTATGTAGGCACCATCAAAAAGGTGGTTCATAAGCCACAGCTCAAGGAACCCCTAGCAACCTCTGGAGGAACCCCAGGGTTCCACGGAACCCTAGTTGAGAATGGCTGCTTTAGAGGCTCTTGCCAGCCTTCAAATTAGAATTAACTGTGAATGATGGAATTATTGCTCTCACTTAGGTGTGCATGATAAAATGTAAAATGTGTAGCATAATCAACGTTTTTGTAAATCAGCACCCCTGATGTGTGTGTTTACGTTTGAATGTGTATATATGTGGGGCAGGGTTGGCTCAAATATAGTTTAAGTGCTTGGGTCCACCTATTTATATCTTTTATTTTTATTTTTGTTATGCTTTCTACTAAAGAGTATACCAGATAGAGAACCAAAAGTGATACTATTTTGATGAGACAGGTTTTCTTTATTGAGACAGGGTCTGTTTGACCCTTGATGTCTAACTTGCCCTTCACCGAAAATAATGGAGGAAAGATTGCTCTCCATAAGCTTCTTCCACAGCCAGCTGACAGCCAAACACAGACGTCATGTAATGCACATCATATCCAGGTTCTTACTAGAAAGGGGAGATCAGTGAATGCGGGTTTTCTGGTCTCCCGCCTCTCTACCTAGTGGCACTCACTATGGCGTTCCCAGGCTGCAGGTGGGAAAGTGGAGCGAGTTAATCAGATTTCAAACTGTTTTGGTACTATGCATATTTGTGTGGTTAGGAATCAATTGCCCACCACCATCAAAATTCATATTTACATGCCTCCAATTGGCCTACATTCTTTTTACACTCATCTCCTCTCTGGAATGAATATTGTGGTTGGCTTAATTGTGCAACCCAGGAACGCAGTGAAGAACAAAGCCCCAGAGCTCGATTAGTGAGAGGATTGTACATGTGAACCACTTGATGGAGGATTTCCAGCTTCCTCTTTCTCTCTCTCTATCTCCATAGCTCACACTGGGTTCTAGCTAGGCTTCATCTCACAAAATAGATGGGCACAAATATTTCATGAAATTCAATTAATATTTTACGGTAAGAAGTAAGACACAGGGATTTTTTTTTTTTGCACTGTAGTTAAGCGTTGCAGAAATTTCTCAACATTAAAGTATGCAAAGCTTTAAAAAGCTGTTAACTGGCACACTTATATGAAATATGTAACAGAAGTCAGTTAAAACTTTCCTGCGTAATCAGTCTTGGCTTTTAGGATGGAGTCAAGCTGTTAGTATATTTGTTTTCATTAAACTCTTCTACTACTGTGATACATTTATTTTTATAGAAGGTTTCCAAAAGGTTTAGCAAAATGGATAAACAGAAAAGGTATCTCCTAAAACCCCAGAATTTAAAATAAAGGCAAATTTTAAGCTGTGCCTCGATTTGTGCCAGGCTAGTCGAATGCCGCACACATGTTTTAATCACTTGCTTACTGGACACATATACCCCCTTCCTGCCCAGGCCAATTTTCAGCTTTTAGCACTGCCACACTTTGAATGACAATTGCGCGGTCATGCAACACTGTACTCAAATTTAAAGCGGTTGTACAGTCTATTTTTTTAAATTTTATCTACAGGTAAGCCTATAATAAGGCTTAAAAAAAATCTCCTAAACCTGTATGGTTTAGGAGATATTCCCCTGGAAATGAGCCGCTAACTGCAGCGGCGCATGCGCACAGGAGTTTCCCAGCTGGAAGCCCGACAGACGCCGGACCCTTTGGAGCGGTGGTTCATCCTTTCTATCAAGACGCCGGACCCTGCCGGAAAGAAACCTCCCGCGCACATGTGCGTGGGAGTGGCCAGAGCAGCGATATCTGGAAGACACGCTGAGGGAACATGTCAGCTCCTTCGGCGTGTATCGGACGATATGTCGGGGCCTCGTTCTAAGGTAAGTATTTCATAATGAGCTAGTATGCGGTGCATACTAGCTCATTATGGCTTTTCCCTTACAGGTATGAAAAAAAATAGAAAATGTTTACTACCGCTTTAATTTTTATAATTCTTTGTAAACAAATAGCGTTTTCTTTTGGTGGTATTTAATCACCACAGTTTTTTTTATTTTTTGCTAAATAAACAAAAAAAGACCGAAAAAGTTTTGAAAAAGAAAACGTGTTTTTCTTCATTACTGTTATAAGGTAAACATGTATTCTGCTACATTTCTTTAGTGAAAATAACCCAAATCAGTGTTTATTATTTAGTCTGGAGGAAAGTTATAGAGTTCATAAACTATGGTATATATACTGTATATATATATATATATATATATATATATAAGAGAGAGAGAGAGAGAGGTCTATATATATGAAAATGAATCAGTCCTGATGTACTGACAGCCTATCTCATTTTTGTAAATATTTTATTATATCTTTTCATGTGACAACACTGAAGAAATTACACTTTTCTACAATGTAGTGAGTGTACAGCTTGTATAACAGTGTAAATTTGCTGTCCCCTCAAAATAACTCAACACACAGCCATTAATGTTCTAAATCACTAGCAACAAAAGTGAGTATGCCCCTAAGTGAAAATGTCCAAATTGGGCCAAAGTAGCTATTTTTCCCTCCCCGGTGTCATGTGACTTGTTAGTGTTACAAGGTCTCAGGTGTAAATAGGGAGCAGGTGTGTTAAATTTGGTGTCATCACTCTCTCATACTGGCCACTGGAAGTTCAACATGGCAACTAATGCCAAAGAACTCCCTGAGGATCTGAAAAAAAGAATTGTTGCTCTGTATAAAGATTGCCTAAGATATAAGAAGTTTGCCAAGACCTTGAAACTGAGCTGCAGCATGGTGACCAAGACCATACAGCAGTTTAACAGGACAAGTTCCACTCAGAACAGGCCGATCAAAGAAATTGAGTGCACGTGCTTAGCGTCAGAGGTTGTCTTTGAAAAATAGACATATAAGTGCTGCCAGCATTGCTGCAGAGTTTGAAGGGGTGGGGGGGGGGGGGGGGGTGTCAGCCTGTCAGTGCTCAGACCATATGCGGAACACTGCATCAAATTGGTCTGCATGGCTGTCGTCCCAGAAGGAACCGCGAGTGTCATGGTTTGGGGATTCATGAGTGCTGCCGGCACTGGGGAGCTACAGTTTATTGAGGAAACCATGAATGCCAACATGTACTGTGACATACTGAAGCAAAGCATAATCCCCTCCCTTGGGGACTGGGCAGGGCAGTATTCCAACATGATAATGACCCCAAACACTCCTCCAAGACAACCACTGCCTTGCTAAAGAAGTGGAGGGTAAAGGTGATAGACTGACTATACATGTCTCCAGACCTAAACCCTCTTGAGCATCTATGGGGCATCCTCAAATGAAAGGTGGAGGAGCACAAGGTCTCTAACGTCCACCAGCTCTGTGATGTTGTCATGGAGGAGTGGAGGAGGACACCAGTGGCAACCTGTGAAGCTCACATGAATTCCATGTCCAAGAGGGTTAAGGCAGTGCTGGAAAATAATGGTGGCCATACAAAATATTGACACTTTGGGTCCAATTTGGACATTTTCACTTAGGAGTGTACTCACTTTTGTTGTCAGCTGTTTAGACATTATTGGCTGTGTGTTGAGGTATTTTGAGGGGACAGAAAATTTACACTGTTATACAAAAATCCCAGAACCACACGGGGGGACCTAGAGAATGACCTGCAGAGAGCTGGGACCAACGTAACAAAGGCTACCATCAGTAACACACTGCGCCACCAGGGACTCAGATACTGCAGTGCCAGATGTTTCCCCCTGCTTAGGCTAGTACATATCCGGGCCCGTCTGAGGTTTGCTAGAGAGCATTTGGATGATCCAGAAGAGGATTGGGAGAATGTCATATGATCAGATGAAACCAAAGTAGAACTGTTTGGTAGAAACACAACTTGTCGTGTTTGGAGGAGAGAGAATGCTGAGTTGCAACCAAAGAACACCATACCTACTGTGAAGCATGGGGGTGGCAACATCATGCTTTGGGGCTATTTCTCTGTAAAGAGAACAGGACGACTGATCCATGTACATGAAAGAATGAATGGGGCCATGTATCGTGAGATTTTGAGTGCAAACCTCCTCCCATCAGCAAGGGCATTGAAGATGAAACGTGGCTGGGTCTTTCAGCATGACAATGATCCCAAACACACAGCCCAGGCAACGAAGGAGTGGCTTCATAAGAAGCATTTCAAGGTCCTGGTGTGGCCTAGATCTCAACCCCATAGAAAACCTTTGGAGGGAGTTGAAAATCCGTGTTGCCCAGCAACAGCCCCAAAACATCACTGCTCTAGAGGAGATCTGCATGGAGGAATGGGCCAATATACCAGCAACAGTGTGTGATAACCTTGTGAAGACTTACAGAAAACATTTGACCTCTGTCATTGCCAACAAAGGATATATAACAAAGAAAATGATTAGGAAAACAATCTTTATAAATTCTATGCCCGTTAGGGTGGCACACTTGTGGTGTGGGAACATATAACAGTACTTAGAGGCAGGCCTTTTACTGGCACTTTTTTTTATTTTACCTCCAGTAGTTTATTGTAAATAGTAGTGTGGTGATTACCTATGATACTAAAGATTGGCATGTGGAATTAATAAACATGAACAGATTTCAGTTGTGCCCCACCAGGCCGGCCCCCCATGGACAATGTGCCTGGCTGCTGAATTCAGCGCCCCATCCCTGCACTCAGTGCATTGATTGGCACTGATTGGCAGCACTGGCAGGCAGCAGTGATTGGCCCTGATAGGTGGCACTGGCTGGCACTAATAGAAAGCACTGATTATCACTGATATGCAACTGATGGGCCCTGATAGGTGCCACTGATTGGCAGCACTAATGGCACTGATAGGCTGCACGGATTGGCACTAATAGACAGCACAGATCAGCACTGATAGGCAGCACTGATTGGCAGAATTTAGTGGCAATGATTGGCAGCACTGATGGGCACTAATTGGCAGCACTCATGGGCACTGATAGTCAGCACTGATGGGCACTGATAGGTGGCACTCATGGGCATTGATTGGCAGCACTGATGGGCATTGATGGACAGCATGAGTAGGTGGCATTGATGGGCACTGATTGAAAGCACTGGCACTGATTGGTGGCACTGATTGGCACTGTTAGGTGGAGCTTATTGGAAACACTGATTTGCAATGATAGGTGGCATTGGTTGGAACTCATATTAGGAGGTACTGACAGGTGGCACTGATTGGAAACACTGATTAGCACTGATTGGAAGCACTGATTGGCACTGACAGGTGACACTGATTGCAAACACTGGCACTGATTGGCCCTGACAGGTGGCACTGATTGGCACTGACAGATGGCACTGGCAGGTGGCACTGATTGGCACTGACAGAGGAGAGGGAATTTCACACTGAGCCGATATTGACGTTTAGTGAAACTCTTTCATGTAATGTAACTGCATGCAGAGAGAGTGTCAGGAAAGGTTCCCTCCGCTGGTAATATCAATCATTTGGCGTGCAGTACTGAGATCCATCAGCAGGTGTCTCCTGGCAGTTTGGAGCTGTCAGAAGAGCTTTTCCCTGCTGGAATTATGTCATCTTTGGGCCGCAGTACTGGCGTCCACCAGCGGAAGGATCCTGGCAGTGTGGAGCAGGTATTACCTTCTGCAATCAGGCTTCACATGACTGATAGCAGCCATTGTATTGTATAAATCCTGGCAAGTGCACACACACCTTGCCCTGACCTGACCTGTACCTGTTGTACCTGATCCTGTCTATTCCTGCATCCCTGGAACCTTGTCCTGCAACCTGATCCCTTTCTCCTTGTCCCCCCATCTGCTGACCTTCTGTTTATGACCCTGGCCTGGCTTGACTACGATTCTGGCACTCCCTTTTACTACATATGCTGGTTAGTTTGTTTATCATCACTGTTTGGTTGTTTGGTTTGTTCACATTTATATGCATTTACTTTAATGAACTTACTTTCTCCTATTTATGTCTGGTTCACTCTGTCGCAGTCACACAGTTCTGGTCACATCTAGTTTATGACAGAGAGGCCAACTGTCAAAATTATGCAGTGATGTCAGTGGTGGGCAGTACTCGAGGGTGGGCGGTACTCGAGGGTGGGCGGTACTCGAGGGTGGGCGGGACCCAGCAGCTATCAAACACCAGCCAATGATTGGGCTGCTTAAGAAAGGGGGTGGGCCACATACACCTAGCAACCCGCACCAGATCCCATCCCATTGGCTGGTGTTTGATAGCTGCCCCACCCCCGACATGACATCAATGCTGAATTTTGACAGCTGGTCTCTCTCTCTCTCTCTCTCTCTCTCTCTCTCTCTCTCTCTCTCCATTCAGTTACATTACGAGACTGTGTCACACACTGAGTGGCTCTGACAAGCAGAATAATCTGCGCAGTGTGAAACTGTCTCAGCAGGGACTGCACACTCATTGGATGCTGCCCCTCTTAAAATGCTGCCTGGGACCATGGGCCCACTGGATTCCTTGGTAGGGTAGGGACGGCCCTGTCTGCACCTTTCTACTAGGTTAGGGAGAGGGTCTGGCTGTAATCTCGCAACCTCCGACTCTGTGTTCTCTCACTGAAACTGGCACCACAATTCATTGTGCCTTTCCATATTCCATTTTCTCCTCAAACCTGATGGCCCTCTGAGGGGGAGGGGTCATTGAGGAGGGTGTACTATCAGGGCTGGGCTGGGCTCAGCCCTCCCTTCTCAGTGCTCAGCTGTTGGTTAATTGCTAGCACTCATTGTACAGTGCCTCATCTGGTGATCATTTCCTGCTCGTCGGCCAGCCCCTTCTGGCTATTTAACCTGCCTGGTTCATTTCTCCCATGCCTTTGCCTTGGTCAACATATCTGAAGATTCTCTGCTGTGTTCCTCTTATAGATAGGGCAAGTGCGGGGCTCAATGATCGACTGACATTTTTCAAAAGAGAAACAATTCACATAGATAAAGCATACAAAACATATATGGAATAACATCATGGGACAAGGTTGGTCATAACAATATAACACCAGAATATTAGGAATACATGACAACAACACATATTAATATGTTCCAAGAGCAGAAATTGGCGTATCCATGCAAGCCCATGGGACTTTCATAAGATATGCCTGTCAGGGCTGGGGTCAGGCCCCCCTTCTCAATGTTCAGCTGTCGGTTAATTGACAGCACTCGTTCCACAGTGCCTCACCTGGTGATAATTTCCTGCTCATCAGCCAGTCCCTTGTAGATCTTTAAATTTCATGGTTCATTTCTCCCATGCCTTTGCCTTGGTCAACACATCTGAAGATTCTCTGCTGTGTTCCTGTTAAAGACTTGCCTGGCTGACATCCCTTCTGGTTCTTGATCTCGTTTACTTTCTCCGACTATGCTGATCTCTGTTTTTTTGATTTACTAGCTTGCACTGATTACCCACTTTGATTACCAAACCCTGACTATGTTTTGACTACATTGTCTATTTGTACCATTTTTACCACTATATTAATATGTGTGATTTCTCCTGCACTTTCTGTCTCCATCCGATTCATGGTTTCTGACAATGCCATTAACAAATTTAAAATGGTTTAAAAAAAGTATCTTATTCAATAAGTACAAATGTTTTAAAAAAAAATGGATGATACATAGTGCATCAATAAAAACACAATTGGAGTACTTACACCAAATATTGGTCTGTAAAGATGTACATAATTCCAGCTACCAAATAACAAATATAAGAAGAGTAACTAGGTTATGTCATAAATCTCTCAATGTGTTTTTTGAATCCTAGTTCACTTCATCAGGAGAAAGTATGACTGACGTGATGTCTACGAAAAAATACACACATAGCCTTTTGTGTACTTACACCTAATGTTGTAAGTGTATGGGTATTCCCATAAGGTAAACCATACTTACAAATCATATTGTAGATGAGGTAAAAGACCAAAAGGCAGCTGCTGGATAGATGAGGACCAACGTCAGAGGTCTGCCCGGGAGCAAAAGGGAGAGGGTCAAGAAGCAACACCATCTATTATCCATGAACAAAAATTAAATGGGATTCAACCATCCCCCAGTATATCTATTTTATATAAATAAAATATGACATCCAGTGGTAGCGTATAGCTGGGACTGTATTAGAGATAAGATATCAGAGTTCACATTCCAAATTTCAATAGAGACACAGTGCCCTAAGTCCTACTTTTAACTACAGGTACTGCTGATTTTAGGGCTGCAGGCTGAACAAAAAATATTGAACAGTTTTCTCCATCTATACAGCACAAGGGGGGGCAGACCTCTTTATATATCTGTTATGCATATCAGATATATCTGTTGTTATTCAGGAGTAAACAACAGCAGTTTCTGAACACTTCTAAACACATATCATTGTTCTATCAGGAAAAGTGTTTGCACAAGACTTTTGTTGTATATATGGGCAGTATACATAATTGTTGCTATTACCATTAGATGAGCTTTTATCAAACATTGGACCCAAAGCTATGTCAATAAGAAGTGACAATAGCTTGCCCTTTTGACATATTTGACCAATGGCATGTATGATACCATAGTGCCAGCTAGGGATTAGTGTTAGAAAAATGCTTCCCTCTTGGAAAATTATGCAGAAAAGAGGTATAAAGGAAAACACCAATATAGGAATGGTTACCCAAACTTTGAAAAAGATCAGGCACACATGCTAAAAGTAGGATGCCACAAGACCAAGGAAGGGCTCTGCCATGGGGATTTTACAAGACCAAAGATGAACTGTGCTAGAAAGGAAACCAATACCCTGCCAGAGGGCATAACAGAATAAGCCATACTACAAGCATACTAATAGCAAGAACACAGTTTCTGGTTTCCTGTAATCATTTGAGATGCCTGTTTCCTATGAAAATGGCAGACCAGCTATAACACAAGCTAAGTGACTTTTTAATACACGCCTATAGCATACAGGCCATCATCAATTCTCTTTGCTAAGAACGTTATATAGTGTGTACATGTGTTTTGTGTGCATGTGTAGTACTATGTACTGTATATCCTGTATTGTTTTCTTACAATTGTAAGCAGCTTGTATAGGTAACATTCGTGTTTAGCTTAGTTTACTTTGATATGATACAGGGGTTTACCCTACCTTGCTTTAACGCATAGTAGCCGAAAAGATACAAGCAAAACATCACCATAACCCCATACTGAGGAAAATATATCAAAACTCTGTCCTCCCTCACATGATGAACATGGCCAGAAGCTGCATACCCAAATGTGGAAGAAAACTAGAGCTCCCTCGATCTCAATGTAGCTGGCCAAAATGAATTAAATACTCTGCATGGAAGATCTCATTTCCTCCCACAATGGAACACATGAAAAAGTCTGGAAAAACCTGTTTCGACTGGATTGATTTTATTGCAGGGTATGAAGATCTCCTTTGCAATGACCCTTCATGACTCTTATAATGCTCAGTTATTGGCTGGATTGCAATGAGTGCACTATGGTACATAAGAAAAAAAGAAAATAACTGCGCTAAGGTTAAATATGTGAATGTGTGAATGTGTAAATGTATAAAGAAAATCCTGTAAGGATATTCAGCTGCGGCTTTCGCTATGTCACATACATGCAAATAAAAACGAAAAAACCCATAAGCCGCGCTAAATAGATACCAAGGCAAATGCAACCAACTATTTGTGCAATGATATAAAGGTAAATGTTGAAATAAATATTAATAAATACAACCAACTACTTGTGCAAAATAAACAAATCAATGTTAAAACAAATATTGTATAGAGTATAGCAACCCTATATGTGTATATGCATATACGTGATACAAAACATATAAGTATTAGGATTCCTGATCTCAAAAACCCACAAATGCTGATGGGCACATATAATGGGAATCAGTAACACACACCTATTGTAAAATATATACACCCAATGTGTGAACAATGAGTCCGTATAAAAACAAAAAAGGGGGTAACGTAAGGCCCAGTAAGGGTCCTCTGAGTAAACACCACACTCTTCCTGGAATCCAAATATGATTTCCAGGAAGAGTGTGGTGTTTACTCAGAGGACCCTTACTGGGCCTTACGTTACCCCCTTTTTTGTTTTTATACGGACTCATTGTTCACACATTGGGTGTATATATTTTACAATAGGTGTGTGTTACTGATTCCCATTATATGTGCCCATCAGCATTTGTGGGTTTTTGAGATCAGGAATCCTAACACTATGGTACATAGTTAAGGGGGGGCATCATATAATGTGTAGACTCCTTCTTCCTACTACCATCAGCCCCTTCATTCAAGTCCACCCTAGACCCCTATATCCCCATTTACATTTCCTTGCCTCTTTCTTACCTACCCTGTTTCCTCGAAAATAAGCGTGATTGTCGGTGATGGCTGCAATATAAGCTCTACCCCCCAAATAAGACCTACCCTGTTTCCTCAAAAAAAATAGCCCGACCCTGAAAAAAAGACCTACAACGACTTTAACTATTTTCGGGGAAACAGGGTAGTTACTTAAATTCATGCACTGTAATGTGTGTCATATTCCTAACACCTGGAACTGATTGTTCTTGGCTACTGGCGAATATAATACACATATTGTATTAACCACGTACATTTGTGCACCAGAATATCTATGAGTAAGTTATCTGATGGTTTTAATTTTGTCAGGGTAATGGCCGTAGGACAGGGAATTCTGCCAGAACCCTTCATGGTTGCACCAGGCGTATCCATGTGTGCACGTAGGCACACACAGATGCGCAACAGCGGGAGCATGCGAACATGATTGCTAATGCACATGTGCACTAACGCACATGCAAGCATTGCGGTAATCGTTGGCGCTCCCTGGTCTATTTAAGCCTGCTGCTGGTATACACTGGTTGCTGGATTACCATCAGCTTCCTGTGTCTCCCTGCTCCTGTTGTTTACCTGCTTCCTGCTACCACCTGGCTTGCCTGACTGCTCCTGTTTTCCACCTGCATTTGACCCCGGCTTGGACCTTACTACTCTCTTGCTCTGCACTTGTACCTTGATCGTCCTCTCGTGTTTGACCCCTGGCTTGGCTACCGACTCCGTTCCTGATTATCCTGCTGTACCTTCATATTGGACTGATTCCTGTTGTACAGGACCTCTGACTCTGTTCCTGGTTGCTCCACGGCTCCATACCTGGGGTCTCTCCTCACACGGTTGCCCTACCAACCATACCTGCGCACCCCAGCAGCCCCTGCTACCAGCTACCCAGCAATAGCACTTGGCAACTCGTGCACCTTTGGACACCTTACTCCCTGTATCATTCCCAGGGTTACGCTGCATTTAGCTGCAAGGGGCACCCTCTCTGCAATCCGGCCTCACATCCAGGACTTTGACAAATGTATTGATCCTTGCAACTTATT
The DNA here is from genome assembly GCF_037356315.1 of Lithobates pipiens. Classification (NCBI taxonomy): domain Eukaryota; kingdom Metazoa; phylum Chordata; class Amphibia; order Anura; family Ranidae; genus Lithobates; species Lithobates pipiens. The sequence continues at coordinate 181,916,913 of NW_027507787.1, forward strand.
TGTTGACTGTGTTGCTTGAACATACCATGCCTTCCCCTAGCAAAAGCACCTCCCCCACAGTACAAAAGCACTGGCTAGGAACACAGTAAACCCTTTGATCGCCCCTGATGTTATCCCCTTCCCAGCCAGTGCCATTAGTACAGTGACAGTGCATATTTGTAGCACTGAGCACTGTATTAGAGTCACTGGTTCCCAAAAAAGTGTCAAAAGTGTCAGTTAGTGCCCGTTTTGTCTGTCATAATATCGCAGTCTCCGCTATAAGTCGCTGATCACTGCCATTACTAGTAAAAATAAGTAAATAAATAAAAATTCCATAAATATATCCCATAGTTAGTAGACATTATAACTTTTGGGCAAATCAATCAATATACGCTTATTGGGATTTTTTTATTTTTTTTTTACCAAAAACATGTAGCAGAATACATATTGGCCTAAATTGATGAAGAAATGTGTTTTTATTTATTTTTATTAGATATACCATTTATAGCAGAAAATTGAAAAAAAAAATATTTTTTAATTGTCGGTCATTTTTTTTGTTTATAGTGCAAAAAATAAAAACTCAGAGGTGTTTAAATATCACCAAAAGAAAGCTTTGTTTGTGGGAAAAAAAAGATATAAATGTCATCTGGGTACAGTGTCGCACGACCGCATAATTGGCAGTTAAAGTAATGCAGTGCCGTATTACAAAAAATGGCCTGGTCATGAAGGGGGGATAAATCTTCCGGAGTTGAAGTGGTTAAAGGAAGTAAAGGAGAATCTCCCCATTGGGGCATGGACACAAATTTTGCATCTGTTTAGTAAGTACTATAAGTTATGCTAACTCCCTGTCTTATAATGCGGTCTACTACATCTTCTGCTAAAATTACATATATTAACCCTATACAGGTTTCACAAAACTGATTTTTTTTACAAATAGCAGACACTGAAATTTATCAGGTTGAAATCAAAATTTGGGAGAAATAACCTAAATCAGACAAATGTTTTTTTTTTTTTTTTTTACGGCTACATTGTATGCATCTCTCCTCCAAATAAGTAGAGTTAGCTGTTTAATGTTACCGCACGGCTGACAATCTTATGCATAGAGGTATTTTATGCAGTCATAAACAGTTTTGTGTATTCTAATCATATAAAACACTTTAATACCCGTTCCATATTTTGACAGGTATTATGAAGCGTACTGTATGTTGGCTGAGAAGATAAATACAGGATGTTGAAAGGCTCCGTGTATAGGAGCTTTTGGTAATGAATGTTCTTTTCTTCTGCATCTGTAATGAAGCTCTGCTTTATCAAGATTTAATTTCAACACACGGCTGCATACAAGACACCGTGACCTAAAAAGCTTGCCGATAAGATAATTATCTTTTCAGACAGGGGCTGTGGATTTTGGAAAAGAAAAAATGTCCAGGTAGTGTTCTGCATGAAAGGTAGTTCTAATTATGCAGTTCTATTATTTGGCTAATGCTTTGTTCTTGGTTTTAACATGATGGCGACTCGTCTGTTAAAGGAGCTGCGTTAGCATAATAGAAAAACCACTGTCAATTAGCTGTCAAGGGTTGCAGCCAATTTGGGAAAACACCTATTTGATATTTGTTACTTGTTCCCTTTCACACAGCATACCTTTAAGCAAATTTTTTTTTAAATTTCTGCCTACATTTTTAAATGCTCTTTCTCGAAAATTCCAAGACTAAACAATACAGCACTTACTGTAACATTTATGAGGGGCTTAGGAGTTAATGTTTACCGTTATTAGCTCTGCTCGTACTGTGCTGGCAGACAGTGGCATCTACAGCTTTCATATTTAGGGGGGGGGGGGGGGGGCACACGGGGGACATGGACAAAATTAAGGGGGGCAACTATAAAACACATTTATTACCAGTGCCCATCAAATGCAGCCTGATCAGTGCCCATCAATGCATCCTAATCAGCGCCCATCAATTCAGCCTTATTAGTGCCCATCAATGCACCCTTGCCAGTGCCCATCAAATGCAGCCTGATCAGTGCTCATCAATGCAGCCTGATCAGTGCTCATCAAATGCAGCCTTATCAGTGGCCATCAATGCAGCCTTGCCAGTGCCCATCAATGCAGCCTTGCCAGTGCCCATCAAATGCAGCCTGATCAGTGCTCATCAATGCAGCCTGATCGGTGCCCATCAAATGCAGCCTGATTGGTGCCCATCAATGCATCCTAATCAGTGCCCATCAATTCAGCCTTGCCAGTGCCCATCAAATGCAGCCTGATCAGTGCCCATCAATGCAGCTTGATCAGTGCCCATCAAATTAAGTCTGATTGGTGCCCATCAATGCAGCCCGATTGGTGCCTATCAATTCAGCCTGACCGGTACCCATCAATGCAGCCTTATCAGTGCCCATCAATGCACCCCTGCCAGTGCCCATCAAGTGCAGCCTAACAAGGGCCCATCAAATGCATTAATGCAGCCTGATCAGTGTCCATCAATGCAGCCTGATCAGTGCCTATCAATGCAGCCTTATCAGTGCCCATCAAATGCAGCCTGATTGGTGCCCATCAATGCAGCCTGATTGGTGCCTATCAATGCAGCCTGACCAGTACCCATCAATGCAGCCTTATCAGTGCCCATCAATGCACCCCTGCCAGTGCCCATCAAATGCATTATTTCAGCCTGATCAGTGCCCATTAAATGCAGCCTGATCAGTGTCCATCAATGCAGCCTGATCAGTGCCCATCAAATGCAGCCTACCAGTCCGCGGATCTCCCACTGTGTCACAGAGCTTGGATTTGAATATCCCGGTGGCCGCTGTAATAAAGCCCTGCCTCCTGGACTAACTCTTATGATACACATCACACTGATCCAATTTCCTGACATAGAGACAGAACAGAGATCTGTCAATGTAGACAGATCTCCGTGCTGTCAGCACTGAGGAAAGCAGTCAGTTGTTTATACTAAGTATGAACAACGATCAGTCTCCTCACTCAGTCAGTCCCCTCCCGCCACAGTTACAATCACTCCCTAGGGAACACAGTTAACTGCTTGATTGCCCCCCAAGTGTTAACCCCTTCCCTGCCAGTGACATTTCCACAGTAATCAGTGCATTTTTGTAGCACTGATCACTGTATAAATGTCAATAGTCCCTAAAAAAAATGTGTCAAATGTGTCCAATCTGTCTGCCATAATGTCGCAGTGCCGATAAAAATCACTGATCCCCGTCATTACCAGTAAAAAAATAAAAATAATAATGCCATAAATCTTTCCATTATTTTGTAGATGCAATAACTTTTGTGCAAACCAATCACTATGCGATTTTTATTACCAAAAATGTGTAGAAGAATACACATTTTTTTTTTTTAAAAAGGAGGATATTTATTAGAGCAAAATGTACAAAATATTGTGTTTTTTTTTTCAAAATTGTCTCTCTATTTTTGTTTATAGTGCAAAAAATAAAAACTGCAGAGATGATCAAATACCGCCAAAAGAAAGCTCTATTTTTGGGAAAAAAGGACGTTTTGTTTGGGTACAACGTCAAACACGAAAGAGCAATTGTCAGTTAAAGCGACGCAGTGTCATATCGTAAAAAATGCCCTGGTCATTCAGCAGCCGAATCTTATGGGGCTGAAGTGGTTAATGGTGTCCCTGTTACTGACAGAATCGCTGTGAAAGTTTACCCAGAGGCCTGCTCCACACAAACATCCCAAAAAAGTAAAAAATGCATTTTTAAAGTTTATTTGTAGACATGATGTATAAATGTAGAAATGTAACTAACATATATTGGGGTGTTCACAAACTTATCTGCAAAATTAGGAATACATATTACAAATATAGTGGGACATGGATTATTTACTTGTTGATCCTTGTAACACTGTTTATACAGCATAATGTTTTTACAGTATAATGTAGTCATGAGGGAGGCTACAGAAAAACACTGCAGTCAGATAGAAATCAGTCAGATAAAAGGCAGTGGTGAGCTACTCTACTATCATATACATGATATATATATATATATATATATATATATATATATATATATATATATATATACAGATTACATATAGAAAATAAAAAAATAATATAGCATATATAATTGCTACACAAGTCATATTGTCATGTAATGTTATTAAAAAATATCTTTCCTTTTCAATGCACCTGGACTTGTTCTGTACACAATTGGTATATAGAACACCCCCAGAAATGTCCATTCCTGCTTATGTAAAGAACTTTGCACTAAGATACAAAGACAGATTTTGGGCATCCTCTGCATCAAACATGTATTTTTGTGAGATGCTCCCTAAGGGCTAATCGCTTCTAAAGGCTGCAGTCACTGCAAATTTCCTCATCAGAACTCTGAAAGTGAAAGTGTCCCATTCAGAATCAGTCCTGCACAAGACATGATCTAACAAATGGCTATTCCTTCAGAGCAGAAATAGGTAAGGCCCCTTTCACACATGTGGAACGTATGTCCGTATTTCATCCATCCGTTTGCGGATAAAATACGGACATACATGCATCACTATGGGATAGCGGGTGTCTGCGGATGAAAATCCGCAGACACCCGATATCGTCCATCTGCGCAATGGTCCGATTATGCAGACGGAGGAAAAGCCTATTTTTCTATCTGTCTGCAGAGCGGATTGGATGAACACAGACAGACGGTCCGTGTTCATCCGATCCCCCATAGAGGAGAGCGGAGAGCTGACAGGGTGGTTCCTGCACATTAATAAACTTTTGTTGAAGTGAGGACAGTGGGAACTATGGCTCCTTCTCATTTCTATACATTTTTTGTTAGTAGTCTAAGAGCCTATGTTGACAGGCTTTAAGCCCCGTACACTCGATCAGAAAATCGTACAAAAAATACCACTTTCGAAGTGAAAAATACATCCCTGGGAATAGACAGACCAGTTAGCCTAACATCAAAAGTATGCAAGCACTTGGAGGGGATGATAAGGGACTATATATGAGATTTTAGTAATGAGAACAGTATCATTAGCAGTAATCAGCATGGATTCATGAAGAATTGTTCTTGCCAAACCAATCTATTAACCTTCTATGAGGAGGTGAGTTGCCATCTAGATAAAGAAAGGCCCGTAGATGTAGTGTAACTGGATTTTGAAAAAAAAGCATTTGACGCAGATCCCCATAAGCGTTTACTGTACAAAATAAGGTCCGTTGGCATGGACCATAGGGTGAGTACATGGATTGAGAACTGGCTACAAGGGTGAGATCAGAGGGTGGTGATAAATAGGGAGTACTTGGAATGGTCAGGGGTGGGTAGTGGGGTCCCCCTGGATTATGTGTTGGGACCAATCCTATTTATTTTGTTCATAAACGACCTGGAGGATGGGGTAAACAGTTCAATCTCTGTATTTGCAGATATAAGCAGGGCAATAACTTCTCCGCAGGATGTGGAAACCTTGCAAAAAGATCTGAAAAAATGAATGGGGTGACCAACTACATGGCAAATGAGGTTTAATGTAGAAAAAATTAAAATAATGCATTTGGGTGGCAAAAATATGATGCAATCTATACACTAGGGGGAGAACCTCTGGGGGAATCTAGGATGGAAAAGGACCTGAGGGTCCTAGTAGATGAGCAGGCTCAGCAATGGCATGCAATGCCAAGCTGCTGCTAACAAAGCAAACAGAATATTGGCATGCATTAAAAAGGGGATCAACTCCAGAAATAAAACGATAATTCTCCCGCTCTACAAGACTCTGGTCTGGCCGCACCTAGAGTATACTGTCCAGTTTTGGGCACCAGCCCTCAAGAAGGATGTACTGTAAATGGAGCGAGTACGAAGAAGGGCAACTAAGCTAATTAAGGGTCTGGAAGATATTAGTTATGAGGAAAGGTTGCGAGCACTGAACTTATTCTCTCTGGAGAAGAGAAGCTTAAAAGGGGATATGATTTAAATCTATAAATACCGTACTGGTGAGCCCACAATAGGGATACAACTTTTTTGCGGAAGGGAGTTTAACAAGACCCATGGCCACTCATTAAAATGAGAAGAAAAGAGGTTTAACCTTAAACTACTTAGAGGGTTCTTTACTGTAAGAGCGGCAAGGATGTGGAATTCCCTTCCACAGGTGGTGGTCTCAGTGGGGAGCATCGATAGTTTAAAAAAATATTAGATAAGCACCTGAGCGACAGCAACGTACAGGGATATACAATGTAATACTGACAAATAATCACACACATAGGTTGGACTTGATGGACTTGTGTCTTTTTTCAACCTCACCTACTATGTAACTATGCTTTTGAGGTTAGAACTCTCTAATAGCTGTTATTAACCTCCTTCTGAGCTGCATTTGACCTCTTTCAAATCTACATTAACCCCTTAGAGCCGGCACCTTCCATCCTTTAAGACATTCAGGATGGCGAGAGGTGGGGTGGAGCTTATGAACATGTCACTGCCGTGATTGGCTGTCATGTGGTCACATGATCGCAAAGCTTCTGATCACAAGCAGCGATTGGGAGCTTTCCGTTAGCTGCCGGTAACTGCGCTGGGAGTGTGCTCTCGGCACAGCTGTTTTTGCACTAATGCAGGTAATTATGCAGCCAATTCAGCACCAAGGCTCACCCATCGAGAGGCCACATATTTGCGTGCAGCGGGTACTGAGAGGTTAACCTGCTGTGAGTTGCTTCTGTGTCCTTTTTGACTTCTATGGGGAGAGAAGCAGTTTTATGTGAACAACAGCCCATTGACATAGTCTTTACTCCGTGGTGTTATTGTAAAAAAACAATATGTTTTTAACACCATATTTGTAGTTTTGTCTTAGCTCTTCTTCTGTGGATTCAAAATGGTTTGTGATCTTTGTATATTAGGTCTATGGGGTTGATTAAATAAAAGCCAATAAGTTGTTCACTTTGCAAAGGAAGTGGTAATTTCCAAAGACATATACTCCAGAGCTTAGAAAAAGTGGTGAAATTTCACTTTACAAAGAAAACCCAATCATGCACATTGGAAACGATTGGATTATAGAGGTCAGTGCCTCTTCATCATCTTCACTAAGCTCTAGGGAAACTGACCTTGAAAACTGAACAGCCATATTTCGTTATGTAAATCAACCCCTATGAATCGGAGTTGTTTGGAGACAATTTGACACAGAGATCTAGGTGTAGATCAACATCTGCACTGAATTATCTCCTGAAAAAATCTTCATCTAGAGTAACCTAAACTATTTCCCACAAGGATGCAAAAGTATGAATTTCTCTGCCGCAGAAAAGAATGCTCTGAGAATCTCGGAATCCTCCTGAAAACAAACACTTAAGCCCCGTACACACGAGCGGACTTTTCAACATCCAAAGTCCGTCAGACTGAGTCCGTCAGACTATCCGATCGTGTGTGGGCTGCAACGGACTTTAGCTTCGCAAAAGTCTGACGGACTTTAGAAATGAAGCATGCTTCAAATTTTCCCGACGGAACTCCGCCGGACCCGGTGCCCTTCGAAAAATTCGCTCGTGTGTGTGCTACTCCGACGGACTAAAACCGACGCTAGGGCAGCTATTGGCTACTGGCTATGAACTTCCTACGTCGAATCCAGTCGTACGTCATCACGTTCGACTCCGTCGGAGTTTGGTGTGATGGTGTGTGGTCAAGTCCGTTCGGTCGAAAAGTCCGCCAGAACTCCGTCGGAACTCCGGCGGAACTCCTTTGGAGGTCTGTCAGACTTAATCCCTCTCGTGTGTACGGGGCATTAGGTTTTGGAAATGATGGTCTGCAGGGTTTTATCCGGCACGTCAAGGACTTTTTGATATTTTGTGAAAATGTAAATAATCAGAAAAAATGCATGCTCTGTGAAATTAAAGTTATCCATGTCTTCCATGTCTGTTTTCCTTACAGGCGTTGCAGTTCCCAAACCTTTCACTGATATCTTCAGACATCCTCACCTTTGCTTTTGTATTTTATGTTGCTAACTCTGTCACTTGACATAAGCAGGTAATTGGTAACTGAAGGTGAATGACATTGCCCAGAGACATAAAGCAGTTGTTTTGTCTCAAAGCGACATGTGCGGTTCGTTTTCCTCTGAATAAATATTCAGACAAATTTTTCTTATTCAGAGATTCGGATATATCTGAATACCCGAATTACAGTATAAACAACCGAATACTCAGAATGACTAAATGAAATTCGTCAGAATTTACAAAATTCTAATTGAAATGTTACTGTTGTTATGCTGCACCATTCTTCTCCAGCCAACAGAGGGAAAGCTAAAGCCAAGCAAGTGCATAGACGTCTACACAGATCACTGAGAATCCTGGGAGTTGTAGTTTGAGACAGCAGCCATATAATGGGATGCATAAACTCCTTACACTATAGACAGTAGATCCGAGAGTACAAAGGCACTGTGCAGTAGGAGGAGTGGAGGGATACTTTTTATTTAGTTTTTTATTTAGTTTCCCAGGAAAGTTCTTCCTCTTGGCACTGAGGGAGTTAGAGCGAGAGCATCTTTGTCTGGATATTCATCTGCCAGCAGGGGACCATAGCAGCAGAGAACCAAGTCTAAAACTTGGAGTGAAGACACCAGGGGGCAGCGCAGCACCACCTACATCTCAGCACCTGCACTGCTGCAGCAAGGAGACCGGAGCACCCAGTCACCCTCTGATTCCCACCGCTGATTACTCAAGGCTTTTGGGAAGAGACGGAGGCCCCTCCCTCTACAGCAAGAGGTCACCACAGCATCCTGGGCACTGGTGAGAGGGCTATTCGCCTATTGCTGATGCTGCTAGCAGGGACTGAGTCCCTGAGAGCAGGACATCAAGTGTACTGAATCCATATCTCACCCATACTCCACTTTTTCCAAACCTAGACTGCACCAACCCTATACCACATTATATCAAACCTTTACCGCATCTCAACCACATCTAACTTGCACCTGGGCCGAGACTATACCATACCTATACTGAACCTATACTGCATTCAGGTTAACTGGGACTGTGGTTAAGCACAATAACTCCTCTTAAAGGGCCCCAGCGATAGCCATCAGATGAACAACCCAAAGGACTACCACTCCTGTAATAATTACCCTGCCCCCTCTGCACTCATCCTCCTTTTCTTTTGGACAGTACATACCCAGTCAGCCTAGGACTAGCATTGCCACTATAAATGTTCTCTGGCAGTATAGTTCCAGCACTCAGTAGATAAAATGTTACTACTGCTCACTGCTGCACTTGAGGTGGCCTTGCTGCTGTTTATGCTGGTCTGGATGACAACTGTCATCTTATGCCTAGTTCCTACTGTCAATCACTTTGTTTGCTAAATTGTATTATTACCATTTTATGCTTGCCTAGTTACTAACCATATTGGGTGGCAATTTATTAGGTTTGCTTTTACTACGTGGTTTTCTGCCTGTTTTCTTTGACATAGCACTACTATTGGGTACTATGTCATACTTTAAGTGAACTCCTGTGATATTGTATGTTTTACACTTAACATGGTATGTCAGAGGGGCTGAGGTTCTTGAGAAGGTTGAGGCAAAGAACAGAGGACCCATTCTATCCAGCAGCTTCTACAGGGGAGCACTACACATCTTTTTGTGATTTTTCTTTGTAATTGGTTGGGTTGGATTCTTCTGCTTGCATATTTTACACTGTCTTCCTATCAACAATTCCATCTGTACAGTACATACTTTACAATTGCCTTTCTTCTCAGATGTGTAGAATTTTCACATGTAAAAGTATTTAAAAAAAAAAATTCTTCTGACTTCTTCACTTTTAATCTTGTTCATCTGGCAAGTTTATCTTCACTATGTTGGAGTTGGCAATTACAGACAACTGCAATTGGTATCACATAAACAAATGCCAAAAAACACAGTGAAGAAATAAATGGATGTAATTCTTGTAGTAATGCAGTTGCAAAACTTCTCAATTTTTGCAGTTAGTAAGTCTGGATTCTATACTATTGGTATGTTGGACTGCAGTAGTTTCTGAATGTTAGCCAAAGTTATCTACTAGATTTTAATTGGTATAAATACATAGCATTATACATGGCATTCTTTACTTGTGCTTAGTAGCAAAACAGCTATTACTGAAACCTGGCTTCATGAATCTGGCACTACTTCTCCTGCTGCCCTCTCCAAAGGTGGCCTTTTTTGGACTCACACCTACAGACCCAATGGACGGAAGAGAGGGGTAGTGGGAATCCTTCTAGCCCCACATGTCACGTTCCTCATTTGAAGGACATTGTATTTGTCTTTTCTCTGAAGTTTCTCTAAGGATAGCTGTAATCTACCGGACCCTGTACCAGTATCAGATTTTCTTAATGAATTTTCTGCCTTGCTCCCCTACTTTCTCTCTTATGAAATCCCCACAATCATTCTCTGTGACTTCCCTGTTGATACTAACACTTCTGCTACTTCCAAACTTCTCATTCTAACCTCCTCCTTTGACCTGAAGCAATAGATAAACACTTCTACACACTCTGACGGAAACAACCTTGACCTTGTTTTCTCCCACCTATGCACTCCGTGCAACCTCTCCAACTATCCTTTCCCTCTCTCGGACCACCACCTTATTCATTTTTCTCTCTCTCCCTCTTTACCACCTCCTCTCCCTCCAAGCGTCTAACAGTTATCCGTAGAAACCTTCACCTCCTCAACCCTTCTCTTCTCTACTCTGCTACTGACCACCTCTATGACAAAATCTCACCTCTGTCCTGCTCCAACTTAGCCACTTCTGTGTACAACACTTCACTGTCATACTCCCTAGACAGGTTCATCCCCCTAACTACACACATAATCAGGCCACGTCCCTTACAACCTTGGCAAACAGATGCCACTAGAAATCTAAAAAAACATAGCACTTGAGCGCTGGTGGCGTAAGATTAAGTCTCAGAAAGATTTCAACTACCGTATATACTCGAGTATAAGCCGAGATTTTCAGCCTCTTTTTTGAGGCTGAAAGTGCCCCCCTCGGCTTATACTCGAGTCATCGCTGTCTGCCCGCTCGATCAGCGTGTCGAGCAGACAGACAGCGGCCATTCTATTCAAAAGCCGCGCCTCCGGCTCCGCCTTCGCCTGTGATAGGCGGAACACTGAATTTCCCAGCAGCCTGTGTTCCGCCTATCACGGACATCGTATCATCCTCGTACTACGGACGAGGATGATACGACGTCTGTGATAGGCGGAACACAGGCTGCTGGGAAATTCAGTGTTCCGCCTATCACAGGCGAAGGCGGCGGCGCAGCTTTTGAACTTTACAATGGCCGCCGACGAAGAGGGCACGGGACGGCACGGCACGGGACGGGACGGGACGGGGGCAAGGCAAGGCACGACACGGGACGGATGCAAGGAGGCAAGGCACGGCACGGGACGGAGGCAAGGAGGCAAGGCACGGGACGGAGGCTCGGGACAAAGGTAGGCTGGACACACACACACACACACACACACACACACACACACACACACACACACACACACACACACACACACACACACACACATGGATGGAGACACACACAGGGATGGATGGATGGATGGATGGAGACACACACACACAGGGATGGATGGATGGAGACACACACACACAGGGATGGATGGATGGATGGATGGAGACACACACACACAGGGATGGATGGATGGATGGACACACACACACACAGGGATGGATGGACGGACACACAGGGATGGACGGACACACAGGGATGGACGGACACACAGGGATGGACGGACACACAGGGATGGACGGACACACACACAGGGATGGACAGGCATGTCTCACCCTCGGCTTATACACGAGTCAATAAGTTTGCCAGTTTTTTTGGGGGTAAATTGGGGGCCTCGGCTTATATTCGGGTCGGCCTATACTCGAGTATATACGGTATTATAAATCTGCTCTCCAAAAATACAATTCCTGCCTCCTCACTGCCAAGCAGACCTATTTTATCACTCTCATTAACTACTTATTATCCCGTCCCCATCTACTTTTCTCTACCTTCAATTCTCTACTTTGTCCTCCACTGTCTCCACCCACTTACTCACTCACTGCCCAGGAGATCGCCAATCACTTCAAACATAAAATTGATGCAATTTGTGAGGAGATCTCCACTGTACAGATGCCTTCTCCACCTAACACTCCATGTCCACAGGTACAATCATTACTTCCTTCATTCAACCTCTCCACTATAGATGAGGTTGCTAAACTAACATTCACCTTACCACCTGCCCCCTGAACCTTGTTTCCTCACAACTGCTATGTTCACCCTCTGGCTCTAATCTACACTCCCTAACTCATATCTTTAATCTCTCCCTCTCTTCAGGCAGCATCCCAAACTCTCTAAAACATGCATTAGTCACCCCTATTCTTAACAACCTACGCCCCATCTCCTTGCTCTGCTTTTTATCCAAATTCCTTGAAAGTGACCACCTCGCTAAGAATAGCCTTCTTGATCCCCTCCATGGAAACTGCTCTCCTAAAATTCAAAACTGATCTGTTAACAGCTAAATGTAATGCACTCTATTCTGTACTCCTACTCTTAGACCTCTCTACTGCCTTTGACACAGTAGACCACCCCCTCCTCAAAAAAAACTCCATGCCTTTGGTCTCCATGATTGTAATCTTTGCTGGTTCTCATCCTACTTATCTACCTGCACCTTTAGTGTCACTTACAACTCTACTGCCTACTTTCCTCTCCCTTTTTCTGTTTGGTCCCCCAAAGTTCTGTTCTTGGACCTCTCATATTTCCATCTACACCTCCTCCCAGGGTCAGGTAATAGCCTCCCATGGCTTCCAGTACCATCTCTATTCAGTTGCCGACCACCGCACGCTGATGTATGTCGGCAGAATGGCACGGGCAGGCATATTGGCGTACCTGTACCTCCATGCCTTCCCGCGGGTGGGGGGCCCGATCGGGCCCCCCCAGTGCCAGCGGCAGTTGGATTCCATTCAGAAGCGATCCGGGATGAGGGGGTGGCCATTCATTCATGACCACCCCCTCGCGATCGCTCCTCACGAATGAAATCCCTTCTCTACATCACTTCCTCTCCTGTAATGTAAACACAGGCAGAGGAAGTGATGTAATCTCTCCTTGTGTCGGTCTTTTTCATTCCGGCACCGAGGAGAGAGGATCTGGGAGTTGCACCTAACACTACACTATACAGTAGAACACGCCAGGCACACTTTCACCCCCCCCCCCTTCACCCCCCGATCACCCCCCCAATCACCCCCTGCACCCCCAGTCACAGTGACACCAATTGCATTTTTTTTATTTTATTTTTATTGCATTGGTGTCATTTGTGACTGCAATAACTGTTAGGGCAGTTAGGGTTAGCCCCCTTTAGGTCTAGGGTACCCCCCTAACCCCCCAATAAAGGTTTAACCCCGTGATCACCCCCCGTCGCCAGTGTCACTAATAAGCGATCGTTTTTCTGATCGCTGTATTAGTGTCACAGGTGACGCTAGTTAGGCAGGTAGGTATTTAGGTTCGCCGCAGCTTTTTATAGCGTCAGGGACCCCCATATACTACCGCATAAAGGTTTTAACCCCCTGATTGCCCCTAGTTAACCCTTTCACCAGTGATCACCATATAACTGTTACGGGTGACGGTGGTTGGTTAGTTATTTTTTTATAGTTTCAGGGCACCCGCAATTTATTACCTAATAAAGGTTTAACCCCCTGATCCCCCGGCGGGTGATATAAGTTAGGTTTTAGGGTCAAATAGGGTCTGCGTCGCCCCAGGCAGCGTCAGGTTAGTGCCAGTACCGCTAACACCCACGCGCAAAGCATACACCTCCCTTAGTAGTATAGTATTATGAACAGATCAATATCTGATCGGATCAGATCTATACTAATGTCCCCAGCAGTTTAGGTTTGCCAAAAACGCATTGTTAACGGGATCAGCCCAGATACCTGCTAGCACCTGGGTTTAGCCCCTCCGCCAAGCCCAGCCCAGCCTACCCAAGTGCAGTATCGATCGATCGATCACTGTCACTTACAAAACACAACACACATAACTGCAGCGTTCGCAGAATCAGGCCTGATCCCTGCGATCGCCTAACAGTTTTTTTTGTAGCGTTTTGATACAGTCGTTGACAGCCTAGGTGCTTTTTTACCTGTGAGTCTCACTAGTGTACCACTAAATTTAGAGCCCAAAATGTCAAAGCGAAGGTACACTAGTGAAGAGGCCTACACGTTTCTGAGTATGACAGATAGTGAAGAGGAAGTCACTCATCTGTCAGATTCAGGCTCAGAATACGATCCTGTAGAGGACAGCGGCTCCATGACAGATAGCTCTGACGACGGAGATGTGGTCCCTGTTAAGGGCAGGCGTACCAGATCCCGAACTTCTTCTGTTGTTGAGGTGCAGGAACCACAGGTCCCTCGTATGGAGCAGAGACGTACTAGAGCCGCTCATCCTTCTGGTGAACTGGCAAGCACCAGCGGCCTAGTACACCCGGGATGTACATCCAGCACTGCAATAGCACGTGGTGATATGGCGAGTCCCATAAGTGCAGTTCAAGCTGGCAAGGTGGCAAGCACAAGTAGTGTCCCACTGCCACCAAGAAGAAGACAAAGACAGGCCCTTCGTGCCCATAGTGCCCTTCCTGCAGAATTCGCCAATCCTGATTGGGTGCCCACCACTTCTGTAGAACCCGTACTTCCCCCATTCACTGGCCAACCCGGCATTAACGTGGAAACAGTTGATTTTACGCCACTTGATTTTTACTCACAGTTTTTCACCGAAGATCTCTATAGATCTATTGTGGACCAAAGCAATTTGTACGCTGGTCAACACATTGCCACTATTCCCCGGCCTGCCCTTGCCAGACAATGGAAACCAATTACGGTTTCTGAATTTAAGATCTTTCTGGGCCTTTCCCTCAACATGGGCATAACCAAAAAAGAGTGAGTTGCGGTCATATTGGTCCACTGACCCAATTCACCATATGCCCGTGTTCTCTGCTTCCATGTCCAGGGCACGATACGATTGGCTCTACAAAATTCGGCCCCTCATAAACCACTTCAACCAACATTTTGCAGACTTGTTTACTCCCCATCAAGTTGTCTGCGTTGATGAGTCCCTGATTAAGTTTTCTAGCCGCTTGTCATTCAAACAGTACATTCCCAACAAGCGCTCCAGATACGGGGTCAAGATGTAGAAGCTCTGTGACAGGGCCACAGGCTATACACGTAGTTTTATGGTTTATGAGGGTAAAGATAGTCACGTAGAGCTGGAGAACTGCCCTGACTACATAGGAAGCGCTGGCAAGATAGTGTGGGACTTGGTGTCACCCTTATTCGGAAAGGGGTACCATTTATATGTGGACAATTATTACACGAGCATGCCACTGTTTAGTCATTTGTTTGATCAGCAGATTGGAGAATGTGGCACCGCGCAACCTAATCACCGGGGCTTTCCCCAGCAGCTTGTAGATTCTCGTCTTAGGCTGGGGGAGATAGCCTGCTTGCGGTGTAATAATTTGCTCGCTATGAAGTGGAGGGATAATAAGAATATTTTCGTTCTTACCTCCCTTCATGCAGACACGACAGTCCAAATTCATACGGTGACTGGTGTTGTGGAGAAACCCCTCTGTGTCCACAAATATAACCTTAATTAACCTTTTTTTTGCACAAAGTTGTCATTAAATTATATATTGCTCAAACATGCCATGGTTATATGTGAAATTACACCCCAAAATGCATTCTGTTGCTTCTCCTGAGTACGGGGATACCACAAGCGTGAGACCTTTTGGGAGCCTAGCCGCGTACGGTACCCCAAAATCCAAGCACCACCTTCAGGCTTTCTAAGGGTGTAAATTTTTGATTTCATTCCTCACTGCCTATCACAGTTTTGGAGGCCATGGAATGCCCAGATAGCACAAAATCCCCCAAAATGACCCCATTTTGGAAAGAAGACACCCCAAGCTATTTGCCGAGAGGTATGGTGAGAATTTTGCAGACCTTGATTTTTGTCACGAAGTTTTGAAAATTGAAAAAAAGAAAAAAAATATACATTTCTCTTTTTTTTCTTCATTTTCAAAAACAAATGAGAGCTGCAAAATACTCACCATGCCTCTCAGCAAATAGCTTGGGGTGTCTACTTTTCAAAATAGGGTCATTTGGGGGGGGGGGGGTTTGTGCCATCTTGGCATTTCATAGCCTTCAAAACTGTGATAGTTAGTGAGGCGTGAAATCAAAAATGTACACATGTAGCAGACTATCCGGCGGACTTAGTCTGGTGGACTGTCCACCGGACTGTCCGGCGGATTTTCCGAACTAGCTACCTGCCCACACATGGTACTTTTGCGGCGGACTAAGTACAGCGTACTAAGTCTGCCGTACTTTTGAAATGAACGAAATCGCCCACACACACGGAGGAAAGTCCGCTCATTTTGAGCGCGGCTCCAGGTAGCTGGGGCCAGCGAAGGAGGCATCGCTGGCCCCGATACCTGGTATGGACTTAAAGGGGAATCCCTACGCTGAAAAATCGGCGTGGGGTCCCCCCTAGGTACATATCAGACCCTTATCCGAGCACACTACCCAGGAAAGGGGGTGGGGACGAGCGGGCACCCCCCCTCCTGAGCCATACCAGGCCGCGTGTCCTCAAAATGGGGGGTGCCTTGGGGAAGGGGGGCCGTGTGGCCCCCCCACCCCAAAGCACCTTGTCCCCATGTTGATGAGGACAAGGGCCTCTTCCCGACAACCCTGGCCATTGGTTGTTGGGGTCTGCGGGCGGGGGCTTATCGAAATCCGTGAGCCCCCTTTAATAAGGGGGCCCCCCACCCTATGTGAATGAGTATGGGGTACAAATGGGGTCATTTGTGGGAGTTTTGTGCCATCTTTGCATTTTATGGCCTTCAAAACTGTATCCCCGTACTCAGGAGAAGCAGCAGAATGTATTTTGGGGTACAATTCCACATATAACCATGGCATGTGTGAGCAATATATTATTTAGTATTATTTTTGTAAAAAAAAAAAAATTATTATTTTTTTGTCATTATTCAATCGCTTGGGGCAAAAAAATAAAATATTCAATGGGCTCAACATGCCTCTCAGCAATTTACTTGGGGTGTCTACTTTCTAAAATGGGGTAATTTGGGGGGGGGGTTTGTACTGCCCTGCCATTTTAGCACCTCAAGAAATGAGATAGACAGTCATAAACTAAAAGCTGCGTAAATTCCAGAAAATCTACCTTAGTTTGTAGACGTGACAAATTTTTACCAAAGACATGTGGCTGAATACATTTTGGCCTAAATATATGACTAAAATTGAGTTTATTGGATTTTTCTAATAACAAAAAGTAGAAAATATAATTTTTTTTCAAAATTTTCGGTCTTTTTATGTTTATATCGCAAAAAATAAAAATTGCAGAGTCAATCAAATACTTTTAAAAGAAAGCTCTATTTGTGGGAAGAAAAGGACGCAAATTTTGTTTGGGTACAACATTGCATGACCGTGCAATTATCAGTTAATGCAGCGCAGTGCCAAATTGTAAAAAGTCCTCTGGGCATTGACCAGCAAAATGGTCGGGGCTGAAGTGGCTATGCTGGTGACACCCAAATCTATTTCTCTACCCCTCCACTCACTCCTTCAGTCTCCTCGTGTATCACTAACTTACTAACAGACATATCAGCCTGAATGTCACACCCCTTCCTCAAATGTAATATATCCAAAACTGAGCTCTCCAAAATATGCCCCTTCCTAACCAATATTACCACAAAACTCCTAGTTCACTCCCTGGTCATCTCCCGCCTCGACTACTGCAACTCCCCCCTCACAGGATTACCTTTACACAGGCTATCCCCCATCAATCCATCATGAATGCTGCTGCCAGACTCATCCACCTTACCAATCGCTCTGTGTCTGCTATTCCTCTCTGTCTATCCCATCACTGGCTTCCCCCCAACAAATGAAATTCAAAATGCTAACAACTACTTACAAAGCCATCCACAACTCCATCCACAACATCCAAACCCCCAAGCTACATCACTAACCTAGTCTCAAAACACCAATCTACTTGTTCCCTTTGTTCCTCCGAAGACCTTCTGCTTTAGTTACCTCGTCACCACCTCCCATGCTCGCCTCCAGGACTTTTCCCGAGCCTCTCCCATCCTCTGGAACTCCCTACCCCAATCTGTTTGACTGTCTCCTACTCTGCTTGCTTTCAGACAATCCCTGAAGACCCGTATCTTTAGAGAAGCTTATCCGCCCCCCACCTAACAACTGTACTTTTACTTTCTTCATCAGATCATCACAGCTATTACCTTTTGTATCAGTTCACCCTCCCTCTTAGATTGTAAGCTCTAATGAGCAGGGCCCTCTGATTCCTCCTGTATTGAATTTTATTGTAACTGTACTGTCTGCCCCCATGTTGTAAAGCGCTGCACAAAATGCTATATAAATCCTGTATAATAATAATAATTCCTGGGTCTGCACTCATTATATTACATTTTTGATCTGCAGTCATTATGTGATATTCCTGGGTCTGCAGGCATTATATGATATTCCTGGGTCTGGTCTCATATTATATTCTTGGGTCTGCACTCATTATATAATATTCCTGGGTCTGCACTCATTATATAATATTCCTGGGTCTGCACTCATTATATAATATTCCTGGGTCTGCACTCATTATATATCATAGTTGCCAACATTGTAAAAAAAAAAATCGGGACACTTTTTTGGCAGTAGGCGGAGTCGTGGTATAATTAGGGGGCAGGGCATGCGTTTATAGGTGTGGCATAGGAAACGGTAAAAAAAGCAGAATATGGGCATGGTTTATGTAAAATAGTGGGCGTGGCTTACATGGGGCATGGCTCAAAGGGGTGTGGTTAGAGTCTGAGATGAATGCGGGATGGAGAGGGGGGGGGAGAGGGAAAGGAGGGGGGGGGGAGAGGGAAAGGGGGGGGAGGGAAAGGAGGGACAGCAGCCCCCCGATCCTACACCACAATAGCAATATGTGTTTTCCAGAGTTTGACAATCAGCAGATGAAGATATTCCAAATACCTGGTGTTGGCGCTTCAATCATCCTGGCGCCATGACTGTTATGGTGTCAGGATGATTGAAGCGCATTATTTCTATTATTACATTGTAATATGAAATGAAATCATTCAACTCACCATAATGCTGAATCAGTAGTAGCCATGTGCGCGTCACTAGCCACGTTGCCTGCCACCAGATGCCATCAGGTGTCCCAAGCGGAGTCTGTCCTTACATCAGGTGCCCCATCAGAGGTACCTTCCTCACATCTGTGTCCATCAGCGGAGCCCCTCCTTACATCTGGTGCCCCTCTGACATCCACAGACCGGCCCCCCCCACATCCTGCACAGACCTGCCCCCACATACTCCACAGACCTGCCCCCACATACTCCACAGAACGGCCCCCACATCTCCAAAATGGCCCCCAACATACCACTGGCCCCCAACATCCACAGACCGGCCCCCCACATCCACAGACTGGCCCCCCACATTCACAGACTGGCCCCCCACATCCGCAGACTGGCCCCCGACATACCACTGGCCTCCACATCCACAGACTGGCCCCCACATCCACAGACTGGCCCCCGACATCCACAGACTGGCCCCCACATCCACAGACTGGCCCCCGACATCCACAGACTGGCCCCCACATCCACAGACTGGCCCCCGACATCCACAGACTGGCCCCCGACATCCACAGACTGGCCCCCGACATACCACTGGCCCCCGACATCCACAGACTGGCCCCCACATTCACAGACTGGCCCCCACAGCCACAGACTGGCCCCCACATCCACAGACTGACCCCCGACATCCACAGACTGGCTCCCGACATACCACTGGCTCCCACATCCACAGACTGGCCCCCGACATCCACAGACTGGCCCCCGACATCCCTCTGGCCCCCACATTCACAGACTGGCCCCCAACATCCACATACCATGACTGGCCCTCGACATCCGACTGGCCCCCGCCCCGACATCCACAGTGACAGACTGGCTGCCATTGCCGCGCGGAGACGTTTAACTGTGGCGCCGACCACTGTACTTTACACTGACACACACACTGGCAGCGGGGGTGGGCGGCGCAACAGGTGTAGACCAACTTCTGGTCTTCTTAAAAATTGCGGCCGGCGGAGACATTGTCTCCGCCGACCACCGACCTCTAGCGGCCGGCGGCAAAAAAATGGGAAATTCAATTTCCCGGGACAAACCGAATTTCCCAGGACATTTCCCGGAACAAAATTAATTTGGGACAAATGTCCTAATCCTGGGAATGTCCCGGGAAATTCGAGACAGTTGGCAACTATGTAATATTCCTGGGTCTGCTCTAATTATATAATATTCCTGGGTCTGCACTCATAATATAATATTCCTGGATCTGCACTCATTATATAATATTCCTGGATCTGCTCTAATTATATAATATTTCTGGGTCTGCACTCATTATATAATATTCCTGGGTCTGCACTCATTATGTAATATTTCTGGGTCTGCACTCATTATATAATATTCTTGGGTCTGCACTCATTATATAATATTCCTGGGTCTGCACTCATTATATAATATTGCTGGGTCTGCACTCATTATATAATATTCCTGGCTCTGCACTCATTATATAATATTACTGGGTCTGCACTCATTATGTAATATTCCTGGCTCTGCACTCATTATATAATATTCCTGGGTCTGCACTCATTATGTAATATTCCTGGGTCTGCACTCATTATATAATATTCCTAGGTCTGCACTCATTATATAATATTGCTAGGTCTGCACTGATTATATAATATTCCTGGGTCTGCACTCATTATGTAATATTTCTGGGTCTGCACTCATTATATAACATTCCTGGGTCTGCACTCATTATATAATATTCCTAGGTCTGCACTGATTATATAATATTCCTGGGTCTGCACTCATTATATAATATTCCTGGGTCTGCACTCATTATATAATATTCCTAGGTCTGCACTCATATAATATTGTTAGGTCTGCACTCATTATATAATATTGCTGGGTCTGCACTCATTATATAATATCCCTGGGTCTGCACTCATTATATAATATTCTTGGGCCTGCACTCATTATATAATATTGCTAGGTCTGCACTCATTATATAATATTCCTGGGTCTGCACTCATTATATAATATTCCTAGGTCTGCACTCATTATATAATATTCTTGGGTCTGCACTCATTATATAATATTCCTGGGTCTGCTCTCATTATATAATATTCCTGGGTCTGCACTCATTATATAATATTCCTGGGTCTGCTCTCATTATATAATATTCCTGGGTCTGCACTCATTATATAATATTGCTGGGTCTGCTCTCATTATATAATATTCCTGGGTCTGCACTCATTATATAATATTCCTATGTCTGCTCTCATTATATAATATTCCTGCACTCATTACAATCACCTGGTTCACTCGCAGTGTTCTGATGAGAAAAGCTTAGCAGTGTCTAATGCAGGCCATACATGGGTCGAACTCTGAATTAATTTTCTTTCTAATATCAGAACTTTTATTTTCAAACTTTAATTTTCAAAATTCAACCAACCAAGCCTTTACTTTCACCTCATGCTGTTACAGAAAAGAATCTTCTTTTCTATTTAGGTCACATCTCACACGCATTTCTTTTTCGACTATATTTTTCCCACAATTCTCCCATCATTGATTAGAATTTTCTTTTCTTTTCAAAATATTTCCATCATGCCCGATCGCTCAAATTTGACGTCTGCATGAAAATATCGTTTCTTGCAGCCCGCTAATTCTTCGTTACAATTTTGGAAAGAAAGTTCTTGTGGAATTCGCCCCATGTACAGCTAGGACAAGTGGTCAGCACCAGTTTTTATTGCTTCTACTGCAAACCACTAAGTCTGTGACAGGCTCCCTTCTAGTGATGGACGAACTTCCGACGGGACGTTTCGCGAAAGCGAAATGCGAACGGACCCAAACGTTCGCGAAACCGAACGTTCGCCGCGGGCCCCATTGACTTCAATGGGAGGCGAACTTTGCAAACCTTCATGTCGAATTTGCGGCCACGTGGTAATTATTAGGGGGTAAAACGTAGTCCCACCATCTGGACAATGACATAATACATGTATGAGGTGAATTTGGGATCGATAACTACAAGCATTTTTATTTTATTTGGGAAATTGTTCTAACAATTCAGGACTATGGAGCTAATGAAGGCAATGGAGGAGAGGGAAGGTCAGGGACCAGGGTAGGCAAAGAAGAGGGTGCAGGAGATGATCACCAGCAGCGTGACATACCGGAATGACACATGCACCGTGATAGAGGCATCTGACAGCAGCACCGTAATACAGAGCACTGACAGCAGCACCGTGACATACAGCGCTGACAGCAGCACCGTGACATACAGCGCTGACAGCAGCACCGTGACATACAGCGCTGACAGCAGCACCGTGACATACAGCGCTGACAGCAGCACCGTGACATACAGCGCTGACAGCAGCACCGTGACATACAGCGCTGACAGCAGCACCGTGACATACAGCGCTGACAGCAGCACCGTGACATACAGCGCTGACAGCAGCACCGTGACATACAGCGCTGACAGCAGCACCGTGACATACAGCGCTGACAGCAGCACCGTGACATACAGCACTGACAGCAGCACCGTAAGCAGCCCCAGGAGGAAGTCAGCACAGCACAGGGATGGTGTGATCCCCTCATAATAAGAACCCCCAGGAGGAAGTCAGCACAGCACAGGGATAGTGTGATCCCTTCATAATAAGAACCCCCAGGAGGAAGTCAGCACAGCACAGGGATATCATAAGCAGCCCCAGTAGAAATATGACACCGCTCAACCTCTTCAAAGAGGAGGGTAGGGGCATATAGTACGGTGTGCTTTTTTGGGTCAAGGAAGTGAGCCAAATGAATTAAGAAGGTCTGTGTGCTTGATTAAAAAAATAGTTTATAGACATATACATGGTCTACTGGTCACATGTGTTGAATTCCTCCGAGATCCATGCCTCATTCATTTTTAGAAATGTGAGGTAGTTAACACTGTGGTGAGCTAGGCGAGTACGCTTATCGGTCACAATCCCCCCTGCTGCGCTGAACGTCCTTTCGGACAGGACACTGGATGAGGGGCAAGCCAACAGTTCGATTGCAAATTGGGCAAGCTCTGGCCAGAGGTCAAGCCTGCCCACCCAGTAGTCTAGGGGTTCATCACTCCTCAGAGCGTCCACATCGGCCGTTAACCCAATGTAGTCGGACACCTGACGGTCTAGGCGTTCCCTGATGCTGGATCCGGATGACACCTGTCGATGGGTCGGCTGAAAGAATGACCTCATATCCGAAGTCACCAACACATCTTCAAACCGGCCTCTTCTTGCAGGCGCTGTTGGATTGGTACCCGCAAATCCTTCTCTGGGAGTGGGAATTGCTCCTCTGCCAGCGCACGCAAAAGCAGAATGCAGCATTTCTCGAAGCAAGGCCTGGAAGTGCTGCATTCTGACAGCCCTCTGCGACGGCGGTAACATTTCCGCCATTTTGTGTTTGTACCGGGGGTCTAAGTACGTTGCCACCCAGTACTGGTCCTTGACCCTCATGCTTTTTATACGGGGGTCCCTATTAAAACACTGGAGCATGAAGGCCCCCATTTGCACTAAAGTGGAAGCGGTGTGGTGGCCTGGCTCCTGCTCATCATCCAGGATAATGTCGTCCTCTTCATTCTCCTCTCCCCATCCTCGCACAACAGGGATCCCAGAAAGGTTTAAAGCATGCTCTTCTTGCTCCTGCTCATCCGCCCCGGCACCATCCTCCTCTGACTCCTCATCAGACTCCTGTTGTTGACTTGTCTCAGATAGAGTAGCCCCCCCTGGGAATTCATCCAGCATTGCGACTTCCTCATCTTCCCGCTCCTGCTCCTCCACAGCCTGATCAATGACACGACGCAATGCACGCTCCAGAAAGAAGGCATAAGGTACCATGTCACTGATGGCGCCATGGCTGCGACTGACCAGTTTGGTGATCTCCTCAAATGGCCGCAGAAGTCTGCATGTGTCGCGCATGAGCAGCCACTGGCGCGGTGAAAAAAAACCCAGCTCCCCAGAACCGTTTCTTTCGCAGAGTTCATACAGGTAGACGTTAACTGCACGTTTCTGCTGGAGCAGCCTATCAAGCATATAGAAGGTTGAGTTCCATCGCGTCGGGCAATCGCAAATAAGACGTCTGACCGGCAGATGGTGTCGCCGCTGAATGTCAGCAAGGCGAGCCATGGCCGTGTAAGATCTTCTGAAATGGGCCGAGATTTTCCTTGCCTGCCGCAAGATGTCCTGGACCCCAGGGTATTTGACAAGGAATCGCTGCACGACCAAGTTTAAGACGTGTGCCATGCACGGCACGTGCGTGATTTTGCCCTGTTTCAATGCGCTAAGCAGATTGGCACCGTTGTCACACACCACTTTACCAACTGTCAAATTGAGCGGTGTTAGCCACTCATCTGCCTGTGAACGCAAAGCTGAAAGGAGTGCCGGGCCAGTGTGGCTCTTTGCTTCCAGGCACAACAGACGCAGCACGGCATGGCAACGTCTCACCTGGCATGTGGAATAGGTTCTGGGGAGCTTGGGCGGTGCAGTGGAAGAGACGCTAGCAGCGGAAAAGGAGGAGGCAGCTGAGGAGGAGAGGGAGGAGGATGGAGTAGGAGGAGGAGAAGAAGAGTCAGGCCTGCATGCAATCCGTGGCGGTAAAACCAAATCTACACGGGTGCCACGGGTTACATGCTTGACGGCCGTCAGAAGGTTCACCCAGTGGGCAGTAAAACTGATATACCTTCCCTGCCCGTGTTTGCTAGACCACGTGTCTGTGGTCAGATGTATCTTGGCACCGACACTGTGTGCCAGAGATACATTCACTTGCCGCTGAACATGGCCATATAGCTCTGGGATGCCCTTCTCTGAGAAATACTTCCTTCCTGGGACCTTCCATTGTGGTGTTCCAATGGCCACAAATTTGCGAAAGGCCTCCGAGTCCACCAGTTTATATGGCAGTAGTTGGCGGGCTATGAGTTCTGACAAGCCAGCCGCCAACCGTTGGGCAAGAGGGTTATCCGGCATCATCATTTTTTTACGCTCAAACATTAGGCCCACGGAAGCCTGCCTTTTTGCAGAAAAATGTGAGCTTGGCGTGATGGAAGGTGGAGTGGAGGACAATTGTGAGGAGAGAGGAGAAGGAGAAGTAGAAGACGAGGCTGGACGGTGAGAGCCTGCAGTGTGGCTTTGTGTGTTCCGTTGCTCCCACTGGGCTCGGTGATGGCTGCTCATGTGCCTTCTTAAGGCGGTCGTCCCTAGGTGAGTATTGGGCTTACCGCGACTAACGCGTTGACTGCAAAGATTGCAGATGGCAACGCTATTGTCAGCAGCGGACACGTTAAAAAAAGCCCACACTGCGGAGCCATGTGCCGGTGTCCTGGGAGCGCCAGATGTGACCGTACATGGTCGATGACTCGCTCCTGATACATTTGCAGTCTGCTTTGTCCCTGCTGTGCAATGTAAGTCATTGCTGCTTCTCCTCCCTATCTGCTGGTCCATATCTCCCTCTGAACTCCCCTCCTCTTCCTCTCTTGTGGGCACCCACGTGACATCACTAGACACGTCATCATCAACGTCACCTTCCCCACCGCTATAAGTAGAGATCTCGGAGTAGGCAGCAACACCGGGGACCAACCTCCTCCTTGGGCTGATCTGGGTACTGGCGTCAGACTGCTGAGTAGCGCTTGTTGCTACCTCCTCTTCCTGATCCAATACCAAGAGTGGCTGCGCATCAGAAATGTCCTCTTGATATGGATCGGAAAATAATTCCAGTGACTCAAGCGGAAGGTATGTGGTGGTGGTGGTGGTGGTCGTGTTGTTGGTGGTAGTGTCTTTGGGGGTGCACATAGCAGAGAGTGAAGAAGAGGGTGCAGATCGAGAGGATGAGGAGGGTGCAGAAGAGTAAGGCTGAGCGAGCCACTCAACCAAGTCTGGTGCATCCTTTAAAGTAATTGAACGCACCTTCTGCAACTTCCCACTTTGGCTCAAGCCTGTTGCTCCTGCCCTACCCCTACCACCCCTGCGGAAGGGCCTGCCTCTTCCTCTGCCTGTCATTTTTTAAATGACCCTGTGACAAAACTCTTAGTCCCTATACCGCTGAAGGACTGCTGCAGTATAGGTGAGCGGTCAGCAGTGGTGCACGTCAACCCTATCTATTGTGGACCTATAGCGGTCCTTACAGAACAGCAGACTGTACCGCACTCAAGCCTATGTACCGTAGCACCCTATACCAAGTTACCAGTCCTTATAAGAACTTTTGTGGACCAAGCAGGTTGTGTATTAGTGTTTAGCAGACTGTACGTCAGTCCCTATACCGCTGAAGGACTGCTGCAGTATAGGGCAGCGGTCAGCAGTGGTGCACGTCAACCCTATCTATTGTGGACCGATAGCGGTCCTTACAGAACAGCAGACTGTACCGCACTCAAGCCTATGTACCGTAGCACCCTATACCAAGTTACCAGTCCTTATAAGAACTTTTGTGGACCAAGCAGGTTGTGTATTAGTGTTTAGCAGACTGTACGTCAGTCCCTATACCGCTGAAGGACTGCTGCAGTATAGGGCAGCGGTCAGCAGTGGTGCACGTCAACCCTATCTATTGTGGACCGATAGCGGTCCTTACAGAACAGCAGACTGTACCGCACTCAAGCCTATGTACCGTAGCACCCTATACCAAGTTACCAGTCCTTATAAGAACTTTTGTGGAACAAGCAGGTTGTGTGTTAGTGATTAGCAGACTGTACGTCAGTCCCTATACCGCTGAAGGACTGCTGCAGTATAGGTGAGCGGTCAGCAGTGGTGCACGTCAACCCTATCTATTGTGGACCTATAGCGGTCCTTACAGAACAGCAGACTGTACCGCACTCAAGCCTATGTACCGTAGCACCCTATACCAAGTTACCAGTCCTTATAAGAACTTTTGTGGACCAAGCAGGTTGTGTATTAGTGTTTAGCAGACTGTACGTCAGTCCCTATACCGCTGAAGGACTGCTGCAGTATAGGGCAGCGGTCAGCAGTGGTGCACGTCAACCCTATCTATTGTGGACCGATAGCGGTCCTTACAGAACAGCAGACTGTACCGCACTCAAGCCTATGTACCGTAGCACCCTATACCAAGTTACCAGTCCTTATAAGAACTTTTGTGGAACAAGCAGGTTGTGTGTTAGTGATTAGCAGACTGTACGTCAGTCCCTATACCGCTGAAGGACTGCTGCAGTATAGGGCAGCGGTCAGCAGTGGTGCACGTCAACCCTATCTATTGTGGACCGATAGCGGTCCTTACAGAACAGCAGACTGTACCGCACTCAAGCCTATGTACCGTAGCACCCTATACCAAGTTACCAGTCCTTATAAGAACTTTTGTGGAACAAGCAGGTTGTGTGTTAGTGATTAGCAGACTGTACGTCAGTCCCTATACCGCTGAAGGACTGCTGCAGTATAGGTGAGCGGTCAGCAGTGGTGCACGTCAACCCTATCTATTGTGGACCGATAGCGGTCCTTACAGAACAGCAGACTGTACCGCACTCAAGCCTATGTACCGTAGCACCCTATACCAAGTTACCAGTCCTTATAAGAACTTTTGTGGACCAAGCAGGTTGTGTATTAGTGTTTAGCAGACTGTACGTCAGTCCCTATACCGCTGAAGGACTGCTGCAGTATAGGGCAGCGGTCAGCAGTGGTGCACGTCAACCCTATCTATTGTGGACCGATAGCGGTCCTTACAGAACAGCAGACTGTACCGCACTCAAGCCTATGTACCGTAGCACCCTATACCAAGTTACCAGTCCTTATAAGAACTTTTGTGGAACAAGCAGGTTGTGTGTTAGTGATTAGCAGACTGTACGTCAGTCCCTATACCGCTGAAGGACTGCTGCAGTATAGGGCAGCGGTCAGCAGTGGTGCACGTCAACCCTATCTATTGTGGACCGATAGCGGTCCTTACAGAACAGCAGACTGTACCGCACTCAAGCCTATGTACCGTAGCACCCTATACCAAGTTACCAGTCCTTATAAGAACTTTTGTGGAACAAGCAGGTTGTGTGTTAGTGATTAGCAGACTGTACGTCAGTCCCTATACCGCTGAAGGACTGCTGCAGTATAGGTGAGCGGTCAGCAGTGGTGCACGTCAACCCTATCTATTGTGGACCGATAGCGGTCCTTACAGAACAGCAGACTGTACCGCACTCAAGCCTATGTACCGTAGCACCCTATACCAAGTTACCAGTCCTTATAAGAACTTTTGTGGACCAAGCAGGTTGTGTATTAGTGTTTAGCAGACTGTACGTCAGTCCCTATACCGCTGAAGGACTGCTGCAGTATAGGGCAGCGGTCAGCAGTGGTGCACGTCAACCCTATCTATTGTGGACCGATAGCGGTCCTTACAGAACAGCAGACTGTACCGCACTCAAGCCTATGTACCGTAGCACCCTATACCAAGTTACCAGTCCTTATAAGAACTTTTGTGGAACAAGTGAGTTGTGAATGTTTAGCAGACTGCAGCAGAAGGGCAGCAGTCAAGTATAATATCCTTTCTATATTTGGAAGAAAGAATATTATACATGTACAAGCCTATTACTGTACCACTGATACCAGTCCTGAAAAGAACCTTTGTGGAACTAATAATAACAGCAAGTCTTTAAAATTACCCTCACTGCCTGACAACACTGCTTCCTTCCTGTCCCTATACAAATTGGCAAAAAAAGAGAACGATTAGTGGTTACTGGAACAGCTCTTTTGTGGACCTTGATAGTAACAGCTAATGATGATGATGATGATGATGATGATGAAAGACTAATCTGGCTGTCCCTGTAGCATACACCGTCCTTTCCCTTTCTCTAAACTAACAAAAGACACTCAGGCTGCTGCAAGAATCAGCAGCACAGCAAACCTATCAACACCTAACACCTATACCAGTCCTGAAAAGAACTTTTGTGTACCAAATAGCTAGTGGTTTATCTCTCCCTACTCCACACAGGAACCTGTCCCTATCGTAACAGAAGAAAGAATGTAAAATGGCCACCGGATCGGGTGTATTTATAGGTTAGGGGGAATGTCCAAGTGTCCATGTGCTGTCATGTCTCAATTGGCTGTCCTGTATCACATGATAAACGTGTCACCAAAGGTTAAAGTTCTTGTATACATTAAACACGTAAGTCCGCCGCGGCGAACGACGGAAAAAGGCGTTCGAACGTGCGGACCACGAATGTCGGAAATTCGCCGCGAAACGACCGCCGGGCGAAACGTTCGTCCATCACTACTCCCTTCATGACACCCTGATCTGTGCGGCTCACACGTGATCTCCCCATATATCATACACAGGACATTCCCTCCCGGATCTGATCAGGAGGGGAGAAATTTGACCCAGTGCGGCTCCTGTAGGCGGAGTCAGCGGCGTCCCTGGTTGCCTGGATACGGTGTTGTGTACACGTTGTGTGGCTGCTGGATGGAGGTGAGAAGACTGGCTCCCGACATACCACTGGCTCCCACATCCACAGACTGGCCCCCGACATCCACAGACTGGCCCCCGACATCCCTCTGGCCCCCACATTCACAGACTGGCCCCCGACATCCACATGCCATGACTGGCCCTCGACATCCGACTGGCCCCCGTCCCGACATCCACAGTGACAGACTGGCTGCCGTTGCCGCGCGGAGACGTTTAACTGTGGCGCCGACCACTGTACTTTACACTGACACACACACTGGCAGCGGGGGTGGGCGGCGCAACAGGTGTAGACCAACTTCTGGTCTTCTTAAAAATGGCGGCCGGCGGAGACATTGTCTCCGCCGACCACCGACCTATAGCGGCCGGCGGCAAAAAAATGGGAAATTCAATTTCCCGGGACAAACCGAATTTCCCAGGACATTTCCCGGAACAAAATTAATTTGGGACAAATGTCCTAATCCCGGGAATGTCCCGGGAAATTCGGGACAGTTGGCAACTATGTAATATTCCTGGGTCTGCTCTAATTATATAATATTCCTGGGTCTGCACTCATAATATAATATTCCTGGATCTGCACTCATTATATAATATTCCTGGATCTGCTCTAATTATATAATATTTCTGGGTCTGCACTCATTACATAATATTCCTGGGTCTGCACTCATTATATAATATTTCTGGGTCTGCACTCATTATATAATATTCTTGGCTCTGCACTCATTATATAATATTCCTGGGTCTGCACTCATTATGTAATATTCCTGGGTCTGCACTCATTATATAATATTCCTAGGTCTGCACTCATTATATAATATTGCTAGGTCTGCACTGATTATATAATATTGCTGGGTCTGCACTCATTATATAATATTCCTGGGTCTGCACTCATTATATAATATTCCTAGGTCTGCACTGATTATATAATATTCCTGGGTCTGCACTCATTATATAATATTCCTAGGTCTGCACTCATTATATAATATTGCTGGGTCTGCACTCATTATATAATATTCCTGGGTCTGCACTCATTATATAATATTCCTGGGTCTGCACTCATTATATAATATTCTTGGGTCTGCACTCATTATATAATATTGCTAGGTCTGCACTCATTATATAATATTCCTAGGTCTGCACTCATTATATAATATTGCTAGGTCTGCACTCATTATATAATATTCCTGGGTCTGCACTCATTATATAATATTCTTGGCTCTGCACTCATTATATAATATTCCTGGCTCTGCACTCATTATATAATATTCCTGGCTCTGCACTCATTATATAATATTCCTGGCTCTGCACTCATTATATAATATTCCTACACTCATTACAATCACCTGGTTCACTCGCAGTCTAATGCAGGCCATACATGGGTCGAACTCTGAATTAATTTTCTTTCTAATATCAGAACTTTTATTTTCAAACTTTAATTTTCAAAATTCAACCAACCAAGCCTTTACTTTCACCTCATGCTGTTACAGAAAATAATCTTCTTTTCTATTTAGGTCACATCTCACATGCATTTCTTTTTCGACTATATTTTTCCCACAATTCTCCCATCATTGATTAGAATTTTCTTTTCTTTTCAAAATATTTCCATCATGCCTGATCGCTCAAATTCGACGTCTGCATGAAAATATCGTTTCTTGCAGCCCGCTAATTCTTCGTTACAATTTTGGAAAGAAAGTTCTTGTG
This sequence comes from Lithobates pipiens, assembly GCF_037356315.1. NCBI lineage: Eukaryota > Metazoa > Chordata > Amphibia > Anura > Ranidae > Lithobates > Lithobates pipiens. Next base: position 181,948,003 of record NW_027507787.1, read on the forward strand.
GAATTCGCCCCATGTACAGCTAGGACAAGTGGTCAGCACCAGTTTTTATTGCTTCTACTGCAAACCACTAAGTCTGTGACAGGCTCCCTTTAACCCTTCATGACACCCTGATCTGTGCGGCTCACACGTGATCTCCCCATATGTCATACACAGGACATTCCCTCCCGGGATCTGATCAGGAGGGGAGAAGTTTGACCCAGTGCGGCTCCTGTAGGCGGAGTCAGCGGCGTCCCTGGTTGCCTGGATACGGTGTTGTGTACACGTTGTGCGGCTGCTGGATGGAGGTGAGAAGGTTGTGTGTGGATGAGATCGGGGCTGTCACGTGTCCCTCGAGGAACTGAAAGTCCCAGCGTGCCCGACAGTCAGAGAAGGAGGGAGCCTGCTGGGACTTGTAGTTCCTGGAGAGAGCTCAGTGCTGGCAGAAGGGGCTGAGTGCCCGGATCAGACTGCGCTCCCAGGGAGCGAATCAGCATTCACTGTTCAATGGATTTCTATTATTTCCATTTGTTTATTGTATTCATATTTATATTATTTCTATATGGGGACACGTGTTATGATGGCAGTGATGAGAGCGGTGTGAGGTGTCCTTGTCTTATGATATGCAGTGATCAGAGCTCTATGGAGGAGGACTGTGCTATCTTCATATAAAGACACGGTGCACCATGTGACAGACATATTTATGGCTCATTTAAGCTTGCAGCTCTGTTCACCATCTGCAGTGAATCACTTTTCAGAGGCATCTGACAGGTGGCGGGGAGGTGAGCTCCTGGGTCTTTTACCCCTTAAATGTCCAGAGCCCCGCCCAGCAACCACATATATTACATGCGAATGCAGGGTGGGTGTGGTGAGCCGCTGCATCAGTACACATCACTACAGCCTTATCCGTGCCAATCAGTACGGCCTTATCATTGGCCATCAGTGCTACCTCATCAGTGCCCATCAGTACAGCATCATCAGCATACATTAGTACAGCCTCTCCAGTGCCTATCAGTGCCCATCAGTATAGCCTCATCAATACAGCCTCATCAGTGCCCATCAGTACAGCCTCATCAGCACACATCAGTGCCACGTCAACAGCACACATCAGGGCTACCTCATCAGCACCCATCAGTGCAGCCTCATCAGCACTCATCAGCTACCTCATCAGTGCCCATCAGTACAGCATCATCAGCATACATTAGTACAGCCTCATCAGTGCCCATCAGTACAGCCTCAGAACACATCAGTGCAGCCTCATCAGTGCCCATCAGTATAGCCTCGTCAGAACAGCCTCATCAGCACACATCAGTGCTACCTCATCAGTACAGCCTCATCAGCACACATCAGTGCCACCTTATCAGCACACATCAGTGCTACCTCATCAGCACCCATCAGTACAGCCTCAGCAGTGCCCATCAGTTCAGCCTCATCAGCACACATCAGTGAAGCCTCATCAGCACACATCAGTGCAGCCTCATCAGCACACATTAGTGCCACCTCATCAGTGCCTATCAGTACACCCTCAATAGTGCCCATCAATGCAGCCTCATCAGTGCCCATCAGTACAACCTCATCAGCATACATCAGTGCATTCTCATCAGTGTCCATCAGTACAGCCTCATCAGCACACATCAGTGCCTATCAGTACAGCATTAATAGTGTCCATCAGTGCAGCCTCATCAGTGCCCATCAGTACAGCCTCATCAGCACACATCAGTGCCACCTCATCAGTGCCTATCAGTACACCCTCAATAGTGCCCATCAATGCAGCTTCATCAGTGCCCATCAGTACAACCTCATCAGCACACATCAGTGCATCCTCATCAGTGCCTATCAGTACAGCCTCAATAGTGCCCCCTCATCAGTGCAGCCTCATCGGCACATATCAGTACAGCCTCATCCGAGCCTATCAGTGCAGCCTATTAGTGAATCCTTATCAGTGCAGCCTTATCAGTGCCATCTCATTAGTGCCGCCTCATCAGCACACATCAGTAAAGGAGAAAAATAACAAACTATGAAAAATGTATATTTTTTTTATATTTTCGGTCTTTTTTCATTTGTTTAGCAAAAAATAAAAGCCTCCACTGGTGATTAACCACTTGTCGACCAGCTCACGCCAATATACGTTGGCAAAGTGGCACGTACCACCGAATCGCCGTATGGGTACGTCTTCCCCTTTAAGAGCTACCAGAGGCGCGCACGTGCGCCCGCAGCATGGCGGGGGACCTGATGCGCGTAGCTGGCGGGCGCGATCGACACTGGCCACCCGTGATTGCGGGAACGAGAGCTAGAACAGGGATTTGTGTGGATAAACACACAAATCCCTGTTCTGTCAGAGGAGAGGAGACTAAGTCAGTCAGTCATATCCCCATACAGTTAGAAACACTAACTTGGGAACACATTTAACCCTTTGATCACCCCGTAGTGTTAACCCGTTCCCTGCCAGTGACATTTACACAGAGATCAGTGCATTTTTATAGCTCTGATTTCTGTATAAATGTCAATGGTCCCAAAAATGTGTTAAAAGTGTCTGATCTGTCCGCTGCAATGTTGCAGTGCTACTACAAATCGCAGATCACTGCCATTACTGGTAAAAAAAAAAAAGAAAATGATAAAAATGCCATAAATCTTTCCCATAATCAATTTTGTTTGGGTATAACGTCGCACGACCGCACAATTGTCATTCAAAGAGTGAAAGCTGAAAATTGGCCTGGGCAGGAAGGGGGTAAAAGTGCCCAATAGGCAAGTGGTTAATAGGTTGCATTTGGCAGTTTTACTGCCTGATCCAGATCTTCATTTTCTGGGGTCCCCCGGCGGCACTCCTTTCTCCTCCTCTTCATTGAGTGCCCCCACGGAGAGCCACATTCCATGGGGGCACTTGTGCAGGTGTGCTCCCGAGTCTTTCTGCTGCATTCCATTGACACAGACAGCAGGACTTGGCCCCACCCCCCGTGTCACTGGATTTGATTGACAGCAGCGGGAGCCAATGGCTTCTGTAGAAAAGACAGCTTTACATATGAGCCAAAACTCGGTCAATTCCTGCTGTATCGGCAGATTTCAGCCAATTTTGGACCCGTGTGTACAAAGCTTTATGGTGTAACATGTAGCGTGGTAAGCAGTGATGAGTTCAGACTGGTAACTGAAACCAGGAAGCCGTCGCCTGTACAGGACGGATCATGCCCCACGCGGCAGATACACGTATGTACCCTCCTTGATGATTGGCCCACACTGTGGACAACTTCCTGGTGGGCTCACAAGTGAGTTTGTATCCTAGTCCAGACACACCCAAATCCATCTAATAGTAACCCCCCCCCCCCCCATTTACCTGAATATGGGGTTCTTCTCCCCACAGGATTTTGTTTCATTTTGAATTGGGCGCAGATGTGCGTGGCTCCGCCCACACAGCCACGTCTCCTAATCGCAGCAATCTGTAAATGGAGAGACCATGGCAGAGGGACCTGTAGATCTCAATGGAGCGCAGGTACAATGGCAATGCATTCGTAGTCCATCAGTTTACCTCCAGCACCAGAACTGAAGGTTTGTACCTCTGTACAGACCTGGGGCTGGAGGAATAGTCTGCAGGAGCCTATGCATTGCACCCCCATCCACTAATCAAAGTTGCAATGCTCTGCATACTCAACTAATAAATACACATTTTTTTTCTTTCTTCAGTTCATGTATTGTATATTTTTTTGAAAAGAAACAATATGTCTTTAGAGCTCAAGTTCACTAGCAGCCATCATTACCAGCCCCCTGTAAAGTGACCTGCAGTGGATTTCTTTTCAGAGGGTACTCGGAAACGACATGTTGCCTTCTTGGACATATTTGTTTTTTACCCTCATATATTCTATGCATAAAGGTAAAAAAAAAAGTATGTGCAGCCCCCCCCCCACAATACTTAACTGAGCCCCATCTCAATCCAATGATGTGCACGAGAGCCTCGGATCCCCAGCTCTCCAGAGACTCTCCTTCCTCATTGGCCCGAGACAGCAGCAGGAGCCATTGCTTTCTGTTGCTGTCAATCACAGCCAGTCAGCCAATGAGGAGAGAAAGGGAGCATGACACGGAGAGCAGTGGCTTGGGAGCCAGCCTGCTTGGCAGGAGGGAGGGGCCAGGAGCACCAGTGGGGGACCCGAGAAGAGGAAGATTGGGGCTGCTCTGTGCAAAACCATTTATTTGAGACATTGACTTTAATACCACTTTAACCACTTGCCAACCAGCCACCGCAGTTGTACTGCAGCAGAATGGCACCGCTGGGCGAAAAAATGTTATGTTACGTTGCTTCGCCCTGTGGCCACTAGGGCCGCGCGCTCGCCAGCGCTCGCCCCCCTGAGCCGATGTAAGTGCCCGGCGGGCGCGATGACCCTCGGGCTCCCACGATCGCTCGTGGCGTAGCGAGAACCGGAAACTGTGTGTGTAAACAAACAGATCCTGGTTCTCTGAGGAAAGAAGAGACAGATTGTCTGTACATACAAAGTATGAACAGCGATCTGTCATCTACCCTGCACAGTCCCCTCCCCCCTTCAGTTAGAACACACACTAGGGAACACATTTAACCCATTGATTGGGCCCTAGTGTTCCCTGCCAGTGACATTTTTACAGTAATCAATGCATTTTTATAGCATTGATCGCTGTATAAATGCCAATGGTCCTAAAAATGTGTCAAAAGTGTCTGCGACATTATGTGTCCGCCATAATGTTGCAGTCCCGATAAAAATTGCCGCCAGTACTAGTAAAAAAAATAAAATAATAATGCTATAAATCTATCCCCTATTTTGTAGACACTATAACTTTTGCACAAACCAATCAATAATGCGATTTTTACCAGAAATATGTAGAAGAATACATATCAGCCTAAACGGAGAAAAAATTGGGTTTAAAAAAAAAAAAAGGGGGGGATATTTATTACCTTTATTTAGTAAAAAATATTGTGTTTTTTTTTCTTTCAAAATTGTCGCTATTTTTTTGTTTATAGCATAAAAAATAAAAACTGCAGAGATGATCAAATACCACCAAAAGAAAGCTATATTTAATTGTGGGGAAAAAAGGAGGTCAATTTTGTTTGAGTGCAATGTCGCACGACCACGCAATTGTCAGTTAAAGCGTCGTTGCCGACCGCACGCCGTATTTTGACGGCGGTAGTATGCCACTCCTGCCTAAATCAACGTAGCTGTACGGCGGGCGCTTTAAGGAGTATAGAAGGGCTGCTGCATGACGTAGGAGCTAGTGGATGTGGTTGGCAGCTGCAATGGCCGCTTGCTGCCTGCAATTGCTCCGGAGAAGGACAGAACGTAGGTCTGTCAATGTAAACAGACAGATCTCCGTTCTCTCAGGGGAGTAGAGACAGATCGTCTGCTCCTAGTACTTAGGAGCAGCGTTCGTTCTTCTCCCCCAGTCAGTCCCATCCCCCCCCCCCCCACAGTTAGAAACACACTGAGATAACACATTTAACCCCTTGATCGCCCCCTAGTGTTAACCCCTTCCTTGCCAGTGACATTTACACAATAATCAGTGGCTATTTTTAGCTCTGATCACTGTATAAATGTCAGTGGTCCCAAAATAGTGTCAAAAGTGTCTGATCTGTCCACCGCAATGTTGCAGTCCCGATAAAAATCGCAGATCGCCGCCATTACTAGTTAAAAATAGTAATAAAAATTGCATAAATATATCCCCTATTCTGTAGATGCTCTAACTTTTGCGCAAACCAATAAATATAAGCTTATTGCGTTTTTAATTTTTTTTTTATTTTACCAAAAGTATGTAGAAGAATACATATTGGTCTAAACTGAGGAAGAATTATATATATATATATATATATATATATATATATATATATATATATATAGATATAGATATAGATAGATAGAT